>NW_026640748.1:0-619164 GCF_028554395.1 Pezoporus wallicus
AACGTATGGCCTCAGCTCCCACAGCAGGAGAGCCAGGAGGGAAAGCTGGGGCTGGCCTTCTTAAGCACACAGTCAGTTTTGCAACGGTGCCTCCATCATTTCTTTCAATGCTCATTTTCATACCTGAAAGAGACTTTGAATGAAACCTCTCCGAAGCCTGCGCTCTGCTGTCCAGCAACACTATCACCACCTCCTGAATGTCTGTGCAAAATCCGAGAGCATAATAGTCATTAACTTTGTGAAGTCATCTGGCTACAAACTTCAGCCTTCAACAAATAAAGTAGATCTCAACTATGATGATTCTTCACTAACCATCTTCATAACAAAACTAATTAAGGACAAACTATGTTATAAAACAAGTTTATATTGTATAAATGTATAAACAGAAAGCTTTAGGCTTTTACTACCAACTCTAAAGTATACTGCAAAAAACATTTTTCAAACAAATCTTGTAAAGTAGTTTTAATGACACTTTCATGGTTCCATAAACTGTTTTATTAGATCATTCTCTTGATGAAGCAATGTTGAAATCTCATTTTATTTATTCATAGAAGAATAAGGTACTAGTGTTATTGTATTTCTTAAAATTAGTTAAAAAGCAGTTTCTTGGAATTTTCTTTGCTTATGCTTATAATATTTAAAGAAAGAGAAAAAGAAAGGGCTGTGAAAAGTAGTACGGTGCTGTCAGTAAAATATAATGCATCACAAACAATAATTCTCTGGCATCCTACCACTGGGATGTGCTTTAAGCTTCAGGGTAAGTCAGCCTTTTACTCCTACTTCATCTCCAGCCTGTCATCTCTACTTTTCAAAGCAGTAGATCTAGGAATAAGCTTTAATGGCTGAAAGCTCTGATGGAAAAACACCAGGCATAAAAATATCCCTATAGATGATACATAATTAATAGAAAGTGAATCAATTGCTTTGCACCTGATATAAAGAAAAACCCAGTCAAAATAATGGCTTCATCCTGATCTTATTTCCAAAAGTAATTCTGTGAGCTGTGGAAATTTGAAACAAACATGTGAGAGTTAGAAAAGACCTAATGCCATCATCTCAGCTTGGCGTGAAAGATTGAAAGGTACTTTCAGAATAACGGTTACAGTCTCAGGGCTACTCTGGCTATGGACAATATTTTCCCCCTGTGATCTTCAGGAAAGAAAGAGTAGAATAAATAGCACCACATGTCTTCACAGCCCGAACATCTGCGACAAAGAGATTGGCACAAATCTGTATTCTTAGAGGACCATATGAATCTAACTATAATTGACGGACATTGTAATGGCATAGTTGCATTGATTTTTCACTGGGACCAGAGCTCCTGGGGCTTGAAGTACTAACTTTGGTTAAAAGAGCATGAGATTTCTCAAGCATTCACAGGGAAAAACATTCTCGAATTTTAGCATCTATATGTGATTTTACGTATGAGCCCAAAGGCAGCCTTAACAAGTTTATGTAAGAGGAATCTGTTAAAAGTGACAAAAACTCATAATGTCCCTGCTCTAAGAATAGCTGGAATCTGGAAAAGCGTTAAGAAATATCAAACATTCTCATACTGCTCCTGTGTAAAAATCTACTTTTGAATGAGACAAGGAGGGCACAAAATTGCAAAATGGAATATATAAAACTTTAGTGTAAGCGGCGAGGAGAAGCAAACAGGCCAACCCAATATGGGTGATAAGCAACTTCTACTTTATTTGTGACGCAGTTCACACATATATAGGAGTGGTATTCAGCCACTCCTTGGCACAACAGTATTGGTTAGACCCCCACAGCTTCCTCCACATTCACCTCCCAGGTCCGGTCTCCGGCTACCTGTGGGGGCCACCCCCTGCCTTGCTTGCACAGTCCTCCAGAACTCTATGGTCCTGCTCTTAGAGTCATTCTGCAACACTTTAGAATCAGTTTTAAGTCATGTCAAGTTTGATGGCTTTGTAACAGTAGCAATGGAAAATTACTGAGGTTCATGATACACAAAAAAAAACCCTCAACAGAGTACAGCTAGAGAACATACTGAGAATTCTTGTGTAAGATAAACCATTATAGTTGACATAGTTTTAAGCCCTATGACCTCACTACAAAATGAGTGTAAGAAAAACAGGCTAGAAGAACAAGACGCAAGGATAAGGAGTACCTGGGAATGGCAGGTGTCCAGGATGGGCTGCAGTTAAACTAACTGATAAGTAGAAGGACAGGAATATTAAGTCTGTGGTGTTAATGAACCAATTAAGCTGGTATAAGCATCTACTGGGCGTGCTTCAAAGTCTGCCAGAAGTGATGAAGATTGTTGGAAGAAGTAAATGACTCTCAGAGACCACCACCACAATTCTGTACGCACACAGGGAACTTTCTGGAAAACAATGTAATCCATACGTAGCCTCATGATTATGTATGTATGCCCAATGACTATATAAGGATGGCTTGTGTAACGATATGGGGACACATGTTAGAAAGAGCTATCTCCCATGCCTCCCAGCACCACAGTAGAGAATACCTGCTTGCCAACTTGTAAACTTTGTTGGCAAGCTTGTTCCTGGCATTTTCTCCAAATTATGAGCACTGCTAGAAATCAGTTCACAGAACCTAGCAGAGAGCTCTTAAGTTCTTGTTTCCCGCAAGGTGCAGTCTATGTAATTGCAAGTCTTTGTATGTAGGTGATAAGGCATCATGTCAACAGCACAAAAATATAATTTTATAAAAATACATGTTTATATGAAACGCACTGAAAAAACTTAGAGGTGTTGGAGGGAAGCACAATCGTATTATCCGAAGTAAGCAGTACGAACACAAATTTGTGGGTACCAAAACCTTCTCAGTTTTTAAAACATCTCCCCACATTCAAGATGTTTCTCTAGACTCAAGATTATTCTAGTATAACTTTGCAAAGCTCTTACACCATCCTTATTCCTGCCAGCATTTGTCATGCCCTGTAAAATACATTTTTTAAAAAAATGGACATACTTTATAAAAAAATTGGTTTGCTAAGGAATTCTTAAGTCTGTAATGCATAATTACAAACCTCTTTCAGATGTGATCAAGACATCTGTATTCATAAATTAAAGAAGTTTCTTATATACTGGATAGAAGTTTAGTTTTTCTTTCTTTTTAAATCAATTAAGGTCTGTAAGATGCGTAGATGAATTGTTTCTATGGCTTTTCTTCTTATTTTTTGAAGTGCAACACCTTTTTATTGTAGTTCCATGAAAAATTCCTGGAATACACTCGTACACATACTGAAATACTGAGACAGAGATACAGAGGGAGCTCCCTTCTCCGTGTCTTGGATTTCTACTTTTGATTCACACGCTTATAAATGCCTTTGGAGAGTTTATGTAGAATCTTTCAGCTCTTCTGCCATCGTGTGGGCAGAATTGGGTACTGCAGCTGGTGGGAAATGCAGTGCGGCTCTGCGCTCTGCTCGCTGCTGCCGTCCTGTGGCCAAAGTTCAGCACTGCAGACCGGACTCGCCTCATGCGTGTTGGCTCTCCTATACTCCACGCTGCTGTTGGCCGGTAGCGGCAATGCGATTGTGGGGTGCATGCGGGCAGGTGCCGCTGCTGCTCAGCTACAGAATAATTCAGTGTGCTGCCATCCTGTGTCCAGAATTAGGTACTGCAGTTGCGGGGGCCGCGGTGTTGCGCTTTGCACCTTTCTCGGCTGCGACCATGGGCCTAAAAATCGATACTGCCGCTAGGGGGCGCTGCCCGGGGCTGGGCGTTGCTCGCTGCTACCATCTTGCGGCCAGAATTCGGTACTGCAGCTGGGTGGGGCCGCTTGCAAGGAATGCCTCGCTTATCAGGTAAGGTGTGAACATGCACAATCAACATCTGCTCTAGAAACATGTTTAAATTCATTAATAAGCACATGTTTTTTAAGAAGAAAAAAAATAATTAAAGGTATTAATTGACCTGGATTCATGCTTTGGTGACTTGTTTCCTCCTTGCCTGAAAAATTTGCAGAAAGAAGGCTAAGCTTAATCCTTCAGACTTCAACTGTTCATTTTAAAATATTAATTAGATTACAATGTTTCTAACAATATATGTTTCTCTAGGATAGGATATGTTATTTGGATATGTTATTTGGGTATGTTGTTGTAGAATTGGATAGAATTTGTGTGGATAATTTCTCTCAGAACCGGGTAGAATGCGGGTTGTTTTCTGTTAAAATATAAATATGCAAATGAAATATTTAATAAAGAGTTTTTTTCTCGAATATTAAAACTGCCTTTTATGCTTATTATTCAGATGAGAATTTAAGGTCCTGACTGAAGCAGGATGAATTCACACTGCTGTATATCCATGCACTGTCTTCCTGTGTCTGAAAGTTTACTACTATATTGAGGTATTTTTTAATGCTCATTACATGTCTTTTGATAAAATTAAAGAATCTGAGAAAGCAAATTATTCCAGTAGTTTATCCATTGGAGGTTTTTTTTTTTTTTAAAAAATATTATGCCCCATGGAAACATGAGTGTATTGGCAGACACAGAAAAGTGACTTTTCTAGATAACATAGTTTAAACTGAGGTTCATATTATTTCACAAACATTACAATCTTGCTCCATTACTAGAAACTTTTACAGTTCTTTTATGTTCACTGTTTCTAAAATATAAAGTGTTTCTCTTCAGGTAATCTTTTCAAAACGGTGCTTTTTTTTTCTCTTTCTTTCTGTGTGCCAAAGTTTTAATGCTCCAAACAACTGAATTTTATTTCTCTGTTGGCTGCACTAATTACTTTCAAAATGGACCATGCCCCTCTGATTTCCACAGCACCAGTGAGTTTTTGCCAAATTAATTTTCTGTTTGCAGGTGGTCCATTAACTACAATATAAAGCCCCTGTCCCCTAGGCAAAAATGCAAGCAACACATATATTCTTGTCTTACTGTGCTGAAACAAGCAAATAAAGGATAAATACATCTGCCATCAGTTTGAGTACCAGCAGTTTTCCAGTGTGTTTCTAAAGGGTCAGCAGACTGAAAACACTTCATATGCTTCTGTTGGTGTTTTGAATAAAACCAGATATCAAAAAATAACAGCAGAGAAATTTTACATAAGCATTGAACAAAATAATAATACCGACAATCATTGCCCCAAATAAAGTGCTTCAGGCACGTTAAATGGAACATACTCACAATCCAGCTGCTAGCACAACTGCAGATTGTGTATTCAGGGTTTGCCTTTCAAGGTTGTAAACAGAACTAGATGTTCACTTCTTTTGGAGAATATGCCAGACATCCATTTTCATGTTGCCTATTCCTGCCTAACTACAGCCGTTTGCTTGGCAATTAGTATGGTTTATGGTTTCTCTTTGATCCTTGCTGAGAAGCTTTGTTAGTGTCCTGTGCTATCCTATTATTTACTGTTCTTTTTTCTAAGTGCTAAATAAACTAAAATAACTGTGTTGACCATGGACAGAAGAAATAAAAGATAATTGAGGTAAAAATTATGTAGAGAGGCAAACGCTTTCAAAAACTATGGGTAGTTGTTACGAGTTTTTTGATCTTGGCTCCAAATGTTTTCAAAATGTGGGATAAATGGAACAGTCAGTGTGAGTACCTCAAGAGAACAGTCTCACAGAAGTATGGTGTATGAATCACAGTATGAATCTGGTCCAGGATATATCTGATCTTAACTCAAAGATGCTTGTAACATGCAAAAAATCCTGCTTCCTGGGCATTCACTGCAAACAAAGTTATGTCATCATTCACGTTTTTTTATCTGTTATTGAAGGACCTTCTCAATTCAACACTGCACTAGTGCAAAGCACTGCAAAGGCAAAAAGGACTGAGTTTCTAGATTTTAACTTGCTGTGTATCTGCTTTAAGTGTCTGAGCTAGGCATGACTGGGCTCCTGTATTCTGAGTCCATTGGGTTCCTAGTGCTTCAAATACATTACATATGCTTGACACGGTTGATGTATATATAGACAAAAATGCTAGCAGCTGCTCCAGCTGTAAAAACAATATGAACTCTTTCAACTGGGGTTCTGAATATGGGGAAACTCTTTACAAGTGCCTAGTGCACTAGTGCTCATTATTCACGATGAAGTTTTCAAGTGGAAAAGCTAATATAAAGCAGTTTCTTGGTATAATTCTTTCCTAGGATTGATAGAATGGATTTTGGTTGGTTATGTAGTTACTGGAAAACACATACTTTTAATGTCCTGTCCTTATTTATGATTGTGATTCCAATGCATCTTTTTCAATGCTCACTGATATTCATAATGCCATTTGAAAAGACTTCAAAGTTGCTGACAGATATGAGTATGCCTTGCAAGCCCAATGTGAACAATATCCTCTTACTAGAATGAACTTTTATAGTTTGCAAGTGCGACAAGATAATCATTTATTGTTTTGCCTCTTAAAACTTCTATGTTGTTGAAAAATACAGACTTAGTGATATGATATAATTGGGCCATAAGAGTCCAGTTCATTAGTTTTCTATTAATAGAACAGTGACTAGCCAATCAATATATATTGTATTACTCCGTGAAGAAATAGTGGTTATTATTATTTTTATGTATAATACAGAAGCTCAAGACAATGAAATCTCTTAAAAGCGTAAATACGCATAATCAATTCAACAAGATTTTGATATAATTGTCAATCTAGAGATCCCATTTTGATGTTGCATGAGTGCGTTTCCGCATATTGTGAGTATATTTATAAACCCACATGTATACTGTTCCACTTCTCATGTGATTTTTGTGTACTTGTAATTCAGCCATGCAGCTAAGCCACATAAAATTTTGTGTTTGTGTGCTAGACTGTGTGCTTCAGAGTTAAAACCTGTGCACAGAAAGCCCCTGGGATGTTTGATATTTTTACCCAGGCATAAACGGCAGAAAAGGAGACTCAGGACAGGTATAATGAGCAGTCAGACCCTTCTCCTGGAGAAAAGGTAATTACTTGCAAAAGATATGCACAGGTTGAGGATCTGTTGTGTCACATGGCTGAGCTGCAGGAAATAGTTAAAAGGCTCCACAATATAAGACCATAATGTTATCTTCTTATGTTGTGTTCTATCATGCAAAAGATCATCAACTGTAAACCTCTCCTTTGAAAACAATCTGAAAACCTGCAGCTATTTAAATATATGACTGAAATATTTACATGAAATCTGTGAATACTTACTGCTTCCTGGTTGTGTGGCACATTGTACTCTTAAGTGAAAATAAAAGGTAGAAGATTCCTAGCTACCAGAGTAATTGATCGTATCTTTTTTGAAACTGTGATAAAGAATAAAATGATCACAAGTAGGAACACAAAGCTCTAACAGCTAAGCTTTTTTTGTGAGTCTGATTACAGTTCTTGATGGTGCTTTTATTGTAGAGGTTGTAAATAATCCATGTTTTATCTCAAAAGAAATAAAATTTTACAGAAACCACTAGAATCACATAGACTACAAAATTATAGATATAGATGTGTTCAAAAAGATGGGTTTCTTTGGATTTAAGAAGGACTGCAGCCACCTTGAGATTTCAGTTCTGAAATTCACAAGTTACATTACATTCCAGTTAGAGAGTGCTTTTCAGAAGGAAGAGCATTTTCTTTCAAATGTTGCATTTGGATTCTTTTGCTTCTCAGTTGATAGGAATGAGAAAAAAGGTTTGAGATCAATGACAGCATATGATTTAGCACCGACTATGTTTTTTGCGCTGTTAATCTATAGGAGTGTAATCAACAACTAATGAAGTTTTGCTGTCTTGATTTGGGAGGTGTAAGTAGACTAAAGAGAATTAAATAATTTTATTTTATCTTTAAAATCACACACTCGACTCTGAACACGTACTAAAGAACAGACCAGAACTGACTTGGTGACATGGCTTGATTGACACTGTTGGTTTGCTTTTTCTAGAAGAGTGGAATGCTACAAGATAGATTTATGTGGTGCTTGTGGGGGATTATTTAAGGAATCACTTGATGACTAGCATGACTAGTATGCATTTTTGTTTCTAGCCACTGAACTCATTCTAACTTCTATATAAAAGTACTATGTATATAATTCTGTACTATTTCAAAATATTTTGAACTGATAATTTGACATGATAATAAGACTGAGATACATAGTAAGACAGGGAAGGCTGGAGTCTAAGTGTGTTTACAAGAAAATTGTAAAGGAGTACTTTTAAGATCAGCAATTGCATATATAATGGAAACCAGAATATTTATAGAATTGGCATCTGTATTTTGTGGATAAATCCATTCAGAATATTGGAAGACTTAACACATTCAATCACAAGTCAAGGAACAAGTTGGTTTAATTCTGAATAAAAAATTCACAGGCTACATTTAAATCTAAATAATCCAGGCAAGACAGATCTGTTAAGCAACAAAGCAAAAATACCTATATGATGATAATGGCATAAAGGTCATTAAATTTGCCACTAAATATATCATAGATAGGTTACGTTAAAGCAACCTGATGCTTATTTTGGGGGAATAACAGGCTGTTTTTCTGGAGCTGGCTCTGTAGTTTGCCTTCCCAGAGGGACACAGTTGGAGAGGAGTGAGGCTGTTCAGAGCAGTGGGAGGAAGGTGACATGTTTGACTCACCAGATGTCATCGTGGCTCCAAGATTCTGTCGCAGCAGCAATTCTGAATCGAGTTTGCACAGATTTTGTTCTTAGTGCTTCATAATTGTAAACTTTCCAGTGCTAAGCAGCCACTGCAAACCCAGAAACTTCACCCTCCCACTAGGACCCTCCTATTAAGAACATATGTGTATCTTCTTAAGCTTTTTGAGTAAAAATTAAATAATTGCACTTGTATCCTGATTTAAAAGAACCCTTAAAAGCGCTGATAAAATGTCATTTGGACAGAAATTCCATCTTTTGTTTGGCTGCCCATGTGCTTTCAGGAGAACAATGAGGCATTGTTGCTGGGGGAAGGCTTGGTATAGTACAGAAGATGTGTAGTACAAAATAGCAAAGTGGATGAAGAGCATGCTGAAGGGAACTGAAATTGTGCAAGAAAAAATCATGACTACTACGACTATGACTGTAGTGCTCATTAAGAATTAATTTTTAAAACACAAGAATATTCTGCATCCTTTCTTATTTATCAGTAAACAACAGTTAATGAATCACATGCATTTACATAGGGCTTATGTTGTTTCCCATAATTGTTTAGTAAAACCTTTTTAGGTTTTCAGAATATATTTTTCCTGTAGGTGTAATGTAACTATAATAAATTACAATTTGAATGAATATTTATAATACAACAGTGCCTGCAGTACTACAACATGTTAGTCATGCCTGTGGTTAGAGCTTCTGTGCATTTTACTAATGTACAATGTTATGTTTTTACCTACATTAAACAGTTCAAGATAAATGGAACTCTTTATTTCTCTAATTGAAAACAGTCCTCCTCTTTTGTAATTCAGTGATACTAAAGGTGCTCTTTCCTCTTCAACTGATCAGAAGTAACTCCTTTTTTCTAGCATTCTGACCTGATAATAAGTCAATACTTTATCACTGCACATGCTCCTTACACTAGTATCCAGGGTGCAGTAAAGGAAAGTAAACAATTCATACGGATTGCTCTCAGCTACCCATTACACATTTCAATCGTCATTGATTGAAATTGCATTGGTTTTTGTTGTCTAAAGTACTTAATTCTATGGGAAACTGTAGAGACACAGATTTTCTCTGTGGGAAAAGTGATGCTCATATAAACAGAAATCAAAACACTGTGGAGAGAGTCATTGTAACAAAGAAAATACCTGAGATGACTTATATGGGGAGAATTGCTTTTATTTTACCTTAAGTGTCTCTTTTTCAGGGACAGTGTCAGACTGGCATAGGCACTTTGTGAACCAGCCTGGTGTTGAACTTTTGATCCTCATCATTGACTACATCACTGTGATGTAGGACCATATGTCCCTAAGTAGTCAAGAAAGGCAATTTTTTTTTAATATTTTCATGATACTAAATCTTATTTCCTTCATTTGTGTTGTTATCTTTCATACCATTATTCAAAACTGTGAGCCATGCAGTTCCAAGTGGGGTGACCTTCTGCCTTCTCTTCTGAGCGGGGCTGTGCACTGCCCATGTCCCAGCTCATTTAGGAATAAAGTTTATTGCAGAGTTGAAAATACAAGTTTTTTGATGCAAAACATACCAACAAAGAAAGAACTAAAATCCCAAACAATTATTTGTTTACCTGTATCATCTATAGTAAGATTCAGCATCTGAAACAGTTATGTTCACCACTGTAGGTGAATCACAGTAAACCATTTTGAACACTAGACCGATCATTTCCCAGTTGCCATACTGCTTACAAATGACGAGTGTCAGAATCGCCATATAATGTAGGAAATGTGATGTCTGTGGAAATGAAAGCCCTGTACTCACCGTGTTAAGCAATATGACTTGAAAAGTATCCCTAGATCTGCTCTAATACCTTTAATCATCATGCAGCTCATCTAAACATTAAACCAACAAATTTATAAATCAACAACAATTTATAAATCATCAAAAATAAATACAATACATAATATTTAAGGCAATTTGAAACTAAAGATAAAACCAGAATATATTCCAAGTACCTACCTTTCTGTGCCCAAAGGTAAATATTTAGAAACAAAAAAATGCAGCAGTTGAATTTCATGAAAAGTGATGACTTATAACTAGGGTACAAATGATTAATCATTAATCAAGGAAGACTTAATATTGTGCAATATTTAGCAAGATGGTCTTTATATTTGGCTTCACAGCATTAAGTGTACTGCGTCCTTTTGAATAAAAAATGTATTCAAACGAGTAAATTGAGGATAATGTTGTTTTTTTTTATTCTGGTTTTCTAAACAAAGAGGATGTGGATGAGAAATGCAAAGGTATCAGTGTGGATGCCCAACAGTCTATGTGTTACTTCATTACACTGAATGATGACTCTAAATGTTCAGAATTATCATTACAATTGGAAGCAAATTTGCTATAAATAATCTCCGAACAATAGCAGAGATTGGAATTTCTCTAGCTATAAGCAGAACTACTCCCATTTGGTGTGTGCTGTGATGAAGAGGAGAGGAAGTATAGGCATTTACTAGTCCAGACCTTCACTCCCACTCACAGATTACAGTGGGAATGATTGATCACCTTAGATGCTATTAGCTCTGCCTGAAGTAGCAAGCTAATGCAACATAAATTAGAGGGTCTGGTTTTGATCCAGAAATGGACTGAAAGGCATAAGGTAGCACTTAGGAAACTTTACTCTGGCTCTGCAGAAGTCAGTATGCCACAGAATGTGGAGATGGAACACCATATCCCCAAACATTCAGTTTGCTTTTCTTAATAACACAGAAATACTCTTGCGTAAACAGCGAAGCACTTGAATGGAGGTGTAGTTTCCCAGAGAAATGCAATCTATTTTGACATGGCTTGCCAGTGTCCCTGGCATTTCAGAGGCCTTTTAGTCAGTAATCAGCATGTATTATATATAAATGTGATCTTTAAGATACAGTTGCATATTGGTTTTATTTTAGCTTTAGCAATACTCTTTTGTTTTCTTTGCCTTTGCTCCACTGAAGCTGGAGCTGATCACTGAGCAATGTCGAATTCTTTTTCAGTGCTCAGAAGCCTTTAAAACTAAATCCATAGCTCTGCTCTTGCAGATATTTACACCGTGAAAAGTTAACATGTAATTTTTGATCAAATTACTTCCAGTACCGTTTTTTTTTCATTCTCCTTCCTTTTCTAGCATTTGTTTTCCTTGGCTTTTCTCAGGCTCTTTGCCACTGATCTGTTTATCGTCTCCTTGACCCCTTCTCTCCCACAGTGATTTTCTTTTCTTCATCCTCTGAATCCTGCTTGCTCAATCTCTCCCTCTTTCTCCCTCTTTTTCTCTCACACACTTGCTCATCTTGCTTATTCCATTTTATAGATCTTCCAAATGTAATTACCAAAATGCCAAAAAGCCTGCCAAATTCTACAGTACAAAAATATGAACTGATGTAAGCAAACTATTAAGCAATAACTTTTGCTATAATTTTTCAAGATAAATAAGAGAATTTGGTTCATTTTCTGCCTAAAATTCCTGAGGTAATGGTATTCGTGAAATGGTAGTATTTGTGGTAGAAAAGTGTTTTTAAATGAAATTCACTTTTCCCTCATAAATATTTAGATATCTACCAAGGAAAATGGGCAATTCCTATGGTTAAACATTGCCAGCTAATTAAGTTTTCTACTCCCCTGTACTCAGTTTTGTCCTCTTCGCAATGGCACTTTATCCTTCACAATGCTGCAATAAACATGGAGAAGAGTTATAAAAAACAATCCATAAAACTTTCACCAGGGAGTCTAAGCATACATCATGAAAGGCATGGTAACTTAGCTTGCAGGAAAGATACTAAATTGTGCAAACACTATTAAAGACAGTGCACTCAATAAGCAAATTCTTTGAAGTTTAAGGGAGGAAGAATCTCATGACAATGCAGAGTTCATCTCTGAGTAGGAAACTCAAGCATACGCACAAAGCACATCTTTCCCCTCACCACACCCATACTAAAGTGAAATCACAGAGGTACCGCTGACTTTAAGAGATTAGGACTATACCAGTCTATAGTATTTACTTGTAAGCTTTTATAATAAGCAGACTCAAAATCAATTTCAAAATTAATTTTGATGCTATTGTAACACAGCTGGTGTTCCTGATCTTGGTTATTTCGGTTAATGGATTTCTCTCTTTTTCAATAATAAAACTTTTAAGGTACTAGGATTGTAAAACATATGGGAATCGTATGGAAAGAAAACTAATAGCTATCAATAACACAGGGTTTTCTGAAGTCTGTTTCAGCACAGTGAACCACTGCTGTTGGTCCTGTGCTAACAGCTGTCTTTAGGAAGAATACTTTCAGAGTTTTCTTCAACTTCCATGAACACCAGACATGTCTCGTGAGGAGATGACTGTACAAGACATATAAAGTGAGAGCCTGCGGCTTAACATTGTTGCTGCCACTTCTGAAACTGCAATTTCCTTCTTTGCCTCACTTTGATTTCTTGCTCTTGGGCATATTGCTATTGTTCTTCATGCTACTTTTTGTGTTAGCACACACACGACATATGGCATCCTTCTGAAGTCCATTTAAACTGGTACCCCACTGGAATTGATACCAGCAAATTACAGAGCTTTCTTTTCATGTTGTTTCATTCAGACTAACATACTCCCCTCGCAGAGTGAAAGGAAGGGAAAAATTATGTCCTGACGAAGCACAGAAGAAGATTACTTCTGGACAGCAAAAGAAGGAAATATATAGAAGTAAGAAGAAAAAGTATAGAAAACTTAAAATCTGTAACTCTTAGCTGGTTAAGAGATAAAATGTTTCAGAGGTCAAGATGATTTGGGCCTCTTTCAAAACCTTCCTGCTTGTATGAAGGTAAGAGCAGCAACTTGCATGAAACATCCTTTTTTTTTTTTTTTTTTTCTGCCACCACATGCCTAGAATTAAGGTGATAAAGTCAAGACTCTCTTTCTTAGTAGTGCATTCTTTAACATGCTTGATCACCTCATGAAAAAGTATCACATCACTTTTTTGAACACTCTGCTGCACATTCTTAAATTTTAGAGCTGCAAACTGAAACATGTAAAGAATAAAGATTGATTTAAAAAAGAATTTAACTGTGCTTTGTTCCTTTGAAATCTATCCTATAACTTCTTTGTGATACAATTGTATTAAACCACTGCTTTAGTTTTATGGTAGTGTTCATTATTTCAATATACTTCTACTTATTTCATTAGATATTGATATGTCACTATTTGTCTTAAGGTATTAAAACATAAATAGCTTTCAGATAGCATCAGCAGGGACCTGGTAAGAAGCCATAAATTGCTTTACATGTCTTCTCTCTATGGTAATAAGAATATAACCTGCAATTCCACAGTCAAAATTGAACTGACTAGGGTATTAGGGATTTTTGTTTTGGAGGACACATGCCAGCCTACTACTATCCTGCTTATTTGGATTTTCTCTACTGTGCATTTACGTAATTAGATACATGAAATCGATCAAGCAATGCAAAGTGTAATGAATTAGTAGTCTTGCTACAATCTGTCACAATTGCTATTGAATAGTATCTTCACTATTTTGTGGACTGAATAGGGTGGTTTCAGATAACATATTCAAATAGCTCCTGGAAAAACTGTTGAGATTAAAAAAAGGTTATTTACTCCTTTATTATTCTTTCTCCAGACATCTCAATTAACTTTAACCTGCATAATTTGGCTTTGAGTCCTGACATAATGTCTTTATGTTATTTTTGTATATTGCAAATTGGGCATAATTTAATACTCCCTCATTCAAAGCTGATCTTTACAGGTCTTGTTTTTTGGTGCTTTGGAGAAACCTGTGGAACAACTCTTTTTTCTGTCTATTCAAATCATACTCACTGCATGGAGGTGCTCTGGAAACTTATATATGACTGCTCAACATGACTACAAGTTCTGTGGTAAAATGAAGGAAAGCTAACTTTGTAGGACTGATCACACGAAGCAAGAAAGTGTTGAGATAGCTTATCTTATTGAGATTAAAGCCGACAATCTACTATTGAGAAGTGAATCGGGAAGCATCTGGTGAGCTAAAAGGAACAGAAGGCCTGAAAAGGAAAAAAAGAAAGAAATACATCTTTCATGGCAAGTTTTCCAGCCTAAAGCTGCTGAAACTCTGTTCCCCAAAGAATATATAGAATGCAAGTGTTTTTTTCTGCAGTAATAAAAGGTGCATTGCTAAATGTATCTTAAGATAGGAGGAACAGAAGAACACAGTGTACTACTTTCTGAAGGCCCGGCTGGTAGGAAAAGTTCAAAGAGAATGAGAAACAAAGTGCTCGAAAAAGGTGAAGACTGTACATACTCATATTAAAAATAAAATCTAGAGAGGGTAGAAGTAAGTGTGAATTTTGCCTATTTTACTTCAGGTGGGAGAATGGCTTTATTTGAGACCATTGAGTGTGTGTTTGATTAGGTGATTTGAAATAGTAACCAAGTGAGCTATTGTCCCAGACCTTGTTTCTCTTTTGGAAGTGTGACTAAAAAAGGTAACTGCTGAACAGATTTCAGTTTCTGTGTTGCTGGAAAATAACAGAAAAGATATGATTATTTATACTGATGCAGCTTTTAAGACATGAAAAAAATAACACTGTAAATTTGCATCCATTCAAAATGCCATAATGAACTACCTAAATCTTATCATTAAAGAGAAGTTACTGGTATTATACATGGGTTCTGTGCGATATTACTGGGATGTTGTGCTGAATGTTAAAACTGTTGTAATCCATAGAATCACAGTATGGAAAATCTGTGTCAGGTCAGATGAAATGGACACGTTTTCTTATAAAAAAAAGAAAAAAAAAAAAGAACCTCAGAATCTGCTCTGGAATATCAGGCAATGAGAAAGAAATATTACATCCTGCAGCATGTATTTCAGAAGAAGAATCACTTTCTATATCTGGAAAAGGAGAAGAGATATTTGGCTATGGTGCAATCTCTTGAGAAACTGCTACTTTGTATAAGTATTCTTACTTATTGCAGATATACTTCTAAAATTACAAGATACCGTAAAGAGAATTCAAAATATATGAGGTTAAACTTGCTCTTGTGAAACATATGGTATGCTAGTAGAAACACTGACAAGGAAAAATATTGATGTTTCTGACTGTCCAGGGACATCCCCTTATTAGACAAATGCTGCATTCTTCTGTATCAGAGGAGAATCTTCAGATTCCTGTAGAAGTGATGTATAACAGATGGTAGAACTAGACGATATGTTTCCTTTCAGCCCTGTATGAGCTATGTTAAAAACTATATCCCAGAAAGCCAAGAGGAAGACTGTTTGCCATGGTCTTGCTGTGGCACTTTTGGGCTTGTTGGCCCCTTTAGGCACTGGAAGGTGCTCTAAGGTCTCCCTTAAGGAGCTTCTTCTTCTCTAGGCTGACAAAGCCCAGCTCTCAGCCTGTCTCCATGGCCGCCTCTGCACTCACTGCAACAGCTCCATGTCCCTCTTTTGTTACTGCCCCAGAGATGGACACAGGACAGCAGCAGGGGTCTCATCAGAGTGCTGGAGATGGGGAGAATCCCTTCCCTTGACCTGCGGGTCATGTTACTGGGGATGCAGCCTAGAATATGCTTGGCTTTCTGGGTGGCAGGAACACACTGTTGGGTCATGGGGAGCTTCTTGTCAACAAACATCCCAAAGTCCTTCTCCTCAGGGCTGTTTTCCGTTCATTCTCCACCCAGACTGTAGTTGTGCTTGGGAGTGCCCTGATCCACAAGAAGGCCTTTGGCCTTGTTAAACTTCATTAGATTTATACAGGCCAAAAAAAAACCCCACATGTATTTCCAGTTAGGTTCTCAGCAAATATTCAAAATTTGACAGAAGACATGAAGACCTTGAGTTTATGTATAACCTTCCTAATATTTGACATCTAATTTACTTTGTGAACTGAGATCATCAGATTCCTCAGTCGTATAAGATGCACTTTTCCTTGAGTATACTCAGACAAATGATCCTGTAGCTGCTAATCTTCAGCAGGCAAATGGCAGGTGAGCAAGGCTCCATTATCAAACACCAATTTTCTTTTGAGGTGAAAAGATGACCATCTGTTCCTAACATTGTACTTTAGAGAGCCTACAACTGTGGTTTAGTTGATTACAAAATGAAATAAAAAATTTTTAAAAGTCAATTTAGATCTTAATTATAATATATACTATTTAAATTCTGCTAGCATTTCAGAAGACCAGAGGTGAAGCTAATTATCGTATATCTGCTAAGGCGTATCTTTATCTTAAAGGTGACCATTTGGGTATATCTGAAGAAAATATTGTTGCTCTTTAGTTTTTCATGTTAAGCTTAGAGGAGTTCTCTTTTCTCTGACAAAGGTAGTATCAGAAAAAGAAAAGGCTGCTGATTTTTCAGTAATAAGAATACTGGATATTTCAGTTCTGAATTTTGAAACCTTCCTTACCTTGGAATAAACTTTAATTGATGTGATGTCCTCTCTGACAGTGAAATTAATACATCTGACTTAAATATTTCAAGTACAAATTCTGCAGCTATGTGTGCGGTAGTACTTGATCTCTGTTAGTTTGGAAAAGGAAATTATTTGTTTTTAAAGGGCTGAAGATTGTATAATTAGGTCCATCTGCGTTTCAAGTATGACTTTTAAACCAACTGACCACTGTCAACCAAATCTATCTAGGGATCAGCAATATTTCTGATATCGCTTCCTACAAGTTTTGTGACCTTCAGCAACTCTGCAGAGGAAATGAGCATTCTCACTGATATCTACACAAGCAACTCTCAGGCATTATAAATTCCATCGAGCAGCAATCACTTAGCTAATCAATACGCGTATGCACATGGGTCATAACTTTGGAATCTCTTGAGTGATAGGAGTGTCACTGTGAGTGTGGTGTGCGATACAGAGAAAAGAAAGCACACCTGCAAATGTTATTGTTGCACTTCTTTAGTTAAGACCTTCTTAAAGAATTCATTATTTCTGCTAATGAGGTTTTCAGTTGTTAATGGATACATATCAGAAATTAAAGATAACTGATAGCAGTTTCTGACCGCCTCAGTCAGAAAACAGAAACATCTACATGGGCCAAACCCCTGGAAATGAACCTTTGGACCTAACAGAAGTTAGGTAAGACAAAATACTGATGCCTGTTTCCAGCAAAATCAAGATATTTTTCTCCTTTTGTTTGAATCCATCAAGTCTTTTCTCATAAAGCTTTCATAAGATGAAAAAACATTATTTGTTCACATACAGTAAATGGTAAATAAGCATTGCAGTAAAACTTTCAAATTTAAATTTAGCTTTGATTTCTTTAGTTAAACTATTAATTGACATTTTACCAACTAGAAATTAGAAGTAATTTTGTATATGCAAATAATCATACAATAACAATGTGTCTTCATTTAAAACAGACGTAGAAATTTTTACTATTGGCATGAAAAAATGCAACCTGCTACCGTAGTGGTAGTTGCTAGCTGGCACCATTGGCATTTATGGTAGCTGTTGCAATTCTTTCAGCACATTATCTCCTATGAATGAAGTTATAGTATACCACAGGACTTAGAAACTTAGGTCTTTTTATACTAGGTAACACTACATAAAGCTAGGATTTAGCTTTGAGAAACACATATTCACTTGTCTATTTTTTTAAGACGGGGCAATGATGTTAATGTGGATAACTCCTGTGCTTAGCCAGGCATGTCCATATCTGCTTTGTCAAACTGGCATACTATCCCAGTGTGCATCTAAAGAAAGCTGGAAATATGCAAGAAATACAATATATGTGCAAAGCTGTAGTCATGAAGAGGGTAATAATTTGTAGGTAATAAATGCAGTGAATTAATTAAGCCATTTCTGCACACAATGCATCTATGCACCTATTCACTTTCTGAGGGCTCATTCATTATGTGAGTTCAGCATACTGTAGTGTCACCAAAGCAGCAGGATGGACTCCCACCAGCCATTCACTTCCCAACATTTCTCGCAGCCCCCTCCCTGCTCCGGACTGACAGGTCTTCACATCTAACATGCTGACTTGTTTTCATAACAGAAGGTTTGTATTGCATATTCAAAATTCTCTTTATTCACCATTCCTACGCTCTTCTTTCTTCCTTTCACTGCTCAACACTTCTCCATACAGCCTTTCTATTCCTGTACTCCCAT
Organism: Pezoporus wallicus; assembly: GCF_028554395.1. NCBI lineage: Eukaryota > Metazoa > Chordata > Aves > Psittaciformes > Psittacidae > Pezoporus > Pezoporus wallicus. Next base: position 18,673 of record NW_026640748.1, read on the forward strand.
TCAGCTAGGTCCCCTGTCACCATTCAAACAACAAAGTATGAGTTGTGTAGAGAAAAGTCAGCTGCCAGGCTGTGTAAGCCTTTTTCACGTGTGGAGCAGCAGACACATTCTGCACGAAATGGCAGACACAAAGTTTGCCCTAATTCAGGGGTGCTTAGTAAGAGGAATTTACAAAAAGCTGATGTTACTATATAATTTATGCAAATCCAGCAACTGAAGAACCAAAGCAGTCATTTGAATCCTTAGACTCCAGATTTTTACACACAGTGGCCAGTGACCCACAGTTACTAGTTACTGACAGAATACAAGTCTGAGCCAGCACTGCCTTACATGAAGAAGGCTTCTTTAGACGTATCTTGGATCCAATTTAGAATTAGTTTTGATAACCATCACAATTATTTTGCTGTCGAATATTCTACAGTCTACACATGTAACACACACAAAACCAGAGTCCAAGGCTACGAAGAAAAAGGGAATTAATTCTTCTTAAACAGATGCAGAGCGGCAGTTTGCTACATTCAATTTGTTGCTCACTTTAACTAGTCTGCAGTATCACTTAAGCAAGCCTTGTATCTACACTTCAATAATTAATAAAATGCATAGGATACTAAGATCATCACTGTAAAGATGCTGATTACATTACAGTGGAATACTTAGATTTTGGCTTACTATATTAATCAATATGGTCTCCTTGGGTGCACAAAGATCATTAAATTTTCATTGCAATTCACTAAGAGTAAGATTAGTTATAAATATTTCAACAAAGAGGATAAAAGGGGATTGTTACTATTTTATTTACCATGAATAACACTTTTAAAACACCTTATTAAAAAAAAATAAAGAAAATCAAATGCAAGTTTTTTTCTGGAGATGCATCTTGGTTTTTAAGGAGTAATGAAAATGGTATGAAGTTTTACCTGTACCTGGATACTTAGTTTTTACTTCATGCTTACGGAAATAATTTTTGCTTGTTACTGGAAACTACCTTCAATATTTCTGAGAATAGAAGTATATGTATGAGTGGGTCTCATTAGCATACTTAAGAGTGGGAAACAGACCTTGTTCCAAAAAGTTTCTTTTCCCATTTGCTTAATGAAGTACAAGACCTGAAAGATAAGATTTATTCCGCTTTTTTTGACACAAAATAGTGGACTTGGACTATACTAGTTGCCTTGGAAGATCACGAAAATAGCTGGAGAGCAACCAAATCCCCAGCAAATTCCAATCCCACTGTCACAGACACATAGGGTCTCTTAAATAAAACAGTGAAAGACTCCAAAGTCAGGCTGGATGCTGTGTGTACACTGAGTTTTCAAATATCTAGCTATACAGGCCAAATTCCCAGTTGGATTGCCCTGAAATGTTGGTTCATAATAAAGGGAAAGTCATTGCTTAAAGCCTGTTCTTCAAAACTGAATGTAAATATTGCTACTTGCTGCTCTTACTGTCAGTAACATCAAGAAAAAGCACAATAATATGATGAGGAAGACATGCCCATCTTCATAAAGTTTAAGATCAAATTCTACGTTTAGGTAACTTAACTAGATTCAACGGATGTGTAAGCTCTAAAGGGTTCATTTCATATTTTTCTGATGTAATCATCTTGGGTTTGAGTCTATAGTTAGAGAAAAGACAGTATGTCAAGGATCAATTTAAAGTAATGCTCCTGTTAATACAATTCTGATATGAAGCAGTAGGAAAAGCACTCTCAAAGTGTCAAGCACAATTTCTGTCACAGCACTAGCTGCTGCTGAACTTCTATATACACATTGAAATCACATGCTTGACCTTGAAAAATTACCTTCAGTTGTTCCCAGTGAGAAGGAACTACTGATTACACCTGCTACTTGATTTCATCAAAATGTTATCAAGGAAGTGGGATTTTAAATTGACTACACTAAGGGTCCTTTGGCCTATGACAGGTGTTATGTATGTGGAACCTGTAAAAAACATACCAACCTATTCCTAAGAAATACTTGTGTAAAAAATATTGGCCCTTGCAATTAGATCTATATAGCGCTAGAAAGTGTTTTAAAATATTAACTGGTTTTGAAATCATAAAAGAAAATAGTAACTTACCCCAGAGTTCAGATGGTGAAAAAAAAACCAAACCCAGAAAAGCAAATTACAGCAATATACATTTGGGAGACAGCAACCCTGGTAGTACCACAAACAGACATTTGAAGCTTGCAAAGGCAACTGCTTTTCACTTAGTGCAGTCATGCTGATAATGTGCTTTACATGCTTGAGTGTTGAATATGCTAAATAAAGCAATACAGAAGGACTACAATAGCAAGAGACAGAAGGAAGAAAAAATTAAAAATGAAAAAAAAAAGGAAAAAAGAAAGGAAATGAGGGTTTGCTTTTTTTTTTCCACTGGGGTTTAATTTCATAATAACCTTTCTGCCTTTATACTTCAGTGGAGCACGAGGAGCTCAGTTGACGGAAGTTGCCCCTGGAGATGGTTCTATCTCTACATTAGGTACCAACACTGAGCTAACTGCAGCTGAGGCACTACTGCTGTCAGTCTGGATATGCACCAGGCACCTACCATGGTGTGGATGTGAGCCATTGGTTGGGTGCATCCTTATACAGGCGGTATTAATGTCCCTGTGAATGGTCCTCCCTTCTAGTCACTGTGCCGTGGCACTAGAATGCCTTGCTTTTTTACACCCAAATGTTTCACACCAAGAACTTCCACTACATCTAATTAAGTGTATCTCTCAATTTCTGGAAGATACAGGCATAAGCAGCTTTCATTTCAGTTATAGCTGTAAACATTTCTCAAGAAAAAATTGCTAAAATGAGAGCCACATAAATCTGTTTAAAAGAGATTAAGAAAGAATGGCTGAAATGTCTGCAAAAAGACCTAAAAAGATCTATAACAATTCAGGAATCTTTGCTAACTTACATTTAAACTCTTTATATTGAGGTGTTATATTTCTGATAAAAATATTTGGATTTCCAATACAAATATTTGGATACTTGATCAGTGTCTGTTTGGAATAAAAGAAATGAACAGCAGGGAGATGGAGGAGGGAAATGACATGATTATCAACTAGGAACCCTAAGAAGCATATTTCATGATTATACAGGGAAACTGTATTACATGTACTGAAATGGTCATCATTGCTTATTAAAAATCTGATTGTAAACATTCCACTAGGGTTTATTTTCTATGTTGACTGTATGCTGTTGTAAAATACACTGCATTATATTTCTGAGGTGCTAGAGGACACCAGTAACAAAAAACACCCCTTCCTATAGCAATTTTACCCTAGCAGTTTCACCTTTTCAACACAGAAGCTATCTGGTTTAGTTAAATAAAATGTGACAATTGAAAACCATGGAAAATACAAATAAAAATTACATTTCAATGAGCAGAAAATACAACTAAAGAAGCTCAATAAACAAGTCAAAAGTATCTGGTCAGTTTTTAAGAATTTTAGCAGATAAACACTTTGAAAGTTATCTATGCATCCAAGCACCCTTTCCAACCCACAATAAAGTATTTCTACTGAGAGACGAAAAACCTCTATTTGCCTTCAGATTTCTATGCATTTGCATTTTACTTTTGATAGTTGATTCCTTTGGGATTTATGTTGATAGCTTTCATAGCAAGAAGAGAAAAGGAAAAAAAAAGGGCTATTTAAGAACAAAAGCTACCAATGATTCTATTTCAATTTTTTAGGAAAGTTAGGACATATGAGGATGTAAATAAAATGTTTAGAGCTTCATCACAACTTCGGTGGAACTGATACAAAAGAATTTAGATTGAATCCAGATTAATTAGACAATTAGGATTGTCCACAAAAATTACCATACATATCAGATTGAAATAAAATGTGTTTTTCATTTCTGAAATGTTCAAGTTCCCAAATCTTAGATTCTTATTTGAACTTTCTACTACAATCTTACTGCATGTTAATGTCTTAAAGCACTCTACAGCTCTTGATCATAATAATTCACCTGAAGCTCAGCCTTTCAAAATTAGCTGGCCTATTAGACAGGGGGACAACCTTAGGTAAGAAACCTATTAAGTTCAATATGGAAATGCACAGTATATTGCAAATTAATTATTTTTTTCTCTTGAGAGTTAATATGGTGTATGAATTATTTTAAAGTTATAAAAGGCATAACTTAATCTCCATCTTTAAAGTAATTTTCTAATGAGTAATAACATTTGAAGCCAGCAGTTCAGTGAACTCTCGTTATTCGCTCACTGCAGTTGGCAAGGCTAATTACAGTCTCTCCTGCAAGTAAACCGGTTGTCTGTCAAGATACTCAGAAATGCTTACATGGGGAAATAATTACTAACAATATTTTGAAAATAAAACTTTTTTCTTCCTCTCTGTTGACCACAGAAAGTTATATTACTTGCTTTTACTGTTACATCATAATATAAAAACAAATGAGCACAACGAGATAGAAGTGTGAAAACTAGGAATACTTTCAGCAACTAGGGATGCATTACATACTGACATTACACACTGACATTACACACGGCTGCAAATAGCAGTTTAAACAAAACAATCCTTTATATCAGGTGTCAGTTACCTGAAATTAACCTTGAGAACACATGGAAATCTGTGGAAGACAACTTTGGAGGGGTGACAGCTCAGGCCAAGTTTTATCTTACTCATCCGTAGTGCAAAGAAGGATTTTCTGCTAAACACTGTAAATTAGCTATAGATAGATTATAGGTAGATTAGAAGCCATGCATGGTTCTCTGCCTGCAGTTTTACCGAACACTAAGATGATCAACAAATTTTACATTGCCAGTACTAAAAGCACATTGTGCTTAGATTCCAACTGCTGTATGTAATATAAACATACTTAGTTGTTTTACATGTGTCATATGCCAAGAGAATAACAGCATGCAGAAGGAAGGCAAAACCAATCTGGCATATGTTTTCTGCATCTCACTGAAGTACCAGACACTGCCTGAGCAACAATCATCAACAAAGCTCCCTGTGAACATCATGAACAAAAAGCTAATGGGCGCAATCACTCTTTCCCAGACTAACTAAGCATATTCTATAAATTGCCATTAGAAGGAAACCTAGTAATCTAGCTAATTTATAATATCCTTTAAGAAATGTGCAGATATTTAAGCTTGACAGTGAATAATAGTTACATGTTTGCCTTGGTGGTAAAACTAGTTTTAATGTACCAAATATTGTCACGGATACGGTATTTTAAAAACTGAAGGATGTGGAAAATGTTATTTCCAGTAGAATATTTGAAATTCTTATCACCATCTTCTAGAAAGAGCTGTGATTTTGTGGATCTAAGTAGTGTGTCAGAGCAAAATGAGAAGGTAATAAATATAAGTCAGGTTAGTTTAGTCAACTTCCTTAGTTAGTCTGGTCACTCTTTCAAAAATATCTGGGGTTTCATTTGTTTAGTTTTCTGTGGGTTTGTTTGGTTTCTTTTTTAATAAAGAGATATGTCTAAAAATGTGAACGGGAAGTAAGGAAAATATTATGATAAAAAAAAGGTGACACTAAGAATGTATTTTAGAGAAATTGCAAAGATTAGATGGAAATCTGAACTCTCAATTTTATCAATCCAATGATATTTTCAATTGAAAAACAAAAATATCATTGAAAATACAGCTTTTTTTTTTTTTTTTTTTTTTCAGGAATTATTTGCTTGTAACCTTGTTTTGCTGTTCTGAGCAAATATGAGCTAATAAAATTTCTACAGATGGCTGTTGTCTTAATTCCCCAGTGCACCACTGCTACTGCCATAACTTCAAGTAAACTATCAATCAATAATCAAATCCAAGTATCAATCAAAATGCTCAAACACTGTATTCTAGACAGCAGGGCACGATAAGCTGGCTCCTTTTCAGATCCAATTGTGCAGTGCTAATTTAGGTAAGAATCCCAGCAGAGCCAAAGTGCAACTTAAAATGACATTTAAAGGACCAGTCCCACTGTAAAGCTTAATTGGCTTAATCATGAAATTCCCTGACACAACTTTCCAGTCTTTTTCAGCCATGCAGGAGCTGGACAAAATACTTGTGCATATGGGCATGAGTAAGAGGAAAAGGGAAGTCTATATTACATAATTATAAATTATGGGTTTGTATTATTCATTGCAAATGGAATTTTACGGAATGTATTTGTAGGCAATTTTCCTTAATAGGACCTTTTTATCATCAACTTCAAATCAGTGCTGTCTGATGCCTAGTTTATGCTTTTACTTTATAGTTAACACCCTTCAAATTAGTGGGCTTTGGGTATGAATAACTCTGTCAGTATGCTGTTAAAAAAAGATAAAGGAAAAAGTTTTTTTTAAATTTTAACAAATAGATTGATCAAAAAAGGCAGGGTGGGTCAGGGTGGGTGTGGGTGTAGACTTCAGAAGAAGTTATGGTATGGACTTCTGTTTCCCTGACAGCTGTTACTCTTACAGGAGGAGAAAAGGATTTCAATATTAAGGGGATGACCTGTCAAAGCAAGAAACCAGCTTTGTGTGAGGGCTGTTACAAGTATTTTGCTGTTTTCTAACATCCTTGCACTGAATGATTTCCCCTTTCTTTTCTCCCAGTTCCATCTGATTCCACAGCGAAGCTGGAAAGACAAAAGCAGTAATCGGGCCCATAAGGTCTACAATAGATGGAGAGAGAAATAGGATGGAAATGGTGGGGAATTCTATCATATCGGGCATGTCTATCAGTTTCTTTCATGAATAATGACCACAGAGGTGAAAGAATTTGAAAGACAGCCCAAGCTTGTGCACAAAATTTTTGGCTGAAGAAAAGACTGAAATTAGACTTTGAGTCTTAATACATGCGTAATGTCTGTAGAGTGTAACACTTTGGAGTGACCACTCTGTGTATTCACAATAAGCTCCAGGCACGAATGGAAGCTTTGGCTATACCGCAGTGCAAACTAGTAAATGGAAGAGCAATCAACAGCATTTTCCTTTAATTTTCCTAGAAAATGCTGAACTAAATTACTTTCCATTGCTTGGAAATTATTAACCAGTACTCAACCAAAACCAAAATCTCAACTCCTTCCAACCTTCCTTCTAAGAAAATCAACCAACCAAAAAATAAAACCTGAACCAAAAAAAAAACCCCAATAAAATACACACACCCCACAGAAAAGTGCATCTCTAATAAATGTTAATTCTCATAGAAATGAATATATTTGTAATTATTTTCCTCTGGAAAAAAAAATCACAACAATTTTGCTGTGTATAAGCATCCCTTCCAATTTCACATTTTAAATAGACCTGATATACTACACAACTACATTAATGCACTTGAGAACATACATCACTGAAGCACCTAAGCTTACTCGAAAGCTTGTCCTAGAAACAAAACGGTAGGTAGGTTGCATAAATTATATGCAAAATACAGTAATGCTGAAAACTATAGCATTGTCTAGTAACATGTATAGGAACCTTTGAAAATAACTTTTCAAACAGGAAAATAAAACCAAGTGTGAGCATAGCTCTTACAAATAAAACATCTCATTAAACTATGCATCTCATTCATCAGATTTGGAATAGCTTGGTATGCAGAGCAATGGGGTACAGCATTCTCCATAAATTTCATTTATAAATGAAAAATACTACGATTGTAATAAGTAATATAAAATAATGTTAAGTAAGGTGAGAATCAGATCCAGTAATTTTTGCTTATTTCTTAAACTTGACTTCCTAGTTGTTCTATTCGTACATATTTAATATCTCAGAATTAATCTTAATTTAATATTACTTCAGCTCAAATATTAGCATAGAATTTGAAGTTGAGTTCCTGCTGCACAGGCTAATGATTACTGTGAAGAACTTCTCAACAGCTGTTCGAAAGCTGTTTTTCACAGCAAGGAGAGACACTGTGGGTTCTGGTTGTCAGATGTCCGTTGCAGAAGTGTCATCTTTTATATGAAGATATCACCATTCTTGAGTTCCAGTCAGAAATGATTGTTGAAAAGTGAAGCAGACGTTTGCTATCTATCCATCAGTACCAGATCTGAGCCAGGAGGCTGGAATTCCTGCAGCAGCCTTTGCTGTGCCTGTCCCTGCTTTCCCCAGTGCTGGAGACACACCAGCATGTCTTTTTTTATGAGAAAGTTTTCTTCAACAACATGAGAAGGGAAAAAAGACAGCTGATTATTTTCTGAACAAATGCTCATCAATTCATGTAATAGCTCATGAATTCACGTAATACTCTCTTTTTTTGATATTGATTATCTCTTCTCTTGATTGGGCCATCCTCTTAAAGCATTTAAAAAAGCCAGTACAGTGTGTAAGTGAATGTTTAGTTTCTCAGATAAAATGTTTTATTCCAGATCAATGTTTAGTTTCATAGATCAAATGCAGTATGTATTTTTGCAGAAACACAGTACTTGTTACTTGTGGTTTAGTGAAGTGGTTTAGACTTCCTTAACTGCTACAACTGTCATGGGAATAAATAATTACAGTAGGATTACATTTTTAGTATTAAGAATATTTTACCTTGCATTTTAATGATGTGTTTATATCTTCATACAGAATGTATGGTTATTGAAGACCGAAAAAAAAGGAAATATTTTGAATCTTTAGCTTGTGCCTACAGAGGATGGACTCAACAGTCTGTCTTTTCACAACAAATATGTTAAATCATTTCATTTTGCATTGCAATGGATGACAGGTTTACACACAGGCAGCTATAAGGCGGTTACTTCCTAAAGCACTCTGAACTTATTTCAGTTACCTGACCATGTTCTACCATTAATTACATTCTCCGGTCAGCGTAGCACAGACAGAAAGGAAAATTAAAAAACAGATTAAATACTAAAAATCCTTATTTATATACATTTTTTCCTATGAGATTTATGTTTATTGTACAGAAATAAGACCAAAATTAAGCACCTGGTTAATAGGAGCTATACTTGTTAACTTGGAACAAATAAATATATGACTTGTGTTGAATTTCTCCACAAGTTAAGCTCAAGCTCTAACTGATCAACAATAATAAGCGACTTACTTAAAACAAAAATAAATTAATTTATGTACTGAGAAGCTGGTTTTTATTCTTTCCCCTCCCCCTGGCATTTTACAACATAATTGCTATAGTATGCAGCCAACATAGTTATGTGGGCATATTGCATGGTTTCTCAGAGCTTTCTTTTATTTCAACCTTCAGCAGCACAGTTGCTTTTCCAGTAATCCTCTACACAGAAAAGTTAACCACTGAAAGTTGCAGTGTTTACAACAGCTTAACAAAACTTTTGGGAGTAACTGTATGTTGTACTTGGGAAACAAAAATTTCTTTAGGTGTTTCTTTTGATGCAAAGGGTTAACAAATGTACAGGGGGGTTAGGGTTAAGCCACTTGTTTAACAATGTTACTGCTTGCTCATGCTTATTGTACATGGTATTTGCAATGTACAAAGGGATATGTCAAACCGCTTACTTAACAATGTTACTGCTTGCTCATGCTTATCATACTTGCAACGCACAAAGGGATAGATCAGGATGCTTGCTTAACAATATCATTGCTCCCTCATGATTATGCTAGGACAAGATATAAGGACATAGCTATTGTCAAGAAGTAGAGACTGTGTCTTGATTCCAGTCCTTTGGACGCCTCCATGTTTGCTATAACTAGATATAAGGACATAGCTAATTTTAAGAAGTAGGGACCATGACTTGATTCCAGTCCTTTGGATGCCTAGGCTGGCTGAAATTGGCTCTGCCCTTTGGACAAAGACCAAGCCTCCAGGGAGCATGTGTAACGACCAAAGGTGAAAAGTTCAGGCTCAAGGAAGACTCATTTACTTCATCTGAGAGTCTCGCTCATGGCCACTAGGAGGCACTGCGCAGGCGCAAAGGACTTCTTATCTCATTATAATACAAAGCAGGAATAGGACATGAATATGTATAGGTGTGTTGTGCAACCTCACGCATATGTATAACTTTGGAGGATAAATGGCAAACAAGGCTGAGACGAGCACGCTTTTGGAGGAGTTATCTCCCATGCGCCTCAGCGCTGAATAAAAAGCATACCTACTTTACAACTTTAATGAGTTGTGGAGTCAATCTGTCCATCAATTTGGTGAGCCAGCCAGGAGATCTGTGTTCAGCTGCAGGATCAGCTGAGGGGTGGACATCCTAGGTGCCCCAGGCCACTTGCCTGGAGGAGCTCCTTTTCTCGTCCGCTCACTGTGGGGACAGACAACAACCTGTGCTGGCTGCGGAGAAATGGTATGCTTGAAATTTAGGTAATTTAGGGGGGCTATAAGGCGTATGCATGGCCTGGGGCTGCTGGGAAGGTGCGCAGAGACGTCTGGCGCACAACGTAGTTCCCCTTGGCAGGTAGGGCTTGCAAGCAGGGGACTCGCTGACCGATAGAGAGGCTGCTAGCGATCCTGAGAGCGGATCAGGTGAGTCTGGGTTTTCACCACATCCCAGGTTTGGGAGCCAGGACGGACCTGCTAATGACTGGGCAGGAAGAAGGTGAAGGGTAGGCAGACCCAGGTTCCTTCTGCACCCCAGATTTTGGTAGCCAGGACAGACCTGCCACTGACTGTGTAAGAAGCAGCAGAAGGGTAAGCGGAACTGCTGTGTGTCTGTGGGATCCCGTGTGCGAGTGTTTTGTGTGACTGAGACGTGACATAGCTATGAAGGGAGTGTGGAGTCCTGATCCACGGTTCTGTGTTCTCTGCGAGGAGAATGGCCGGAGACGGATGAAACGTTTGTTTGTCTGTAATCATTAGGCAATCTAGGAACTGTGGTACTGTGTGACTGCCCCTCCCACAGTGGTTAGCCAGACAACGCACCCTGGTGCAGCACACAGAGCAGGCTTTTAAACATCCAGAGGGGCTGAATGTGTTAAAATAATCAGAAGTATCTGGCTGACCATCTGTTAGGACCAAAAATAAGTGGGTTGATCTGTAGAGTTCCTAAGATCTATTGAGAAATAAGAACAGAGAATTGGAAAATAGTCTGTAAGAAATATCAAAGAAAAATCAAGAAAAAGAAATGGGAGCCGGTCAAAGCAAGAAAATTCTGAAGAAAAGCCCATTGGGTTGCATTTTGGCACACTAGAAAGAGCTGGGAGGGTCTCCTGGAGGCTTGGTAAACAGGAAAACATTGGTAAGATATTATAAACAATGGTGACCTTTATATACTTTGGAAGATTAAAAAAAAGAAAAAGAAAAAAAAAAGACCTAAAAATGGAACTCTGACAATTAATGCTGTTTTAATGGAGCAAGGAAAATGGGATGAAATAATGTATGCAGATATGTTTTTCACTTTAAGAAACCACCCAGAGTGACAGACTGAATGTAAAATTAATGTAGCTCCACCAGATCCCTTAATTTTTGCTTTGGAAAAGGACAGGAAAAACCTGAAAATTAAGATAGAGAAATGTTGTTCAGCCTGTGATATTGGGGAAAGATGTTCAAAGTTAAAAAACAGTAATCAGGAAGATAGATAAAAAAATTGTATCACAAGTACCTCCGAGAGGAGTACACTCTGTATCTGTCCTATCAGATATTGATAAGAAGGAGGAAATTGCTGTCACTGGCAACAAGTGGCAGATTCATATTCAGAGTTAAGAAAGGATTAAATAAGAAGTGCTGCTGCAGAGGCAGGCTTCTGTACCCCCTGCAGAGCAGGGAAACAGAAAAAAAGGCTGGATCGTGCTATAGCCACAGCTGTAGTGGTTGCTTTGGAACTAGAGGAGGAGGAATACCAGGCAGAGGTGGGGGAGTGGGCTCTTCTTCTGTGAAACCGGATTGGTGTGCGTGCTATGGGAAGTTTGGATGCTGGAAGTGAGACTGCCCTGGGGGGGAAGTGTCATGGGGTCCGGTGACTAAATTGGAGCTAGACTGACAAGGACCTGGGGAATCTTCCCTAGCAGATCCACTGACTATAATAAAACTAGAGAACAAAAAAAGAAAATTAGAATTTTTAGCTGATACATGCACAACATATTCAGTTTTAAACAAAGCTTTAATACCTTTGGGGGATTATTATATTATGGTAAAAGGGACGAATGGCCAAAGTGAAAAGGCTTATTTTTATAAACCATTAAAATATCAATTGGAAAAGCAATGGGACATTCATAAATTCTTATATATGCCTAACTCCCCAAAAGCTCTCCTGGGGAGAGATTTACTGAAACGCTTGGGAGCGACCATTATTTTCAAAGGAGGCGAGATCACTTTAAAAGTAAATGACCAACAATATATCTAAAAATGTTAAGTTTAGTTTTGATTACTAACCATGTTGAGGAAGAAGATATACTGGATCAGGTATTCCCAGGGGTATGGGATACAAACAGAACTGGAAGGGCCAAAAATGCACTCCTGATACAGATTAAGCTCAAGGAGGAAAAACAGCCAGTCAGAATTAAACAATACCCCCTGAACAAGGAAAATAGGGAAGGAATTCACACAGTAATTGCCTACAATTAAGACTGCTAAAGGAGTGCCAGTCCGATTTTAACACCCCTATTTTACCTGTTTGTAAACCTGACGGGCCATACCAAGTGGTACAGGACTTATGAGCTGTTAACAAAATAACTGAAGATCTTTACCCTGTGGTAGCAAATCCATATACCCTATTAACACGCTTGACACCAGAGCTAACTTGGTTTACTGTTTTAGATCTGTAAGATACCTTCTTTTGCCTCCCTCTCCATGAAGCCAGCCAGAAAATCTTTGAATTTGAATGAGAAGGCCCTAAGAGTGGGCACAAAACCCAGCTCACGTGGACAGTGCTGCCTCAAGGACTTAAGAACAGTCCCACCCGGTTTGGAGAACAACTTTCAAAAGACTTAGATTCCTAGGAGGCTCCGTCAGAAGAAGGAAAGCTATTGCAGTACGTAGATGACATCTTAATAGCCATCCAAACAGAAGAGGCCTGTGTTGCCTGGATGGTAAGCCTCTTAAATTTTCTGAAACTCCAGGGATATAGAGTATCCAAGAAAAAGCCCATATAATAAAGCAAAAATAATTTACCTAGAATATGAAATTAGTGCTGGACATCGAACACTGAGACACGACAGAAAAGAGGCAATATGTCAAACGCCAAAACCCCAGACGGTGAAAGAATTATGGATAGTGTAGATTGTGAATCTACAATTATAAACTAATTGTTAAGCCTCTATATGCACTAATCATAAAAAAAACAACAGTAAGAAACTTCAGTGGACAAAAGAAGCCACTGAAGCCTTCCACCAGCTGAAGAATGCTCTCATGTCAGCTCCAGCTCTAGGACTTCCAGATGTGAGTAAACCATTCTTTCTATTCTCCCATGAGAAACAAAGGATTGCTTTGGGGATATTGGCACAGAACTTGGGTTAATACCGAGGAGCAGTTGCTTATTTTTCTAAGCAGTTAAACGCAGCAGCCAAAGGGTGGCCCGGATGCCTTGGAGCCGTCGCAGCAGTCGTGCTGAATATCCAAGAAGCACGCAAATTTACCTTCGGCCAGAAAATGACAGTGCTAGTGTTCCATACAAGTGTCTGCAGTGTTGGAAGTGAAAGGCGGGCACTGGCTTTCCCCTCAGAGGTTCCTGAAATACCAAGCCGTCATTGTGGAACAAGATGATATAGAGATAGTGGTAACTAACACTGTCAACCCATGTTCTTTCCTTAGTGGAAACGAAGGAGAACCTGTACACCATGATTGCCTGGAAACCATTGAAGCCACATACTCCAGTCACCCAGACCTGAAGGGTACCCCTTTGGACAACGCAGAAACCTGGTTTACTGATGGGAGCAGCTATATCGCCAGTGGAAAGTGACATGCTGGATATTCAGTCACCACCTGCAGAAAAGTAATAGAATCTGGACCTTTGCCAATAAACACCTCAGCACAAAAGGTGGAACTGACCGCACTGACTAGAGCTCTGGAACTAGCAAAAGGGAGAAGGTTAAACATCTATACAGACTCAAGATATGCATTCGGAGTTTTGCATGGACATGAAGCTATTTGGAAAGAAAGAGGACTGTTGAATTCACAAGGAAAAAAAATTAAACATGCACGAGAAATATTGAGACTGTTGGAAGCGGTTCAATTACCTGAGAAGGTGGCAATTATGCACATCAAGGGACACCAGAAGGTGAGCTCAGAATTAGAGGAAGGAAATGAGCTGGTGGACAGAGAGGCAAAAGAAGCAGCAAAGGGTGAGATAACAATTGAAGGCGCTTTAATTCCTGATGGAAAAATTTCTCTGGAAGGTAAGCCAAACTATAATAAGGAAGATAAGAAATTGATTATAGATCAAGATGGAATATTTAATAAGGAAGGGTGGGCTAGTACACCACAGAGGAGGATAATTGTTCCCTCGTCTTTGTTATGGGCCCTTATAAAAATGAACATCAGAAAACACATTGGGGAGTGGATGTCTTACATAAATATTTAATAAACAAAATCATAGATAGAAATTTGTATGCTACCATCCAACAAGTAACTCAACAATGTGATCTTTGCCTTCAAACAAACCCCAAAATTACTCCCAAACTTAAATTAGGCCAAATTGGCAGAGGTAATGGACCAGGCCACCAATGGCAGATTGACTTCACGGAACTGCCAAGAAAAAGGGGGTATAGACCTTTGTTGGTACTAACAGACACCTTTTCAGGTTGGCCAGAAGCCTTTCCAACTAGAATCGCACAAGCCCGCGAGGTAACAAAAATATTGTTACAGGAAATAATACCACGATATGGAGTTCCAGCCACTATATCTTCAGACAGAGGACCACATTTTGTTTCAAAAGTGGTACAACAAATTAACATTTAGGTATTGATTGGCAACTTCATACTCCCTATCACCCTCAATCAAGTGGTCAGGTGGAGAAAATGAACCATCTAATTAAACAACAAATTGTGAAATTGGGTCAGGAGGCCAGTCTACCTTGGCCCCAGACACTTCCATTAGCTCTATTGAGAATTCGAATTAAACAAAGAAGTGGAGAAGGGTTGAGACCTTTGGAAATTCTGTATGGAAGACCATATGGGGTCCAACAGGGAATGTCTCTCCAAATGGGAGAAGAGACTATGAATAATTATATAATAGAGTTCGGAAAACAACTCAAGAAAATTGAAAAATATGTGGCTGGAACTCGAAACAGAGGACTGGACAGTCCTGTACATAATATACAACCTGGAGTTTATGTGTATATAAAATCTTTCAGACCCACAGGGGAAGAAGATCTTGAACCAAGGTGGAAAGGGCAGTTCCAAGTACTACTCACAACTTTCACAGCTATCAAAATTAGAGAACAAAACGTCTGGATTCATCATACTCTATTCAAGAAGGCTCCAAAGGCACCCTGGAATATCACATGAAGTGGTAATAACAGACTGAAATTAAAACTAACTCGCGAAAGTGAGTGATCCATGGGTGTCAACACAATGTTGCAATTGTAATCAGAATATAGATCTGGGTATCACTTACTACCTATAAGGGTAGTGTAGTGCAAGCGCTGCACATATTGCATGAAGCTTCGCCCAATTATAATAGACATATATACTTCAGTAGAATAGTTAAAATGAAGCAATTATTGATATTAATACTTTATATCTGTACCATGGTCCAAGCCGTAGAAAAAGAAACCTCAATACTGGGTTTGAATACAAATGTCTGGCTCACATGGGCAAACAAGACTGGGATTACTAATTTCTCTCTGACCTTGGCACAGGTGGGAAATCCCTTTCAAACATGCCTAATTGGTATACCATACCTAAAGCTCTACCCCCAGGATATTTCTTGATATGTGGAGACCGCGCGTGGCCAGGAATTCCTTCCAAACCCTTTGGAGAACCATGTTATATAGGTAAATTGCTCATTTCCCGTTATCAGTCTCGCATTCACACACACACATGGGATCCCACAGACACACTCCACACAGTTACAACACTTGAGACAGAGACTAAAATTGTATCAAACTAACAACCTGTCACCAATAACAAAATCACAAGACCAAAATCTTACAACACTTGAAACAGAGACAACAATTAATAATGCATTTATAACAGTCTGTCTCCAATAACAAAATCACGAGACCAGAATCATAACTATAACAAGCCACAACCTAAGTCAACTACCAGTAAAATCCAAAACCTTTTCTACAAGATGCCCACTCGTCTTGCAGGACCCAAGCCACAAGATGCCCTCTGCTTCTTGTGGTTGTATAGCGGCAAAAACCAAAACCTTTTCTACAGGACACCCACTGCGTCTTGCAGTACCTAGACCACAAGATGCTCCCTGCTTCTTGTGGGTGTATACCAAACAGATGCTAGCAGCCAGTTATACCCCTTTACCCACGAGATTTCCTATCTCGATTTACGGAAGGCTTCCAAACCATGGTACGCTTACCAAACCAGTTTACCAAGCCGAGATGCCCCCTGCATCTTACAGACTGTATAAAAGAATACCTTTTATGAGATGGTCCTTGTCTGCTCCCGCACTGATCCGAATGAGTCGAGGGGTCCCTCTGGGAAAAACTCCTGAGGGCCCTAGGGAGCTCTGTTCTCAGCAGGTCCTGCAGCCGAGCAGAGATGGTCCCATCTGGGTCACCAAATTGATTTGGAGAAAACTCCAGGAACTCGCCAGCAAAGTTTTAAATTGACAAGCGGGTATTCTTTATTGCGGCACTGGGAGACATGGGGGATAGCTCCTCCAAGAGTGTCTCTGCCAGGCATCAACCAGGCTGTGATTATATTGTCCTTAAACATACATATTCATTAGATTACATACATTACATCATACTTCTTAGACAATGCCTCCTGTATGTATACAAAAATATGGTAGTGGGCTTTGGTACCCCCAGTGGTTATTTCTTCATCACTTTGTTTTAGGATCATTGTCATATCAGTAACCACCAGGTGGTTCTGGCAAAGCTTATCTTAGTAATTTTTGTTTTCTCTAGCTGCTAACAAAGCCCAAGGTTCTTGAGGTTACTTATTTACAACCCTATTCTTCAATCAACCCCATTCTTCAACCCACCTTATTCTTCAATCAATCCCACTCTTCACTACAGACCTGTCATAACTGAAAATATCTCCAGGATTTAAGTGATCGGGAATATTTACTAGAGATTGAAGAAGATAATAGTCTGTGAAAAGCAGAAATCTGACCCTAATATGATGCTCTGAGTAACAAGGGAAATAAAGTTTTAGTGCAGGAGACAGGCTTGAGAGAAAACTATCACTTTCTGCTCCGGAAACTAGGCTGAGAAATTTAAGAACTTAAGGGCTTTTTTAAATTTTTTTTTGGTTGCTAACATATTCTATTTTTTATTTTACTTTTCAGTAGCTCTGGGTGAATTTGAAAAAAACCCAACCAAACACCAAACCCCAAAATCTGGGGAAAGAATTTAAAAGAAACAATAGTGAAAGGACCTGCATTAGTTCAGATGGATTTTTACATAGTTCCAGTAACTACAATCTGATGAGAAGTTAGAAACCTCTACTTGCTGTTCTCCCCATTAAAGATCCACTTTCTCTTGATCTCTGTTCATGCCTTGATATGTTTTGTAGCTCTTCTAACATTCAACTTTCAATTAAATCTCCCTAAAATGAAAGGCTTTGCTACTTTTTTAATGGTCACTGAGGAAGAGAGAGAGAGAAAAGGCACTTAAGATGTATCTCTCAAATTCTCAGACTGAAGAATAATCATTTTGTTTTGCATGGACAAAGCTTTACAGCACAATGATAACTGCTTTTTCAGTGAAGCTGAGGAAGGAATGACATCAGGACTTTGGGCTTATGTATGTATAGCCTGTGGTGGTGTAGCCCAAGGATTTTCGGGTAGACAACAAAAAAAAAGAGTGTCTGGTGGAAGAAGAAAGGACTTTAAATTCAAAAATAAATGGAGGTAAAATTTTAATTCACAGGATTCTGGTAAGAGTGTTTAAGTGAAATAGACCTTTCTAAAAGGTTGACATTACAGTCAGAAAGTCAGCAGGTAAAAATGTATTAAGCTTGTATCTAAATAGAAATATGGGTAAGACAGCACGGTTCTGGGGAAGAAGTGAAGGGTTTTTAAGATGTATTAAAATACATCTTAGAAATCCTTACTGGCTTCGCCATTTGGTGCTATTTCTTCTGAAAATAATCTTCACTTCCTTTTCTGTCTGGGTAGATTTGTGACCAGACACCAAGATTAATAAACAAGCAAATCTAAATGGCTTTAAAGAAATCCTGGAAATAAGCTGCAAGTTTATTTTGGAAGTGATTTCATAGTCTTCCCTGAAATCCTACGAACTCAACACAAGACCGTATCAGTCTCTATTTGTCCAAACTCTTATATTTATGCAGACATCTGAAAAGGTACATAAGCAAAGAAGCACTGACACACTTTGTATCTTCTTTTAGCATGAGGGGACAGTCCATTGCATCTTCAGGTACCTAATAATTAATTAGATTACAGAGCTTCTACAAGTATGGTCATGATAATAACTCATGTCTGTTATGCAAGTTTTAAAGTGACTTAGTTGAGGGACATTTCAGTAACAGCCAAAAAAGCAGTTGATTGGTTACTTGCCAAAAGAGAGTGAAAAATTTTAGTATGTGTTCATGTTTAAAGCAAAATCATCATGTGGAAACTGCCAGGCCAAAAGAAAGCTGAAGCTTCCAGTTGCCTTTTCTGGTCACATTTAGAAAGGGAGCAAGAGTTCTTTTCCTTGTCTTCTGTAAAAAAAAAGAATACTCTGTATCATTTCTGAATCAAATTGCATCCTGAATTTGAGAAGCCTCTATGAGGGCCAAATATATTCTCCTCACCTCCCTCTGCCCACCCCCATATTGTATGTAATATAAGATCTTCATTTTCCCAGTCTTTTGTCTCTTGAAAAATGTAGCTTTCAAATGTAATTTTCTGTCAGAGCAGCTTTATTACCATGGGCTTTTCCAAGATCATTAGTGGTTTAGCAGAGTATGACATAGAATCATAGAATGATTAGGTTGGAAAGTACTTTATAGTCATCTAGTTCCAACCCCCCTGCCATGCACAAGGATGCCTCACACCTAGACCATGTTGCTCAAGGCTCCGTCCAGCCTGGCTTTGAACACTGCCAGTGGAGCATTCACCAGTTTGGATAACCTGTTCCAGTGCCTCACCACCCTCACAGTAAAGAACATCTTTGTACCTAACCTGAACTTCCCCTGTTTTAGATTAAACCCATTACCATGACATCTGTTTATAACCTAGAGTTAGATGACAGTTATAGCATTTCTTTTTGTAATAGCTATTCTTCATTATATTTGGTCACAGAAATGTGCTGGACAAAGAGCAATATGCCATTTCATGTGCAGAATATTTACTTAGAAATGTGAAACAGTTTAATAGGATTTTCTGCAATCAGCATACATAATTCAAAAGGAGTGACCATCTTGGAAAAGTCATCCCCATTTAAACCTGAACTGAGCTGTCTCTTTCCGATTGACAAAACTGAAAATCATTTGAGAAATGTATCTAATGCATTCTTTGGAAGTATGAGTCTGTAAATGTATGTACTGCATAAAGAAATATATTGAATTGTTTTGTTAGCTATTTGTCAAGATACTTCAATTTTCAAAAAGGAATTAACAAATAAGAATATCTACAGTTGCTTCAGTTACAGCCCACTGTTCCAATGCCAAATTATTAACTTTTGAAAGTCTTTTCCATGTTTTTGGCAACTGAGTATTTATTCAAAGTTGTGATCATTTTAAATGTTAGAGGGAGACTGCATAAAAGTGGAAGATTCCCAAATGGGTAATATACCATTTGTCACAGTTTTGGAAGAACTCTGTGAATGTTCAGTTTCCTCTCAATCATTCCAGATTGCTTACTGATGTAGGTGCAGTTTCAGACATCATCTTTTTCCAAGTGAACTTTACAATTAACAACTAGTATTAAGGAAAGTAATCTATTACAATGCTTAAAAATAGCCTCTTCGTTTATGAACAGTGCTCTCAGAGTCACAGAGGGGCTGCTGGTAGCCACCAGAATTGTTGGGCAGCATTTGATTTTAGACTCGAAGTGACTTGAATGATTTTCTTTTCAAATTCATTATTCAGATTTCCGTTGTATGTCTATGCCATAGGAGTTTCAGGATGCGGTTTCAGATTGATGAGTTAAGAACATTTAAAATTGAAACAAAAAAAAATTAAAGACCCTTTACAGCATGCTGGGAACAGATGTGCTGATGATGCCCTTATTATAATGACCAACTAAAATGGTTTTCTGTTAGAAAGCAGTAAAATATGTTCTTAAAAATCAGTTAAATCTGTACCTTATGATTTGATCTAGTCCTGTGATAGTTGGTGGTGGCTGAAAAGTTTGTATAGTGGGAAAGCTAATACAAGTGCGTTGTTGCTTCTCTTTCCATTTTAAACTTGCAAGTTTTGTCCAATTATTTAGTTCTTTCAGTGATCTTCCTTGAGATTAGAAGTGTTACCCAAGTGACAGAAAACAAGGAACTGAATGTTCTTGCTCACGATTGTAATAGGATGCACCTAGTATTTTGCATCCTTTTCAGTAAAGTATCATTTTGAAGCATTTTGAATATTTCCCTATTAAATTAAAGCAGATGAAAGAATTGAAAGCCTGGTCTTTTAGATTACAGCTGGGAAGTGTTGGGATTCTGTAATTCTAAAGATAAGCTGGATAGCCCTGCACCCTTGATTATGGAAATAAAAATGGCCAAGTAACAATGTCAGCAACTGCAGGTGCTGCTGGAACACATGAAGCAACATTTATTACTATTAAGCTAATATCTGCGGGATGTTCTGTGCTTGATTTTTATATTCCTTATTTACTGTCTGTAGGGATAGAAAATGGTGTTGTCAATTCAGGACGAAGAATGACTTAAAAGTATGGGTTTCAGACCTGAATCACTGTAATGGTGCTTAATTATTATGTTCAGGATTGAGTGATGGAAGGAATTGCTGGTGTAGCCAATTTTTCCATTTCCATTTGGTATTCATACGTATCATCTTGTATTTTTAGTGAAACTTTGTGCATTAAGAGTAGGGTAGAAGTATGAAATTTAAAATTTTTAAAAGGTGTGTATTTCAGTGTTTTTTGTTTTTTGTTTTTTCTTATTGTCAGTGACTATTGGGTGGAAACTTTTTTAAAAACACTGGTGATGCAGCTTTCTAAAAAGTGCAGCGCATATAATCAGTAAGCTTTATGACCCATTTCAGGCTTACAGACGTTCATGCTTCATTGTCTCTTCCATATGGCTTACGGGGAGATATATGTGCCATGGCTGAGTAACAGATTAGTGAACGCTTCTCACACTTACAAGAACTTTGAAATCATAGATTCTGACTTCTGCGCTGATGCTTTGGAGAATGTTTTTTTTTGTGGATATTTTGGAACATTGAGGTCTAATCTGCGATCGTCCCTCAAGTTCAATTTAGTCATCTTTTACTATAAGGTGAAGATGCCTTAACTCCATTAGAAACATCAAGTGGAACAATGGATTTTTTCTATGCAAGTTTTATGATTCAGGTTGCCATTTGCAGCAGTACTGGAAAGGTCTCGGTTGGTGGTTATTTCAGTTTTAATGGCAGTTCTGAGGCAACGATGAGCTTTGAAATGTATAATGGGTTACAATTAGCTATACTATGACTCACTTCTACTGAATTAGATTTACTTCATGTCTTCCAGGAGTTGCTTGTTTCAAACTAGCTAATTCTGTTGACTCAAAAACACCAATGTGAAACCTAGTGATCCATTCTTTGGCCTTGCAGGAAGATTGTCTTGTGTGGGACTGAAGCAATAATTTGTAACTTAAGACTTTTTAGTGGCATTCCTGCAATCTGTGCAGTGCACCACATCCAGTATCCTGGTTTCATCAAGAAGACATGCTGGCGCAGGCAGTGACAAGTGAAGAACAGGATTAACTGAAGAATAGGGTGCATTGAAGAATGCAGTTGATTGAAGAATAGGGTTGTAAATAAGTAACTTCAAGGATGTTAGGCTTTGTTAGCAACTATAGAGAAAAGGAAATTACTAAGATAAGCTTTGCCGGAACCACCTGGTGGTTACTGATATGACAACGATCCTAAAACAAAGTGATGAAGAAATAACCACTGGGGGTACCAAAGCCCACTACCCCATTTTAGTGTCCATGGGGGAGGGATTCTCTGGAAGTATGATGTAATGTATGTGATCTAATGAATATGTATGTTTAGGACAACATAATCACAGCCTGGTTGATGCTTGGAGGAGACACACTAGGAGGAGCTATCCCCCGTGTCTCCTGGCACCTCAATAAAGAATACCCACTTGTCAACTTAAAACTTTGGTGGTGAGTTCCTGGACATTTCTCTGAATCACAAGGAAAATAAGTAGAAGTGATGGATAGTTCTTAAATTTATAGCCAAGATTTAGCCTTATATAAGTTCAGAGTATCATACTCATCTTCCTCCATGTTTGTGAGGGAATACAAAGATATTGATTATCTGTCACCTTTAGGTAAGGATTGGATTCAGAATTTGCCACTGCAATTTCCATTAATCAGTGAAGATGACAAGCCATGTGTGTTTTGAGGAACAAACAGCACATGGTATATGCAGCTGTGGGGTAGCTTGAGGTCAAAGAAATTTGTTGGTGGCCTTCCTCTATCAATATATAATCGATTCTTAAGTGTTACAGTATGTATTTTTCCATTTACTATTACCTGATTTGATTATGATTTTTATTGGTGTACTAAAAATGTACTCAAGCCAAGACAATCATTACCGCTTAATATTCAGTACACTTTTTTGGTACCCATCTGCTTATATTCTCTGTGCAATACAACATGTTTCTAACAGACATCCTTTACACTTTGATGGGCTGCCATCCATGCTTAACTCATTATCAAACTCTTATTGATGCACACCCGAACATGTCACTACTGTGGTAAAAGCATTGAGCTAAAAATATAGATAGGAAGACTGCAAAATTAAAATGTTGGAATTTTTGTTGTATGAAGCCATTCTATATCTATTGCATACAAAGCAGCCTTTTAATAATTTTTTTTTTTTTTTATGATGTGTTTTATGAATGTTGTACTGACTTAGTGTTGGGTTGTTTGTTTTTTTTCCTACCTGCATCTTAACGCAGTGAGAAAGTAGGACAGAGAAGAGGAGATCAAGCTAGCTAGCTGTGTGGGTAACAGTATTATGCACAAAATGTACTATTTTTTTGCTGAGAATCTAGGAACAAGTGTGATGCTGTGTTACTTTTTCCAAATACTCTTTGTCTTGGGAAGTGATAGTGTAGTTGCTTTGTTATCTTAGGTGCACCTCTGAGTGCATGGGCAAGTGTAAATATTTGATCTGTTATCTTGTACTCTATGCATATGCATAGATATTTGGGGGCAGGAAATTAGTCACAATGAATTTATTTGTTTTACTTATGGATAAAGTGTGTGTTTCCAGAATCAGGATTCCTTTCACCAGTTTCACATGCTGATTGAGAAGTTACTCATAAAATATTGCTGCTGATAAGAACCTCACTGGAAAAGTGGAAAATGCTTTTAAAATTTGGTCAAAAATACTTTCCAGTATTTTCCTGCACCTAATTTTATCTTACTCTTCTCCTTCCAAACACACTTCCACTCAGAATAACTGTTTTTCTTACAAAGTATTTTGGATATTTCAATAATTCTCTAATTTCCTGGACCTATGAGTCAAAATCTTTTTACAGCACGTTGGTTAATATTTTCCTAGGTGTTTCGGGTATATAAAAGCTGCCTTGCATAATACTGATACATTAAACTAGCCATTCTTCTTCTATTCTGATGCAAATTAGGGCCTTGTTTGCCTTTTTTAATTGTTGTTCTGACTAAACTGTTAAAATGAGTATTTTCATATTTGCCCCCACATCAATTTCCTGAAGATTGTATTTAATTTGAAATTACTGTCATAATGCCTACTTCTTCTCAAAGAGGTTTTTTCCTCCCCTTCCGCTTTTACCCCATGTTCAAAACTCTATGTACCCAATCTCTGCTGTGAATGAGCTAGGCGATTTAAAACCATTCACATTAATGCAAACTGGACTTACACATTTTTTCACATTAAATTCAAATAGAATGGATATAGGATGGCAGATTTAATTTAGCACGTGACAGTAGTGGTGCAAAGGGTGAAGAATTAGCACAGATGGATGGTTACAGTAAGGTCGGATATCTAAAGAAAGTAGAGAAGAGAGAAGCTGATTGGGCACTGAGATTATACCATTGATTTACAAGGCAGGCAATGCTGCTTGGAAAAGGAGGTCTGGAAGAGATGGGAGTTGATTGCAAAGTTATGGTTTTGTGTCAGATGAAAAGACACCGGCAAAAGATGACTTTGGATTGAAGTAGTCCAAGAGAAATGAGAGGACACATGTTAGATACAAAGAGAGGAGGAAGTCAAGTGACACAAAACTTGTATTGCAAGGAATTCAGCTCCCTGACTGTGATGACTCCTGACACCCAGCACTTAAAGAGTTCAGCCTCGTAAGATGTGTGTGAAACTTGGACCACATTGAAGTCAATTTGGACTGTGTTGAGGTCAACAGAGCACAGATTTCGTATTTCACTGTGGTTATTTTCTTTCATTTTGACAGTCTTCTTGTACAGCTGCTCTTGCTTTCTTATAAGAAAAAAAAATATTTGTATCGCTCTTGCTGGCAAAAGGCTGAAGAGTCCTAGATGTGTGTGTGTTGTGTTGGAATAAATGTTTTCCTGTCAATTGTTAAGAAACAATGTTATTTCTTGCCAAGCCAAACTGTAGTTCCTTCACAGCACTTTAAAGCAAAGGAGTCAGTCTTAGAAAGACACAGTGCTGTATGTCTTAAAGACATCTGGAAGACATTAACCTGTTTTGTTTCCTTTGTTGGTTTGTTTTTGTTTTTTTTAAAAGAGACAAAATACACCTAAAACTTGCTGTATGATACTTCATATTCTTTTAAGAATAGTAATGACATTTTGAGCTTTGAGCATAGCAGGTGAATAGTTCACTATTTCAGTGCAGCATATCTGCCATTTCCTTTTTTTTTATGATTTTGCATTTATAGAAATAAATTCATATATTTATATAAAAATTTAGATTACGTTGTATGTATTTATAGAAACTAGTGCTTTAGTGCCTTGAGAGGAAAACAGGATCTGACAAAAATGATGCTAGTGTTTAAGATTCTGGAAACGGGTATGTTCAATTGATGTGGACTATTGTACAAGGGGGTTAGGTAAATTGTATGGGGGGCGTTGTACAAGGGGGTATTGCTTAAGTTACATAGCTGGCTTCACAGATATATCACTCAGCAAAATACCTATCATGCTTTACCAGGCAGTACCAGAACATAACCTCCTAATAAGGAAAACAGTTACTTAAGTTTCAGCAAAAATCATTTGGACGTAGACCAGACTCATCCAGGCTCCTAAAGAGCATGCGTGAGGACCAAGAGTGAAAAGTTCAGGCCCGAGAAAGGCTCATTTACTTCATCTGAAGACCCCTGCCCAGGACCACCAGGAGGTACTGCGTATGTGCAAAGGACCTTTGAGCTCATTATAATATGAAGCGGGGATAGGACATAAATATGTATAGGCATATTGTGTAACCTAATGCATATGTAGTACTTTAGAGGATAAATGTAGAGGAAAACAACACTGAGGCACGCATGCCTTTGGAGGAGTATCCCCCATGCGTCTTCAGCTGAATAAACGCATACCTACTTTACAACTTTAGTGAGTTGTGGAGTCTATTCCAACATCACAATAAATACATAAATGAGTATTTAGAAACAAAACAGACAACTGGAGTTGTGCAATTTAGCTGAATATGCAGATTCATGTATCTGGTCCAATAGACACACTCATTTGTCCTTAAGAAGAAAATGAAATTTTCTCTAGTGTTGTTGGTTTTTTTGCTAGTAGGATGGGCTGCCTCTGTCAAACTTGAGACAATGGATTTGGCTTGTGAAATTTCTTATCTCATTCATACTGGTTCTGTTGCTGCTTCACAGAAACAAAAGAGAAGCAAAGGGTCTTCCCTTTCTTGCATATCTCAGTTCATCTCTCCTGCCATGCTGCCATATTTCCTCCTTACAGCTCATCTATTTCTTCATCATTTTAGTCTTGTTCAGCAGCTTATTGAACATGTCAAAATATTTGGTGTGTGTCTTTTCAAGTACTGCAATCACATACTCCCATGTTATTTTTACAGTATTGCAGAGATGAAAAGCTTGACATACATTTAAATGTGCTGCTTTCTGTTCATGATTCTATTTTTCTAGCATTTATCACTTCAGTCAAATATTCATTCTTGCTTTGTGCTTTCTCACCATTCCATTTAATTTTTGTCTATTGAAACATGGTATAAAACACTGAAGCGGAAGAGGTATCAGGGTATCAAATGTGACAGTGGGAAACAACTCTTCTTTCCTAGTAATTTGCAAAGAACCTCATTTATTATTCAAAGAAAGAGCAGACAAAAATAAGATATTTTTCTCTATGAATATAAATAAAAAAGAAATTAGGGAAGAGACTGATAGATCAGGCAGCATTTTTAGATCCAGAAGCACTATGGTGGAAACTGGAATGCTCTTTATTAAGGATGGGGTTTTACTATACTTTCCAGTCCAGATCCTGATCTGCTTCAATCCGTCCTTGCTCTGTTGCCTTCAAATGAACCAAGACAGTTAAGCAAGCTGGGATTCAACAAGTGTTGTGTATTGGTTTAACATTCACACTGTTTGTTGTTTTCTGTCACAAATAGGGTTGCTGTGTAGCATTCATATTTAGAAAGGTATTTTCTCTTATGAAAAACATCCTGAAAATGTGGGCTCTCAGTTGCAAACAGCCAACCTCAGGTTAGTTCATTATGTACACGTTAACAAAGTATTTATGAATCAAAGTGTGTTTTTCATGATGTCTAAGCCTGAGACATAAAATGTCATGTCGCTCACAGAGCTGACTGTAAAACAGTCTGTCATCATATAACTGATTTAAAAAAAAAAAAAAAATTAGTACATAACTAAGAAACCAAGAAAGAAATAAGTAAACCAGCTTAAATCATCCAGGCATCCACTTAATAAGCACCAATTCCTCATTTTTCTTTCTTGGAAAAAATAATTACTGTGTAAGTGTACATATTACAAATGAATCATTATCTTCATGCATTTCCAAAGCTAGAACTTGAGTAATTCAAAATGCCTGTCTGTCAGAGGCAGAATTATATCTGGGAGCAATAGCATGTCTTTAAAAAAGTAAATTTTTTTATACATGGGTATCTCCATACATCTGCAAAACAAAACACATCTTGGGGTGTACCTGAGATTATGTTCTCTTCTGGATTACAAGAGTGCTGTACCATTGCAACTCCTCAGCAAAGGGATAAGGAGCAATATTCTGCACATGGCAATTTAACTTCGAATTAATTTAGAAAATTAGCTCCTAGAAAGTTTATAAAACCAAACTAGTGTGTGTCCTTCTTCTTGGGGGTTTTTATTTTTAATTTTTATTAATTCAAACTGACAACTGTGTATGCTCAAATATAGCACACCCCTTTTCACTGTTATCTATAATGATTCCAGGAAGAAAAACCCCTCAAAATAGAAAATAGACACTTTACTATTCAGCAAATACCAATTCAATTTACAGTGTTCTCTTCCCTTGAGATTTAGTAGGTTGTATATGTTTACTAAAGCTCTATATATTAAGGCAACAAAGGTCAGAAAGCTTCCACTTTTTAAAAGTTCCTCTATCCATTCATGCCTGTATGTATATATGTATATATACATATATATTTCAAGAAGTTATTTAATAGGTTTAAACTGTTCTTGAGTTATTTACCTATCTATATATATCAGGCTAATAAAATGAATACCTGTATATCTGTAAAATTTGGCATCCCAAAGTTCTCCCAGTGATATTTTACTCTGTTCTAATTGAAGACCTGATAAGAATTCCTTAAAGCTGTTCTCCCTCCTTACATCCCTGCCTTTTTCTCTAACAATAGGAAATAAAAATTACTGCATGTTTCAAAAGTATTTCTATTTCTGGATTGTTTGTATTACACCATTTGAAGATATTAACAAAATATTCCTTTCTCACTTACAATCCATACTTCCTATTATTGTATGTTATGGTTTAAATAGACAATATCAATATGATTTATTGATGTCTTCATGACACATTAGTTCTAACACAGATAATGAGGTATTCAGAACAATAGGCAATTTTTTGGTCAGTACATAACTCACCCAAAGTATTTCTCTAGTTAAGTGAAAGCATTCATGTATCTGCATAAACTCCTGGGAATGGATTGGTTTAGAAGAAATGGAGGAAAAAAATGATCTGCAATAATTTTAACAATTTCAGAATCTTTGAGTGGCTCCAATTGTCTCAAAGGTTTGTGGCTCTTCCCTTAGTTCCAGGATTATATATTACTATTCCTTTCAGGTGTGCATGTGATAGTTTTGTACTAGATTGCAGACGTTATTCAATTTGTGGTGGGTTTATGATGTCTGTATGTTCACAGATATAATTTTCTATACAAACGTGATGCAAAATAATGTTATTTCACTTTAACAAGAATGAGTAGATAATAAGAATGAGATGAATATCTGGATCATTTCAAACTCATTTTCTGTAGGAATCTAAGCTTTACATTGCAGCAGACTATTGGTCTACCTACTCTGATAGTTTGTCTGGTGTCAGATAACTCAGAAATAGAGTATAAAACTTCCTAACAGATTAGGTCAAATTACTGTCTCCTGGGTCTACTTTCTTCCTAACTGCACCAATTAGTACAAGTCTTATGCTCATGGAGCATGAGAATTTAAGTTCTTCATGATCTTATATCTAACTTAGAGTTTCTTTCCATACTTTAAACACACAACGCTGTATGTCTGTTTAAATGTGTGGTAGCTTTTAAAGCTACTGTGTGCTTTGTCCTCTTACTATGCCTTAACTTGCTTAGAATGATAAATTATCTGTGTTTTATTTTTACTTTTGTGGGTTGGGTTGTTTTGTTGTTGTTTTTTTTTTTTGTGTGTGTTGTGTGTTGTGTGTTGTGTTTTTTTTTTTTTTTTTCAAGGTAAAGAGCATTCAGGTGACCTTCTCTGGATACAAAGGTATGATTTGTTGTGCTGTCATGTGCTGTATCTACCCACTAAACAAATAAATCCTTCACTTTTTCATTTCCTTTTTGTAAGGTTTTTTACCTTTTAATCCTTCAATATCCTTTCTGAGATGGAGAGAGAAACCCAAGAAATTTATATTCTTAATTTTCCAACTCAAATTTTGTCTATGTAAAATTCTGATTATTGTTCTATAACTGAATGTCTTCTCAATTGTATTGTAATTCCTATTATGATGTTAATAGTGAGGCTGAGAATTGTTTTCTAAATGCTTATTTAATTGAAGCTGTATAAGTATCTTGATTGTGTTTTAAGTGTACAGTACAATAGTTATGAAAAGTGTCATTTGTTTCATATTGCCTATAACACAGACATCTGTTGGACCTCACAGTCTTACAGTTCGTCTTTTTGGACTTTGTTTTACATACCTACTGGGGAAAAAATCCAAGACAATACCAGTTTCTTATCTTAATATGGAATACATAAACATTTTGTACCACCCATTTGTCGCAAAGGAGTTACTATACTGAGAGATTTACAGTTGGTTCACAGTCTGCAATTTGACAGCTTGTTGAAAAAGTGAGAATATTGACACTCAAATGCACAAGTGCTGATTTCTAAGACAGCCATGTGAGTTGTATGCCTGCATGGGAATGTGCAGACATGTAGCAAATGGAGAGAAAAAGACTCCACTGATTCCAACCAGCTACGTAGAAAACGTTGCTATGTTGCCAGCTACATTTTTTAGGAGGCCCTTGTGTTTGTGTTTTCATTTTGGTTTCATTATGGAAGAAGTGTTTTCCTAATTAATCTCTAGGCACCTAATTGCTCAAGAATTCCAGATTAGCTAGACTCTGGAGGACTAATACAAAGACTCATAGAAAAGTCTGGCCAGGCTTAAAATACGAATCTGAAGGAAAGAATAAAAACTACTTTTTAAATTGCACACACAGACAAAATTGTATGTATCATCATGACCGAAGTCATGGAAACTTTTTCTACATCTCAGCAATAGGTGAACTATGCTGCAGTATTCATATGGAGCCTGCAGAATTTGAAGGCTTCAAAATCAGCATAAAAAGTCTGTCTTTCGACTGTGGGTGGGTTTTTTTTTTTTTTTATTCAGACTAATCTCAAGGACAAAGAAGATCAACATTTTCACTAGAAATGTCTTTATGATATTCTTAGCCTTTCTCAAAAACTGCACTCAGTTTTTGAAGTAGTTTTTAGTAAGAAATATTTATTACTAGGTATTACTTGTATCTTCCTGTTTTGGTTTTGTTTTGTTTTGTCATTGGAAATAAAACATATGTAAGAAGTGGAACTATTATGGACCAATTTGATAAGAATGTGTACATCTCAGTTATGTTTTCTTTACTTCTTTGAAGCACTGTTATTACACTGAGGTGAAATGCATTTTTATGTAATTTTGTCCATAATATACACTGTATCAGTAGAATTGTAGAT
Organism: Pezoporus wallicus; assembly: GCF_028554395.1. Classification (NCBI taxonomy): domain Eukaryota; kingdom Metazoa; phylum Chordata; class Aves; order Psittaciformes; family Psittacidae; genus Pezoporus; species Pezoporus wallicus. Next base: position 49,199 of record NW_026640748.1, read on the forward strand.
TGAAGATGAATGTTTTAATATCAAGAGCTAAAATAGGTAAGAAAAAAAAAAAAGCATGTATATAACACAGAAGGTTGAAAATTTTATCTTGGAAACCTGTATTTCTCTGAATGGAAACTCTTCACGCAAATGTGTTAGTTTTACTGGGAGTCCTACTGGGTAGTATTTTTGAGGTCCAGCATGGAATTTCAGAAGAGAAGGAAAGAAGAGTGGTCAGTCTGAATAACTCAGGCAGGTTTTATGACATCTTGCCAAGAATGCATCCTACAGCCCAACTCCTTACAGGTCTGTCAGACCTTCCACTAAAAACCGGCATTTTATTAAACCTCTGGATTCTGAACTAATCTCAGGCACTGTCCTTTGGTATTGGTATCTGTTGAGACACTCCAAGGCCCAAGCTTTTCTCTAGAGTGGTCTTCACAAATGCTTCCATAATTTAACAGAGTTTTATTAAAAGTCTCCCAGAATTTTGCATTGTAATTCTTCAGAGAGCAGACTCTTTTGTAGGCAAAGATAAGCTTTTTGCAAAATTATTAAATTTGTGCAGTGCTTTCACCACAATCACAGACGATAAGAAACGAATGCTTTCTAAAATAAGAGTAGAGCATTCTGTCCTGTCCATGTCCAGGAAAGAAACAATTCCACTCTGCCCCCGGCTTCCATCCCCACTTCTCACTCTGTTTATCACTGATAGCAGACAAAAAAAAAAAAAAGGTCTCATCCCTCTTCTGTTAGGTCTTTCAGAGTTACAGCAGAAACTGCAGTTGAAATGACAGGATTAAGTACGAAGTTGTATTTTCAAAATATATATATATAGAGAGAGTGTGTGTGTGTGTATAAAAGCTCAGAAAATACATATCTCAGGGATTCAGCCTTTAGATAAATTCACAGAATGTGCAAAAAGGCCCTATGAGGGCCCTTTACAAGGTGATGAGGCAGTTAAGTAAAGCCATAATGTCAGGGTGGTAAAGTTTCTTATAAGGCTGCTGCAATTGAAGAGTCCCTTGCTGACTGTGTGGGACTGGCAGAGAGACCAGAGAAAGCAGAGGAAAGATATTATTGCAGGATAGGTTAATAAGAAATACTCTTTTCCACAGAAAGCATTTTGAACTCCCTTGACCCTTCTTAACCCTTGCTTTCTCCTACCGTCCTACCAATCCAGGCACTGAATTATCTAAAGACAAAGCTTAGACTGGTGCAGAGTAATGGGTTAGAGGGGATTCTGAGGAGTGAATTGTATCAAGGAACTGTATTACTATAAAGCCTCTTGTTTCCTTTTAAGAGGTTTAGTGTTTTAGGCTTTTCCCTCCTCTAACATATAAAAAATTAATACCATAAAAATGTTACGCTTCCTGGCAGCAGGTATACGATGGACAATATTTGATAGAATACATTGAGTATGCTATTTTAGTCTCTCTAAATGCTTAATTTGTGATAAATGGAAGTGCCCTCTGAAAACTGCTACGAAAAACCTCAAAGCAAAACACTTGTCACACAAGGAGGTCAGTCACATTGACATTCACATTGATGCTCTTCGCCCTGACAGTCTGTGACTCTTCAGCCTTTCATGAATATGATCTTAGGAGACTGATTTATAGCAAATGTTTTGTTTATTTGTGCAATTTTAGTCTATTTTCAAGATCTGTTAAAGGACCGTTAACCTGATTTGGAAAAGCTGGTTCAAAGGTGTAAAATGTTTTAGATAAACATGTTAGGGAAAGCACGGTTTCTTAGCCCAAAATTAAATTAACTTCTACTGGCAATAGAAAACATTATTGTCAAGATGCTTGCTTTCCTTCAGTACTTTCTGATCTTATTGAGGCTTTACTCCCTTTAAAAGAAAATACTTAAAACCAAAGTGGACTTACAAGCTTATAAAGGATGTTGCAATAACATGAGAGGAATTTATGATGAAGGAATTAACACTTCTGAATTAGAGATGATGATGGGTGCAGATTGCTTTAGAACATACATGTTTTATCTCTCAAAACTTCCTGAAAGTAATTCATACATAGAAATCTATGTGACAGACCCAGAACTGCTTCCTGATGTTGCTACTAAATGGGATTGCAACATGAAGTTTGTATGCCTTAGGCTGATGCAGATAAATATGGGAGACTTCCATGAACACGAATGGCACATAGAACAGAAAAAAATAGAAGGGAAGTTACTAGTATGTACTTTGCTTTGTGGCCCTTTTGTTACTCATGATTATTACCTGATTCTTTGCTCTGTGTTTCATTTTACCTTAGCTTCATGTTGCCATGCAATTACTTCAAACCATAAAATTTAAACCTAGCTGAGGTATCTTTAAACCACTTTGCATATACTAAGAAGCAAAGGAGCTTGGCAGTCTGGAACTTAGTTTTGATTCATGTTCTTGGGCTTTGTGGATTTCTTTTTTTTATATTTTTTTTGGGGGGTGGGGGAATAAAGAGCTACTTTAAGTGGAATAAATCCATTTAAAGATGTGACAGTTATTTTTTTTTCAGGAGTTATTAGTTTAACTGCATTGCTTGAATGACATTTTGGCAATAGGCTTCCATAATGTTTGCTCTTGGAGAGCATAGAGCTCTAGTGCCATTTATCTGGGCCCTGTGGTTATAATCTCTGTCTGTTCTGGTGGGTTGTATGGATCTATGTGTACCTGTGTGAACTTGGCCTTGCAGTGCTTCTACAAAATGACGTTACTGTCTGCTCTAATACATTAAAGCTAAGGTCTTCCTTTCATTCAGTATCAAGGAACTGCCTGCTTTGACAGAAAAGCAGACTTTTTGCTCTGGTCCTTGTTGGACACTATATGCCTGGAAAATCATAATTCTATGCAATAAATAATGAAATCTTCCATAATTTTACTCTTTTCTACGTTTTACTAGCATCAGGTTTGACCATTGCAGGAAATAAGTTAGTTTGGATAAACACCATCCTGGCATGTACCTCTTTGCAGCATGTGTCTCTTATGCATACAGAATTACTGTATGTCACTGGCTTCTCATGAAGAGATAGTGAACAAAGATCACACAAAAATGGTTCCTGCAGAAGATATTTAAAGATTTTTTTTAGACTTGGGCAGATAATGAAGTTCTTACTATAAGCCAGTTCTTTCTCCTTCTCTGTCACTCTGAAAATTAATCTCTGGAGAAAAATTGCATTCTGATATGACATATTCCCCCCAAAAATAAAAGAGTACTTTTGTCTCCGAGATGTCATTACCACTCCACAAAGGTGGTAATTATAGATGTGTTTTCCAGTTAATCTAAAAGCAAGGAGAATTCAAACGTAGTGCATGCCTGGTGTTGGACAACTGTGACATTTAAACGTATCTTTCTAGAATATATTCTAGCTACTTTAATCAACAATACAATTGATTTAATAATTACAGCTGGTTATCAATAATAGAAAAAATGTACTACTTTAAAACAGAGGTGGTAAATACAAAAAAAGTAATTTTCAAATACTCTAAGGTACTGCAAAAGATCTATATATTTTATTAAAAAAATAATGAATTAAATAATTCACCTGGTGATTTTTATGTATATAGATCTAATAATTAAAGTTTATATAGTAATTAAAAAGTACAGTGAGTTTTCTATAGGCTAGTCACCTAAGATTTTGGATAATAACACTACTGTAGAAAGAAATTATTACTTTCTGTAGTAACTATAATTTTTATTACATTTTGATTAAATGTACATCTTTTTAGTACTTCAATGACTTTTACTAGTAAGATGTCAGGGAACAGCTACATTTTCAGATAGGTTTTCCATGAAACATAGGTAATAAAAGAATTTTTTCAGTCAGATATTTTGGATGCTACATGTAAAGTGTGATGGTTGTGGTGAACTTGATTTTCTGTTTTATTTTGATCAAAGTAAAATGGAAAGATTGTCCATTATGCAGTACAGTGCCAGATGGTAATGCACTAAAACTGAGCCTAATCTGCTGTGTGTAAAGGTGAGTGCTAGCAGTTCTGAAAGGCTGGAAAGCTTATTCAATTGGAAGCAGGTTTGAAGCATTTTACTTTTAGGTCACCAATTCACAGGTGATGCAGCTGTACAGTAACTGAAAGCTATCAGTATTTATAAGGCTGCTGTCCTAATGAAATTTTATTACAGTACTAGACTAGACAAGGACAAATAACCATATCACAATGTAGACTTCAAATATCAGTAAGCAGCAAATTCCTTTATGCAAGGGTTTTGAATGACTTTTATTTCCTGCAAATTCTTCTAACAAGAATGGATTAAATGGTAGGAGTGAGGCACTGGGGGGGCTGGTGGTAGGGAAAGTCTGTTCAGAGAAAGCAAGCTGATTAGTCCACAAACACTATTTCAAGAGTTAATTTTCCTCTCCTGAGAACACTTACGTATTTTCCCATCAGGTCTAACTGATTTCTATGTACCTTGGATCATAGCTAATCAGCTCCATTTACAAAGAGTTGCTAGTAAAATATTTGCGAAAAAACTTCCAATAAAAAAGCAGTTATAAACATGGTGCACGCATTTATTGAATGTTCCACTTGGCAAATAGACATGTGTAAGCGGCGAGGAGAAGCAAGACACGCCAACCCAATATGGGTGATAAGCAAACTTCTACTTTATTTGTCGCGCACTTCGCTTATATCCACGTGGTGTTTAGCCACGCCTCCTAGTCACAACAGTATTGGTTAGTTCTACACAGCTTCCTTCACATTCTCCTCCCACATCCGGTATCCGGTTACCTGTGAGGCCTACACCTTGCTTTGCTCGCACAAGGCCTCTAAGGATCCATGGCCTTGCTGTTGGAGCCATTCTGCAACAATTCCCCCCTTTTTCTTTGTGCGAGCAAAACATTGTGGGTCGTTCTGCAAACTTGTTTTCATCACACAACTATAAGCAAGTCTAACAACTGCAGTGATTAAAATAGCAATGATACATAAGCGCAGTCCTTCAAATAGCAGTGTTTTAAGCCACCCTGTATGCCCCATGAGGACAACCATTTAGTTATCCCTAGGTCATTGCTCACTTGCAATTGCTGGGTAAGCTGAGCCTGGGTTTTCAGCTGTGCGTGCATCGAATTAGAATGACCAGGAAGATTCATACAACTCATTCCATCAAACTCTTCACATCCATGTCCCTGTTCCAACAACAAAAGGTTCTGTAGTGTTGCATGTCTTAGAGAGTCAACATTAAACAACAAATCAGAAATTGCCTTCGATGTAGTATTTGTCTGCTTAGCAACTCAGCAACTCAGTCTGTTTAGCTGAGGCAAGGTCCCGGAAGAAGCACTTACAGTGACTTGGCATATTATGATTGGATACGTGCCTTGAAGACCCTTAGTGACTAGCATATAATTGGTTAAACACAGGTGTGAGAACTCAACCTTGAAAGCTTGCCAACAGTCCACAGTTCTCATTAACTTGGTGAATTCCAGCCTCTTATCTTGCTTGCTTAAGCTTCCTCAGGCCTCTCATGGCCTTGCTGTATCTTTCAGGATTATTCAAAGTTTATGTACCAATTATTCATTCTCCCGTGAGAACACTGTCTCCACATCTCCCCCCTTTTGTTTTATCCAGTAACAAGTTGCTACTACAAGGCACACACACATTTACATTAGCAGAGTAACTATTACAGGGTGCAGCAGCATGTTGAAGATGCTGATGGTAGCGAGGGACTAGCCAAAGAAATTTCTTACCAGTGGAATTCTCCCCCCCTCTTAATTTGTTCCATTACCTGCTTTATAACACTACCATTTTATTAAAATCTTTCTAGCTTTTGCCTTAGCATTTTTCTAGCAGCTACTGCAGATTTCCATACTATAACATCTCTTTTTCAAGTGACAAATCTATACAATACAAGGTGCAGTTTCTTATTAGCAAGTAGCTAGTAAATACAGGTGCTTTTATACACAAAATCACAACCTCTAATATAGCTACTTTACAAGCACACATATTCAGGATGTTACTTTTCATTTGCCCCCAAGTAATGTTTTGCAGTTATTTGTTCTTTCTCTTCCTCTATCTCATTCTGCTTGGGGTATTCACGGTCAGCTCCTGTAGCTGAGGCATCAGGTTTTTCCATTCGTCTGTCCAGCTCATGGCAAGGCTTCACAAGCTTTGCAGGCAGTTGCCATGGACCTGTAGGCAGGAGGACACAAATATACCCCCTCCCCCAGGTTATCAGTTCTTGAGATGTAGACAGGTTAGACAGGTTAAATGCAGCATCATTACTCTCTCTCTCCCCCCCCCTTTTTTTTTTTTTTTAATCCCTGCAAAAGCCAGCCTGCTGGGCAGCAGCTATAGCAGCCTGCCTGCTTCAGCAGCAACCATAAATACCCGCCGGCAACCGCACCTTTACATTAACTCTTTCATGTCTGAAATGTTAAACAGCTATCCGTTAAAAGCTTTTACATGAACCCAACAAGAAAAATACACAGAACACAGTCTGCCCTCAGCACACACACACGCACACATATGGGATCCCACAAGCACACTCCACACAATTACAATATTTGAAGCACAAAATCCAGACAATTATTACTCCCACTACAGTTCCACGTACAGAAGGTGGCACAAGGACCCTGCGGAGACTAATAGCAAACCAGCTTGGAGAAGCATCATTGCAGTGCGAGGTGGCAGGCTCAACCTTAGCGGGCGTCCCCGCAGAGGCTCTGCCTCCCCCACATCGTATGAGGCTTGGGCTTTTATACTGACCAAAATGCACACTCATTCCAACACAGGTGGCCAGCCTGTGCTGGAAGAAGTGGCCAGCAGTATCTACAAAGGTCTCCAAGGGTTGATAGAAACCTGGACATACTTATATTTACCAACTTCTACTACATGAGTATCACAGAGAAACCGTATAGGCTCCCCCTGTCAATTGCAAGAAAAAATCATAACATATACAGCTTGAGTATAAGAGGATTTTAACGCATATGTGGTCACTGTTTGTCAGGCCTCCTTAACTATTTTGAGATCAAGAGCTTCCCACTCTTTAGCCCCCTGATGTGTAGTAAACACAGGATATGCAGAGATGCCCATTGCAGAAAATTCACCAGTAATGATAGCATCTTTGATTAACCATTGTTGCAGCTGAGCATCTCCAGGGCTAGTGAGTCTGAGCAGACCGACCCGGGAGACGAAGAGTCAGAGTCTGGAAGCAGAGGATATAAATCTGGCTCGGATTCAGGGGATTCAGGGTCTGATCCTGGGTCGAACTCAGGGTCTCCATTGTTCGCAGCTATGTCTTTCCTATCAGATGTCTCTCGTTCGGTATGTGGCCATCTGCAGACCTGGCTCCTCCGTAACTGAGTTAAAAATTTCCACTCTAGGGCACAGTGGGTTGGAGAGGCTCGCGGTTCCTTTAAATCTCCCGCTAGCGCATGATCTCTATTTTCTACTGCGTGCTTCACAGTGGCGCCGCAATCGATCCGGCGCCGAGGCACTGCCCTCTTTCTTTCGGATTCCTCGACTTTTATCATACGTATACCTTCTAATATACTTTCTCTGTCCTTTTCAAAGTCCCTACTTTCGGAACTGGGGTGGTGGGGGAGCAGGGGGTTACACCTCCTCCACGGCACCTTCTGATGAAGGAGGGGGAGAAAGGGGGGGGAACCCTGTGCTCCCGCGAGTTGGGGGAAACGAGTTGTAATCTTCCTCCGGCTTCAACTGACTGGGGACGTCTGTTCCTAGTTTCTCCGTTGCTACCGCGGCAGTTTTCTTTTCTGCCTTGTATCTTTTTATACAATTTATTACTTCTCTCCATGGTTTACCGAGTTTCTTTGCCGTTTTATCATCATTAAGCATTGAGTCAAATAGTTCATCACCAAACTTTTGCCACTCACTCTCCTCAAAAACTGTATTAGGATCTACAAAAAATCCCTTAGCCTTCCCTACAGCGACTAGACCCGCTAGCTGCTTTAGAGTCTCAGGCTCAATTCCCCGCTTTTATAAAAAGCACTGTAATAAATCAGGGGCTACCTCTCGGTCCATTTTCATGGCTGGCCTTTTCCGGATCGTCTTCTTCTGGATCGTCCTGTAACCTCGGTCTCTGGATCGGGCTCCCGATGCAGCAGTGTCTGGTTCGCCCCAGCGGCGGACTCCTTCCGGCCAGTCCAAGCACCCAGGTCCGCCACGCCACCACAGCAGCATTGCCCGCGCTCCCCGGCTGCTGCTGCCGGCGCTGCTCACTCGCCGTTCCGGGTCCCTGATACTCAGGGCCCTGTATTCTGGGTTCCCGTTAACCGGGGCCCTGTATTCCGGGTCCCCGCTAGTCGGGGCCCTGTATTCCGGGTCCCTGCTAATTGGGGCCCTGTATTCCAGGTCCCCGTTAACGAGGGCCCTGTAATCCAGGTCCCTGGTAGCCAAGGCCCTGTTGTCCATGGTCCCTGTTCGGGCGCCATTTGTAAGTGGCGAGGAGAAGCAAGACACGCCAACCCAATATGGGTGATAAGCAAACTTCTACTTTATTTGTCGCACACTTCGCTTATATCCACGTGGTGTTTAGCCATGCCTCCTAGTCACAACAGTATTGGTTAGTTCTACACAGCTTCCTTCACATTCTCCTCCCACATCCGGTATCCTGTTACCTGTGAGGCCTACACCTTGCTTTGCTCGCACAAGGCCTCTAAGGATCCATGGCCTTGCTGTTGGAGCCATTCTGCAACAGACATGAACTGTTAATCTGATCATCACCCCTATGATTTTGCAAAACCCATCTCTCTGCACTTGACCAAAGCCTATATACAGGGTGACACGAGATGGCTGTTAACCGAGCTAGTGCATAGCTTTGTATGAAATGTTTTATGTTAACGGAATGTGTAGAGGACTGCTTTCTCATACAAATGTAAAATGTGCCATCCAGAAGTGAGGCACTGCAGTGCTTGCTACTCACAAATTAAGAAAACCTGCTCTGTACTGTCTCTGTTGGTGATAGCCTTGGCTGAAGTGGTCAGTGTTGCAGATTTTGGGATCTGGCTGAGCATGTTGAAGGTTGGTGCTAAGACAAAGGGTTTAGATTTCAGAAAAGCAAATGTTATTCCAGACACGCTACCACTATCACTGATGAACTTGGCCTTGGTGGTGAGTCCATGGAGGAGCCAGATCATGTTGGCTCCAATAGACACAGGGGAAGTTTCTAGAAGCTTCTCACAGGAGCTATCCCTTCTTACTGTAACCCCACTTCTTACTATCAAAACCTTGCCTCACAAACCTGGTACAGGGCATTGAATCTATTTCCTTTGCATTTGGTTGGGGCCTGATGTATTTTCAGCCACGTGTTTTCATTAATAATTTGTTTTTGAAAAACAAATAGTCCTGTATCAAAGAGAGTAGCTGATGTGAAATGAAACGCAAATCTATCATTTGTTTGAAGCAGCAGTAGAAAATGTTACGGTAATTTTGGCAACAATGATGGGAAAGGCATGGTGAGAATTTACATGATCTATTCTACTACTCTGGGAAGTAGTTAAGTATTCTCTCTTGCTTCCTGCCACCCAACCTATTGTAACTTGTGAAATTTCTATGGCCTGTTTCATGGTTTAAGCCCAGCTGGTAGCTCAGAACCACACAGCTTTTTGCTCACTCCCCCCACCTTCACTTCCTCCCCCTGCTGATGGAGGGATGGGAAGGAGAATTGAAAGAATGTAACTCCCACAGGTTGAGATAAGAACAGTCCAGTAACTAAGGTATAAAACAAAACCACTTCTGCTACCACCAATAATAATAATGATAAGGGAAATAACAAGGGAAGAGAATACAATCGCCCACCGCCTGCTGACCGATACCCAGCTCGACCTGAGCAGCAATCTAGCCCTTTCGGGTAACTGCCCCCAGTTTATATACTGGGCATGATGTGCTGTGATATGGAATACCCCTTTGGTTAGTTTGGGTCAGGTGTCCTGTCTCTGCTTCCTCCCTGCTTCCCTTCCTCCCTGCAGAGCATGAGACTCAGAAAGTCCTTGGTCAGAGTAAACATTACTTAGCAACAACTAAGAACATCATTGTTATCAGCATTGTTCCCAGGCTGAAAGTGAAAATCACAGCATTGCACCAGCTACTGAGAAGGAGAAAAATGACTGCTACTGCTGAACCCAGGACAGCCTGGTAGCGTGCAATGGCAGCCCCTGCAACTGAATTATTTTGTGGGCAGATCTTTAGACATTGTATCCTGCTGTGGGACACAATTAACACTCCCTCTTAATTTTCTCTTCTACAAGGTGGAACAGAAGATTTTAAACATGTGTATTCTTGAGAACTTTCTTTCCTAAGAACCTGAAGTCAACTATGCTTTGAAGGTTTCAGGATTTCCTAAAGCTTTATAAATTTTATAAGATAGAGGTCTGAAACGAAGCTATTATCATATCTTGTCAAAGATATGACAGGAATTTGTTTTCTCTTTTAAGATAAGTATTTAGTTTTCATTCAGTGTTAAGATACCTCCTTCTTTTCAGTTACCTTGTGGAGACAGTGTTCTCCCAGGAGAGTGTATATTTGGTACATGAACTCTGAATAATCCTGAAAGATACAGCAAGGCCATGAGAGGCCCAAGGAAGCTTAAGCAAGCAAGATAAGAAGCTGGAATTCATCGAATTATGAGAACTGTGGACTGTTGGAAAGCTTTCGAGGTCAAGTTCTCACACCTGTGCTTAACCAATTATATGTTAGTCACTAAGGGTCTTCAAGACATGTATCCAATCATAATATGCCAAATCACTGTAAGTGCATGTAAGCAATAATATATAAGGAGTTAAGGCTTTGCAATAAATGGCTTTTGTCTGATCATATCGATCTCTGTCTGAGTCCATATTTTTCCTGCGGCATTACCTGAAAGAGATGTTGATAAATGAGTTGGGCTTATTTAATGATTGTGCTACTATATGCCTAGAAAATATGATAATTTAAAAATTCTACTATAATTCACTAGTGCACTACTGTAATTCAGTGTAATAAATCCAGTGACTCTTGCTGCCAGAAAATTGGAATGAAGGCAAGTTAACCTGTGCACCATGGCTGAAGGTTTTTCAGGGTAAAAAAAATCCTTTCTGCTCTAATTAAATGTGCCTGGCTCAGTAATTTTGCAATGAGGACAGACTGAACACTAACAGTGTTTTTATGTGCTTTAGGTGAAGATGAGAGTAAAATTGCTGTGGCTTAAATTTTCTGCTCATTTTATGGAGCTCTGAAAGATAATATTGCATTCATTTCGCTTCAGACATCAAATGCTGAAAGGGTGCCTCAAGTAAACCAAAATTTCTTTGAATGTGTGTCTCCAGCAGCATTCTTCCAACAAAAAGCAAAGCTAAATATCATATGTATTTTATGTAGTGCTGTTGTTGTAACTATGATGGTCTAAAGACAATAAGCTGAATAATGTAGTTTGAAAAGTTAGTGTTTTGAAAATATGTTTCTTCAACTTCATACTGACTGTCAGGAACAAGAAAATGATAAAATACTGTTGTGGTTTCAGCCCATCCGGTAATTCAGAACCACAGAGCTGCTCACTCACCCCTCTCCTTCCTCACCCAGGTCCTGGAGGGATGGGGAGGAGAAATGAAAGAATGTAACTCCCACGGGTTGAGATAAGAACAGTCCAGTAACTAAGGTATAACAAATCTACTACTGCTCCCACCAATAATAATAATGATGATAAGGGAAATAACAAGGGGAGAGAATATAATTGCTCACCACCTGCCGACCAATACCCAGCATGACCAGAGCAGTGATCTGGGCCTTTTGGGCAACTCCCCCCAGTTTCTATACTGGGCACGACATGCTGTGGTATGGAATACCCCTTTGGTTAGTTTGGGTCAGGTGTCCTTTCTCTGCTTCCTCCCAGCTTACCGTGCCTCTCCTCCCTGGCAGAGCATGAGAGTGAGGCAGTCCTTGATCGGAATAAACATTACTTAGCAACACCTAAAACATTGGTGTCTTACCAGCACTGTTCCCAGACTAAAGTCGAAAACACAGCACTGCACCAGCTACTAAGGAGGAGAAAAATGATTGCTACTGCTGAACTCAAGACAAATACCTAACTGGGCACAGAGATTTCTGTACTCCGGTGGTGAAGACTCAGTAGAGTGACCACTGCAGGATTCCTATAGTCACTTCACAAAGGTCAGATTCTTCATCGAATGTTCAAAGTAAGTTTCATCCCCAAGTGAATGACAGTCATCATCCACTAAAACAGTGCACAGAGATCTTTCCCCCTCAAGGACCAAACCAAAAGTCTTTGTCCATCAGGGAATGAAGCAATATCCATACGCTGATTTTGACATTAGGACTGGTAGTATTTGGTATTATTCACATAATACTACTGACTTAACCCCAGAGACTTTAGAAATAATCAGCAGTGATGAATCTTAAAGCAAGATTCCACAAAGTGAAATCTTATGGACATTAAGTACTTCCTTTTGCTGCCTTTGTGTTTGAAAGATGTGTTTTGCTGCCTCCTTTAGTTCACGTATTTGCTGTCTCCTTTAGTTCACGTATTATTTTATTCCCCTAGCCAATTACTATTAAGTACTGGAGAAGATGAGGCTCTTAATTGTAAGTTATGTCATCTTCAACACTATACCATAATTGATACAGGGAGGGAAAATGACGTCAGGGCAAGTATCAGAGTGATAGCTTAGCTGATATATCCTCTCATCTGGGATTTCTTGCAATAGTTTGTGTACATTAATGGCCCGTGATGGATTTTCTTTCAGATACAGTTCTGGCATCCCAAACAACTTCTAGCAATGAATTCCAGAAATTAATAAACCAAATAAGGAAAAAAAAAAAAGCAAGCTGTGTAACCACCACGTTGTTTATTCATATATTGACAGAAGCATTCCTGTGTTTCTTAAAGGTTCTGTTTTCATACTCCATATATTTTGGTATACGTTTAATATGTAAATATGTTAATCAGAAAAATAATGCTAGAATTTCAAGAAATGGAATTTTCAAGTAATAAAATGTTATTTGTTGGTTTTGCAGCCATATAACAAATTACAAAAGAGGTTCTCTCTAGATACTGAAATGTGATTCAAAAGTTGCCTTACCTATTTGACTTAATTTGTCAGAGACAGTATTAAATGGTGGCTTTATTCTACCTAGGATTTTTAGTTTATGACAGTGACCATATTTGGAATCAGTGTATAGCCCTGCAAAATACCACATTGCAAGAATATCAATATTTAAGGATATCAGATTCTATTTGTTCAGTCTATTAAAGTAGCAACCATCTCAAGTAATATGACAGCTGTATTACTCAACATCATTACAAGCAATGACATGTGGTGGAACATAAGAACAAATATGCAAATATGTATTTTATCAAAACCAGGGCACTGTCTAAGTTTGAATAAACATTTTTTAGCATAGCTGAACTTAAACAGCAGCACATTAACAGAAATACTTGTCATTTTTTTCTAAAGTGAGCAAATAAAACTTCCCATCTTAAAGCAAGTAAAATGGCTGAAAAATTGTAAAATATCATTGATAAGAATGACTAAAGGCTTCAGTGACCTCACTAAAAATCGTGGTCGTTCAAAAAGTATGTTAAAAAGTTGCCTGTGATCAAGTTTTGCTGGGAGACAGAGGGAGGGAAAGAGCAAGAGATTAGCTACATCACATTTGTACACTTTCTGAGTACATCTTCTATTTTATAAATAAGGCACAGTGAAGATTCAGTATGCTCAAGGACAGGCAAGCCTTCCATGGAGATAGCCTCTAGTACTGGTCATACCATACTTTTTATGGGCAGATGAAGAGGGGAAGGTATCACAATATTAGAGAATATTATCTTTAATTTGTTTAAGATGGAGAAAAATGGTTTCAAAATTGCTTCTATTTTCTGTTTGAAAACTGAGAGAAATTAAATGTGGGTGTTGAAACTTTTTGTTTACAAATGAAGAATACATGTAGGCCTATAAATAGCTATTGTAGTATGAGAAATTCAAACATTTCTGAAATAGCTTTTCAGAAAAGGCCATGCATTACTAAAAAATTAAAATAAAATTTAATGCTTGAAAAATTTTAGGAACACTGTAGGCTGTGAAAGGAACATACAATAACATATATTCTTCTTGACAGAATATATTCCATGCCTTCAACTGAGCCGAGTGTATTAACTCTTTTTTACTGACAATGAGAGAAGGGATTCTGGGCTTAAACAGTTTAAAACCTTACTAGTGCTGCTTTTTGGGAGCCACAGGCAACAATTCATCTTGGTGTCCTGCCTCAGAGCCTACAACAAAAGAGAGGACCTAATCCTGTGCTGGCCACAGGGCTTCCCAAGCAGGAGAAGCACTTTGTGCTTATCACCTAGAGGGTGCAGGGCTAAACTCCCAGAGTTTCAGCAGGCCAACTGATTTATATGCATCCCCCCTACTGCTTACCCTATATCTTTCCTTCCTAAACAAGGCAGCCTCCATACACTGAATGCAAGTGTGGAATGTTTCCCACCCGTTTGAGATACCAGATTTTATGTGTAACTTTATATTTATGTGGGTTTAGTGGTACAAGATGAATTACAAAAGAGCAGGAATAACCACAGCATGATCTTTCCCCAAGCCTTTTTTTCTGAAGGACAAGCAATAGTTACTTTGTTGTTCTGGGCATTTCTCTAGCCCTGAAGAAAACCTGGCTTTCTGTTTGCTTTGTGCCCTCAGACAAGTGCAAAACAACTGAGCAGGGAATGTAGCCTGGTTCCAAAATTATGTCAAATTCACAGTCTGTGTACTAATCAAGATAACACAAAAGTCATAAGTGTATCAGTAAAACCTATTTAGTGCTGTGTAGCTTCTTAACCTACTAAACAAGATGATGTGAACTTGTGCTCCATTCTTTTTCTTCCTCCTTATCAAATAAAGGTCATTATGGTTTGGAAAGTGGGGACTGCCTTCCGAGGGTTCCAGACTAATAATGAAGTAATTCAGTATTAATATCTAAATCCCTATAGAAGCACGAGTCAAGCTGACGTATTATGCATGAGTTGGTAGATACTCCATATGTTGTTTGTATTATCCCCTTGAGGCACTGTGCTATAAATAACAGAAACCAAAATGCAAAGTAGCACTCATCAGGGACAATAAAAGTAATAGTTCAGAGATTTGTTCATGAATATGGCTGGAAGGAACCCATTATGATTGCAGAGTTTGGTCTTCTGCAAGAGACAAACTTTTCTTATATTAATCCCTACTTCACCTATCTTGGTGAAGATTATTTTTTTTTTATTCAAATAGCATAGAATTGGGGATTTATTTAAGGAAAAAAAAAACAAAACCAAAACAACCCTCTCTCTGAAAATAAGTTTTATCACCTAGTAGCTAAGAGAACTAAGGTAAGATAATTCATCTGAAAATCTAGCCAAGGCAGTATCAATATGAAAGACTTTTCAGACTTATTTGAACTCCACTGGATTTCTTAACTTTCTTGATAGCATTAAATATATACTAGCATAAATACTGTATTTTTTTAGTACTTGAATGGAACATTGAAATAATAAAAAAAATTACAAAAATTCTCTTAAATAAATATGTGTTTAAAAGAAGTATGCATTAGCCTAAATTAGGCTTGCATATAAATAATAGAGAAAAAATATTTAAGAGTTGTCTTTCTTCACTGACTGTCTAGGACATTTATACAGTCAACTACATCGCGGTATGTAGATACTTTAGCATCCAGTAGTTGGTGGACATTTCTAGCAGTCTCTAGATCTAGTGTGCATCCCGGTTATGTCCTGACTGCATTACAGAACACAGCCTGAGTGCTGCAGCAGCCCTTGAGCGTGCTGAAAGGGAATTGGAAAGAGACCTGTCTTCTGCTTGATCTGGAGACAAGAGGGGATACTGTGAGTGAAACTGTCCTGCACAGCTTTAAATAACTATATTTAGGCAATGCACATACTCAGTTCTCTTTTGTCTCTGAACCTGAAGTATATTTGCACTGAAGGTATGTATGTCCAGTTGTAAAGATAGCAGGAACTGTAACAAACAGGCAAAAGCTTCTCAGTAGAGGTGCTTGGTACTGTAGGCTTCTTACTGCTCTTTCTCATTGTTTTTTGACATAGCTTTATTCATGGTGCTGCCCAGTACAGCATGTGAACTAACTAATTGGTTCAAGCCTGTGATTTTCTCAGAATAACCTCTTTTAATGAGCTTTGTTTTGTCTAGTCTAAAATACATATTTTAAAAAGTCTATTTTTGTATTCTAAAGGAGTGATTACATCTGCTTACAGATTCTGTATTTGTTTTATGACTTCTATTGAAACAGACTCCTAATGTAGATTCATACATTCTGTTATAGGTTACATCGTTTTCAGGAAAAATTTACAAAGGTTCTTTCCAACCCTAACTATTCTATGATTCTATTGACTTATTTTTTTCCAATGGTTTACCCTTTAAAAGCCTGCTTTAAGAACAAATAGGATCTTACTTTCATTTGCTGGTCCCTACTAGCTTTATTGAATGTTCAAGAAGAAATTAGAAAAAACTTACAGCTCTCTATAACTTAGACTATTTATATTAATTTGCAAGTCTTGACAGGTTAATAAATAGTAAATGTTTACACTGGCATATTAGAAGAGTATAATAAATTATATACACACAAAAGTTATAGATAATTATGCAGAATTTATTGACTCATTTGATAATAACTGAATAGCCGTTTATTACAATCTCCCTAAGTCTTCTAAATGCTTAAGAATAGTTCTTCCTCCTATGCAAGGTCATGATTTATAGTCTATATATCAGCATAATTGATAGCAAATTGTTTTTGTGTTGGTTTTAAGTAACTAGTGTAGCACTGAATTTAGGCATTTGAAAAAAATTTTATAGCCCTCCCAGCATGGTGTTACTATTTTTTCAAGGATTTTAAGGGCCTTTCAGGGAATGTATAAAGAATATCTGACATGATTTCCAGTTATCCTCTGAAAAGCTGCTACATGAATGGGACTGCAAAATATCATGATTCTCTGACACTAATATTCTCTTTCTAGATTCTCCTATAATTGTCTGTTGTATACAGAAAAAATCAGGTGCTGTAGCAATGAAGTTTTCCAAAATCAGAAAATACATTCTGTCATAAAGATTATTGCTATTTGCAGATGTGTAATCTGCTACATCTTTATTTTGCATTTAATACTTGAGGAAAATAATTGCATGTAAATAGATGCGCTAATAATACCTGATTAAAATGCATTAATTTTGTATCACCAAATAATAATTGTTAATTTAATTCCAGTACACCATAAAATGGCTAATTCCTCTTTAGCCAGTTCACATTTAAATTGACAAAGGAGATGAAAGCAGTTTAGAAAATCTTATTAAGTGTGCAAATATATATCCCTATTTTCTGTGTAAAGTTATGTCTGTAATCAATTAAAATGCAATAAACACTATGGTAAGACAATGCTGAAACTACAGAGGCAAACACAAATCATAAAATGCAAGTGAACCACCCCCCTACTAACAGTAATTCTCTCAGTTTGCATGCAGTGGCTTTATTCACCAAGGGCTACACTTTTAATCTGCAGTGCCTAAGTGCTGGTATTAAACCCTGAGCAGACCTTGTGATATACATGTAGCTTTATTTATGTCTGCCGTATATTAGGGCCTATATGAATTAAGTAGCATTCTTTATTTACTGCAACGTCATGTACACTTTTTATGTAATCAGAGTATGGTTTTGTTTTTTTTTCATTATATATATATTAGTTCTTAACTTTCATTCTATTAGAACACCCAATGTTTGATCATGAAATAGGGAGTTAATTTGTTTAATGAGTCATTCTAAATGGTTTCCATAGATCTAATTTATTAATAATTCAGAGGACTACTCAAATGGCTGCCGTTAGTTTGTGATCTCTTTTCCTGCTCTCTGTACTGGATGCAGTAGGTGCTGTGTCGTGAAAATATTACTTAAGGACATGGGTAGAAATCTGCAGCTGTTTCTGGAAATATCTTGCTGCTAGCCTTTGAAGAGGTAAGCAGAATACATAGCGTTATTCAGGCAGAGATTTATAAACTCAAGAAAGTGCTGTAATTCAGTGATCAAAGCATAGATAAGGTCTTTAGAAGTATTAATTTCTTGTTTCTGTATATCACCTATATGCATGTAGGAGTAAGTATTTTCACTTTTTTGTGTAAGTGCAACTCAATACATTTGATGGGTGGCATCTCACCCCTGAGGTAGTTCAAATGTGCTATGTTCTGAAAATGCAGATATCACAGTTTGGGTGGGATTTGACAAATTAAATTCTGCACAAATCAATGAATATATTGTAACTTAAATCCACATGGAAACTTCAGCATTTGCTTTATGAATTTGCAAACCCTCTTGGGATCATTCAGACAGGCTGCAGATTTCAGTAACTTCTGAAATCTGTCACATAAACAGTTTCTTAAAATCCTTGTAAACCGCAGTAAGTATTTTAATTCTAGTAAAACAGATGGGAATGGACAAGGAGGGCTACAAGGTAAAAGATAAGGTTTTAAATGAATTCAATTATAAAAAGACCCAGATTGCATTTGTTGTATTTCTAAATGTAACTGGAATCCATATTTATTTAATGATTTCATTATTTTAATCAGTCTGTTCAGTATTCATCTTCCAAGAACTTTGTCACCTGTCTTCCTACACGATGCAGGCATTACATTTTTTTGGAAAAGAAAATTACATTTCTAAGTCAGCAAAATGAAGTGTTCTTATCCATTGTATCAAAATAGAATGCTTTGTCATTTTAGTCAATCACATAGAATAGTGACAGAGTGCGAACAAATTGTCTCTAGCCAGAGATTTGTAAAAATTCCCTTCTTCTGATCTCATACACATCTGCTTCTCCAGGCATTAGGATATGTTACAATAGAAGTTAAAGATTTTTACAATGCTTCAAGTAAAAGGCTGTGAGTTAGAACAACTTAAAAAGAGAATCTGATACAATGTGGAAGATTTATCTAAAATAATAAGAAAAGCAGTCTCTTATAGTAAAGGGAACAGTTTTGCTACTATAAAATTTGAAAATATGTAAGTATATGAAACTGAGATAACGGCACCCAAAATCTCATTGAGAATTTTTATTTTGTCTTTGCAATATCTGTCATTATCAAAATGAAATTCAACAGTCATAATTGTAGTCCCTGTTGTTATGGAAAAAAAAAATAAATTGCTTTGTACATCTCAGTATGGCAGTAAAGAATTCCTGTGGGGAATTTAATTTGGATCCCTTATAGCAGCGGCATGAACTAATACATTCCAAGAAAGTCAGATTTTCTGTGACTGTTCCAACAGTACATTAGATAAATTTCTTTCTTAAGAAATCCATGCACAACAGTCTGTGTAATTATTTTTCTGCCTTGCAGTTCTCACTTATCAGACTTCCTGGGATTTTCCCTGTGCCTCATGTTCATACCATATGATGCGACTGGTGATGTCTATGTTTCAAATGGCAGTGGCAATTGTAGAAATCTTTTGTCCAAATCAAAGTTTCACGTATGGCAGATCTCACTGTGTCAACTCAAGACTTACAGACAGTCCAAAGCCATTGCGCTTGATAAAAAGTTGGAAATAAACTCATTTTTTTTTTTGAATGAATAGGCTGATAAATGTGTGATTAAAGGGAAGATGAAGTGTAGGCAGCCACCAGTGACCATTCCATGTATGCACTTTGCTGGTTGATTTTCTTTTTAATAGTTAGAGTCTGAATGTTTTGCTGAAAAAACAAGATATGTTTGGTAGTTCCAAACTATTATTTCTTATTTTTTAAATGTATCAAATTTAATTTTGCTTACAGTCTGTGTTTTGGAAATTATTTTAAATTATATTTAGCTGTATTAATATACAGTGAGGCATTTACAGCATTTTAATAGGTCAATAAATTTTAGAATTATTTTGAAGAGTAAATTTAAAAGAAAACTTTTCTGACAATAAGCCAGGATACCAGATTTAACTGAAAGCCTTCATCAGGCATCAGAACCCATGCATAATACAGAGTAGAATCCAGTGAAAGATCATTTATCCCCAAGTCTTCCAAATACAAGGATTTGTATATTGTATCAACTTTATTCATAGAGAACATTTACTGGCAAATGAGAAGTGTTGCAGTGGATTTTTCAGTATTTTTTAATGTTATATTACAATCGGACATGTTGAAGCATGGATGTCCGTTAAGTAAATGAGAAATGGCCACTTAACACAATACTTTCTGGGACATTACTATAGCTGTGGTTTTATTGATATAGCTGCGGAAGTGCATTTACAAAAACCATTGCTTTGCCATATAAATCCTATTTTATAGTAACTGACAACACAGGAGAAAGTTCTATTGACTTGGCTGCTAAAGCTCCAGATGTGGTCCTCCTTTCTAGATTTAGGAAACGAGGTGGCCCATACAATTTTTTAGATTTTGAATGTATTTATAGGTTTTCTCACAGTATATTTTCATCAGAAGACATGACACAGTCAATTAAAATAGTGGCTGTTTCTTTCCTCCTTTCCTCCCCTTGTCCTTTCCTTGAAAAAATGGCTGCGATTTTTTTCTATTTTTTTTCCTTTTAGTATGTTATTTTGTGTTTTAATGAACAGTGGTTTAGTATGGAGGAAAAAACCTCACCACAAACAAACAAAACAACAAAGAAAACCTTCCTTATTTTGCTATTAAGTTTGTTTTAAAATCCCAGGTGAAAAAAAAGTTTTCATGAACCTAGGGTATAGTTGGGTTTTGCTTGCTGATTGCAATTCCTAAAGTAATGGAGCCTTGTGAGCAAGAACTTTCCTGCAGATGTTAATAGGTTGTGACACATCATTGCAGAAGCATATTTTAGCAAACAAATTAAAGATCAGAACAGAAGTACCCAACTCCAGCAATTTGGAAATTGTCCGCTTGTGTTGTAGAATACAAGTTCGAGCCTCATTGCCCACTGAAACACAGGGCTAGCAGTGGCTGTGCCCACTGGTAGCCCTTCAGAAATTTGACAGTTCCCTTTGCTGTAAACTAAATAAATAGATAAGATAAAACAGCAAGCAACATTTCATAACAAAAGGACCTATTCAATCATTAACTGGCAAAACTTCCAAAGGCATTAAAATGAACTGTAGCTTGAAGCGAAAAGGCAAAAATTGTAACTTGGGGCTTACACTTTCTAAGTTTAATAAAATATAAATGGATTTCTGAAGCAGCATATGACTTCCTATACTATTATTGCTAGAAATATATTTAGTGATTTAAAGATAGAAATTTAATCAGAGGTTTGACTGTATTTTACCTAATTCCATTATTCTGTGCTACTTTCCAACAACTAAATAGCATCAGTTGTCACTTTAAATTTCACTCTCTGCAGACTGCAAAAGCAATTCTCAATTTAGAGCATTTTCCAGCTGTTTATACATATATAAAACCCTGTGTGGGTTATAGAAGCATTTCATTGTTATTGCTTTGTAAAGCCTTTCATTAGCATGGAAATAATAAGGAAATAAATTTTGAAGCAATTAGAAGAAATGGAGTAAATGTCTTCAAAATTAGCATTTTGCAGCTTGGAGACTGCATTGAACTGCTGCTGGATTGTGGTACTTTGTGCTGCTTTGTTAACCACAAGCAAACTTCTAAGCCATACTGAGAAGTTCTGTTTCTGACATTTCGCCACTTGAACTTTATACTTCCTTGAGTCCTTGAGTGAATTCTGAACCTGATTAAAGCCGGACAGTCATCATTCCCTCTCCATTCCTATTCATGTATATACTTCCAACAGCCAAAACCTCTGTGAAAGGTGGTACTGAAGTCAGGTAACTAATCATTTGGCATGCTGGATGGATAAGATGGGTGAAGAGACCTCAAAATTCCCACCTCTTCCCCTTGCATGCACAAATAGCTGCCCTGCATGCACAAATAGCTGCCCACACAACTCTAAAATCACTGGAGAATGCAGGTGACACGAAGAGACTTCTAGTCAGAAAAACATCAGAGAAAGCAAATCCAAGGTGTTTCTATGAGACACAAATTGTTCCATTTATTTTCATGAGTTTTTAATGTTTTTAATTATTCTTGCCTTTAATTCTCATACTGATTGGAAAGGAAAACTAAGCTCTATCAAACTCAAAGCTAAGTGATGAAGGCTGATGGTCCATCTAGAGCCTACATACAAACCAAAAAGTCAAATGCAAATATAAATATAAATAAAGACAGTTTCCCTGAAAGAACCAAGAGATGGCATAAATTGAGAAGTACAATGAAGTTAACCCTTATTCTAAGAAGTTGTGCAAAAAGGTAGAAGGGAAAAGGTAATCCTTCATGCTTCCCAAGAAACAAACATGTTTGCATGATATTCCCTCAAACAGTTACTGAAACTATTCAAGTGGTGTGGTAGAGAATATGGATGGGCAATCAGAGCAGAAATAGCACGGCTTCAGTTACAAAGAGAAAATCTGAAATGTAAACTAGATTGTACTAAATTAATTCTAAATCAACATTATCAACTAAATTGAAAACTGAAATATGTTGTTAGAAGTGTTTTACAATTCCTGATTTTCTTCTGACTATTAAGAATGACAAATACATTTAACAATAAGATGGATGGCCACTTTAATGTAGTTCCTGTATGTAGATAAGAGGATAAGGGGCTTCAGATTGAGCAAAATCAAGTATATTGATACAAAATGTAGGTAGGAGAAAGACAAAATCTGGGGTAATCTGCTGTTGTACTTTGTATGTTATGGACTGTGATTACTTCAATTCTGAAGTGAAGGACTGCAAACTAGCATCATGCTTGCAGATTTAATGCTTCTGCACTGAGTTACGATGAATAAAATCCTTGCTCTGAGTGGACACAAAGATTTACCCTGGTGGGCTATCAGTAAGTATGCAGTTCATATATACATGAGTATAGATGAAGTTTAATGGAAATAATTTTCAGTATAAATTAGCATAGAGCTTGCAAGCCTAGGTTTGAGTTTTGGCAAATGTGTTTTTCAAGATACAAGGAGACATGATGCAAGCGTTCAACATTAATACTGACACAAGCAGGTTAACATTAATACTGACACAAGCAGATTTTGAAGTACTGGAAAAAGTACTGTAAATGTTTGCAGTGACAGAGACGTTAATACATTGAAGCATAAGGTTCATCCAGTCTTTGAAAAGGAGCTAGAAGATGTGTGTAAATACTAACATGTATGGTGAACCACCTTATAGGTGGTTCTTACTCTCTAAAACACAGTAAGAAGCATGAAAGTCTGAGTCTGTGGCATCCCTCTATGTTCACTTTTTCAGAGATTGCCTACAGTGAAAGATCAAAAGGTGCCCCTTGAAACACACACACGTATAGTGATTTGGTTTAGTTTGTTTAATTTGCTTTTTGTTTAATTTAGTTTTGGAGGAGTTCTGGTTATTGTCCTTGTTTGAAATGTACTTTTGATACTTTTTACATTCTTTAGGTCTCCGCATTTTTGCTTGCTTCTTTATTAATATTTATTAATATTAAAAAGCTTCAAATCTTACTTGCCTGACAATGGAGTTTCCTAAGCTATCAATGTTCCAATTTACACTTCAAAATCAAGATAAAAACATTCTGCTTTTGCTAATCAGTTTAAACTAAAACTGTAAAGGTGGCTGTAGACATCAAAATGCATTTCTTCTGCTTACATAGTTTGCAGCCTCTGTAAGATCACAAAAAATAAGCATGGGAAGCTGTTGCCTGTGATAGAGAACCATTAAATAGTTCTCCATGCAGAAAAAGCAGTGATCACATCATGTCACATCTGTTCTTGTTCTACCTTAGAGCACAGACAGAAATGAGATGGTGGGGAGGGGGATAAAACTCCCAACAGCTTCAATGTGCTGCTGCAGATTCTAGTTTTCTCCCTGCTGTGAAATCACTTTTTTTAATGGCTTAGAAATTATAACAAATATAGCTTTGTCCTAAATGTGTATTTAAGCACTAGGGAGAAGTAGATCAAACTGCTGTGAGATTGTCTGACAGAATACTTCTCTGAAGGAGTTAAAGCTTGTTTATGGCCTGGTTACACCACTGAGTACTGATAAATGTTGCTTGGAAAGGTAAAGATGTCCACATCCCCTCCATTTAAAGACTAATTCAGTGTAAAATCAACCTGCGTTCCTCGCTCTGTCAGCATTTGTCATGTACCTACCTAGAACACACTCCAGGGGTTACAAAACAAGTTCATTAATCTTGCTCGAGTTCTTGGGCACAGGAAGGAGCCAGTAGTATTCTTTGATATGTTAATTTAATCTGTGTCCCATACTTAGGTCTCAGGATGGGGTCAGCATTGCCTTGCTGTCGAACAGTCAAACTCCACATGCCAAATATGGTAACTTTTGCTCCTAAAGTTACTTGGCTGTGGAAGTCTGAACTTATCCCCTTCCAAATTACAAAAATTTGTTGGATATATGGTCAGCTTCTTCGTAGATGTCAGTGTCAGAAAAGCATACCAGTCTCTTTGAAAGAACAGAAAGATAAAAACCCAACTGAATTTCAGGATATTTGAGAATAACTTTTGCAACCTTTGTAAACCAAAGTTTACTAGACTAAAATAGGCACATGGAGAGTAGTTTTTTGGGTTTGCTCCTATTAGTAGATTATTCTTGTCTTTAACCACAGAGCAGGGGTTTACTGTATTACCACAACACGGACTGTGCCCTGACCCAGGTGTAGGACCTTGCACTTGGCTTGGTTGAACTTCATGAGGTTGGCACTGGCCACCTCTCAAGCATGTCAAGGTCCCTCAAGGTCCCTGTGGACGGCATCCTTTCCCTCCAGCATATCAACAGAACCACACACCTTGGTGTCATCGACAAACTGTCCACATCACCGACAAAAGGTGTTGAACAAGACTGGTCCCCACTCTCACCCCTCAGGGACACCACTCATTACTGTTCTCCAATTAGACATTGAGCCATTGACCACAACTCTTTGCGTGTGGCCATCCAGTCAATTCTTTATCCACTGAGTGGTCCTCCCATCAAATTGATGTCTCTCAAGTTTAGAGGAGATGTCATGCAGGACAGCATCAAACGTTTTGCAGAAGTCCAGGTAGATGACATCAACTGCTTTGCCCCTGCACATCAGTTCTGTAGCCCCATCATAGAAGGCCACCAAATTAGTCAGACAGAATTTCCCCTTAGTGAAGCCATGTTGGCGGTCACAAACAGCCTCATTGTTTTTCATGTGCCTTAGCATGCTTTCCAGGAGAATCTGCTCCAAGATTTTGCCAGGCACAAAGGAGAGACTGACTGGTCTGTAGTTCCTTGGCTCTTCCTTTTTCCCCTTCTTGAAAACGGGGGTTATATTTCCCTTTTTCCAGTTGTCAGGAACTTCAACTGGCTGCCATAATTTTTCAAATATGATGGACAGTGGCTTAGCAACTTCATTCACCAGCTCCTTCAGGAACCATGGATGGATTTCTTCAGGTCCCGTGGACTTGTGCACATTCACATTCTTACAATGATCTTGAAACTGACCCTCTCCTACAGTGGGCCTAAGGTCTTCATTCTCATACGAAGACCCAGTCTCTGCATCTGCTTTCCAAGACCTGGGTGGTGTGGTCTGAGCATTTGCCAGTGAAAACTGAGGCAAAGAAGTCATTGAGAACCTCAGCCTTCTCCAAATCCAGAGTAGCCAGTTCTCCTGATAGCTTCCAGACAGAGCCCACGTTATCCCTAGTCTGTCTTTTGTTTGCCACATACCTACAGAAGCCCTTTCTGTTATCTTTCACATCCCTTGCCAGATTTAACTCTAACTGGGCCTTAGCTTTCCTGACCTCGTACCTAGTTTCCCGGACAACATCCCTGTATTCTTCTCAGGCTGCCTGTCCTAGCTTCCACCCTTTATAAGCTTCTTTTTTCCCTCTAAGTTTCCTCAGCAGTTCCATATCCATCCATGGAGGTCTGCTGGCCCTTGTGCTGCATTTCCTTCTAGTCGGGACACAACACTCCTGAGCTTGGAGCAGGTGATCCTTGAATATCAATTGGCAGTCTGGGCACCCCCCTGCCCTCTAGGGCTTTATCCCATGGAGCCTTACTAAGCAGGTTCCTGACGAGGCTAAAGTCTGCTCTGTTGAAGTCTAGGGCACTGAGCTTGCTGCACGCTCTTCTCACTGTCCTGAGGATCTTGAACTCAACCGTCTCATGATAGGTATGGCCAAGGCTGCCCTGGAGCACCACATTCCCAAACAGCCCCTCCCTGTTGGTGAGCATGAGGTCAAGTATGGCACCTCTCCTTGTCGGCTCCTCTATTACTTGCAGATGGAAGTTGTCTTCCGCACAATCGAGGAACCTCCTGGATTGCTTGTGCCAGGCCATACCATCCCTCCAACAGATACCAGGATGGTTGAAGTCCCCCATGAGGACAAGGGCCAGCAAGCATGAGGCTGCTCCTATCTGTCTATAGAGCACTTCATCCACATAGTCCTCTTGATCAGGTGTCCTGTGGCAGATCCCCACAGTAATGTTCCCCGTCACTGCTCTCCCTTTGACCCTGACCCACAAACTCTCTGCTGACTGATCACCTGTCCCCAGACAGAGTTCCATACTCTCCAGCCTACCACTGACATAAATAGCAACTTTCCCTCCCTGACTGCCTGGCCTGTCTTTCCTAGAAAGCCTATAACCTTCCATTCCAACACTCCAATCATAGGAGTCATCCCACCATGTTTCTGTGATGCCAGTGATATCATATCCCTGTAGCCATGCACACATCTCTAATTCCTCTTGTTTATTCCCCATACTATAGGCATTTATATAGAAGCATCTAAGCCAAGCTCCGAATAAAGCCAACTCATTAGCTGGAGCAGCTGAAATAGCTCTGCATTGCTCCAAGCATTTATTACAGGTGCTGGCAACTGACTGTGAGTGTTGGGATGGATCACTACTCCCTCCCCCAACACATCTAGCTTAAAGCTGCCTTGACCAGCCTAGCAAGTCTCCTACCAAAGAAGTTCTTCCCCTTCAATCACCAGCTCCACCAGCCTCCAGTAGACCTGACCTCTTAAATCGAGTCCCATGTTCTAAATACCCAAACCTCTGGCTATGGCACCACCTTTCTAACCATTTATTAACCTGCCAAACCTGCTTGGCCTTTGACTTGGAGGATTGATATAAAAAAATGTATCCGAGCTATAGAGCCCCTAACTACCTCTCCCAGGGCTCTGTAGTCTTTCTTAATGATTCCCAGGCTACTGCTGTCAATACTGCTGCCATGAATATACGATTTGCAAAACTTTTAGGTAATTTTATTCAGCACTTCTGTTGGTATTTCTTTTAGGTAAGGTGATACTTTGTGGCTCCTTAAAGCAGCAGATCATGATTTTGTGTAGTTGTGCAACCCATTCCATTGGGACTGCTAGGTCGATTACTACTGCACTTCTGTCCATCAAGCACCATCCTTTTGATGCTGGCCTACCTATCATACACAGTTAGCTGATACCATGGCTATGTTCATTAAGGAAAATTTCAAGGAGCCCTAGACAGGAATCTATATCCCATTACAACTTTGTTATTAGACTTAATCATATTGCTAGTAAACAATGAAATGTACAATTGTATCAGCATCTTCTAGATATCAGTGTACCCATCTGATATGGAAAACTAACATCTGAACAAAGCTTTTTTATGAAACTAATGTGCTATTTCTGCCAGTTGGCATACATTTAGTTCTGGTTTAGTGTAAAAATTAGCCTTCAAAATTAATCCTGGGTGTAATGAAATGGGTGTAACAAATTTTAGAGTTTTATAATGCATCTCAACAAAATAATAATTGCATTAATGCTAAAGGCCTGAATCAGTTGTCTTTAGTAGAATATTTGGTTTTTCAAACATTAGCATGAAAGATGGAAAGTGTAAGGAAGTAAGGAAGATCACTTTTTCAGGTGCAGAAAAAGGAAAGAGTTTTCAGATACTTTTCTCAAATAGTGAACTGTACACCAAGACATTTTCAGCTAAAAGATAGAGCACAGTAGTCTTCAAATTGCCTCCTCATTTAATTCAGGAAGGTAGCTCCCATTTAAGCTCAACTGCGTTCAAAAGTAACATGACCTCTCAGGTACCTTCTCAAAAAAAACTGGAACTCCAGAATTGTTAAGCCATTTGGTATGCCAATAACTGAATATGTATCTGAACTATATAAACTTTTAATCCCCAGTCCTATAGTTGTTTCTACTTTGCAGACAGATGTTTGTACGTGTTTGAATCAGGCATTGCAAATGGCAAGATGACAATTCCCTAAGTAACTGAAGTAACTCATCTGAAATACCTGTCAAATGGAAAGCATATAAAACTATAAAAAAATTCCCCCAAAACCAAACCCACCAAAACCCCAAAACTCTTAAGGATGAAAAGGGGAAAAAAAAAAACAACCGAAAACAGGGAGGAAAGCCCATCTCCCTTCCAACTCAGTTTCTTCCCTTCCAAGTTTTTTCTACCTCTACACTAAGACCATACTGGTGATATCTGACTAAACCATTGCACATCTCTTTCATTAAGAAGAAATTTGGGCTACTAATACTTGATGGTCATGGAAAGCCCAATTGCCCGATTGCCCTGATAATGGTTTTTGTCCATTTTTCGTATCTTCCCCTTTTCCTCATGGTGTTCCTTTTTTCCCCCCAAATTTTTTGTGGACAATATAATTTACTTTGGTCTATGAGGACTCAGATATTTTCCAAGATATTGCAAATTATTTTAAACTCCATTTCCTCACAATTTATGTTTAAAGCCTAATTCTTAGATACTTTGGTTTTGAATGATAAAAAAATAATTTTTAAATTAAAAATAGCATTCAAGCTGTTTTTTTGTTTTTTTTTTTTCCACAACACTTTAAAAAATAAGATTTTATCCTTAAAAGCTATAATAATTACTTCAGTAACATTGAAAATCTAAGCCAGGTGCTCAGTAGTTGTAAATCATTGGCACTCCACTGGAGTCAGACAAGAACTTGATCTAAAATATACTGCTATACATTATATTTGTCTGTAGTTTCAACTTCATTTCCTTTGTGTGACTGTAGAACCTTTCATAACAAGATATGGAAACTTTTACTGTTTTAAATCCTCTTTGAAGTAGGGGCTGGGTTAAGGGAAGAGCAGCCTTGTTCTTAAGGAGCTACAGTGGCACAACTACTTCAGAATAAAAATGGGGAGTAATGTAGTGAGAACACTTGCTGCACGTCTCAATTTGGTGGGATTTATTTTCTGACTATTAATTTTTAAAGCCACTTACCTCATTTTCTGCTGATTTTTCATTTTATCTTGACAGCACTCGACTGTCTGACAGGGACTCCCTGCCATATGTTGGCTCTGTGCTAAAGAAAGAAGCTTCCTGGAGTTGTCTCACTTCTCAGTCTGGTAAGATTGTTTAAAATCTCTATATGGAGTTTACCACAGAGAAGTGGAGCTCAAAAAGCATAACACACCCTACACCATAACACACCCTACACCTGAAATCTCTTGGACATAAACTTTCTTGCATACAAGGAGTTGAAGGTGAGAGCAACCAAGTGCCATGGGTATAGTGCCATAGATGTGCTATTAACACAGTTATGAGCTGGTGTGTGGTCTGTAGGTGTGATGTTGGATTAAGCAGGACCACTAAACATTGCACAGGTGAAAACCACATTGTCTCTCCATTGGTAACAGCTCCAAAGTTATTTGAACCTTAAAAAGAACCAAAACCCAAACACAAACAAACAAAATTATTTTAAAGAATTTTGGAGTTGCCATCTGTTCAGGGAAAAAAAATAATGTTCATCTCAAAATCAGACACATCTCTCATTTAGCAGTTTAAAGCTTAGAAGGATCATGTATCTTCTTATTTAGTTTATATGGTACCACAACCACCCTTCTGTTCATTTAGTCTGTATCTATGTAGACAGAGAAGAACATGGTATCTGAATGAATTCCAGGAAAACTCAGTTAAAAGTAAGGAACTGAATTTAAGATTCTACACCAAAAGGGAGCAATGAACACAGCTAAATATTTTCTCGCTAAGACTGGTGTCCTGGGTTCCTTTGTCATTATTGTTATTGGTGGTAGCAGTAGTGATTTGTGTTATACCTTAGTTACTAAACTGTTCTTATCTCAACCCGTGGGAGTTGCATTCTTTTCAATTCTCTTCTCCATCCCTCCGAGAGCAGGGGGAGGGCAAGAAAGGGGGGGAAGTGAGCGAACGAATTACCTGACTGGGTTTAAACCACGACAGTTCTTTTTGGCGCCCAACGTGGGGCACGAAGGGTTGAGATAACGACAGATTTGACTGGATTAATAGTCATTCGTCACAATGCTAATTTATTGGCTATCAGAGTTGTTCTTCTTGATCTCACAGCTTCAGACCGTTGTAACTTACTTAGAGCCGGTATTTGCTGTGTTAGTGTTTATCAAGTGTGGGGCCTGGGCTAAGGTTCTTGTCTCACTGTGCTTTATGGCAATGGCTTGTAATACGGGCGGGCTCCAGCAGCAGGGCGGGACGGACGTGGCCGTGGACTTGTACCTGGCCGTCCGGCTGCTCTTCACCGTCCTGGCCCTCACCCTACTCTCCATCTTCGTGAGGCTGCGGGGAGCCGAGGGGGAGCGGCCCCGGGAGCTGGCGGCAGCCGACCCGGCCCGGAAGAGCGGCCCCGGGCACCAAGCTGCGGCGGGAGCGGGGCCGGAGGCCGCGAGGGGACGGCTGCCGGTGGGGGAGGTCGGGGCGGTCGAGGAGAGGAAGGAGGCGGCTGCCGAGCAGCGGGAGAAGGCGGCGGAGGAGCCGAGCCCCGCGGAGGAGCCGAGCCCAGCCCCGCGACGGCCGAGAGCATCCCCCGGAAGCCGCCCGCCGAGCCCCAGGAGGATGCAGGAGACCCCGCAGCATTTCCCAGCAAGGCAGAGGAGGAAGAGGTGGACTCAGGAAAAGAGAAGCTGGTGGTGGGAGAGCCGGCAAGCACAGCAGCTACACCAGCCCCAGTGACAAGTACAGCAGCATCGTTAGAGAGTTCTGAAGGCTCTGAATGGCCTTTGGGTATCCTTGGGACCTGCCTGCTGATTGTGATGGGGATCAGCATGTCGGCACACACACAGACTGTGTTCTACCCACAACCATTTTGTCTGATCTCAAAAGTTAAGCAGAGTCAGGTTTGGGTCTTGTCTGGGGTTAGACGACGATATAGGAGGACCAAGAGATTTTCCCCAAGGCTGGACAGTCATGAGTGGCAGGGTGTGTGGGACGGTATGGGCAAGTATCTAGTCCACTGGGCCCCTCCAGTGCTTTGGAAGCATCGGAGATGGAAGGCAGCTGTGTGGAGTCCCCAGCAGCAAGCTGCAGAAACTGCTTAAGGGGACAGTGAATTATTTTAAGCCTGGTGGGCCCATGGCACTTCAGGCCATCAGAGCATAGATGCAACATAGAGATGGACTCATGATCGAGGGGTGGACTTAACAATGGACGCTATTGCCCAGGTTATTCACGAGTGTGAACACTGCACACAGTCTCTCCTGCTCTGGAAGACTGTTACAAGAGATGGAGCCTGACATGGACCAGATGGACGCAGCAGCTTTATAGGGACTGGTCCATGCACTAAGATAAGAGTGCACCGAGATAAGAGTGATGGTATATTGAAAATGTGGGATCTGAGCATGACGTGAATGGTATGGAATAAGGGGTGGATAATGTCCTGAGTTCAGCAGTAGCAGTCATGTTTCTCCTCCTTGGTAGCTGGTGCAGTGCAGTGTTTTGACTTTCAGCTCGGGAACAGAGCTGATAGAGATGTTTTGGTTTGGCCAAGGACTTTGTGAGCCTCATGCTCTGCCAGGGGGGAGGGGAAGCCAGGAGGAAGCAGAGACAGGACAGCTGACCCAAACTGACCAAAGAGGTATTCCATACCACAGCACGTCATGCCCAGGATGTAACTGGGAGTTAGCCGGAAGGGCTGTGAGACTGCAGGGTTGGAGGAGGTATCGGTCGGAGCTTGGTCGGGCTTGGGGGGCGAGTTATCGGTCAGCTGGTGCTGAGGTGTTGTATTCTCTTCCCTTGTTATTTCCTTTGTCATTATTGTTATTGGTGGTAGCAGTAGTGATTTGTGTTATACCTTAGTTACTAAACTGTTCTTATCTCAACCCGTGGGAGTTGCATTCTTTTCAATTCTCCTCTCCATCCCTCCGAGAGCAGGGGGAGGGCAAGAAAGGGGGGGGAAGTGAGCGAACGAATTACCTGACTGGGTTTAAACCACGACAACTGGCTATACATAGCTTTCATGTGAGCTTTTATATCCA
Organism: Pezoporus wallicus; assembly: GCF_028554395.1. Lineage (NCBI taxonomy): Eukaryota > Metazoa > Chordata > Aves > Psittaciformes > Psittacidae > Pezoporus > Pezoporus wallicus. The sequence goes on from NW_026640748.1 coordinate 81,402, forward strand.
ATAAACCCAAACTTCTAACAAGTTTATTACAGCTCTGGTCTCAAATGCATAATATCTGTGCAGGTCAGCCACTGAACCCATAGAGAGCCACTGCATCACTTGGGCTAGTTCACCCTGATTATTAAATTAAACAGCCAATCTCAAACATCCTTGGACCACTTCCACTCCTAAAAGAAAAGTAGCATTTAACTCTATATCCTTATTTCTGAAAGCACCAATGGGACTGTGTTTAGCCAGCTTTGCTGCGGCTTTACATATCATCTAAAAATAAAACCAGGTGTAGGGGACGTAAAGCATAAATGTGCTTCACCTTAAAGTACAGGTTCAGCAGTAGCAGTTATTTTTCTCCTTCCTAGTAGCTGGTGCAGTGCTGTGTTTTCAACTTTAGTCTGAGAACAGTGCTGATAACATGTGGATGTTTTTAGTTGTTGCTAAGTAATGTTTACTGTGATCAAGGACTTCTTCAGTCTCATGCTCTGGGTCAGGCTGGGTGCTGGTCAGTGGGTGATGAGCAATTATATTGTGCATCAGTCGTGTTTATTGTTTTCTTTGCATTTTCCCCTTTTAGTTTTATATTCCCTCCCCTTGTTATTTCCCTTATCATTATTATTATTAGTGGTAGTAGTAGTAATTTTGTATTATACCTTAGTTACTGGACTGTTCTAATCTCAACCAATGGGATTTACATTCTTTCAATTCTCCTCCCCATCCCTCTGGGTGTGGGGAGGAAGAAAGAGGGTGGAGTGAGCAAGTGACTGCGTGTTTCACCTGGCCATATGTCACATAAAAAGCCCTGCAGCTTTTTGTCTGCTCTGCTGGGAAGGTTTGAACTGTGGCACTTTTTCACATGGTTTTTCAGACTGAACTTTTGTAAACAAATCCTGAGTGAATCATGGCCAGTGGATAATTTTCTCTCTTCCTCATAGAATCACAGAATAGTTAGGAAAGGACCTTAAGATCATCTAGTTCCAACCCCCCTGCCGTGAGCAAGGACACCTCACACTAAACCAGGTCAACCAAGACTCCATCTAACCTGGCCAGAACACTGAAAGGGATGGAGGATTTACAGCTTCCTTGGGCAACACATTCCAGTGCCTCACCACCCTTACAGTAAATCTGTATCTATATCTAACCTAAACTTCCCCTGTGTAAGTTTGAACCATTACCCCTTGTCCTATCACTACAGTCTCTATTGAAGAGTCCCTCCCTAGCATCCTTGTAGGCTCCTTTCAGATATTGGAAGGCTGCTATGAGGTCTCCACACAGCCTTTTGAACAGCCCCAACTTTCTCAGCCTTTTGCTCCAGCCCCTTATCATCCTTATGGCCCTCCTTTAGACTTGCTCCAACAGCTCCATGTCCTTATGTTGAGGACACCAGAACTGCACACAATACTCCAATGAGGTCTCATGAGAGCAGAATAGAGGGGCAGGATCACCTCCTTTGACCTGCTTTGATACAGCCCAGGATACGGTTGGCTTTCTGGACTGCGAGCACACACTGAAGCTGGCCTATGTTCAGTTTCTCATCAACCAACAAACACCCCCAAGTCCTTCTCCGCAGTGCTGATCTGAATCTCTTCACTGCCTGTTATTTTCTCTACAGCATCAGTAAGCAGCAAGAGGTCTTTGCTGATGCAGTTCCAAGTGGCTTTAAGATTAAATTTTGCTAGCAAAACAGATAATCTACAGTTCTTTAGAAAGCACATCCACTGAATTGCTTGCATTCATCTCTTGTGACTGGGAGAGTTCCCAGCTCTATTGGTACTTCTGGGTTTATACCACGGAAGAAAAATAACTCATACACATGCTCTTTACACTTGTCTACAGTATATATATGGGACTGAAAACAAAGAACTTTGTCACAATGTGCTACGTTCTTCTGTTTCTTTTCAGGGGATCCATTTGTTCATTTTCTCTCAAGCCCAGATACACGTTTTACATTGTCACGTGCTGCTTTTATTAACAAGATGAGAATGTCACAAGAAATAACTTTTATTTTATTATGGTAGTGGCTAAGATCATGGCTTTCTGATTCTGCATAAGTTAATGTCAAATAAAACTCAGCATTTTAACACTGGATGAGTGAGCAACTTCTGTTCCATCTGCAAAGAAGCAAATGCACAAATCTCTTGAATGCCTTTGGTAGTGACTAAACTGAACTATGGTGGAGTGGCAGTCCTGGGGCTTTATAATGGTATGTACCATGACCTCTGTGTTATTTAAATGTACTTGCTACAATTCCTGTATTTTTCTAGCATCTTTTATGTCTATGGTGGCAGCTTCTTGAATGACCTTGCTTGCTCTTTTGGCTGTCCACGCTGCTGACTGCTGTGCTGTTTGCAGCAAAGACTGCAGTCCTGGTGACAGATTTGTAGCACAGATTTTTGATGTACTGGTTTGCCCTTCTGGGTGTCTCTCTTTTATTCTCTCTGCTTCAAAAAGGTTGAAGGCAATACTGAATATAGGATTTTGACTAACTTCAGCTCTGCTAATGCTTCACAAGAAACAAATATGAGGTTATTTTTATAATACAGGAGTATAGAACATTTTTCTCCTTGTAGCTAAGGATATTTCTTATGATGTGTTGAAAAAAAACCAAAAAGCTCTTCTTAACTCGCCAGAACTTAGTCATTAAACACAACCAAGGTCACATCCCCAGAATGTAAAAAAAAAGATATTTCAATAAAATATGTACTCACTAAGCAAAGGCAGAAAAGAAACAGCAACATCTTGAAGTATGAACTGAAGTTCTAATGAAACTGGTATGCATATATGTAACAGAATAATGTATAAAATCCTTAGGTATACTTTTTCCATTTGTACATCTATTTACTTATATATGCATATAAGTGTTTATCATTAGGACTGATTAGTAGTGTGCTCTTATTGATGACTTCATGCATTTTTAGGTAGAGATTTATTGTAGGGTTATATTATTGGGGTTTACTCAGAACCTGCATTTAACTATAAGAGTCAGTTGTTTCTGTTAATGCAGGATGGGTTGTGGTGTAGCTGAGTAGGCACCAAAAATCCAGGACTTCTCCAAATGACCAGCAAGTATAACGTGAAAGAAAAAGCATGTAAACAAAGAGATCTTTCTGCCTGTGTGGATGTAAGTAGCTATGTAAGATGCACTGTGTGTTCAGCTTGCCATTCAGAACTATTCAAAACCAGAAATTAATTTTATTAGTTTCCTCACACACACAAAAGTGGCTACCCAGAATCTGAGAATGCACCTATGAAATATGATACAGAAAATTAAATTCTGTAGCACAAAGTTCATCTTGGATTCGGGCTTCAGAAGCCCTTCAAAATCATGCGCAAGAGCATTTGGGATTATAAAATCTTAATCATCCTCACTTCAGTCGACATTAAAGGTTTTATTTTTAAGGCAGTCCTTTGAGAAGGAATAAAAAAAGATAAGAAATTCAAAAGTCAAATAATTTAATTACTTATATATGTTTCTATTTCCAAGGAAAATTTCCTTACACATCCTTTTTTTTTTTGCTTGAGTTTTATCAAAAGCATGAGCAGACTCTGTCATGATGTAGAATCCTTCATTAGCTGTAGGTAATGAAGTTCCAGAGCCTAATGCCAAAAAGCTCGAGTTTCCTGTGTGAGAGTTCTTTTTACATAATGGCTTTACTACCTAATAAACCTTGAACCATTTAGCATGGAAGGCATTCTCATTTTTCAGACAACAAAAATTCATCTGCAGTATTTTTTCCGTAGCTATGTAATGAGGCTTGTAGAAACATGACACAAAGAAATGGAATGAATAAATCAAATTGTATGGAAAAAAACCTCAAGGATCTGACAGTAGAAATGACAAACAACAGGGAGCTCTGCAGCTTTTCTCATTGCCAGCAGAAACTCATTTCTTTCTCTGCTACTTAAGAGAATATTTTAAGAGAATGTTCTCTCACTATTGTATTGCCAGTGCAAGCTAGGGGCTCTAAGAGGGGATGCTTAGACACCTCCAAAATTCATCTTGAGGGTTGTACTGGAGAAGTGGTGGCTGAAGAAAAGTTGGATTTACTGAGGTTTCTATGAGGAATTTACTCTATAGGTGGTAGCTTTGCACCTTGCAAAATGCTTTATAAATGCAAAAATGCTTGTAACATACTTGTAGGAGAGAGAATCCATGTCTTTAAGCTTGTGAATGCTTGAGGACTCCTCCCTAGGAAGGGAGAGGAGTTCAAGTAGCCTGATCAGGTCTGATGGCTGGTGATTATATGTAATTTATCTTCAGTGCACAGGCAGTTTGCTAGTACAAATGCCAATGGGGAAGCACCAGCTTTTGTTTCCAGCAGCTGTCTAAAATCACTCTCTGTTTTAATGAGTCTGTGCTGAAACATAATCACATCTTAATGTCAAGCCATTTCTTCACTCTATCAGAAAAGCTGTGAAAAGCTGGGGGTAGAATGAGGCTTCCATATGTTCATGGTGCACAACAGAGTTATTGAACTGTGCTTCAGGCGAGGTGGATATCATGAAAGAAGAAAATAAATGATCCAGAGCTATAGAAGAATGAGCTACAAGAACATCCTGATGCATTCAGACCCAGAAGACAGCAGGTCTGGCTGGGCTGCCTGCATTGGGATGTATGGATACCTCTTCTCCTGGAGCTGGCAGGTTGCTGGCTGTTGGGGCTGCTCTGCAGCATTTTGGGAGCATTTTGACCTATAGGCTATTTTTGTAAGTAACAGCCTAAGTCATTTAAAGATAGAAGTACACAGAAAAAAATGAGGGTACTCTATTGCTTCACTGATTATTATGCTGCTTGGCTATAAGCCATTTTAGGTAGTTGCATGGTAAGTTATCATTTATGCTTTAATATTATGTATTGCTACCGAAAGCTTCATTTTCAGTAGCATTTAATTTTATATGTGAAGTCAAAGTCCATGAAGGGATACAAGAAAATTTGTCTTCTGCTAATGCCAGTGGAAACAGAAAAAATCAACCAAAGGCTTGAGTTCTGTGTACCAATAGAGATGTTTTGCTTTGTGTTGAGATTTTAGCTAAGTTCATGCCACTAGAAAACATAGTCAGGGTTTCTTTTTTCTGGTTTGGATTCTCAAATAAAGTAACATGAGGAAAGACTGAGGGAGCTGGGTCTCTATAGTTTGGAGAAGAGGAGACTGAGGGGTGACCTTATCAGTGTCTATAAATATATAAAGGGGGAGTGTCACGAGGATGGAGCCAGGCTCTACTCAGTGGCAAACAATGATAGGACAAGGGGTAATGGGTACAAACTGGAACACAAGAGGTTCCACTTAAACTTGAGAAGAAACTTCTTCTCAGTGAGGGTGACGGAACACTGGAACAGGCTGCCCAGGGAGGTTGTGGAGTCTCCTTCCCTGGAGACATTCAAAACCCACCTGGACGCATTCCTGTGTAACATTATCTAGGTGTTCCTGCTCCGGCAGGGGGATTGGACTAGATGATCTTTCGAGGTCCCTTCCAATCTCTAACATACTGTGATACTGTGATACTGTAACATGCATACATTTTTTTTAACGTTTATAATTCATGTCTAAACTGCAGCACTGTTTGGTTTTATGCAGATGCTACTATCTGTGTTTTAATGTCTTTGTAATCTGAGGAGTAAACCCAACATTTCATATCCACAGTGCTGCAGTTTAGACATGACTTTTAAACTTTAAAAAATATATGGTACTTTTTATTGGTCTTTAGTTAATGAAAAGTAAAAACTGAAAGTTGCTGCTACCTTTTCTGCTGCTACAGTTGAGACAGTTACTGAAACTGCGCTATGCATGCAGCAAAGTTTCTTACAAAAATAATTGAAAATTGAGCCCTTTTTTTCTAAGGGTCGAACAGTGAAAAAGAACAAACATTTCCAGTGACTAATCAACTCGCCTACGTGTAATTTGCTCTGAGTTAGTCAAACTGACTATTTCATAATGTTTATTTAACACTGAACTTTTTGAATTATTCTTGAAGATGTAGAGGTTTGTACCATCTGCAATACATTATGAGAAATCATGACCAGAAAATGAGGCCATAATTTCTGTTAGTAGTTTAATGCATCTCATATTTTTCTTGGAGTCAGAACAGATTGCATGATATATTTCGTACACTGCCTGTGAGCTAAAGCAGTCAATGGAAATGAAGAAACCTAGTTAAAGATGGAGCACTGTTTCTCTGTGTGTTCAGTTGGTTGTCTACAGAGATTAGGCTTTTATGTTTTTTAATGGGAAAATGGGGTTTGTGTTTGTGTTTTTTTTCCTTGTATTTGGTTATTGGTTTTTTTTCCCAATGTTGTTTTCTTCTAGTTCAAGCAACGCAATTTTGACATGTTGCATTATGTGTGTCTGCTGCTGATTTAAAAAAACCCTGTATCTTTATGCTTTTCAGCCTTCATTTGTTTTGTTTAACAGAAATACATGGATTGTCCCTACCTGGTGTGTACCTTCTTTTCCTTTCTCCTTCCCTCTTCTAAACCACCTCATCACTTTGTTTTCACTTCTTGTTTTCATTTATAGTTTTCATTTCATTTAAATCAAAGTGTCCCAGAGTAGTAGATCAGCTTCTTTGGGTAGCATTGCTGGACACACAAGCAGAAGGAAGTCTGTGATTATGACTGCTTTGTGACTAGGTAGCATTAAAGGTCTCAGGATTTTAGATTAAAAAAAAACCTCCAAACTATTCAGAATAAAAAATTTAGACTATAAATCTCAACCTGAATATGTACATATTCTTATTGTAACTTAAGCAGAAACTACCACCTCTCTTTCTTTTTTGTTTCCTCTTTGTAATGTTTTCTTTTTTTGCTAGCAAATGAATTAATCATGTCATAAAAGAGCATGTGATGGTCTTTTTTAAATTAGCTTGGACATTGAGAAGTTCCAAAATGTGCCTCTAATATTCTTCCTATAAAGCAGTTTAATAAGATGTCATAATAAACATGTAAAATTAGATATATTGTGTCAAGAGGCAAAATAACCTCATTACGCAGAAAGCCCCAACAAACTGAGGCTTCCTTAATATATAATCCAGTAGTTTAATTTGTAAATATGATTATTGCTCTTAACAGAGTTCATTAGTACCTCAGAGTCCTCTAAGACATTTGAATGATACTTGTTATAATTAATATTTAGTTTTTAACACTGTTCAGAGTTTCCCAAACTTTCAAAATGGCTCTTGTAATTGCTCCTTTAAAATTTGCCAGCTGTGCAAACCTAATTGCTATGAAGATACAGAGGGCCTTCACGGATGCAGAGTGGCATTGCATTGATTAAATAACCATTTGTTTTCTTCCGCAGTAGAAGATTTGAATACTCTTTCTGAATAACACTGCTTCCTCTCATTCACAGGTAAATATTATTCTTGTATCCATATTTATGTCATTCAATAAATCTGTGGCATTCTGGATTTGGCTGAGTACATACGGACATGGACTGATGGTCTCCAGGGAGTGACACTGGAGCATAAATACTGATTCTTCACTGAATGTCAGTGAGTGACAAAAATCTACAGAAAGCACAGTCCATTATGTTGAGCGACAGGGAAGTGAATGTGGCAAGTTTCTATTTCACTGAGATGCACAGTTCAGGTGTGATTTACATCAGTGATCTTCGTACACTGGTTCAAAAATTCCACGATGTACCAACTCTGACTATGAATGCCTGCGGTTTGCTCAGCTTAAAAGCTGCCATCTCTGCTTTCTTGCTTCAAAACAGAGCAAAACTCTGTTTCGGAGCAGATTCCCATTAGTGGGTCTGCTGCTCTGCTCCTGCAGCTTTACAGCATTGTGGGGTGTTGTGTGGCTTTCCTCATTTCTGCTTGCTCTGCTCATCAAGAACTGCACATCAGCAAATTTTTCTGCCTTTGCCTCCACCATCTTTCAGGCTGGAGTGATTGCCCTCGAGCTCTTGAGATAGTGTGGGACAGTAGCGCTTCCCTGCAGTGCTCATGTTGTGTGACAGCATCAGAATAATTAACAGAAGGATGTGGCTGAACAGTGCACAGATATCTCCAGAAGTATCACCTCCTTGATGTTAGTTGCAATTGATGTCCTTCGGGATACTTACTAAAGCAGATATGGAAAGTGCTATGGAAGCAATGCCTCCCCCAAGGACAGACAAAGGGGCAAAACTTCCAGGCAAAGGACTCAGTCGGTGGAGGAATTGGAGGGATGGATGGACAAATGGAGGGACAGATGGAAAAGAAGGATGGATGGATTGTGGAGCAGATGGAGGAGAAGGATGGATGGAGAACGCTGGGTGGTGGGGTGTATGAAGAGAATAGGTTGGTGGATGGTAGGGCTGGTGGAAGAGCAGGACAGATGGGTGGTGGGGACAAAATGGAGGAGAAGGTCAGGTGGTGGGGCAAGGATGGACAAACAATGGTGAAATAAGAGCAGATGGATGGAAAGTGGGGCAGTGGGATAGGGGGCAGCCCCACAGAGGCCCCTCTCAGGTGCCACCATCGTCCCCTGCAGGAGAAACAAGCCAGCATCAACTTGGCCATGTTCTGGAAGGCACAGCATGAGATGGATGAGGAAGAGGAGATCACATCACTGAGTCCCAGGTCAACAAGCTGCAGGCCAAGGGAGGCAACATTGGAGCCAGGGTGGGACGCCCTCCTTCTGCCCCACAGCCATCCCCTCACTCACCATCTCCTCTCTCACCCCACCCCAGAAGCTGTATGATGAAGAGTGACCCCACTACTGCCCCTACCCGCAATATGGGAGCTTAACGATTTAGAAATAGTTAATCAATGACTACTGGAAGAACCCAGGCGTTGATTGGGTTGGGGAAGGGTCACAATGTCCCCTCACCCACCCGACCCCAAGAAACACTACCACAGAGAAACATCAGTGGTGGAAGAGGTTTAACTGGTGCCCAACACTGGGCAATTGGGGCTTTACGCGGTGGTTATGTGGGGGGTCTGGGGCAGGGTACAGAGGAATTGTGGGACATCACTTTGGGTGAGTGTTTCCAATTATGTCGAGTCCACATCAGGGTCTGGAAGAGAAAGATGGGGAAGTTGGGGAAGATGGTAGACAAGAGGACACAGCTGTTCAGGGTTCCCTCCCCCTCCCACCTGAATGAACCCTTCCCCTCAACACAAGGGACTCACCCTGTACCACCGCTGGGGCCACCTCAGCACGGTAGGTGACAAAGGCGTCAAAGGCGAAGAGGAAGGAGAGGATAAGGCTGAAAGTCTGGGGAGGAGAAAAGGAAGCGGTGCCTGGTGAGGTGGAAGGAGGCGAGGCATGGGTTGGGGGTGGGGTTTTGGGGGTTTTGAGCGGGGACATGACACTCACGAAGGTGGTGGCAGCCAAGGCATCTCGGGAAGCAGCCAGGGCCACCAGAGCCACGACGAGGAAGATAATGGTCCCACTGACAGCCCGGAGGAGGTCCTGAGGGTACACCATGGGGAACAGCATGGGGATAACACAGTGGAGGAGCACCAGGAGATACTGAGCTGAACAATGAGGGTATGCCATGGGGGGACACCAAGGGGACAACACCATGGAAGAACATAGAGATGCCAGGGGAGATACCCAGGAGGGACTCTGGGAGATGTTGAGATGGACACGAAGGGGTGACACTATGAGGGGACACCGTGGGAGACCAAGACGGACATCATAGGGGAACACCAAGGTGGACACCGAGAGGTGACACCATGGGGGAACACAAGAAGATGCTAACATGGACATCAGGTTGGATGCCAAGCCGTAACACCTGGGAGGACACCAGAAGTTGCCAGAGGTTCACCAAGGTGTGAAACTAAGAGATGCCAAGATGGACACCATGGGGCGACACCAAGGTGGGCACACCAAGAGATGCCAGAATGAGGGACATGTGGGGCAGAGGTGGGGCCATGAGGGGCTGCCATGGGGCCACGTACCAGGCAGGACCCATAGCCGTGAGGCAGGCGTGGGGGGCTCCTCAGCAGCCGCCCCCCCAGGGCTGCTGCCACTGCCAGGGCTTGAAGCAGTGCCGGGGCCAGTGTGGGAGGTGCAGGGGGGGCCAGCAGCCCCACAACTGCTCCACACAGCATCTGGGGGACATGGGAACAGGTTGGAGGGGCACAGCAGACCCACAGCATCCCCATACAGACCCACATTGCCCCATAGCACCCCGGAGAGCACCCGTAGAGACCCGTAGTGCCCAAGAGCACCTCTTATGGCACTTACTGGGGATTTATGGCACCCTGTTAGGGACCCACAGCACCCCAGCATCCTGACAGCACCCCACAGGGCCCTCAGCAATTCCCACAACACCCCCACAGAGGCCCACAGGACCCCATAACACCTCCCAGAGCCCCTGAGCACCCCTTTATCACCCCATACTACTCCAATAGCCCCACAACACCTCCTTAGTGCCCCCCAGAGCCCCACAGTAACCCCATCACACCCTCTGGAACCCCAGAGTACACACAGCAAACTCATCACATCCCCTTTATGCCCCTCAGAACTCCTATAGTTCCCAGCAACCCTACAGCACCCCCACAGAGCCCCATAGCACCCACTACACCCCATAGAGCCCTACAGCACCATGTATCCCTCCCCTGTACCAGCTCAGCCCCCAGCAGCAGCCCCTTGGGGGTGCGCAGGACCCCCAGCTCGAAGGCTCCGTCCAGATCCTGCTGCCCCATAGTGGGGGGGAACATTTGGGGCTGGAGGGGGAGATAGTGATGACATGTGGGTCCTTCCCCCTGTGACAGGCAGCACTGGGACGAGGGACAAAGGGATATTGTGCAGGAAAGGAGAGGGGGGAGGGAGCAGCTGAGGGGGGACTGGGAGTGACAGAGAGGACTGCTAGAGACTAGGAAGCACTTGAGTAACTGAGGGGGGACTGGAAGCAAGCGAGGGGCAACTGGAGTTGACTGGGAGACACTGAGAGGGACCCTGCTATGACTGGGAGTGACTAGGAGGTGACTGAGGGGGATTGAAGGCAAATGAGGGGCATTGGAAGTACCATGGGGTGACAGGGAACAACATGGGAGGCACTGAAAGAAACTGGAGGGGGGGGGGGGGGGGGGGGGAACAAGGAGGCACCCTGGTGGGGTGAGGCAACTGAGGGGCAAATGGGAGTTACTGGGTCTTTCAGGTTAAAGCTACCTCACCCAGTTGGCCAGCCTGCTGCCAAAGATTCCCTTGTTTCATCTAGACAGGTGGGTTCCCATCCCTCTTTACCAAGCTATAGCCTTCAAAGAACGTCCCATTGTCATAAAAGCCAAAACCCTCAGGATGGCACCAGCCATGAAGCCAGCAGTTGATTTGCAACATATGCAAAATTCTGGCTGCACCCTTCCCTCTAAATGGTAAAATGGAAGAAAAGGTAATAATGAAGGAAATTGATTTTGGGTGTCTCAGTCATTAAAGTAGAGGTCTACAGGTCCAGGGAAGGAGATAGTAAGGGAAATGTTAAGAAAAAAATATGGGCTGCTTTTTAATATGAAAGGAATGTACTGAGTCACCTTTATAGAAATATAGCTTTTCTGGGTAAACTCCTCTGCTAAGAGGCTTCATCCAAGGAAGCTGAATAAATCTAATAAGCTGTGCTGGAAGTCAGGCACTAAATGAACCTCTCCTGTGCCAGGCTTTCTGACTCTGAGTGATTTCTGAACAGCAAGCATTTACAGCAATAAAACTTCAAAAACCCCTCAGAGTGGCAGACAGAATGCTCGGAAGTCAAGGAAAGCACCTAAAGAAGGTTATCTGGAATTCTGAAACTCCATTTAAAAAAATAAAATGCTTGGAAAGAACTTAAATTTAGAAACTAACAAATTGCAAAGGATTTGCTGTTTTGAAAGATTACAATTAATCCATTAATCACGCAAAGCAACTTGCTTTTGAGGAGTATTTATGGGGCAGTGCTAAAGTTTCAGTTTGCTACATTCCATGTAAAACATTACGTGCCATGCAGGTTTGCTTCTAGCATTTTTAGAGGAAAGAAATGATGCAGCAGAACTTGATAGGCATGTGTAGTGGCTGAAGATGAGCACAGATGAAAATTCTGTTCTTAGGAAATAATGTAGCTAAGAAGCAGTTTAATACAACAGTGCACCCAGTTAGAGCACAAGTTTGAAGAGACCGCTGATCTTACTGTTCCAATAGTGAAAGACCGAGTAACCAATGTCCTTTCAAAAAAAAAAAAAAAAAAAAATGGTGCAGGAAGATGGTTATCTAATCTGCTTTCCTAAACTCACCATAGTTATAAGTGCTATAACTAGAGAGTAAGCTGTATTTTTAAAAGCATAAAGATATATTTCTAAAATGTGTCCAGTTATATAGGACACAACCTTTGAAGCTGGGCAGATTAAATGGAGAAAGCCTCACTTTCAATACAGCTGAGTCAATCTAGGCCACTGCAGGAAGAGCACTGAAGAAGTCCTTTTACACTGGCAGACACAAAGTTGGAGCCTAGAAGTTTTCTATATTTTGATGGTAGGACAGAAATCCAGCTTGGCAGTTGACTAGGAGATATGGCTTTGGTATTCATACCTGGACCTTAGAAGCATCACATTGCTATTACCGAAGGCCAGTGCTATAGGGCCACAAACCAGCCCAAGATGAATGGTGGATCTATGCATTCATTTTTGTTTTGGAGAATACCCTTTATCTCCTCTCAGAGAGATTAAAAGATTTTTAAACTAGAAGGAGCTGCCTTTGAATAAAAAGGGCTTTCCTATATGCTGGAATATAGGCCAACATATTTAACATTTTAAGTTAGGAAAAGCAGTTGGGCAAGACCAAACAGAAAGAAGGCTCTACAAACTAGAACGTGAACCTTCTTCTCACTGTGTTTTTCATTTCCACTGAATTATTGAGTTAAAGCAAAAGCAACCCTCCAACCAATACCCAGGCCGACCCGAGCAGCAATCTAGCCCTTCTGGGTAACTGACCGCAGTTTATATACTGGGCATGATGTGCTGTGGTATGGAATACCTCTTTGGTTAGTTTGGGTCAGGTGTCCTGTCTCTGCGTCCTCTTGGCTTCCCCTTCTCCCTGTCAGAGCATGAGACTCAGAAAGTCCTTGGTCAGAGCAAACATTACTGAGCAGCAACAGAAAACATGGGTGTTATCAACGTTGCTCCCAGGCTGAAAGTTAAAAACACAGCACTGCACCATCTGCTAAGAAGGAGAAATATGACTGCTACTGCTGAACTCAGGACAGTATCCACCCCTTATTCCATACCATTCAGATCATGCTCAGATCCCGTATTTTTCAATATGCCATTGCTTTTGTCTCATACATATGCATATGTATATATACACACACACACACAAAGAGAGAGATATCATTCCCTATAAAGCTGCTGAATTCATCCAGTCTGTGATGCTGGGCTCCATCTCTTGTAAAAGTTTTTCAGAGCAGAGGAGACTGTGTGCAGTGTTGGATTGTTGCAATGCTGACAATACCACAGAACTCATCTGATCACTGCTGAGCTCGTCTGTTTTTGTCAAAGTTCATTCTTTGTTGGGATGATTATTGGAGGAAAGTCAGGGCCGGTCGCTGGTGACCTGAAGACATCTAATTGGTGGGCTATAAAAGTGCTATATAGGCAACAGCATCTAATTGAGTTCATTGGCTGTTTTACCCTAAAAGCAAATCCCCTTGAGGTACACACAGAACTTCCTCATCTTCCGGCATTACCCAGCAAGCATGTCCAGGTCCCTGAGCAAAAGCAGTCCCATGAGTGGGTTTGCCTTTACCTGAAGCAGGAATAACTCAGTCTGTCTTCCCCAAAAAATTCTTTATGTGCACCACAGGAATTTTATCCCCCTCTACAGTATGTAAAAGTTCTGATTGTGCTGGGACAGCCCTGTTGGCAGATCCCCTAATGTTGACTGACTGGGTGGCTTTTGGTAAATGTGTATCCCAATGTTTGAAGTCTCATCACCCATTGCTGTCACTGTAGTAATTAACAGCCCCTTGTACCATTCTATTTTCCCAGAGGCTGATGCATAGGAGGGGATGTAATATACCCACTCAATGCCACGCTCTTTGGCCCAAGTGTCTATAAGGTTGTTCCAGAAAGGAGTCCCATTGTTTGACTCAGTTGTCTCTGTGGTGCTGTGTCGCCACAAGATTTGTTTCTCAACGCCCAGGATAGTGTTCTGGGAAGGTGGCATGGGGCACAGCGTAAGTTTCCAGTCATCCAGTGGTTGCTTCCACCATGGTAAGCACATGGTGCTTGTCTTGGTGGGTTGGTGGGAGTATGATATAGTCAATCTGCCAGGCCTCCCCATAGTTGTACTTCAGCCATTGTCCTCCATACCAGAGAGGGTTTAACTGCTTAGCTTGCTTAATTGCAGCACGTTTCACATTCTTGAATAACCTGGCAATAGTGTCCATTGTTAAGTCCACCCCTCAATCACTAGCCTATCTAGATGTTGCATCTCTGCCCTGATGGCCTGAAGTGTCATGGGCCCACTGGGCCAAAAATAATTCACCCTTATTTTACCAATCTAAGTCCGTCTGAGCCACTTCAATCTTAGCAGTTTTATCCACTTGTTGGTTGCTCTGGTGTTCCTCAGTGGCCTGACTCTTGGGTGCATGAGCATCTAGATGGCGTACCTTCACCACCACGTTATGCACCTGGGCATACCTTGCCACAGTGCAGCAGCCCAGATGGGTTTACCTCTGTGTTGCTAGTTGTTCTGCTCCCATTGCTGCAACCGCCCCCACAGGGCCCACTTACTCCATGTAGCATTGGTTGCATGATGTGTAGAGGAGACCTTGCCTTTGAAAATCCAGCCCAGCACAGGCAACGGGGGTGCCAGGAGGAGCTGTACTTCAGTGCCAGTCACTTCCGAAGTAGCTTGAACCCCTTCGTAGGCTGCTAGTATCTCTTTATCAGCTGAGCCAGAGCTGGCCTTAGATCCTCTGTATCCCCAACTCCAAAAGCTGAGGGGTGGACCTCGAGTGTCCCTTGAAGCTTTCTGCCAGAGGGTCCAGGTAGGACCATTCCTACCTACTCCTCGGCTGCAGTGTAGAATACATTTTTTACATCTGGCCAGGTCTGGACTGGTCCAAGGGCTACTATCTCTTGTTTAATTTGTTCAAAGGCTTGTTGCTGCTCAGGGCCCCATTTAATACCATTTTTCTTCTGGGTCACATGATAGAGAGGGCTTACAATCAGACTGTAATTTGGGATGTGCATTCTCCAGAACCCCACTGCACCCAAGAAAGCTTGTGTTTCTTTCATATTAGTTGGTGGAGACATTCTGTTATCTTGTTGATCACATCTGTGGGCATGTGGTGATGTCCATCTTGCCATTTTACTCCCCCAAATTAAATCTTCTGTGCAGGTGTCTTGACCTTATTTTGTTTTATGGCAAAACCAGCTTTCAGCAGGATTTGGATTATTTTCCTCTCTTTCTCAAAAACTTCTTTCACTTTATCGCCCCACATGATAACGTCATCAATGTATTGCAGGTGCTCTGGAGCTTGCCCTTGTTTCAGTGCAGTCTGGATCAGTCCAGCTGAGGAACTGTTCCTCTTTTGCAATCGCTTTGTCAAGTGACTCCAGCTGCTTGGCTTCCCTACCTTCTAGTTCATGTCCCAGCAACAGACCAGCCAGCTGACAATGTGCTCGCCTGGATGATGGGTGAAATCTTTTCGCATATTCCGTAGCTTGGCTGAGGTCTGGGGTCGAGAAGTCACCTCTTCTTCCTCTTCCTCTGGTCCATGTAATAATAACTCTTGTTCAGATGCTGTCCCCTGTAGTAGGTGCATTGGTTCTTCATCTTTCCTCACTGTATGGGTTGCTCTTTTTGCCTCTTTTTTTGCTTTCCCCCTTGCTTACAGGGGCAACTGATATTGGCATGAATTGGTCCTTTGGTTTAGCTGCAGTGATTATCGCTGTGGTTGGAGTGGCTACAATGTCTGCCACTAGGGTTGGAGTGGCTGCAGTGTCTGTTGTTGGAGTTGGTGCAGCCACTGTGCTTGGGGGTTGAGTAGAACCAGCAGTTGTGTTGTCTGTTGCTGTCTGGGCTTGAGTAGATGCTGTACTTGTCGCTGTGGTTGGTGTAGCTGTTCTTGGATTTGGAGTAGTTGTGCTGTCAGTTGTAGTCAGGCTCTGAGTAACTGCTGCACCTGTCATTGGGGTTGGTGTAGTTGCTGTGCTTGGAGTTGGAGGAGCTGCGTTGTCTATTGCTTTGCCATCAGATCCAGAGGCATTTTTTTTCCTTTGAAGGTGCTGGACAGTGTTGAACAGGGCTCTGTAAGCATAGGCCAAGCCGCAGCACGTTGCCATGATTTGTCCCTCTCTGGTATGACCAGGATGACAACACACCTCGTTTAAATGTTTTACTAGTTTTTCTGGATTTGCACTTGTTCAGTGGTGAAGTTCCAAAGCACTGGAGGGGCCCACTGGCCTAGATACTCGCACAAACTATCCCACACACCCTGCCACTCATGACTGCCCAGCCTCTGGGAAAATCTCTTGGTCCTCCTATATCATAGTCTAACCATAAACAAGACCCAAACCCAACTGTGCTTAACTTCCTAGATCAGATGAAATGGTCACGAATAAGAAAAACACTGTATGTGTGCCAACATGCTGATCTGCATCACAATCAGCAGGCAGGTCTCAAGGGAATTCAAAAGCCATCCAAATCCTTCAGAAATCTCTTATGATGCTGGAAATAGTCTGGTGAGGGAGCTGGGGGTGTAAGGGAATGTCTTTTTCATAGGTTGACCACCCGAGGAAGGAAAAAAGATATGTAATTGCTAAACACTTCCATTATATACCTCCCAAAGTATAGAGGTGATGACCACACTGGGAAGACAAGCCAGATCAGTTTCATGATCAATGAGTCTATTGTATTACAAGTCATTACCATAAAGTACAACGAAACAAGAACCTTAGCTCAGTCCCCCCAGCCGATAAACACTAAACCAGCAAATACTGGCCGTAAGTAAGGTACGACATGCTGAAAGTCTGAGATCAACAACTTTGAGAGCCAATAAATCAGCATTGTGACCAGTGACTATTAATCCAAAACAATGAATGCTTATCACAAGTATGGTTAGACACGTTCTGGTCAGACCTGTCATTATTTCAACCCTTCGGGCACCAGAAAGAACTGTCATGGTTTAAGCCCAGCCAGTCACCCAGAACCATGCAGCCGCTTGCTTGCTCTCCCTGCCCTTCTTCCCCCAGATCACAGCAGGATGGGGAAGAGAATCAAAAGAATGTAACTCCCATGGGTTGAGATAAGAATAGTCCAGTAACTAAGGTATAATACAAAACCACTACTGCTACCACCAATAATAATAATGATAAGGGAAATAACAAGGGAAGAGAATACAACTGCTCACCACCTGCCAACCGATACCCAGTCTGACCTGAGAAGCGATCTGGCCTTCTGGGTAACTACCTCCAGTTTATATACCTGGCATGACGTGCTGTGGTATGGAATACCTGTTTGGCTAGTTTGGGTCAGATGTCCTGTCTCTGCTTCCTCCCGGCTTCCCCTCCTCCCTGCCAGAGCATGAGACTGAGAAAATCCTTGATCAGAGTAAACATTACTCATCAACAACTAAAAACATTGGCATTATCAGCATTGTTCCCAGGTTGAAAGTGAAAAACACAGCATTGCACCAGCTACTAAGAAGGGGAAAAATTGCTGCTATAGCTGGACCTAGGACAGTGATATATCAATTTATACAGTACTTAACCTGCAGAGTGACTTCAGAAAAAACTCACATTTTCTCAAAAGAAAATTAGAAAGATAAATACCTGCATTATAAGAAACTGATGTTGAAGTTGTTGGTTATGTGCAGGTAAAGACAAAGCGAATCAGCCGTAAACCTGCTTCTTAAGAAAAAAATGCTGGCCATGTCCCTAAGGGTTAAGTACAGTTCCACCTCACTGTGTACTGTGGGTGGGAAGCCAGGACAAATGGTACTTCAGAGAAATATGTGTCATCTCCTGGCTATTTGACATGGGAAATGTATGGGATACAGAGGCATGTGGATTTATCAGAGTGCAAAGCTGCCTGCGGTAGCCTTGGAGGACCATGGAGGATGGCACAAGGCATCTTCATGCTTCACATATGGGACTGAAGATTTCAATTTGCTGGGCACACACTCTGAATAACTTACAAATCTTAGCTGCAAGTAACAAAGCGTTAGATTTAAAAAAACAAAACAAAACATAAATGAGCATGTCACTGATGGTCCAAGACCGGTTCCTCTGCATCTCCAATCAAGGAACTGTTGGCATTTTCTGTCAAAAACTTCACAAAGCCTCATCAAAAAGATTACTTTCTTCTAGGGCTAAGCAGAAGGATGAAAGAAGAAAGACTAAATTTCAGCATGTCACGACAGAGCTCAGCATGAATATCTACAGGAAGAGCTACAAAGCATATTTCATTTGAAGCAATGAACTTTAGTAGGAATTTCATTTTACACATGAATGTACCCTGTGTGACAATCTCCAGTCTTTTTATTCACCAGCTGGAACTCAGGATGTGAAAGTGAAGGTGACAGGAACAGTGAATTTTATGTTCCTGAAGTGTTGGAAAAGGTATTAACCTTTCAATTCTTCATTCTTCATTCAAGCCCAGATTTCACAGTAAAAAGTAAAACAATTTATTTTCCCTGTGATATTAAGCATGAAAGAAGATCCTAGTTCATAGCAGGAGAAATGGTGAATGAAAGATTTTAAGCTATTTACATCTGTTCAGGAGGAGTTGTGTATATGACACCCAAACAGTGGCATCACCAATGTAGCAAAACAAAACCATATTCAAGGACTGAAAACTTAGCCTAAAGGCCTTTCTATTGGTCCTGATGCAGACAAACATCTTTCAAAAGTATCTTGTTTTCAAAATATCTAGGATAACTTAATTCAAATTGTAAGTAAATGTACTGTGAATTCTTCTAATGTGATTTACTAGGGGGTTGGACAGGCTCAGAGAACTGATGATGGATGTTACAAAGAAAAACTCTGTGAATTTCTTTGAAATCAAGTACAAAGCAAGAATTTGTCATCCATTCTGATTTCCCTTTCCTGGGATGTGAACCACAGGTGGTTTAAAAACAGAAAACTGCTATGCGTAACCCCCATCAGACTTTTTTTTTTTTGAGTGCACTAATTTTAAACCAACAGCCTTGATGCAAAATAAGTAAATAGCATCTGAAAAATATTCCTTAGAGCTGCAAAATATCCAGTTTTGCACTACTCAGAAAAATAACCTAATAGGCATAGCAGGAGATATTTTTTTCTGTGCTCTACACGCTTTTAGCAGGAAGAACACATTTCTTTCTATGTGTTACTCATCCAGAGGAGGAATTAAATATGTTATCTATTCAGGGCTTTTCCTGCAGTTAGTCTTTTCACTGGACTATTAATATATGGTATTCTAGATGAGTCTTTTTCTTCCTCTGTTTAATTATTCCTGCCACCTGCACATGGGAGTCAGCCTCACCTACTAGACTTTCTGACAGGAGCAGCACACGCCTTTCAGGAAGGCACTGTCACCCTGTGACACATCATGAGCTAACAGCTTTCTTGGCAGTATCAGCTAACACATTTGAGACAATAAGGATGTGGAAAATCACAGCTCCCCATTCAATACCTCCCTCAAAATAAATTTCTGGGATGGAATGTTGTATTTTTTTTCAGACATATTTGCACTATATACCTTACGGGAACCACTGGAAAAATCAGTTCATCACAGCTAGAAGCTGTATAAACTGGTGCTATTCTCATGCTCTGTGCAAAGAACAGCATGCACTGCTCTTACACAATGTCCCTTCACCAAGCACAGAAAATAAGAGCTATCTGCATGTCATATCATATAAATACTTGGAATTTAAGGGGTTAAGGGACCTGAGAAACATTCATCTTTCAGGTATCTGCATGCTAAACTGGTATCTGTATGCTAGTCTGTATGCTAAATCCCACTCCCTCTGCTGAAGCTGTGGGATCTTACCAGCCATGTCCCATGACGGAGTAAAGTCCTTGTTCATAACAAATTTTCCAGCTTGCTCATCTTATTCCCAAGAGGTCCCTGAGCCAGTCAGCCAGGGAATCAGGACCAAGGGAGCACTGGAGACTACATGAAAGTATTTTTCCTATGCTGGTATAAGACTGTTCGCAGAAAAATTAAGACCCATATCCTCATATCAGTTATACTTGATGACTTTTGGGGTCATTTCCAACCTAAATGATTCTATACTTCTATATCTTTGGTGGTCTCAGCATTTTATCCCCTACTTCAGATATTTAAAACGCTCTGAAGACGTGTGTGTCTTGTTTGTTGTCATGCACTTCAACAGCAGGGTTGATGACAGAATTTACTGGGATGCCGTAGCTCTCTCTAGTATTAGAGGTGAGATTCTCATTGCAAATGACTTCAATGTAGTTCAGACAAAATTTAAATTGGACAGGTCATAGGTTTGCTCACTGACTTCTGACAGAACAAAACCAGTCTTCTTCTTCTTCCCCATATCACTAATGGAAGTACAGGTCTCTCATACAGCTCTTACACAGCACTCACAAAGGAAACCAAGTAGCAATACAGTTTCTCTATAGTGCAGAAAGACCCTGTCTCTTCTATTTTTTTTGGATATTAATATTTTTTCCTCTGGAAAACTGTTGTGTAGATCTCAGGAATACCAAAGGATGTCATGTTATGTATCAGCTGCTATGGTAACTAATCCTTTCTAAAAGGGAGAAACAGAATTATAAAGTCCATTTCTTACTATGAACAAAGTATTCCACTAAGTAGTCTTTATCTTGCAACCCATTGCCTTCCATTTTTTTACCCTTATTTATAAATGATTGTTACTGATTTAGTACAGGACTGCATTTTTTTTTTTCTTCCAGTCTGAATATTCTGAGCTTCCCATGTTCATGGACTAGCAGAAAAACAATTTCATTCCTGATATTGGATTAATTTTTTTTTAAATATGTGTGAACATATAATATTAATGAAGAGCCTTCATGGGACATACTTTGGGTTGGAAACAGTTATATTTCCCAGAAAAGTTACATCTAGTGAAGAAACTTAGGCTAATATAGTAGCAAGTATACTAATTGGCTTTTTAGACAATCTACTGGCAAAGAAAGCTGAGAGAAAATTTTTCAGCCTACTTTGCCTAGCTGAAAGCTGAAGAATAAAGCTGTTTCCACACACAGAGCTGTGGAACTGCAGCCATTCACTATGTGGCACCACTTGGCATAACTCTGGGTAATGGTGTATGGTTTACATTATCAGATTTACCAAATTACCCATTTGCCAGCCTCAGTTGCCTACAGGAGATAAATGTAGCTCAGCTGTAACAATACTTTCCTTCAACTGGTAGCAGGTCAGAATTGGTACACTGTAAAGCACTGGGAACTCCTTAGACCTTCTAATTGCTGGCCTGAAGAACTGGAAGCAAGAACAGAAAAAAGGGATCTAAAGAATCCTGCAATATGCATCATGAACGTCTATATTTAGAACAAGTTATAGAACAAACCAAGTGTGTATTGCAGAAAATGTTTCTGTGATCATGACTTATTTTCCAGTATCTATATCAAGACCTGGATGAAATAATTTATTCCCTCAGCTAACATACTCCATATCCCCAGAGACACTGCAGCAGAGATGACATTCCACTAGAGAAGCTGTAAGTGTAGAAGAAAAAATACTATTATATGGAATATTTTTTTTTAATCGAGACAGCACTGCAGTGCTGCAGTGTCAACAGAGAAGCTTAAAGAAGGAAAGAAAACCAGGAGAAACCAGCCTTGAAGTATGTTTGATAGTAAATAACCTAAAAGCTGTTGATCACTAAAAAGTGGCACAGAGAGACCTTAAGTGAAAAGGAAGAGCTGCAAAAGTTTCTAGAAGTTTTTAGGGTTATTTGAGACCAGGTAATTACACAGTTCGAGCTGATCTCAGGCAGGATTGGCGCTGGCAGCAGAGCTGCTGCATCTAGGTCACAGAGCTACTACAGCTCAGGTTTTTCTACCTGAGAGACTTTTATAGCTCCCATCTGCATAGTGTCCAAGAGCCTTACACTCTTTCAGTCTGTGTACACTCCAAATGTCCCTGTGAAGCAGGGAAGCATCATTATCCCATTTTACTCATAGAAAAGTAAGATGTGGAGACTTTAGGGCAGATCCTCAGCTGGCATGAATTATTCAGTTCTTTTAAAAGTGCTTTCACTGCATTTAAAGCACTTTAAATTTCAGATGTATGAAACATATAAAATATTTTGTACACTTTTTATACTTAAGCAGCAACATAATGAAACCAAACTAGTCACTTCCTGCAAGTTGCTGTGCATATTAACTGCTATTCTGGGATTAATCTTATCTGTTGATGCCACATCTGGCAGACATGAACAACATTCATTACATTTGAATTTTTAGACAGAAAACTTGTCAAGCCTTGAAACAGTGAGGAGGGATGGCAGCTTACAGTCCTTTCCTCTAATGGGTCAAATGCAAATTTTGCCTGACTGGTTTAGGCTTTGCAGCATTTAAAGCAAAACAAGAATTATCACTACAGTATAAAAATCAATTAAGATGCATAAACTAAATGTCAAAGACATATATATACCAATAATCTAAAATTACTACCATGTGAGCAAAGTACCAACTGGGGCAGCCAAAGGAGTACACCACTGTCTATCAAGACAGAAAAAGGTTTGTGCTCCCATTGGAAATACTTTTACAGCAGCCAAAAGAAAATCCTTAAACTTGACAAAGAAGGTCTGCTCTTTCTTTGATCCTATTAATCAAAAGACTGGTAGGTCCTGACTCAGATAAGTTATATCCTAGTTTCACCCTTGGACAAATAGCAAGTCTTTTTCCTCCTTCTATTCTGAAGAACAAGTGGTTTATGCTTTTGTTAGGCATGATCTTTGGAATGTAACTTGTGCTGAGGGCAGGACCCTTGAAGTATCATGGTTGTCCATCATGCTGAAGTGACTAAGATAAATTTTGTTCCCCTTGGCAGTGATGAGCTTGCAGCAGTGGCTTCTGCCAGCCTGGTTCAGCTCTCCATGCACTGTCACAGACAAAGCTGAAACTCCACCACATGTTCCTGACAGTGTCTGTCAGAGGCTACCTGTCAGCTAGCTGCAGTTTTGACCCTCAAACACTGAGCCAGTGTCTCCAGCTTACCATGCCTCAGCATGCTGCCATGAAGGGTATATTAGGAAGAACAAGGATTTGCCTCTCAAAATCTGAATTTTTCTCTGCTTCTGGTTTTTAGTCTTCCTGAAATTATTATAAAACACTAATGTTAATCTACTTGAACATAGTGAAGTACTCACAGTATTGAAATCATTAAAATAAAGTCCTCCAGACAGTACCCTTAGTTCCCATTTGGGAAGTTTGAGGTTATGAATGCTGATCTGTCAGTGATAAACAGGCAGTCATGTATTCACACATAAGAACAATTTTTGCTGATATCAGAGTGAAACATATTGTGGACAAAGGGCAATGTTCAACTTTTTTTTGGTAACTCTTCTCAGTTGGTGTCATGACGCTGAGTTCAACTTGAACAGAGTCCTTAGAAGCTTCTGCCATTTTAGAATGAGAAAAAGAAACAATCTGATTTAATCTTTGAGATGCGTTGAAACTGTAAGTACTAAAGAGTATATTTTTCTCATTTTGTTAGTATGTTTGAATACAAATATTCATTCCTGAACACAACTACTGCTGTTTGTTTTAGCAAAACCATAAAAGATAGAGGAAGTGATTCTACTTGTTCCATGCAAAGGTCTTTTGCTTTTGTTTTTGTTCTTTTTTTTTTTTTTTTTTAGTAAGCAGCAGTTTATTGCTTTTCTGCCTCAAGAATTTTGGAGGAGGCTCTCAAATTAGGTTGGATCTTTGCCATGTCAGTCAGACAGAACTCATTGATTTCACTGTCTGCAGACTGGTGGGAGATCAAGTCTTTATTGCCTACTTTTTTTTTTCTCCCTCAAGTCAACATTTGGTAAAGCGCATGAAAAATTTTATGAAACTTCCAAACATATGGCAGGGAGTCTCTTTAACATTACTGATGTTATGAGCCTTTTTGCATCTTTATAAATGTCTTTGAGAACTGATAGAGAACTTAACAATGCTGCAAAAACTGTTTTCTCCCTTAAAATAAATGTGGTAATGTTTAATACATTTACCCAATAGATAGAATTTTAAAGCTGGAATAAATAGATGTAACACCCCACAAACTCCATGTATTTTGAGTAAATAAGTTTATCACAACAGTACATAACTGTTTTTCTCATAAGGGGGGAAAATGCTTTTCCCCTAGTGGGGGATGCAGGAACTCAAGAAATTCATTAAAATACAGAGACAGTATACACCAACATAAAATCTTACCCATCCATATTCAAAGAGAATCCAAAAGAATAAAATCTCAATAGTACGAAGGCACAGCAAAAGCAGGAAGCATAGCTGTACAGAAAATGCTCTCTGCATTTCTAATATGGTGTAATACAAAAATGATATTGAGATATCAAAAAAACCAAGCCAAACCCATGTTGTGGGCTATCTGTGCTCCTTGTATTTACTTTAATATAAGAAAACCCTGTGAACAAATGCTATAGTTAGGGTTTGGACAATGTAGAAGGGAAGGGTGGGTAATAAGAACACTTATTGGAGGAGGCTAAGTGATTAATGATTAAAGTTCAAACAACAGATAGCTAACTGACAAACATGCAAGGAGTAACAGGCTAAAACTTAAACGGGAAGTTTAGATTGGATATAAGGAGGAAGTTTTTTATTGTAAGGGTGGTGAGGCACTGAAATGCATTGCCCAAGAAAGTTGTGAATGCTCCGTCCCTGGCAATGTTCAAGGCCAGGTTGGACAAAGCCTTGGGTGACATGTTGTTCCTGCCCACGGCAAGGGGATTGGAACTAGGTGATCTTAAGGTCCTTTCCAACCCTAACTATTCTGCGATTCCATGATTCTATACAGTGTTACTAGGGTTTCAAAATGGAAATACACAACGGACACTGTCTGCCCACAGACTACACAACCTAGATTATGGCTGCTTAAAAGCCATGCAAATCCAGATCAGAGCCAGACCAAAAGGAAACTTTTTCCAGACCTGATTCAGTTGGGAATAATTATGGATCCATAATATGGATCCGTGAGCCTGCCTATAATATTGGGTAAAATAAAGAAACAGCTAACCTGGAACTTGAATACAGCTAGTAATTAAAGACAAAGGACTCACTTTATAGAAATCATGTTTTCCTAGAGTTCATGGGAATTTGGGTTCATGTCATGTTGCAACCAAGAAGGTTACAATAATGTTTTTAAGCAGAGGAATATTCCATGCAAGTGGAAAGATTATTTTATATTTGACAGATTGACTAGCACACTAGAATTTTGAATTTGAACCAGCCATCTAAAGATTATAGGAATGACTGCAACAGTCAGGTGAAAGATTCACTTGGCCTGGTATCTGGCCTTTAATAATGGCTATTCATGAAGGTTCAGAAGCATACGAACCCAGGACAGAGTGGTATTTCCCATCTCTAAGCTTCCAGGATTTCCCAAACTGACAGTTGCCTCAATGGCATCATGATGATCCAACTCTCCATCATTCATTTATTTATATTTTGAACCCATCAAAACTTGTGGTATCTGAAATAATCAGTGGGTATGAGTTTCTTTCTCAATTATGCATGACACAAAAAAGGTTCTTTTCATTCAATATAATCTGTCTTCCTGACCATTTCATTTCATATTCCACGGTTTATGTCCTTTGAATAGTGTATAATCATTCCCTCAAAACTTCCCCTGTGTCATTCAGGATGGTCTAATGACCGTTTGCAGTAATTTCTTTTATAAGCTATAGAGTCTTAGTAATTTCATTTCCTCTGTGTAAAGAAGGTGCTCTGTACCTCTGTCCTGGGTTCGGCTGTAGCAGTCATGTTTTTTCCTCCTTAGGAGCTGGTGCAGTGCTGTGTTTTCAGCTTTAGTCTGGGAACAGTGCTGATAACACACTGATGTTTTTAGTTGTTGCTAAGTAATGTTTACTCTGATCAAGGACTTTTTCAATCACATGCTCTGCCAGGGAGGAGGGGCATGGGAAGCCGGGAAGAAGCAGAGACAGGACACCTGACCCAAAGTAGCCAAAGGGGTATTCCATACCAGAGCATGTCATGCCAAGTATATAAACCGGGGGGAGTTACCCGAAAGGCCCAGATCGCTGCTTGGGTTAGACTGGGTATTGGTCAGCAGATGATGCACGACTTGTGTTTATTGGTTTTTTTTTTCATTTTCCCCTTTTAGTTTTATGTTCTCTCCCCTTGTTATTTCCCTTATCATTATTATTATTGATGGTAGCAGCAATGGTTTTATGTTGTACCTTAGTTACTGGATGGTTCTTATCTCAGCTTGTGGGATTTACATTCTTTCGATTCTCCTCCCCATCCCTCTGGGAGTGGGGAGGAAGAAAAGGGGGAGTGAGCAAGTGACTGCGTGGTTCTGAGTTACAGCTGGGCTTAAACCACAACAACCTCTAATTATTATTCTCTGTGTTTTTTTAGGTTACTGTATCCTTTCCTGAAATGAGGTAAGCAGACTTGTAGCTCATATTTAAATGTCAGTTCCCCCAAACTATATGGAGCATGTTTCATCCTGTCCTTTTCAGTATTTCCTAACACTTTCACTTTCCTGCTCAGCACCCAAGACCAGGATAACACTTGTAGGTAACTACAGACAGGTTTATAATTCTCTTTCAGTAATGGCGTATTTAGAACCTACCATGATATATGAAGATTTTGTTTGCTTCTTTTCCCCTGCATACATTGGCTTTTTATTTATTGACACTGAATTTCACCTGCTGCTTACTTGGCACTGTGAGATGTAGCACAATGGTGTACAGCTGTATCTATCATCAGCAAACTTTCCTGTTCATCCCTTTTTCATCACACAGGAATATTTTGTTTAAATAACAACGATTCCAGAATATAATTTCATTGTAAAAATAGACTATTTCTTCTGACTCTACTTTCTAGCTTTAAAATAGCTATTGGTTTCTGAGAATACATTTTGTCTTGTGACAGGTTAGTTTCTGTAACAGCCATTGGCAAAGAACCTTGTCATACACTTAGGTGTGCTTCAGGGAGAGAAAATGCAGCTGGTGCCAAACAGAACTGTGAAATTAAATGAAAAGACATAAATACTTACAACTCTGTAATGGGGGTAAAAAATAATCAAGGATCATGTTAAAAGAAGAGTTATTGCAATTAAATGTACCTTCTTACTGAAAAAACCTCGAAAACTTATAAAGATGACTGCTTAATCTGAGAAAATGTGTGCTGGAAGTTTAAACGTGATTTTGATTAGAAATAGAGTGCATTGGTTTTAAATGATAAAGACAATCATTCAAATAAATAACCAAAAGCAGGGGTGGATTCTATATCATGTTATATCTCTCTCTATATATCATGTTATATCATCTATATCATGTATCATATTCTATATCATTCTATATCATCTATATCTAATATTTCTCAAAAGTACCTTTCAGTTAAAATTATTTCTTGCAAGTTCTGTGTTTCATATTTTGAAGAAAATTACATTAGTCTGTTCTGATGGTATTTTATGAGCTGAATCTAGAATCTACTTAATGATGTACTGCTTTATTAATTCCTTTTTTGGTCCAGTTCCTGAAAAATGTATTACAATCCCCCTCTGTACCAGCTCAGCCTAGAAATCTTACAGATAGTAGTTTACTAAAAATAGTTAATTTTCTCTCTCTAATCTCATCCAAAGCAATCCACTTTATTAATAAACATTTTCACTGTGGTACTCACAAGCAGTCTACCACTCTGGTACAGACTTCTTATGTGAACACTTTGGCTTAAAATACTTAACTGCTAACAAATCTCTTCCTGGAATTCTTTGTCTGGATAACCCATATGACAGAAATACGCAAAGGTAGTAGCTGGCTACTTTCTGATTTAAATTTCAAGTTAAACCACTACAGAAATCCCATGACAGATATGGAATACAACAGCTGCTTAAAGGAACAGCTGTTCCTTCAAGGAACACTAGACTTCTGCTCTCATCTCCTTGAGTGATGGTGGTATAATGCCTTCATCCTAAAATTGCTGTGAAGATCTTCCATATGGCAAAAGGCAGCTAGCATAAACTATCACTGCTTTCAGCCTTCTGATTATACAATTATCTCTACCTGATAAACTTCAGAATGTTCCAGAATCATCTAAGCCAAAAGCTGTAAGTGTCCAATGCTGTATCAATTTGTGCAATATTTTCTTTTCCTGTAATCAAATGGCATATTTCTGTTCTAGCCAACTTTAAATTATATTAAAATCACTGTCTTCAGATTTTCCATGAGCCATATGATCTCAGTATGTATATAAATACTGAAGAGTGATTGTCCTTGCTCCAAGCTCCATAAACAAAAAGAAAATATATTTGGAGTGCAATACTAAAAAACGTGCCCAAGCACATCTCAAGCAATACTTCTAATTTGTATTTTACTGTTGACACTGCTGACAGTTTTGAGATCAAATAATGATGTGTGAGAGGTGTGCTGATCACTGCAGACCTCGTCATGTTACATTTCAAGAGAAGATACTCAGCAGACTCCTGAACATCCTCCACCACTCTACAGCTTATTATTTGGCAGATGTAGGCATTTCACTGTGACAGTTACTGTTGACCAGACAATGTGACAGGGAGCCAGCTCCAAGCTTATTTTTTCTTTCTTTAGCAGAGCCTATCCATTTTGCATCGATTCATATTTCAGTAAAAATAGATGTCTTTTAGTCTAGAAGTGGGAAGAGAGCAATTATTATCTTGCCTTGCTGAAGCTACTAATAGATATATGAAAAAACTTCAATAGATGACAGTTCATTTGTTAAATGTGGTGTACAGGATGGTATACTGTGATAAACACATAAATGTATTGGCTTTCGCAAATCACAGGTGTGGTTATGTGGATATAACTGTACGAGTTTACAATAGCAGAAACAAAACACACTAAAACCACAAGACTAGACAACAAGTTAAAAAGGTTCAGATCTCTTGCTCAAAATGGAATTACATAGCAAAAGAATTTGTAAAGGTAAAAGAAGGGGTGTGTGTGTGTGTGTGTGAAGCTTGGTATAAGGAAAGCTGATGCCTGGAAAACATAAAGTACTTTTTAGCTTAACTTAGGTTGTAGAAAGAGAACAATGTTTATTTTGTAAGTCTGTGGAATGTAGTGGCCCCACTAAACATGAGTTAATTGTTTCACACTTGTCTTCTAAAGTAGTTTTAAAGAGCAATGTTTGTGTTGTAAGTCTGTGGTGAGATAACAGGATTTAGTGGCCCCACTAAACATGAATGAGTTATTTCACACCATCCTTCTACTTATCCGTTAGTTTAGAGACAGAGCCTCCCAAGCATCTGCTAGCTTGGGATACTCCTTGTCTGCCCATCCTGCAATAAATTTTGCAGGAAGGTCACACTGTTTTAGATCTTTGCTAGTTATCAGAATAATTACAGATATAGCTGGTTGTGTGATTACTGGGGCATCCAACTGTGCCAAAGGTGAAAAGTACACTGTGAAGAAGACTGCTTACTTCATCTTGAAGACCCCTACTCACAAGAGGAAGACTGTTTACTTCATCCTCAAGACCCCTGCCCACCATAACTACAGAGCAGTGCGCAGACGCCAAGAGGAGGAGACTTATGATAATAAATTCTTGAAGCTAGTTATAATATCCCCTGCTTATATGCGGGAATTATGAATATGTATGTAACTAATGTAATAGTGAAAGTATATAAACCTGTAACAAATGCTAATCACTTGGGCCTCTGGCTACAGTCATGCGGCCAGTGCTGTTGCTTTTGCTTTATTGACTTTGTCCTTCAATAAAACCTTATTATCTTGTTTAGAGGAGTTCATATTTCACATATACCAAAGTGGAAATTAATTGTTTCACTCTGATAATTTTAATAGGCATTATTTGTAGTACATCTGTGCTCAGAACTCCCAGATGAACTCAGAGCTCTGCCACTTCAGATGCTGTAAAGCAGCACAATTGTTACAGTCAGGTCCATAAAACAGTCAAAGTACATGGAACGGCCATACTGCCCAGACAGCCGATACCAAGGAACTCCTGTCAATTGAAAAATAAATGAAAAAAAGGTTTACACTTTTTTTTTTTCCTTTTTCTTTTTCATCTGAGAGTAAAATGGGGAGGGGCAGGAAGTAGAAAATGAAGGAAAGTAAGGGGACTTCCTACACAAACCACTATTAATACACTACTGGGTTTTCATTTCAAATTAAATTCTGCCTGCAGAAAGACTATTAGCTGACCATCAATGCAGTCTCTTAAAAATAAAACAACTATGAAGAACAAAAAAAAAAAAAGGGCAGAAAAACTTTTAGGATTTCTATGTTTTATGTAAAAGTTTTCAGATTAGTAATGGAAAACAGAAGATAAACTCTCAGATTAAATGGACAGACTTATTAGCTGTTATTAAAATTCTGACAGCGAGTTATGTTGTTTCTTTCACAATTAACATTCTAAGGCATTTTCATCTCTTCCTTTCACTTCTAAGTTTAGATCATTGGCAGCTTTATCATTCAGTGCCTGCTCATGAAACAAGAATTAACACTTTGATATGTATATGAAATAAATCTTTGAATGATTGATGTTAAATTAACAGCGTTTCTAATGTACTCTTGCAGGAAACACAAAGTATCACAATCTGATTATCTACCTAATTGCTTCCTACCCATTGACTAGAAACCAAAGCATTTTTTTGACTGTTTATTTTGCATTTCCTACAAATGAATTGAGTATTTTCTTTCTTCTTTGATCAATAACAATGAGACACATGAAGCCCAGCAGATAATCCAGGTGCATTTGCCTACATCCACACACAGACTGCTCAAAAACTCCTGAAATCCATTGCCAAGGTTGTGCCTTGCAACTCTGTTCTCCTTGAAGTAAAAATTCTCTTCACCTATAGCTTATAGTTTTCCACTGCTATGTATGAGCGATCATAGGCAGCACACATAAAAATGAGCATATACATATTTTTAATTGTATATATATAATTTTGTTCAGCCCTTATAATTGTATATATATAATTTAATATAGCATCAGTAGGGTTTTTTAGTTATAACCAGTTGCTCTTTTCAGTCTTAAATCCAGTTCTCCACAAATTGTAATAACAGGGTAAGTGAGGGAAGTAGCTTAAGCAGCCCATCACACCTGCTATTATTAACTGGAGAGTGCAAATTACATGTTAAAAAAAGCAGTTACCCAGGAAGTAACAAGCAGTGATGGAGCTGCAGGCAGGTGAAATTCACCTACTTCCCAGCTCAGGAGAGAATATCACCTTTATCCTTGTCTAGTCTGCTACACCTTACTAACTTACTGATTTAGCTTATTAGCACCCTACTTTTAGGAAATGGAAGAGGCTACACAAATTCAGTATGGATTGCTGAAACAGCGTCCAGGGTGAGGGGAAGAGTGTTTAATTATAAGGGGAAAACTTAAACTGCTACAAATGGAGTCTGTCCTGTATGCTCTTGTCCGAAGTGTGACCTAGTAACTTCTATTGTAGCCATAGGTACAGCTCACCTCTACAAACAACAGTTTGGGGAGGGGGGAGACGAACACGGACCTTGATTGTTGTCAGCTTGGCACCACTCACTGGGAGTGAGTGAACAAGTTACCTGACTGGGTTTAAACCACGACAGTTCAACGTGGGGCACGAGGGGTTGAGATAAGAACAGATCTGACTGGATTGATAGTCACTCGTCACAATGCTGATTTATTGGCTCTCAAGGTTTTTCCTCTTGATCTCACAGTTTCAGTATACCATATCTTACGTCCATCCGGTATTGGCTGTATTAGTGTTTTTCAAGTGTGGGGCTTGGGCTAAGGTTTTTATCCCATTGTACTTTATGGTAATGACTTGTAATACAATAGAATCATTGATCATGAAACTGATCTGGCTTATGTTCCCAGTGTGGTCACCACCTTTATACTTTGGGAGGTATATGATGGAGGTGCTTAGCAATTACACATCTTTTTTCTCCTTCTCAGGTGCTCAACCTGTGAAGGAGACATCCTTTTACCCTCCTAGTCGTCCCCCCAGACCATTTACATTTGAGAGTTTTGAATTTTTTAAATGGCCTTTTAATGCTCTTGAGACTTGTTTGCTGATGGTGATGGGAATCACCATGCTAACACGCATACAGAGTGTGTTTTGCCCACTACTGATTTCAAGAGTTAAGCAGATTCAGGTTTGGGTCTTGTCTGGGGTCAAACGACGATGTAGGAGGACCGAGAGATTTTCCCAGAGGCTGGACAGCCATGAGTGGCAGGGTGTGTGGGATAGTATGGGCAAGTATCTAGGTCAGTGGGCCCTACCAGTATTTTGGAATTTCACTACCGAACAACTGCAAAATCCAGAAGAATTAGTAAAACACTTAAATGAGGTGTGTGGTCATTCTGGCCATACCAGAGATGGACAAATCACGGCAACGTGCTGGGGCTTGGCCTATGCTTACAGGGCCTTGTTCAACACTATCCAGCACCTTCAAAAGGAAAAGAATGTCGGCGGATTT
Source organism: Pezoporus wallicus (assembly GCF_028554395.1). Lineage (NCBI taxonomy): Eukaryota > Metazoa > Chordata > Aves > Psittaciformes > Psittacidae > Pezoporus > Pezoporus wallicus. Next base: position 113,954 of record NW_026640748.1, read on the forward strand.
GAGGGCAAAGCGACAGTCGCTACTCAAACTTTGGCTGCAATGAACTGCGCAGCTACCCCAGTGGCAAGTACAGCAGCTGCTCAAACTTCAACTGCAACAGACAGCGCGGTTACCCCAGCTCCAAGCACGGTAGCTACACCACCCCCAGCAACAAGTACAGTCGCTACTCAAACCACAGTGATAATCACTGCAGCCAAACCAGAGGACCAATTCGTACCAATATCGGTTGCCCCTGTACGCAAGAGAACAAGCAAAAAGGAGGCAAAAAGGGTGAAGCGAGATGAAGAACCAATGAATTCACCACCCGGTCCAGAATCTGATCAGGAGTCATCCTCACATGACGAAGAAGAAGAAGAAGAGGTAACTTCTCGACCTCGGACCTCAACCGAGCTGCGGAATATGCGAAAAGATTTTACCCGTCAACCAGGGGAGCACATCATCACCTGGTTACTCCGATGCTGGGACAATGGGGCCGATGGTCACGAACTAGAAGGTACAGAAGCCAAGCAGCTGGGATCACTTGCTAGAGAAGGGGGAATTGACAAAGCAATTGCAAGAGAGAAAAAGTCCCTCAGCCTTTGGAGGAGGCTCTTGGCAGCTGTGAAAGAAAGGTTTCCGTACAAGGACGATGTTACGAGTCGTTCGGCCAAGTGGACTACTATAGACAAAGGCATCCAGTCTCTGAGGGAATCGGCCATCGTAGAGATGATCTATCACATCAAGCCGAATAACGGGGATACACCTATAGATCCAGATGAAGTTGAATGTACACGACCCATGTGGCGAAAACTTACACGGAATGCACCGTCATCATATGCCCATTCATTGGCAACAGTGACCTGGAATGACATAGTACCACTAACAGTGGATGAAATGGTTCATAAACTCCGAGAGTTCGAAGACAATCTCACTCCTTCCATCATCTCAGCTGTGAAAAAACTGTCCCAGGACCTCGACAAATTGAGGGACGATGTATCTGATTTATCCAGCTCCTCACGTGTACCAACACGCGTCTCAGCTATTAACAAAAGACGTCCTATTGTTCAAGAGAGGAGATACAGAAGGTATACGCCACGGGGTACCCTATGGTTTTACCTGCTGGATCACGGAGAAGACATGACAAAGTGGGATGGAAAACCTACTTCAGCTTTGGAGGAACGGGTGAGTGAACTGAAGAGGGGAGCAAGGGCCAAGACTGATCGTCCCATGAGAGCTACGGCTTCAGTTTCTGGTGAGCAGTTTCCCAGATGGAGTGGAAGAGCTGATTTTACTCCAGCTCCTGTGATAACGAAGAATAATCCCTTTCAACACGACTTAAGTGTCCAATGCTGTGACGACCATTAGAGGGGCCCTGCCTCCAGCCAGGTGGAGGTAGGGGACAATCGGATTTACTGGACTGTGTGGATCAGATGGCCTGGCACATCAGTCCCACAGAAGTATAAGGCTCTAGTAGATACCGGTGCACAGTGTACCCTGATGCCATCAAGCTGTCAAGGGGTGGAACCCATCTATATTTCTGGAGTAACAGGAGGATCCCAAGAGTTGACTGTGCTGGAGGCTGAAATCAGCCTGACTGGGAGGGAGTGGCAAAAGCACCCTATTGTGACTGGTCCAGAGGCTCCATGCATCCTCGGCATAGACTACCTCAAGAGAGGGTACTTCAAAGACCCAAAAGGGTACCGGTGGGCTTTTGGTATTGCTGCTTTGGAGACTGAGGAAATTGAGCAGCTGTCCACCTTGCCTGGTCTCTCAGAAGATCCCTCTGCTGTGGGGTTGCTGAAAGTTGAAGAACAACAAGTGCCAATTGCGACCACAACAGTGCACCGGCGGCAATATCGCACCAACCGAGACTCCCTGATTCCCATCCATCAGCTGATCCGTAGACTGGAGAGTCAGGGGGTGATCAGCAGGACCCGCTCACCCTTCAATAGCCCCATATGGCCAGTGCGAAAGTCTAATGGAGAATGGAGACTAACAGTAGACTATCGTGGCCTGAATGAAGTCACACCACCATTGAGTGCTGCCGTACCGGACATGCTAGAACTTCAGTATGAACTAGAGTCAAAAGCAGCCAAGTGGTATGCCACGATTGATATTGCCAATGCATTTTTCTCCATTCCTTTGGCAGCAGAGTGCAGGCCACAGTTTGCTTTTACTTGGAGGGGTGTCCAGTTCACTTGGAACCGACTGCCCCAGGGGTGGAAACACAGCCCTACCATTTGCCATGGACTGATCCAGACTGCACTGGAACAGGGGCAAGCTCCAGAACACCTGCAATACATTGATGACATTATTGTGTGGGGCGATACAGCGGAAGAAGTCTTTGAGAAAGGGAGGAAAATAATCCAAATCCTGCTGAAAGCCGGTTTTGCCATAAAACGGAGTAAGGTCAAGGGACCTGCACAGGAGATTCAATTTTTGGGAATAAAATGGCAAGATGGACGTAGACAGATCCCCACAGATGTGATCAACAAGATAACAGCAATGTCTCCACCAACTAATAAGAAAGAAACGCAAGCTTTCTTGGGTGCAGTGGGGTTCTGGAGAATGCACATCCCAAATTACAGTTCGATTGTAAGCCCTCTCTATCATGTGACCCGGAAGAAGAATGATTTTAAATGGGGCCCTGAGCAGCAACAAGCCTTTGAGCAAATTAAACGCGAGATAGTTCATGCAGTAGCCCTTGGACCAGTCCGAACCGGACCAGATGTAAAAAATGTGCTGTACACTGCAGCTGGGGAGAACGGTCCTACCTGGAGCCTCTGGCAGAAAGCTCCAGGGGAGACTCGAGGTCGACCCCTCGGCTTTTGGAGTCGGGGATACAAAGGATCTGAGGCCAGCTATACCCCAACTGAGAAAGAGATACTGGCAGCCTATGAAGGGGTTCGAGCTGCTTCGGAAGTGATTGGCACTGAAGCACAGCTCCTCCTGGCACCCCGGCTGCCCGTGCTGGGCTGGATGTTCAAAGGCAGGGTCTCCTCTACACATCATGCAACTGATGCTACATGGAGTAAATGGGCTGCACTAATTACACAACGAACTCGAATAGGAAATCCCAGTCGTCCAGGCATTCTAGAAGTCATCATGGACTGGCCAGAGGGCAAAGATTTCGGAATGTCACCAGAGGAGGAGGTGGTGCGTGCTGAAGAGGCCCCACCATATAATAAACTGTCAGAAAGTGAAAAGCAGTATGCCTTGTTTACTGATGGCTCTTGCCGTATTGTGGGAAAGCATCGGAGATGGAAGGCAGCTGTATGGAGTCCTGGACGACAAGTTGCAGAAACTGCTGAAGGAGAGGGTGAATCGAGTCAATTTGCCGAGGTGAAAGCCATCCAGCTGGCCCTGGACATTGCTGAACGAGAAAAGTGGCCAGTACTTTATCTCTATACTGACTCATGGATGGTGGCAAATGCCCTGTGGGGGTGGTTGAAGCAATGGAAGCAGAGCAACTGGCAACGCAGAGGTAAACCCATCTGGGCTGCTGCACTGTGGAAAGATATTGCTGCCCGGGTGCAGAACCTGGTGGTGAAGGTACGTCATGTAGATGCCCATGTACCCAAGAGTCGGGCCACTGAGGAACACCAGAACAACCAACAAGTGGATAAAGCGGCTAAGATTGAAGTGGCTCAGATGGACTTAGATTGGCAACATAAAGGTGAATTATTTTTGGCCCGGTGGGCCCATGACACTTCAGGCCATCAGGGCAGAGATGCAACATATAGATGGGCCCGTGACCGAGGGGTGGACTTAACAATGGACACTATTGCCCAGGTTATTCATGAGTGTGAAACATGTGCTGCAATTAAACAAGCCAAGCGGTTAAAGCCTCTTTGGTATGGAGGACGATGGTTGAAGTATAAATATGGGGAGGCCTGGCAGATTGACTATATCACACTGCCACCAACCCGCCAAGGCAAGCGCCATGTGCTTACCATGGTGGAAGCAACCACCGGGTGGCTGGAAACATACGCTGTGCCCCATGCCACTGCCCGGAACACCATCCTGGGCCTTGAGAAACAGATTTTGTGGCGACACGGCACCCCAGAGAGAATTGAGTCAGACAATGGGACTCATTTCCGGAATAATCTTATAGATATTTGGGCCAAAGAGCATGGCATTGAGTGGGTATATCACATCCCCTACCATGCACCAGCCTCTGGGAAAATCGAACGGTACAATGGGCTGTTAAAAACTACACTGAGAGCGATGGGTGGGGGAACTTTCAAGCATTGGGATACACATTTACCAAAGGCCACCTGGTTGGTCAACACCAGAGGATCTGCCAACAGGGCTGGCCCAGCCCAGTCAGAACTTTTACATATTGTAGAGGGGGACAAAGTTCCCGTGGTGCATATGAAGAATTTGCTGGGGAAGACAGTCTGGGTTATTCCTGCTTCAGGTAAAGGCAAACCCACTCGTGGGATTGCTTTTGCTCAGGGACCTGGATATACTTGGTGGGTAATGCGGGAAGATGGGGAAGTCCGATGTATACCTCAAGGGGATTTGATTTTAGGGGAAAACAGCCAGTGAACTCAATTGTATGCTGTTGCCTGCTGTGTAATGCTTTTATAGCCCATCAACTAGATGTCTCCAGGTCACCAGCGACTGGCCCTGACTTCCCTCCAGCCATCATCCCAACAGAGAATGAACTTGGAACATCATGGACCGAATGGACTCGGCAGCATTATAGGGATTGGTCCATGCACTAAGAAAATGATTTTTTTTTCCTCTTGGTCTGTATGTATATGGATGTATATATGTGGGAGAGCGATGGTGTATTGAAAATGTGGGATCTGAGCACGACGTGAATGGTATGGAATAAGGGGTGGATAATGTCCTGGGTTCAGCAGTAGCAGTCATGTTTTTTCCTTTGTGTTAGCTGGTTTTGTGTTTTTTCCTTTGTGTTAGCTGGTTTTGACTTCTAGTTTTGAGAACAGCGTTGGTGAAGCCGATGTTGTCGGTTGTTGCTAAGTGATGTTTACCCTGACCAAGGACTCTGTGAGGCTCATGCTCTGCCAGGGAGGAGGGGAAGCTGTGAGGAAGCAGAGACGGGGCGCCTGACCCGGGCTAGCCGGGGAGGTATTCCATACCACAGCACGTCATGCCCGGGGTGGGGGGTAACTGGGAGTTACCCGGAAGGACAGGAGCTTCCGGGTGGAACTCGTTTTCTTGGCCGGTGGTATCGTATTCTCTTCCCTTGTTATTTTCCCTTTTCATTGTTTTAGCTGATAGTAGCGGTGGTGATTTGTTGCTGGACTGTTCTTGTCTCAACCCGTAGGAGTTGCACTCTCTCAATCCTCCTCCCCGTTCCTCCGGGAGCGGGGAAGGGGAGAGCCCCGGTGCAGGGAGGGGGGGGAGACGACCACGGACCTTGATTGTTGTCAGCTTGGCACCACTCACTGGGAGTGAGTGAACAAGTTACCTGACTGGGTTTAAACCACGACACCTGAATTATCATCCCATGAAAGTTAGTGCAACATGTTGTAACAGAATACACAGTTTAGGCAGGAGAATGCAATTTTCAATAGTCTTTATCACAAGTCAGGAAGCCTTGTTTTGAAAAGAAACATCATCTGTCAGTGCAATAAAGAGTGAATGATAATCTCTGTTTAAAAACAGCCACGGAGTGATTCAACATTCATTAACTCACTTCAATCTCATTAGCAAAATTTAAATATCCAATTTAGTAATCTTTCACTTTTCCTTTTTAGATGGTGCTGTGTTACTAAACTCATTTTATAGAGAATAACTGGTAATAACACTTCCTTTCTTTCTGTGAAATCCTGAGATGACTCATGAAATAACTTCCATTTCATCTGGAACATTTTCCCTTCTGCAGTACCTGTAGAATCAACACAATTGTCTGTCAGTTTCAGAAATATCTGGTGCAAACCATCTCTTCAGACTCTTTTATTGCTTCTGAAAGCCCTACCTCCTAATGGATGGGATGTAATTGAGTAATTGCTATTTGCAATGAGCAGACCATCCAAACTTCCAAACAGTTAAAGAGCATTGAGTTACTCTGAGCGCACAAAGTGGCTTGATATTATTTTTAATTTTTATCTGTTGGGCTTGAAATTGCAGCCATGTGAAAAAATTACACTATCCTATGGCTTGTAGGCTCAGTTCAGACCATTGTGCCTGAATTAGAAAAGTAAAGAAACCACTACATTTTGTAGAACTACAAAGAAATTATGCTCTTGATCTTACTTGATGCAGATCTCAATGGGATTTGGAATGGAACTTCTGTAAGTTACAGGAACAAGATCCAGTTTTTGTGTACTTCACCTGAGTTCTCAAAACAGGAACTAATTCATATTTTGACATTTCAGGGTAGAAGTTGGTATTTTATGGAAATATTTCCAGAGATCATTGCACTTGATATTGATCGATATGATTAATGACATCAGAAATATGTCATTTCCATACTACTATGGATTAGTGTGCTCAGATCAGCCGTAATAAAGGGCAAAAAATCCCCAAATCTCTTACAAAAATTCTGTAAAGAGATAAAAACATCAAAAGTCTGACCTTTTATGAATATTCACTAACTTTGATATTTATGCTTAGTTAATCTGAAAAAACAAGAAACCAAGTTTGGATGGAGGTAAGACTGAGAGCAGGCTTCTTCTTGACATTTCAGAATTCACTTTTTTTCTCTCATCCAGAAAGGAAATTACTCACTAATTTGCATACTATCAGAACAGAAATTTCCTTCATTTCTCAATTACGTAGGAACCTTAAAGGAACTTAAACTTTAGGTCTGCATCTCCAATGATTTGAACATTCTTAAAGAAATTTCCTGTTGAAAATGCATATTTCATAGAATCATAGAATCGTTAGGGTTGGAAAGGACCTTAAGATCATCTACTTCCAGCCCCCCTGCTGCGGGCAGGGACACCTTACGCTAAATCATATCACCCAAGGCCTCGTCCAACCTGGCCTTGAACACTGCCAGGGATGGTGCATTCACAACCCCCCTGGGCAACCTATTTCAGTGCCTCACCACCCTAACAGGAAAGAATTTCCTTCTTATATCCAACCTAAACTTCCCCTGTTTAAGTTTTAACCCATTACCCCTTGTTCTGTCACTACAGTCTCTAATGAAGAGTCCCTCTTCAGCATCCCTATAGGCCCCCTTTAGATACTGGAAGGCTGCTAGGAGGGCTCCACGCAGCCTTCTCTTCTCCAGGCTGAACAACCCCAACTTCCTCAGCCTGTCTTCATACGGAAGGTGCTCCAGCCCCCTGATCATCCTCATGGCCCTTCTCTGGACTTGTTCCAACAGTTCCATGTCCTTTCTATGTTGAGGATACCAGAAATGCACAGAATACTCCAGGTGAGGTCTCACAAGAGCAGAGTAAAGGGTCAGGATCACCTCCTTCGACCTGCTGGTCACGCTCCTTTTGATGCGGCCCAGGATACGGTTGGCTTTCTGGGCTGCAAGCGCACACTGCCGGCTCATGTTCATTTTCTCATAGACCAGCACCCCCAAGTCCTTCTCCGCAGGGCTGCTCTGAATCTCTTCTCTGCCCAGCCTGTAGCTGTGCCTGGGATTGTTCCAACCCAGGTGTAGGACCTTGCACTTGGCATGGTTAAACCTCATGAGGTTGGCATCAGCCCACCTCACAAGTGTGTCAAGGTCCCTCTGAATGGCATTCCTTCCCTCCAGCGTATCAACCGAGCGACACAGCTGGGTGTCATCGGCAAACTTGCTGAGGGTGCACTCAATCCCACTGCTCATGTCAGCGACGAAGATGTTAAACAAGACCGGTCCCAACACCGATCCCTGAGGGACACCACTCGTTGCTGGTCTCCAGCCGGACATTGAGCCATTGACCACAACACTTTGCTTGTGGCCATCCAGCCAGTTCTTTATCCACCGAGTGGTCCATCCATCAAATTGATGTCTCTTCAATTTAGAGACAAGGATTTTGTGTGGGACAGTGTCAAATGCTTTGCACAAGTCCAGGTAGATGACATCAACTGCTCTACCCCTGTCTATCAGTTCTGTAGCCCCATCAGAGAAGGCCACCAAATTGGTCAGGCAGGATTTCCCCTTAGTGAAGCCATGCTGGCTGTCACCAAGCACCTTGCTGTTTTTCATGTGCCTTAGCATGCCTTCCAGGAGAATCTGCTCCAAGATTTTGCCAGGCACAGAGGTGAGACTGACTGGTCTGTAATTCCCCGGGTCATCCATTTTCCCCCTCTTCAAAATGGGGGTTATATTTCCCTTTTTCCAGTCATCGGGAACTTCAGCTGACTGCCATGATTTCTCAAATATGATGGCCAGCGGCTTCGCAACTTCATTTGCCAGCTCCTTCAGGACCCGCAGATGGATCTCATCAGGACCCATGGACTTGTGCACATTCAGATTTTTAAGATGGTCTTGAACCAGTTCCTCTCCTACAGTGGGTGCAAGGTCTTCATTCTCACAGTCCCTGCATCTGCCTTCCAAGACTTGGGTGGTGTGGTCAGAGCCTTTGCCACTGAAGACCGAGGCAAAGAAGTCATTCAGAACCTCAGCCTTTTCCAAATCCTGTGTAGCCAGTTCTCCTGAGAGCTTCCTGAGGGGGCCTACATTCTCCCTAGTCTGTTTTTTATTTGCTATGTACCTGTAGAATCCCTTCCTGTTATCTTTAATACCTCTAGCTAAGTTTAATTCTAACTGGGCCTTTGCTTTCCTAGCTTCTCGGACAACATCCCTGTACTCTTCCCATGCCACCTGTCCTTGCTTCCACTTATTATAAGCCTCTTTTCTCAACTGAATTTTCCTCAGGAGCTCCTTATCCATCCAAGGAGGTCTCCTGGCCCTCCTACTGCCCTTTCTTCTGGTTGGGATGCAACACTCCTGAGCTTGCAGTAGGTGATATTTGAATATCAACCAACAGTCTTGGGCCCCTCTGCCCTCTAGGGCTGTATCCCATGGAACCTTCCGAAGCAGGCTCCTGAAGAGGCCAAAGTCTGCTCTTTTGAAGTCCAGGGCAGGGAGCTTGCTGCACGCTCTTCTCACTGTCCTGAGGATCTCAAATTCGAGCATCTCATGATGCATCCAAGGCTGCCCTGGAGCGTCACATTTCCAACGAGCCCTTCCCTGTTGGTGAGCACGAGGTCAAGCACGGCACCTCTCCTTGTCGGCTCCTCTATTACTTGCAGAAGGAAGTTGTCTTCTACACAATCGAGGAACCTCCTGGATTTCTTGTGCCGGGCCGTAGTGTCCTTCCAACAGATGTCAGGGTGGTTGAAGTCACCCATGAGAACAAGGGCCTGCGAGCGTGAGGCTTTTCCTCTCTGCCTATAGAGTGCCTATAGAGTGCTTCATCCGCAGGTTCTCCTTGATCAGGCGGTCTGTAACAGATCTCCACAGTAATGTCTCCCATAGCTATATTCCCTTTAACCCTGACCCACAAACTCTCTGCTGACTGCTCACCTGTCCCCAGACAGAGTTCCATACTCTCCAGCCTATCCCTAACATAAAGGGCAACTCCCCCTTCCTGTTTGCAAGGCCTGTCCTTCCTAAAGAGCCTGTAACCTTCCATTCCAACACTCCAGTCATAGGAGCCATCCCACCATGTTTCTGCGGTGCCTATTATATCATACCCCCATAGACGTGCACACATCTCTAATTCCTCTTGTTTGTTTCCCATGCTACGGGCATTTGTATAGAGGCATCTGAGCCGAGCTCCAACTGAAGCCGGCTCATTGGGTGGAGCAGCTGGGATATCTCTGCATTGCTCCAAGCATTTATTATAGGTTCTGGCAACTGACTGGTTGTGTTGGAATGGAATGATGCTCCACTCTCCCAACACATCTAGTTTAAAGCCTCCTTGACCAATCTGGCAAGCCTCCTACCAAAACTGCTCTTTCCCTTCTGTAGCAGCAGCAGCTCCACCAGCCCCCACTAGACCTGGCCTACAAGCTTGGGTCCCATGTTCAAGACACCCAAACCCCTGACTATCACACCACCCTTTTAACCAGGTATTAACCTGGCTAATCCTCCTAGCTTTTTTTAGGTCCTCCCCTGGACCCTGGAGAATTGATGAAAAGACCACCTGCACTCCAGAGCCCCTAACCACCTCCCCCAGGGCTCTGTAGTCCTTCTTTATGCTCCCCAGGCTACTACTATCTATATCCCTAGCACCCACATGTATCACCAGGAGTGGGTAATAATCCGTGGGACTTACTAGAGCAGGCAGCCTCTCTGACACATCCCTGATCTGTGCCCCCAGTAGGCAATACGCCTCCCTTGAGACAGGGTCTGGCCGGCAGACAAATGCTTCTGTCCCTTTCAGTGTAGGGTCCCCTACTACTACGACCCGCCGCTTTTTCCTAGCGGCACCAGTACAGATCTTCTTTACCAGTGCATCAGCCGGCTGTTTCTGGCTCGAGTGCACTTCCTCAGTAGCCCCCTGCAGGACAGCAAAGCGGTTCTGCGCGGGGACAGGGGATTTAGGGGGAAGCCCCTTGCTTTTGCTTGTCCTTTTCTTTCGTTTTTTTTTTGTTGTTTTTTTTTGGTCACTAATTCCCAGCTTCCTGGGTTAACGGCCTCCTTCTTTCCTTCATGAGGTAGAGGTGAAGCTCGAGGCCCCTGGACAGTTTGGGCGTGGAGCAAGCATTCCTGCTTACTCTCAGCTTCCCTGACATCTCGCAGCCTATTAACAGCATCCCGCAAGTCAGCCACCGGCTGCAGGAGCACCTCCGCCAGGGAGCACCGAGTGCAGCCCTGCCCATTGTGCACCCTCCCCTCACCAGACCAGTGCAGGCACTCTCTACACTCCGAGCCCTGCACTGCAGCCTCCCCTCTCATCGGCTCTGTCTGGGTGCCTACGCTGACCACCGCCGGGGCAGCCAGAGCAGAGCTCCCAGACCCGGCCCTGATCAGACAACCAGTACTCACCACCCCACTCGCCTACCCACGCAAACTACCTCACCGCGCTCCCTGGGGCAGGTTTTTAACCAATCAGAGTTGTTGCTGCTGCTCCTGGCTCCGCCCCCTGTGAGTCAGCTGCTCACGTCAGCTGAGCTGCCGGCTCCTGGGCAGGTCCTGTCGAGGACTTGAGGCTCCCTCGGTGTCTCTTGTCGCTCTGAGTTGAGGCTCCTGGACGCTGATCTCCCCCCCCCCCCCCGCTCCGGTGTTGAAGGCATCCTCTCTCGAGCTACTCACCTCAGCAATTTAACTTCAATATTTCATTGAAGTTAAATGGATTTGTGCATAAATGTTATACAAAGGCTTAGCAGGTGAAGCATTCTAGAAGAGTGGTGGAATGTAGATACACTAGGCTAACGAAAACAACCCACAGCTGTTCAGTTTCTGATACCCACACATCTTGGATTTTGTTGCAAGTCTTTAAAATACATAATATTAAAGAACTTAATGAATCAATAAATTCCTTTCTTCTAGATGTACTAGAGTGAGAAATTAAATAGAAAAGCAGGAGCTGCTAAAAGGCTAATACTTGCTAAAATTATTATTACTAATCTACTTTTCTTAGTTTTTTTCATACTTTTTAATCTTAACTTGGATGTGTCTGAAGAATTTCATATGAACTCTGAATGTGCATCCTAAGCTTTACAAATTGCATTAAAGTGATCCTTGAGTATGCAACTCAAAAGCATCTGCACAAAACCGAAGGATATTCAGTTGTTTGGTTTTTTTTCAAGCCTCAGGTTTCATCCTTAGCAAGTTGGGGGTAAAGTCCCAACATTCAGCTTATGCTGCTGTCACATAACCATACTGAAGCTATGATGGTATCTTGGATGTGCCTCCAACATGAAAAATCACATTAAAAAATAAATAATTACTAAGCAGTTTGTGTGCAAGACAATGCCTGGCTTTTCAGAAGAAGAGTTTTTAGCTGTTTTTACCCTTTGATATTTCTCTTTTGAAAAGGGAAAACAAAAACCAGTAATCAGCAAGGCTGCCTACACATCAGACCAATATTGCAACATTTGGAATACACACCTTTTGCAGTTTTAAAGTCTGCTGCATATTTTACATATATGCAAATATATTTTTTAAAACATAATCTTGGATGAAAATCTAGGCAGTAAACTTCTGAAGCTAACACTTCTGTCACCTTCTTGTCTTTTTTTTTTTTTTAAAGAAACCCATGATGATTGAAAAAAAGCTAACGCACAACGAAACTACTTCTACTGTAGTTCATCAGGTAAGAAATCTATCCATGTTTTTCAGTACCTTAATTTTTTTAATTAACTTTGCAGTGCTTCTGTCTCCTCCCAAACTTGATGCCTGCTCTTAAATTCTACTTTTGCAGCTTTTGCCCTTATCCTTTTTTATAAATGACAATGTGTCAATCATGTAACAGTATGGGAACGTCCCCTAGCTATCAGTCAAAAGTCTTGTTCCTCACTAGGCCTATATCACTGGAAAGCAATCTGCCTGGTCAGTCAATTATTTTCCCAGGGATTTTTTGTGAATTGTATCAGAACTGTGTATGCAAAACTGTCTCTTAATGTAGACAGTTTTTTATATTTAGGGAGAAAAAAATTAACTGTATTACTTATTGCTGTAGGATTGTGCAACAACCTTTTAACAAGAGACATTAAAAAAATCTACTTTAGATTTGGGGTTTATCATGCAAAAGCTTAATATTTAGATAACTATGGTAAAGACATTACTGAATGGGAATTTATTCCACTCCAAGTTCATCTCCAAACTTGGATAAATCTCTTAGGTCTGACTAAGTCTAAGCACGACTGATATTTCTGAATTCAGGAGTGTTGTTTTCTCCCCAGTGGGTGTTCCAAGGCAATGTCCAGAAGGTAATAGAGGTGTCAAGAGGGTTCAACCATCTCTGGAGGTGCCTGTTATTCTTTACAAACGCCCTGAAGTTAACTGGGGTGATTATGGCCTTCGGACAGACAATCATGAGAATTAAAGGTATGCACCTTTCTATCATTTCCAGATATGCCTAGGTAAAGTGCCAATGTTTTATTACCATGAAATGTATATACTGTCACATTTTTCAGATATATAGGGATGCTGTTCAGTGGGCCACAGGCACTTATGGTCAGATTTTTAAAGGCACAGACAGATGTTTGAGTTTTAAGACTTCCTTAGGCTCTTGTGTAGCAGTCGTCAAGAACTCAGGCACCTCTTCGCATCTCTAAACAGAATTAGAAGTGCTTAAATCAGAATGATTAACAGCAACACTGTAAGCACTGAATAACTTAAGATTTATACTCACACAGCAAGAACAGCTCAAAATGAAAATGCAAAAGTGTAATAGAATGGGCCCTGGCCCCTAATATGTATTTCTGTCACAGGAGAGATAGCATCTAATCAGTTATTTAAATTAAGATGTCTAAATATCAAAAATAACTAAATGCCTTAAGCAAGGGCATTTAGCCAGAAAATGCTAAAATACACATCAAAGCATATTTCTAGCTGAAAGGTTTGAAAACAAGGGTCTAAAGGTGGAAAAAAACCTCTGAGCATTTTATCTTTCAAAGCTGAAACATGCAGAGGAGTTGATACCTGATAGATATTAAAGGGGTATAAGGTGGGCTCTGCCCCTTGCAGAGGAATGATGGACATAGGTACAAGAGCTTCTGCTCTTTTGTGATTAGGCTAAAACCAGGAAACAATATTTGGATGAATCAGGAATCATTTATAAATGTGGTAATGATTCACTGAATAGATCCTGTCTTCATTCTTGTAAAACTGACATGCCAAGAGCAAAAATGCTGTGCTATTAAGCAAAACTATTGTGAGAAATATCAATAGGAAATTTTTATCTTAGACCCAACAAGCACCAGATTTCAAGAACTCCTGGATGTATATAAAGAAGGGCTGAGGGCATAGCGTGGAGGTCAGGAGATCTTTGCTGAATGAGGTCTAGCTAAAACACTTGAAGTCAGATTTATTACCTCAGAGAAGAAGCAGCTGATTGAGGTAAATGGGCCAGAAAAAGACAACTTTGTTTTACCTGTGCAATTTGAAGGCTACAGGCATACTAGCAAACTCAGTTAAGAGAAGAACTGAAGAAAATGTAGTGCTGTAAAGAAAGCACTGTATAATCACAAGACTGCTGTTTACAATATAATTAACAACTGGGATTTTTCATAGAGCCATGAAAAATATGCCTATCCAGCCTCTTGAAGTGAAGATTAGCAATACTCATCTCAACCAGAAGTGATGCTGAATGTCTGCCATCATTAGAGAAAGTACTGCAAAAGCTGAAGGCAGCTAGGACTAGGTATCAAAGTCTTTCAGACTAAAGTGTATACTTCAGCTACAGGACTAAGGAAAAGATGAAAATTGTTTCTATGAAAGGCAAAATCATGACATCTGAATGAATCTCAGTCTTGTAGAATTGAGTTTGGTATATATAAATCTAGGCAAAGAATGAATCTTGTTCATGCTATAATTCTTGGACAGTTTTGTAGTATAATATGAAAAATAGCAAAAAAAATGATTGGTTAGTGAATATTTTCATTTTTTAAGCTGGTACTTTACACAGCTGTGGAAAAACTAAAATAAAAACAAACCCACAAACCAAAAATTTTTGGACCTGTGCGAAATCCCTTTTGCCAGCTTGACATGACATAGGCGACTGGCAAGACTGATCTGTGAAGTTAGCCAAAGTAGCTGGCTGTGTGTAGTGCTTTACATAGTGCTCAGCTTTTGCTGAGTGGGCTGCACTGTGCCAGGTTCACTGTATTCTCCTCAACCAGTCTACTTCTGTGCTCATCTCAGTGAGATGATATTGTTCACATAAGAACATAATCAGACACCTGTAAAAATTTCCTCCATTATGGCTGAACAGGATAGTACCATGTGCTGGAAACAGCAGCGTGTACTTCAAGGGCTGAAGTAGGTTTATAAAGTGAACACTGGCTGTGGCACACACAATCCTTTGTGATTAGGCTAAAAGCAGGAAACAGTATTTGGATTGAGTGTGATGAAGTCATCTTTCACTCACAAGATGAGCTACCTGCTCTGCAGTGACCTGTCATTTTTTGGTGTAAAATCCATAGTTGATAAGTATATAGCACAGACGCAGAAAAGCAGCAGAGATATGAGCAGTGTTATATATGGAAAAAAACCTTACAAGCCTGGTGACCCTTCCTGCTCATGAATTCCTGAGTTCTGCCATGGGATAGACTCTGCATGTCTGTATTAGTGGCAGATGTTCTTATCAGACCAGCTGCACCTTAAAAAGGGTTGGAAGGACACAGAAAGATCCTGACAACCAATGCTATTTCTAAGTGAGAACTCAGACAAACTGATCTTAAACATGCTCTTCTGGAGGACTAGTCACGGGCACTACAGATTTTTAAGTTCCCTTGACACAAGAATAGAACAAAACATCATCAAACATCCCCATTCCATCACTAGGTCCAGATCCTAGATTATTTTTTTTTTAAGAGTAAGGTGAAGAAATGACTAAAAGCAGTTTGCACAGACATTTCTTTTTAGATGCTGTCTATCTCTGTAAGCTCTTACAAGAGTAAATGTTCACCAGCTTTGGATAGAAAGGAAGACAAAACCTAATTAAGATTTCATATAAGCCAGGATGGTGAGAGAATTGTAAAACAAGCTTTTTAAAATCAGTTTGTGCATATCACTCTGAAGAAAGAGGTAAGCCAGAAGAACCTGATATATATCAGACATTTCATGATCTATATGCCTTCCAGTAGACCAGGTATCATTCTGGACCAAAAAGATCTTTGTTACTCAAAAAGCATTACACTAATGTTTGAACTCTAAGGAAACATCAGGACAGTGTTTGCTTATGAAGTGGCATGGAGTGCAAGAGTCCTTTGCTTTTCCTAGTGAATTTCTGAAGGAAGGGAGGTGAGGAAGACTTCATCTATCTGGGAACACCAGACACTGGGATAGCCTATAGAACTGAGGGACTGAGAGAGTAAAAGTAAGGTAAGACAGAACAACTCTTCCCATCTGAGATTAAAAAAGATGTCCTTGTAGCTTTAAAAAATGTATTTTCACTTGTAAACTCAGAAAGGGATTGACAGAGTCTGCCAGTTCCCGAAGAGATAAGGGGCAGAGGCACTTTCTTCCTTATTTCTTGCTTCTGTCTATTATGTGGAACTTTCCCCTTCATCTTCTGTGTTGTATGATTAATATAAAGCTGCATGTTTCCTGCAGTAACTAAGTAGATCAGTTTCTTGTGAACAGAGCAGATGCTTTCAAAAGGCCCTGTATCACTTCTGAAAATAGGAATTAGGCATCTAAGTAACTTACCAATGTGCTGAAAATTTTACCCTTAGTATACTATATGCTCCTCCATATGCAAATGGGAGATAAGAGGTTGAATGTGGCTGCTTCTATCATCTGGGGAATGAGAGAGTTAGAGGAAAAGACACAGAAGCAGTGAGCACTCAAGCTGGTATAACGGCAGTGCTGCACTGACAGCATGCTTTTTCATATTCTGTTGAAAAATGTTGCTACTCATCAATTCAAGCACACTGATTCTCACAAATGTTGTGTTTCACCTCCTGGGCTTTTTTGATGCAGACCTTAGCAAAATCTGTATATAAGATCATACAAAATAACTAGGGCACATTCCTGCTTCTATCAGACTTCTTGCACACCATAATAGAAACAGAATGGATATCTTTATGAGAATTTACTTAATGGAATAATAGAAATCTGTATATACTACAGGATCACTTGTAAACTAATCTGAAAAAGAGTTTATCTCCACTCATTGGATTGTGTGGCTTCTATTGAAACAGCTTTAACTTGTCAATCTCTGTTCATTTTACTGTCCAGAAATTCCGTTTCAAAAACAAACAGAAGGGTGTCTTGGACTTGTACAAAATCTTGCAATGCCTCTTTCCTATGAGGATGTTAGAACTGGCACTAGATTTTCCACTTACATAGGAATGTAAAACAAACTTGCATATCTGTTATTTATTTGCTTATCAGAGCTATGGCTGAGAAATAAATCCACACATGCCATTCTTGTTATCATGGAAAATACTGAGAGGTCCACAATTTTTCTTTTGTGTTTTGTTTTGGTTTAATTTCACTGAGGCACAGTTTGTTCCCATAGAAGAGCTTTTTTATTATTATTATTTAACTGCAAAAATCTTGCTAGCTGCAATTTTTCTGGAACTATTTTGCTTGGGGTGTGTGTACATGCATGCCCTCTGCTACTGTCCTGTGTTGTGGTGCACTTGCACTCCCCTGCCCTGCAATCAAATGCTTCACATCACACTGCTTCTGCGGTTGGAGAATAGTCAAGTTTCATAGTCAGGGTCTGGACAGTTTGTGATGTGTTTCCTCAATAGCAAGATAATAATCCTACTAACAAACGATAAGAGATTGTACTCGAGAATTTCTTATGGCCAACCAAAAATATTTCTGGGTGTATTTGTTCAGTTTAGATTTAATGGTGTTCTGGCTGTGTCTCCAGCATTTTCTTTGGAAAAACTAGTCTGTATGTGGTTTATTTGGATGACTTCCTGCTTCAACATAACAAAAAAGTTTAAAAGAAAATTCTGTTAGGAGTTTGAATGCTACTATTTGATTACAGTAGTGTGCCAGCCTTCTTGGAAGGTCAAGGTGAGGCATCATTGACTCTTTCTGCTTGTTTTGTTGGTTTTGGCTTTTTTTCCTCTAGCATCACATTTTCAAGCAATGATATTATTTTACTCTAACTTAGTCTTATGCTGTGACTGTCTCCCTCTGTATTGGTGAATTTATGATGTGATCATTTCATTTCAGGTGTGGAAGAAGCTGTACGGGACAGATGTAGCTCTAGTCAGTTTGGTGCATTGGGTAAGTGGGGCAAAGAAGTTTGGAATTTAGCAGTCAGTGTAGTACTTCCAACGAACACAACTCTGCACTTTTCTATGCACAATTTTTGCCATCAGAAAGCACATACATGTATCTGGGATACAGTTGTGGAATTAAGTATGGGTTAAAAAAAACCCAAAGCAATGGGAAAAATGCAGGAAGTCCATACATGATTAAATTCTTCCTGATTTAGACTTTGGCTTAACAAAGTTAATTTAGAAAGTCTTTCTTTCAGCAAATTATTTTCCCTGTGCTAGATATTTATGATCTTTAAAGAGGATTAACTTACTGCATATTCTCTTCATGGCAATCATTTACATATTTTATTTATCACCGTTAGGGGCTCAGAGCTCAAAGCACATCTTCCATGCTTTTTTGTTTGCTTGAAATAGGGTTTACCCAGACCAACTGCCTACTGGAATTTGCAAGAGGAATTTTTACAGTGAACCTGATTTCTCCTCCTTGATTTTTTTTCATGTTTCTGCACTTCACAAGGTGTTTTACTGGAACTATTTATTGAAAAACTATTCTGTATTAAAAATAGAACAGAAATAGCTTTGAAGCTATTGATATACTTGTGCATGTACCATATTCATGCATATGTATATCTGATTTATATCTGATTTAGATTTATCTTAACTGACCTAACTGATCCCTTGTTGCTGATAATGGCTGCTGGTCACATTAGTTTTTTCTATATACTGTCAAGGTTGTGATTTAGAACAGGACACTAATGGAATTTTCAGTTGTAAGACTGGAAACGGCATTTAGCTCAAATGATCCACTTAATTCTCTGAGCTGTGACTCAGAATGCGTTTCTTTCTTCTTACTTCTCCCATGGAGTGTTAATGGCACAGTGATGCTGATACATATGTGAATTTTTTGTTTACAAGTCAGGTTTACAATAGGCAGAAACCTCATATGTATCTTCCCCTTGTTCAAGGCAAGTTGTTTGGGGATTGCACTGAATTATAACTTTTCTCTGAAGTGTCTCAGCAAAGTTGGGCAGATAACAGCGCTCCACAACCCAAAGTGCAATTTGACCCTTTGGCAGAAAAATCAAACTTACTTCTGAAGCTCATTTCTTAAAAAAATCACATACATGAATCATTAGCACCTTTAACAAGCTGGAAGAGCTCCAAGTCAATAACTCTCAGCTTCAAACAGAGAACTACAGTAATTTCTTTCAGGGTCTTGTCAGTATGTCTCTTACAAAACTGATGAGCATGTTCACAGATGCTTTCACTTTACATGAAACATATATGTTTTGTGTGTAGTGTTTTGTTTGGAGAGGTGAGAATTTCTTAAAGTGCAGCAAGTGTGTTTTAGCAAACTTCTTTTTGTTTAAGAAGGCAATAAGGGTACAGTATGTGCAGATGTGGTACTTATTCTGTTCATGGTGGATAGTTACTCTTTTGGGGTACTTTCAGCAAAAAATCTAGGCAAAGAATGTATGTATTTGGACATATATGTCCATTATATGCATGGTATCCTACAAAGTATTTGTGGGAGACATTTCAGTTCATCTCAAGGATTGAGGTGGCTGTTTTCTGATCAGAGGCTTAGCCTGACTATAGCTCCATTCCTTTCATCAAGAATATTGTTAAAGAGGGGAGGACAAAATGATGTAAAAAAAAAGAAAATTCAAATAAAATAGATGTAATCAAATCACTGGGGGAGTAACAACCTTGTTCTGAGTCCCAGCCATTTCTGAGACTGACACAGAAACTAGAATGCTGTTTTCAGGAAGTGTCAAGTAAACAGGAATTGAATAAAGACATAACTGTGTTACTATGGCTTATGTTAAAAACTCTGTGGCTGCTGTATTTCCAGGGATAGTCCTTTTGAAAGTACCTGCAATGACCTACATTCATTCCCATTGAAGATGAAGGGCTGCTGCCATCTATTGCAACCGTAACATGCGCATTATAAAACCCAAGCACAAACATACTTTAGGGGCCTCAGGACCTGAGCTGGGATATGGATATGAGAATAGTTTCTCTGATCTTGATGGAGTTGTGCTGTTTTACTCTAACTAGGATTTTTAGTTGTCTTATACTGTCTCCACCTCTTTGTTAAATACTGTTGGCACAGCTGGGCTACTGAGGGAGAGCTTATCTTTTTCCTTTGTCTTATGATTCTTCCTTTGTCTCTGTTTTGTCTTTGTAAAGTAAATTATAAAAGATGAAGTGTATAGTTACTCTTTAGATGAAAAACTTCCTACAAACAAACAAACAAACAAGCAAACAAGAAGCAGGGGACAATTAACCTTTTTCATTGATGTTATTGCAATGATCAGGCATCAGTAATATCCTTCTTTTGTAATCTTTATTATCATCTGGTGATGGGAACCTTCTGTTGCTACAAGCTGCAAAGATTTCCTTTTAATAGCAGTCTAAAGCCTTTTAGATCCAAGTTACGTGCTGTATACTAAACAAAAGAAAAATTGGGATGAGAGTAATGGGAAAATCACTATTTTGGGGCTTTCCTACCTTTTAAATAACAATTCTGACTTCTTTTTGAACATTAAACAGCCCTATTATTTATTTGTTCATTTTACTTTAATGACTTAATTAATGTTAAAGAAAACTACAATATGAAGGAGGATCTTTAGGGGCAAACAAAATACAGTGTTTTGATACAGACCTTGGATGAAAGCTATGTGTTGCAGAATTGTTCTTAAGAGCAAGGCCATGGAACCTTAGAGGCCTGTGTGAGCAAGGCAAGGGGCAGGCCCCACAGGTAACCGGAAACCGGATGTGGGAGGAGAATGTGGAGGAAGCTGTGTAGATCTAACCAATACTGTTGTGCCTAGGAGGCGTGGCTAAATACCACGTCTATATAAGTGAACTGCGTCACAAATAAAGTAGAAGTTTGCTTATCACCCGTATTGGGTTGGCCTGTCTTGCTTCTCCTCGCCACTTACAGCTACGTACCTCTCATCCTATGAAATTAGCATTGCCTGTATTTCCTTTGTACTACTGTGAATACAAAGTGTGTAGTGGTAGATTAAATACCCAGGTGACAATATGAATGATGAATGCATAGGCAGTTCTGAGATTTTTAAGGACCTTTCCCTGTTTTGACAATTTTGTGACTATGTCTTGTGTCCTGTAGCTTAAACCTCAAAACATAAACTCACCTGGAATTGCACTGATCAGGCTTAAAGGCTGCAGGCAAACAATGAAGTTCTGAAATAAGTAAAACCAGACTGAGGACAAGGGACTAAACAGCCTTAGAAAGGATAGAAGCAGTGTGTTTGTATTTTCTGTACAATGTAGGAATATAAAAGGTTTCTGACAGTCTTTTTTGTAGCTTGGATTGCCTGGAAGCAGACTTTTGAACACTTGCTTCCTAGTCAAGTCGTGGAAAATTTCAAAATTCACAATTTTTTATGAAGATCCAGCTTTAGGCATGTGGTAGAAGATGGTGAATCACTTCTCCATGGTTTGCAGTTGACTCAAAGACACATACCTCAGAAGGATCATGAGTGCATGTTCTGGTGGATCTTGACTGTCAATACTAATACCTCATTCTTTGCATCCCTGGGTGCCCTTTGCTAATGACTGCTGTTTTCAGAGGTTTGATTGATGGCTTGGCTTCATGAGCGAAGATTTGGGAAGGGCTTTAACCACACTTACTCCAAGGGCACGATGACCAAGGGCATGTGGGATATGCAAATCTGGTTGGAAAAAAAGGCTGCTTAGGCAATCAGGAAGTGTCCGACCATGACTGTCAACTCCTGAGCTAACTCAAGCTACCCATGCGCTGGACCACTCACATGCAACGTTGGATCTGCAGCTTCCCATGCACCTTGTCACCTACCGTTTAGACCCTCGCCTGTCCATACAGACAAGTGAGAGTAAGCCCTTCCAGCCTGTGCAGTGAATTTTTTTAGGTGACACGCAGCTTGCGCAGAGATGGCCCCACCCTTTAAACCTGAGGTTTAACTGCCATGGCCTAGTTAGATAGGACGGTGACAGCAAAGTCCACAGGTCGTAGGTTTTGTAAGAGTGTCTTTCTGTTTGCTGGAAGACCATACAAGGCTAGACGAGCTCCATCAGCCCAGGTTTGAAGATAGGAGTTTTCCTTCTCCTATGAGGATGGCCTGTCTTCGCTAATGAAGATTCAGAAAGACCTTTAACCATGCATTCTGAACAAGACTCTCATATCCTGGGTCAATCACAAGCGACCGATGACGCAATAGCACAGCAAGTGTCTAGGCAGGTTCTTAGAGGAAATATTTAAAGTTTTGCCTAAATGTGACAAAATGTTTCCTTTTAAGTTCTGAACAGCTGCCTCTGCCCAAACTGCATTCTGTGGTCATTAATCCTTCATGGTTTAGTTACCTTGTTTATTTAATACGCATTAAAGGATGTTTTCTTTGTTAAATAACATTAGTGTTAAACCAGATTGCCTTATTAAAATAAACAAATGTATTTGTATGACTACAACTTCATAAAAATCATGTTGTGGCCAAAAAAATTAATTACACTAGGGGCATGGTTTGCATACAGGTTTGCTAAATAAATTGCTAGCAGGTTAAATGGGTAGCAGACTAGGTGTTATATGGGGAGATTTTAACTGCATGACTCAGAAGCTGGGCATATTCTTTACACCTACTGTAGATATAAAGATATGAATTTAAACAAAATTTCATTACCAGATTTGACAATGGAAAACCATTAAGTTCACTAGGGAGCTTGTGGCACTGAGGTCTGAAGTGGTAGGTGAGATGCAGTGTCTACTTACAACTACTTGTTATGGGCCAGGTGCTACTTTGGCTATATCTAGCAATTACTAGTAAGATTAAGTTGTAGTCTTGGACTCTAGAAATTGCCATAATAAAGAAGAAATTGTAACCTTCTTCTGGAGGGTGTGCTGCTATCTGTATGCCACAAAATGAGATGGCAGCATACCTGGAGACTCAGTTAGAAAGCAACTGAGCACAAACACAAATAAATATTTTTTAATTTTGTAGGATTTGTTATTTTTCACCTTTTTATTTTTGCGCACTTTTTTTTTTTGAAAGACTGCCATCTTCATCCTGATGACCTCGTCTTGAAAAAGTGCTAATGGAGTAAGCATTAAGGAAAATAGTTTTAATAGAGTGAGGAAATAAATTAGTCTAGGGTGTCATTCTTGGCCTCTGGGTTTGATCTAGAGCAGTGTGAATGGTTGATCAGCTATCCTGTGGGAGACAAGAGGAAAGGTCAGTTTTGAGCAAGTTCACACTGCTTTGCTGGTACCAAATGATCTCGTACTATATTTTCCCTATGAAGAGTTGGAAATATTTTAAAGCCTCCCTCTGATCTGTCTGTGCTCATTTTGAACAATTGCTGAAACTATCAATATAGCGTGTTTCAAAAATTACTTTTGGAAGCAAGGGTTAAATTACCTAATCACTTGATTTACCAACCCACTTGTAGGTTCTTTGCCTGAGCACTGAAAATTGTTGCACATTCTCTTTTATGCTGGTAGTTTGATTGGGCTCATGCTAAGTGTATATCATCTTTTCAAGTGATCTTCCACAGTGCCCAGTAGTTTGTGTGTGTGTTCTTTCTGGAACAGCTAGACATTCCTGGAATCTGATTTCTCATAATGGGTCCTATTTGAAAAAATATTTGGATACTTTAATGAAGTGTGACTGCTTGTTTTTCCTGGGCTGTAAATTGAATCAAACAAACAAACTGAAAAGAACTTTTAACCTTTTCAAATTTCCTGTATTTATTAAAGTCAAAAAATGCAGCTAAGAAAGGCATGATCACTTGACTGATTCTGTCTTTAAATCTATGGATTAAGAGTGCTGGTTAAGTAAGTCAAAGTGCTACAAATGTGTTCTTAGTTTAGTTGTGTGAGGAAAAGCTCTTTTAAGAGTTGGGTGAGAATTGTACATAATTTCAGCAACTGATAACACACACCATGTGATCGTGGAAGGTAAACTTCAGACTTGCACAGATAAACTGACCAGACCTATTGATCTGTTTGATCCATGGGAAGTTGCCTTGTATGAAGTGTGTCATCTAGACACATGTGATGACAAAAGCATGTTTTCCTATCAGTTAGGAGAGCAAGCTAAATAATGAATTGATTTGGTTGACTGAACTTCATGGCTGTGATTAGACTGGAAAGCATGCTGAAGGGTATTAGTGAGGTAAGTGAGGCTTGGAAGATCTGTGTCTGCATCATCACATTAGCAGTAAGTTGCATTTATAGTAAGTTGGAGGGTGCTTATGTATAAAGCTGCTTGTCAGTAAATACAATTTGTTCCATCTGTTTTTTACAGTATTCTAGTGTACTCAGACTTTATCACATGCTTCACCTCTGTATGTGTGTTTTTGCAGACAGTGCACTTATTTGCTGTGCTAGATCATCTGCAGAAACAAATTTGTTTGCAGATCAAGTGTGAACAAATGTTATATATCGTGAAGATGAGTAGAACAGGGAGAGCATTGTATTTCTAATTTAGACAATAAGGAATAAATTATGTCAGGCAGAGCAGAATGAAGATTTAGTTGGGATCTACTAAACACTGAAATTTCTTTTTTTCATCTTAATACTTAAAAAGCTACTAAATTTGGTATTTCATATTAAAATACTTGCTTAGAAAATGTGCCTTTGTAAAGAATGCTTGGAGCAAAACAGGCAAATGGTTTGCCAGAATAGTTGTTTATAAATCAAGGTGTCTTTTGGGATAGAAAACATTGACCCTACTCCAAAATTGATGCTTAGCAAGATCTTTGAACACAGTGTGAGTACCGCTTCTGTACTGATCATTGTAACAGCACTGTCATGGTTCAAACAAATCTTTGAAGGGGGAGTTTACCATTTACTATAGCTAATTGTGTCTGAAGGGAAGTCTAAAATCTCATTTCTAAAATGATCATGTGTCTCTTCATGGGGATGCTGGGACATGATCTGGCTGCTCCATTCCTGGCGGATGAGGCCTTGGGTGTTATGGTTTAGTGGGAGGTGTCCCTGCCCATGGCAGGGGGGTTGGAACTAGATGATCTTAAGGCCCTTTCCAACCCTAACTATTCTATG
Source organism: Pezoporus wallicus (assembly GCF_028554395.1). NCBI lineage: Eukaryota > Metazoa > Chordata > Aves > Psittaciformes > Psittacidae > Pezoporus > Pezoporus wallicus. The sequence goes on from NW_026640748.1 coordinate 138,786, forward strand.
ATTCTATTATATAAATCGGCAGTGATGAAGATAATGTCATTGATGATATGTGGATAGTAGTCACAGTCAGATTAAGTGGATTAAGTTTCTCAGGAAGAAAATGTATTTTATAGCTTTCACTAAAAAAAAAAAATAAAGTGTAGGAGAAAACTTGAGCTGTTCAGAATCAGATACTGTCTGGGATTTAGGAAAATGGTGTTATGAAATGCAATTATATTACTTGGCAAAAAAAAATCCAAGAAACTTTAAGACTGCTTTTAGAGTTGACTGAATTTAGAATCTTTTTCCAAGCATTTTACTCTACCTGAATTGCAGGTTTTCTCCAATGCCATGGAAGTATCTTGGCTGTGCTGAACTGAAGAATTCCCCCTCCTGTGCCACTGAATGCACTGAGCAGGGAGGTTAGAGAGACAGTACTGCTCACCTCCAATAAAATAATGAAGTAACTAACTGACTGGAACCCAGCTGACTCACATTATGAAGTTTATTGAAAGGGTTATTTTCTTGACTTCACTGGGACCAGCTCGAGCTTGTTGTGGTGCTGAATGCCAGTAAGCACTTGGACACATTTATAACACTTACTGCAATCTTGGGCTTGCTTATACGTTCTTCCATAAATTATTCTGTACCTTGTTTCACTTCTAAAAAATGCACAAGTATCAGAATTAATTTAAATAAAAATGCACCTTAATTAAAGTTACAAAAAAAAATACCAACCAAAAACCAACCATAAAACCAACCTCAAACACCAGCCCAAATATGCAGTATTTTTTTAAATGCAGGACCTGTGCACTGTCATGACAAACTGTACTTACTAATTGTGAGCAGTTCATTTTTTTGCATAGTGCAATATTCAGAGATAATGAATAGTTTGTTCTTGCACAGTAAACTCTGTGCTGATCTGCAGCAACCTCAAGGCCCTTGAGTCTATCAACAAATCTGCATCTGTACTGTTCTACTGCTCTAGATGTTACCATCAGAAAAGCTTTCAGATGACCTGTGATTATGGTAGTTCATCAAATTTATGTGAATTTGGGTATTTGGCTAATGAACTGAGCCAAAGTTGCAGTGCAGAAAAGTGTGCAATAAACCTGAAACCTGTGTGTGCAATAAACTTCATGTGTTTTACCTCAACACTGTTGGAATGAAAATACAGTTAATATGAGAAAAGAAATGGAAGCAGTTGAGATTGATTGATTTTTATTGTTTTTTCTTCATGTCCCTTTTCCCCCCATGTCTTTTCTTTATTGTGAGGATGAGGAGAAGAAGGTAGGTGAAAGCAAAGGTAGTATAACAGCCAGGAGAGCATCTCAAAGTCAACAACCCTTAAAGCCAACAAGCTGCTGAGCTGCAGCAGGCAGCTAGACTTGTTGCATCAGTGAGCTACAGAGCATAAGCTGTAAGATAGGTGCAGGAGTAGGTTGTTGCTGAACCTAGCCTGTCTTCAAAGCCACATACACTGTGATAAACACCCAGTGCTCAGAATTCAGATAAGGAATTCCATTTCTTTCACCACACCTGACTTCTACGCCAGTGCTGGAATCCAGACTCAAGTTAAATTTGATGAGAAAGGTACCACCAACATGACCATGTGCAATTGTCAGATCTTCAATATTCTTACTGATGGTAGAAAATCATCAGTATCCTGGAGGGTAACTACCCTAGTACTATTTTTCTCCAAGTATTCAAGCAGCTGCCTGAGCTAATGGCAAGACTGTCAGTGGCAGGGAAAGGCAGGAAAAGGGAAGGCAAGGATCAAGAAATTAGTATTCCAATAATAAAAGGATTAATTGCATATCCTATTTCAAATAACTTTTCAGTATCTGCAAGATAAGAACCTACAAAGTATCTCTCTCATTTTTTTTTGCTAAGCTTTCTTTGCTCACTTTCTTTGCAAAAATTTTCATTTCATAGTGGTATCCTTGCAGATAAGTAGGTTGGGTTGTGGTAAACAGATGAACGGGCATGTTGGACAAAAATGTACATCTGTACTTATGACCCAGTAGGAATAAGGCTTGAGGTAGTGAGATATGTGGTGAAGGGGTTAATGAATTGTGTTGCAACACCCTGATGGGGGTGATGGGTTGCTGATGAGGTGATTAGGCTGTTAGTCTGAGAGGTGATGGCCCTTAGTGCTGCCCTTCAGAAGCCTGAGGAAGATAATTGTTATGCCTTCTCATTTATGTATGATAAAAGTGAGGAAGCACTTTTCCCCCTCCCAGTTGTGGGGGCACAAAACGGTAACTTGGCTGAGGTCTCACTTCCCCTTCTCTTCAAACTATAAACCTGGTATTTGAGCTGCCTCGTGGCAGAGGATGGGAATGTGGACCCAGTGCTGAGAAAAGTACAGTATCCACCTTATTCTTCAATCAACCCCACACTTCAATCCCCCCTTTTTCTTGTCCTATTGCAAATTCTTTTGCAACTGAGTTATTTCATTTTTATTTAAAGTTTCCTGAAGTATTTCCCTGTTTCTATTTGATGCTTAATTTTGTTTGTCTTCCATTTGTCATAGTTCATCATGGTTTGTTTGCTTAATTTTGTTTGTCTTCCATTCGTCATAGTTCATCATGGTTTGTTTGCAACACCAAAAGGAGCATTGGACCGTTATGCATGTAATTACAACCATTCCTATTTTTACAAATACAGTAAAACCCAACTGTCTCAACCAGGAGAGACTGGGTACCCATGATGTTAATTTTTCCCAAATTTCTTCAAATTCCCATGAGGTGTTGTCCTGTGCCACCTCATGAAATATTTTTACTTGTTTCCGCATTTCCTTTAGATCAGTCGTAATTCTTCCACTTTGATCTATATAGGAATAACAGCTATCATTGGTTACAGAACAAACTCCTCCTTGGGATGCTAACAATGTATCTAATGCCATTCGATTTCGGAACACTACTTTAGACAGGCTGGTTATTTCTTTTTTTAATGCTAAAATAGCTTCAGCAGTTCGATTTCCCGTTTCCTCAATTGCAGCTGAGATATTTACATTGTCCAGCTGCAATATGGGTAATTTCCTACTGACATGTTGCCTTGATTAAGAGTTTTGTTAGTGGTTACACATTTAACTTCTGACATTTGAGGCTTGTATCCTTAAAACCTGTAAATTTGTATGGCCCTTGTCGGTATAAAGAGGATCTCTCCATAATCTATCCCAATTTGTCTTAAAGGGGATAGGGAAGCCAATTAAAGGAATATCCAATCTCTCTCCTGATTTAGGTAGCTGAATACAGATCCAACAATCACTCTTGCTTAAGACATTAGTAACATTTTGTATCAATCTCAGATACAGATTTTGATTCCATGCTTCTACACCTATTATTATACAAGTCCAAATTATGATTGATGTAGTCTCATATGTGTGGGTCCTGAAGACTTGATACGCCATACTTTTTCTCGGTTCTGATGTGTTTCTGGTTCTTGAATAATGTATCCAAGCAGGTTGTTCCTTTATCTTCACTGCTGTAAAGGTGGTCAGTATTATCTGGTATGGTCCGCTCCACTTCACCTGTAGAGAATCTCCTGAAAAATTCTTAACATAAACCCAGTCTCCTGCTCTAAAAGGATGAGTCGGATAATTCATGCCTCTTGCTCTTATCCCCAGTATTCTCTTATTTCTTCTAATTTTTTTTTCCCAGATTGACCAGAAACTCTCAGAGATAGCCTTCTCCCACTTCCAGAAGACTTTCTCCTTTCAACTGGGACTGATATGGTCTTCCATATAAAATTTTACATGGCCTAGCCTCTTCTTTCGACCGAGATTTAGTTCGAATTCTTAATAGAGCCAGTGGTAAACCTTGGTACCAATATTAATTAATTTCCTGACATATTTTACCAGTCTGTTGTTTGATCAGATGAACCATCTTTTCTACTTGCCCACTGGCCTGAGGCCTGTATGGAACATGTAGCTGCCAATCAATTTCTAATTTTTTTGCTAATTTCTTGTAACTATTTTGTGCTAAAGTGCGAGCCTCAGTTGGAAGAAATTGCCTCTGGTACTCCAAAACAAGGTATTATATCATTTAATAATGTTTTAATTACTTGTCTTGCATTATTTATTCCACAAGGGAATGCTTCTGGCCACCCTGAAAAAGTGTTTGTTAACACCAACAAATATTGGTAACCTCCTGTTCTTGGTAATTCAGACAAATTTATTTGCCAATGCTGTCCCGGATAACTTCCTCCCCAGTTGTACCAATTTGATTTCTATTTTCAATTTTAGGATTATTCTTGAGATAGAGCTGACATTGTCACTAATTGAAATATGGTATATAGATTCCTTCCTACAATTTGTTCGTTTAAGTATTTATACAAAGAGTTGCTACCCCAATGAGTTTTATTATGTTCCTCCTGAACTAGCTTCCAGAGTTGGTTATAGGGGATTACAATTCACCCATCAGGTATCTGAACCCAACCTTCTTTGTTTTCCTTTCCTTTGGGATCTCCAATCAATATTCTATCCTCCTTTGAATATCTAGGTTTAGATTTCCCAATTGTTAGTTTCCTGTCAGGGATTAAGGGAATGATTTTAGATTGTTCAGCTTCTTGTTTGGCTTCAAAATCAGCCAAATTATTTCCAGTTTCCTGATCAGAGTCACCTTGTTGATGCCCTTGACAATACATAATAGCTACTTCCTCAGGTAGCTGAACAGCTTCCAGTAGTCATAGAATTTCTGTAGCATGTTTAATCTGTTTCTCCTGTGTGTTCAAAAGTCCTCGTTCTTTCCAGATGGCACCATGTGCATGGACCACACCAAATGCGCATTTAGAATCAGTCCAAATATTTATCCTTTTGTCTTTAGCCAGTTTCAGGGCTCTCGTTCAGCATGTTTCAGAGGTTTCTTTCAAATCTGGTCAGCTTGAATACACAGTCTCTATAGTGGCCAAGCAGTCGTGTGTTAATAGTTCTGTTAGTTGTTCCTGCAAAAGGATGCTGGATTGACAACATTAGTGACCACAATTTCTCTATCATCGTGTTCCACAAGGATGGCCTGGTATTTTAAAAAACATGAAGGAGATAACCAGTGGGCTCCATTCTGTTCCAGGACTGCTGTTACAACATGGGACACTAGTACAGTAATCTTTAGTCCCAAGGTGAATTTGTGAGCCTCTTCAATATTCAGGACAACTGCTGCCACAGCCCTTAGGCATCTGGGCCACCCTTCTCTCACTTCATCCAGCTGTTTTGAAAAATACACCACTGCCCTCTTGTAGGGTCCTAGTTTCTGAGGAAGGACCACCAGAGCTATTCCCTGTTCTTCATAGGAATATAGCCAAAAGGATTTAGTCACATCCAGAAGTCACAGAGCTGCAGCTCTCCTTAGCTCTGTTTTTAAATTTCTAAAGCCCTCCTCTGCTGAATCAGTCCATTCCAAAGAGAGAGGGGTTTCTTTTAACAGTTCATATAGGTGTCTTACCAAAACACCATAGTTATGCATCCAAAGTCTGCATCATCCAGTCATTCCCAGGAATGTCTGGAGCTCCTTGATGGTCGATGGTCGTGGAGTTTGACAAATGGCTTCTTTTCTAGCAGTTCCAAGTTCTCTCTGTCCTCCTGTTATTTCATATCCTAGGTAGGAAACTCAGGTTTGGATTAGTTGGGCCTTTTGTCTGGATACCTAATATCCAGTCCCAGAAAATTCAGTAATCCCACCATTCACTGGACATATTCTTCCTTTGTTTCTGTGGCAATTAATAGGTCATCCACATATTGTAAGAGTCCCTGTCTGAGTGGGTGGTTTCCATGATTCTAGTTCCAGTGCTAACTGATTTTGAAAAATCATTGGACTGTTTTTAAACCCTTGAGGTAACACTGTCCAAGTTAATTGGGTTTTCCTTACGGTGTCAGGATGTTCCCATTCGAAAGCAAATAAATTCTGGGTTTTTTTGGCCAATGGTAAGCAAAAGAAAGAGTCCTTTAAATCCAAGATGGCAAACCATTTCTGAGTCAATTTAGTCAGTAAGGTATATGGATTAGCTATTACTGGATGAGTGTCCTCTACAAATTTGTTGATTCCTGAGATCTTGAACCAATATGCAACTTTATTTCTTTACTGGCAAGATAGGAGTATTATATTCCAATTCACATTCAATTAATAATTTATATTTTAAAATTTATCAATGATTTTTTAATTCCTTTGCCCTGCAATTTTAGGCAGTATTGTTTTATTCTAATTGGGCAGCCTCCCCCCCCCCCCTTTTTATTTCTACTTTAACAGGGAAAGCATTTTTGCTTTACCTGGAACTTCAGATGCCCATACTCCCAGATATACCTGATTAAGGATTTCTTCTATTTCAGGGAGGTCCTCCTGTTCGCTTTTCTGTTGAAGTAAAGATAAACTCAAAACTGCAATTAATTGATTTTTAACTCTTAATTCCACTTTGCCGTCTTTTAATGTTGCTTCTTGTCCTAATAAAGATTTCGGAGAATTTAGCATGCATAACAATTTTATGCACTACTCTTTGTTTTCCCAATTTGTACTTTAAGGGTTTCAGAAAGAATGCCTCTTTTTGCCCTGTTTTTCTTTGTTGTTTTTTTTTTTTTTTTTTTTCACTTGGTGGCCAGTAGCTCCCACATTTGTAACAAATTCTTTTCCCTCTGATTTAACACCAAATAAGTTGCTCCTGTATCCACTTAAAAAATCCACTTTATTTCCTCTAGTCCCTAGTTTTAATTTAATCAGTGGATCTGCTAGGGTTGGTTCCCCAGATCCCTGTCAGTCTAGTTCCAGTTCAGTCACTGGAGCCACCCCCTGGCACTTCCCCAGGGAAGTCTCACTTCCAACATCCAAACTCCTTACAGTATGCACACTGATCCCATCCCACAGGAGAATTCAATTTCTCACCTGTTGCTGTCATTCCTCCTCTACCTCTGCCTCGTCCTCTCACATTAGTCCCTCCACCAGTTTCTACTTGTCCCAAAGCAGCCACTGTAGCTGTGCCTATAGCACAACTCAGCTCTTTCTTCTCTACATGTTTCCAATTCTGATACACTCTCCACACTTCTTTAACATTCTCAAGTCCTTCTGCTCTGTTGCCAGGGACAGCAACCTCTTCCTCATCAATAACAGGTAGGGCAGATGCTGAGAGTGCTCCTCTCAGAGGTACCTGTGATACATAATCCCCCAGCCTATCTTCCTGATTATTCTGGTTGGTTTGTTGTTTTTTTTTTTGTTGTTGTTGTTTTTTTTTGTTTGTTTTGTTTGTTTTTTTGTTTTCAACTTTAAACATCATTCCCCCAATATCACAGGCTGAATAACATCCCTCCAGCTTAGCTTTCTGTTTTTCCCTGTCCTTTTCCAAAGCCAAAATTAAGGGATCTGATGGAGGTATATTAATTTTGCATTCTGTCTGTCACTTGGGGTGGTTTCTTAAAGTGAAAAACATATCTGCATACATTACTTCATCCCATTTTTCTTGCTACCTTGTCCTGGGTTCAGCAGTAGCAGTCATGTTTTTCCCTTTGTGTTAACTGGTGCAGTGCTGTGTTTTGACTTCTAGTTTGAGAACAGTGTTGGTGAAGCCGATGTTGTCGGTTGTTGCTAAGTGATGTTTACCCTGACCAAGGACTCTGTGAGGCTCATGCTCTGCCAGGGAGGAGGGGAAGCTGTGAGGAAGCAGAGACGGGGCGCCTGACCCGGGCTAGCCGGGGAGGTATTCCATACCACAGCACGTCATGCCCGGGGTGGGGGGTAACTGGGAGTTACCCGGAAGGACAGGAGCTTCCGGGTGGAACTCGTTTTCTTGGCCGGTGGTATCGTATTCTCTTCCCTTGTTATTTTCCCTTATCATTGTTTTAGCTGATAGTAGCGGTGGTGATTTGTTGCTGACGACATACCTCAAAACCAACATTAATTGTAACAATGTATCATAATTCAAAGTTCCATTTTTAGGCCATTTTTCCTGATCTTCTGAACTATACAAAGGCCACCATCGGTTACAGTATTTTGTCCATGTTTTCTCATTTACCGAGCCCCCAGTTCTTTCTAATGTGCCAAAATGCACCCTAAAGAACTCTTTTTCAAGATTGCTCCACTCTGCTCATTTCCCATTATCAGTCTTGCATTCACACACACACACACTGGGAGTGAGTGAACAAGTTACCTGACTGGGTTTAAACCACGACAGTTCTTTTGGCGCCCAACGTGGGGCACGAGGGGTTGAGATAAGAACAGATCTGACTGGATTGATAGTCACTCGTCACAATGCTGATTTATTGGCTCTCAAGGTTTTTCCTCTTGATCTCACAGTTTCAGTATACCATATCTTACGTCCATCCGGTATTGGCTGTATTAGTGTTTTTCAAGTGTGGGGCTTGGGCTAAGGTTTTTATCCCATTGTACTTTATGGTAATGACTTGTAATACAATAGAATCATTGATCATGAAACTGATCTGGTTTATGTTCCCAGTGTGGTCACCACCTTTATACTTTGGGAGGTATATGATGGAGGTGCTTAGCAATTACACATCTTTTTTCTCCTTCTCAGGTGCTCAACCTGTGAAGGAGACATCCTTTTACCCTCCTAGTCGTCCCCCCAGACCATTTACATTTGAGAGTTTTGAATTTTTTAAATGGCCTTTTAATGCTGTTGAGACTTGTTTGCTGATGGTGATGGGAATCACCATGCTAACACGCATACAGAGTGTGTTTTGCCCACTACTGATTTCAAGAGTTAAGCAGATTCAGGTTTGGGTCTTGTCTGGGGTCAAACGACGATGTAGGAGGACCGAGAGATTTTCCCAGAGGCTGGACAGCCATGAGTGGCAGGGTGTGTGGGATAGTATGGGCAAGTATCTAGGTCAGTGGGCCCCTCCAGTATTTTGGAATTTCACTACCGAACAACTGCAAAATCCAGAAGAATTAGTAAAACACTTAAATGAGGTGTGTGGTCATTCTGGCCATACCAGAGATGGACAAATCACGGCAACGTGCTGGGGCTTGGCCTATGCTTACAGGGCCTTGTTCAACACTATCCAGCACCTTCAAAAGGAAAAGAATATCGGCGGATTTGAGGGCAAAGCGACAGTCGCTACTCAAACTTTGGCTGCAATGAACTGCGCAGCTACCCCAGTGGCAAGTACAGCAGCTGCTCAAACTTCAACTGCAACAGACAGCGCGGTTACCCCAGCTCCAAGCACGGTAGCTACACCACCCCCAGCAACAAGTACAGTCGCTACTCAAACCACAGTGATAATCACTGCAGCCAAACCAGAGGACCAATTCGTACCAATATCAGTTGCCCCTGTACGCAAGAGAACAAGCAAAAAGGAGGCAAAAAGGGTGAAGCGAGATGAAGAACCAATGAATTCACCACCCGGTCCAGAATCTGATCAGGAGTCATCCTCACATGACGAAGAAGAAGAAGAAGAGGTAACTTCTCGACCTCGGACCTCAACCGAGCTGCGGAATATGCGAAAAGATTTTACCCGTCAACCAGGGGAGCACATCATCACCTGGTTACTCCGATGCTGGGACAATGGGGCCGATGGTCACGAACTAGAAGGTACAGAAGCCAAGCAGCTGGGATCACTTGCTAGAGAAGGGGGAATTGACAAAGCAATTGCAAGAGAGAAAAAGTCCCTCAGCCTTTGGAGGAGGCTCTTGGCAGCTGTGAAAGAAAGGTTTCCGTACAAGGACGATGTTACGAGTCGTTCGGCCAAGTGGACTACTATAGACAAAGGCATCCAGTCTCTGAGGGAATCGGCCATCGTAGAGATGATCTATCACATCAAGCCGAATAACGGGGATACACCTATAGATCCAGATGAAGTTGAATGTACACGACCCATGTGGCGAAAACTTACACGGAATGCACCGTCATCATATGCCCATTCATTGGCAACAGTGACCTGGAATGACATAGTACCACTAACAGTGGATGAAATGGTTCATAAACTCCGAGAGTTCGAAGACAATCTCACTCCTTCCATCATCTCAGCTGTGAAAAAACTGTCCCAGGACCTCGACAAATTGAGGGACGATGTATCTGATTTATCCAGCTCCTCACGTGTACCAACACGCGTCTCAGCTATTAACAAAAGACGTCCTATTGTTCAAGAGAGGAGATACAGAAGGTATACGCCACGGGGTACCCTATGGTTTTACCTGCTGGATCACGGAGAAGACATGACAAAGTGGGATGGAAAACCTACTTCAGCTTTGGAGGAACGGGTGAGTGAACTGAAGAGGGGAGCAAGGGCCAAGACTGATCGTCCCATGAGAGCTACGGCTTCAGTTTCTGGTGAGCAGTTTCCCAGATGGAGTGGAAGAGCTGATTTTACTCCAGCTCCTGTGATAACGAAGAATAATCCCTTTCAACACGACTTAAGTGTCCAATGCTGTGACGACCATTAGAGGGGCCCTGCCTCCAGCCAGGTGGAGGTAGGGGACAATCGGATTTACTGGACTGTGTGGATCAGATGGCCTGGCACATCAGTCCCACAGAAGTATAAGGCTCTAGTAGATACCGGTGCACAGTGTACCCTGATGCCATCAAGCTGTCAAGGGGTGGAACCCATCTATATTTCTGGAGTAACAGGAGGATCCCAAGAGTTGACTGTGCTGGAGGCTGAAATCAGCCTGACTGGGAGGGAGTGGCAAAAGCACCCTATTGTGACTGGTCCAGAGGCTCCATGCATCCTCGGCATAGACTACCTCAAGAGAGGGTACTTCAAAGACCCAAAAGGGTACCGGTGGGCTTTTGGTATTGCTGCTTTGGAGACTGAGGAAATTGAGCAGCTGTCCACCTTGCCTGGTCTCTCAGAAGATCCCTCTGCTGTGGGGTTGCTGAAAGTTGAAGAACAACAAGTGCCAATTGCGACCACAACAGTGCACCGGCGGCAATATCGCACCAACCGAGACTCCCTGATTCCCATCCATCAGCTGATCCGTAGACTGGAGAGTCAGGGGGTGATCAGCAGGACCCGCTCACCCTTCAATAGCCCCATATGGCCAGTGCGAAAGTCTAATGGAGAATGGAGACTAACAGTAGACTATCGTGGCCTGAATGAAGTCACACCACCATTGAGTGCTGCCGTACCGGACATGCTAGAACTTCAGTATGAACTAGAGTCAAAAGCAGCCAAGTGGTATGCCACGATTGATATTGCCAATGCATTTTTCTCCATTCCTTTGGCAGCAGAGTGCAGGCCACAGTTTGCTTTTACTTGGAGGGGTGTCCAGTTCACTTGGAACCGACTGCCCCAGGGGTGGAAACACAGCCCTACCATTTGCCATGGACTGATCCAGACTGCACTGGAACAGGGGCAAGCTCCAGAACACCTGCAATACATTGATGACATTATTGTGTGGGGCGATACAGCGGAAGAAGTCTTTGAGAAAGGGAGGAAAATAATCCAAATCCTGCTGAAAGCCGGTTTTGCCATAAAACGGAGTAAGTTCAAGGGACCTGCACAGGAGATTCAATTTTTGGGAATAAAATGGCAAGATGGACGTAGACAGATCCCCACAGATGTGATCAACAAGATAACAGCAATGTCTCCACCAACTAATAAGAAAGAAACGCAAGCTTTCTTGGGTGCAGTGGGGTTCTGGAGAATGCACATCCCAAATTACAGTTCGATTGTAAGCCCTCTCTATCATGTGACCCGGAAGAAGAATGATTTTAAATGGGGCCCTGAGCAGCAACAAGCCTTTGAGCAAATTAAACGCGAGATAGTTCATGCAGTAGCCCTTGGACCAGTCCGAACCGGACCAGATGTAAAAAATGTGCTGTACACTGCAGCTGGGGAGAACGGTCCTACCTGGAGCCTCTGGCAGAAAGCTCCAGGGGAGACTCGAGGTCGACCCCTCGGCTTTTGGAGTCGGGGATACAAAGGATCTGAGGCCAGCTATACCCCAACTGAGAAAGAGATACTGGCAGCCTATGAAGGGGTTCGAGCTGCTTCGGAAGTGATTGGCACTGAAGCACAGCTCCTCCTGGCACCCCGGCTGCCCGTGCTGGGCTGGATGTTCAAAGGCAGGGTCTCCTCTACACATCATGCAACTGATGCTACATGGAGTAAATGGGCTGCACTAATTACACAACGAACTCGAATAGGAAATCCCAGTCGTCCAGGCATTCTAGAAGTCACCATGGACTGGCCAGAGGGCAAAGATTTCGGAATGTCACCAGAGGAGGAGGTGGTGCGTGCTGAAGAGGCCCCACCATATAATAAACTGTCAGAAAGTGAAAAGCAGTATGCCTTGTTTACTGATGGCTCTTGCCGTATTGTGGGAAAGCATCGGAGATGGAAGGCAGCTGTATGGAGTCCTGGACGACAAGTTGCAGAAACTGCTGAAGGAGAGGGTGAATCGAGTCAATTTGCCGAGGTGAAAGCCATCCAGCTGGCCCTGGACATTGCTGAACGAGAAAAGTGGCCAGTACTTTATCTCTATACTGACTCATGGATGGTGGCAAATGCCCTGTGGGGGTGGTTGAAGCAATGGAAGCAGAGCAACTGGCAACGCAGAGGTAAACCCATCTGGGCTGCTGCACTGTGGAAAGATATTGCTGCCCGGGTGCAGAACCTGGTGGTGAAGGTACGTCATGTAGATGCCCATGTACCCAAGAGTCGGGCCACTGAGGAACACCAGAACAACCAACAAGTGGATAAAGCGGCTAAGATTGAAGTGGCTCAGATGGACTTAGATTGGCAACATAAAGGTGAATTATTTTTGGCCCGGTGGGCCCATGACACTTCAGGCCATAAGGGCAGAGATGCAACATATAGATGGGCCCGTGACCGAGGGGTGGACTTAACAATGGACACTATTGCCCAGGTTATTCATGAGTGTGAAACATGTGCTGCAATTAAACAAGCCAAGCGGTTAAAGCCTCTTTGGTATGGAGGACGATGGTTGAAGTATAAATATGGGGAGGCCTGGCAGATTGACTATATCACACTGCCACCAACCCGCCAAGGCAAGCGCCATGTGCTTACCATGGTGGAAGCAACCACCGGGTGGCTGGAAACATACGCTGTGCCCCATGCCACTGCCCGGAACACCATCCTGGGCCTTGAGAAACAGATTTTGTGGCGACACGGCACCCCAGAGAGAATTGAGTCAGACAATGGGACTCATTTCCGGAATAATCTTATAGATATTTGGGATCCCCTACCATGCACCAGCCTCTGGGAAAATCGAACGGTACAATGGGCTGTTAAAAACTACACTGAGAGCGATGGGTGGGGGAACTTTCAAGCATTGGGATACACATTTACCAAAGGCCACCTGGTTGGTCAACACCAGAGGATCTGCCAACAGGGCTGGCCCAGCCCAGTCAGAACTTTTACATATTGTAGAGGGGGACAAAGTTCCCGTGGTGCATATGAAGAATTTGCTGGGGAAGACAGTCTGGGTTATTCCTGCTTCAGGTAAAGGCAAACCCACTCGTGGGATTGCTTTTGCTCAGGGACCTGGATATACTTGGTGGGTAATGCGGGAAGATGGGGAAGTCCGATGTATACCTCAAGGGGATTTGATTTTAGGGGAAAACAGCCAGTGAACTCAATTGTATGCCGTTGCCTGCTGTGTAATGCTTTTATAGCCCATCAACTAGATGTCTCCAGGTCACCAGTGACTGGCCCTGACTTCCCTCCAGCCATCATCCCAACAGAGAATGAACTTGGAACATCATGGACCGAATGGACTCGGCAGCATTATAGGGATTGGTCCATGCACTAAGAAAATGATTTTTTTTTTCCTCTTGGTCTGTATGTATATGGATGTATATATGTGGGAGAGCGATGGTGTATTGAAAATGTGGGATCTGAGCACGACGTGAATGGTATGGAATAAGGGGTGGATAATGTCCTGGGTTCAGCAGTAGCAGTCATGTTTTTTCCTTTGTGTTAACTGGTGCAGTGCTGTGTTTTGACTTCTAGTTTGAGAACAGTGTTGGTGAAGCCGATGTTGTCGGTTGTTGCTAAGTGATGTTTACCCTGACCAAGGACTCTGTGAGGCTCATGCTCTGCCAGGGAGGAGGGGAAGCTGTGAGGAAGCAGAGACGGGGCGCCTGACCCGGGCTAGCCGGGGAGGTATTCCATACCACAGCACGTCATGCCCGGGGTGGGGGGTAACTGGGAGTTACCCGGAAGGACAGGAGCTTCCGGGTGGAACTCGTTTTCTTGGCCGGTGGTATCGTATTCTCTTCCCTTGTTATTTTCCCTTATCATTGTTTTAGCTGATAGTAGCGGTGGTGATTTGTTGCTGGACTGTTCTTGTCTCAACCCGTAGGAGTTGCACTCTCTCGATCCTCCTGCCTGTTCCTCCGGGAGCGGGGAAGGGGAGAGCCCCGGTGCAGGGGGGGGGGAGACGGACACGGACCTTGATTGTTGTCAGCTCGGCACCACTCACTGGGAGTGAGTGAACAAGTTACCTGACTGGGTTTAAACAACGACATACCTCAAAACCAACATTAATTGTAACAATGTATCATAATTCAAAGTTCCATTTTTAGGCCATTTTTCCTGATCTTCTGAACTATACAAAGGCCACCATCGGTTACAGTATTTTGTCCATGTTTTCTCATTTACCGAGTCCCCAGTTCTTTCTAATGTGCCAAAATGCACCCTAAAGAACTCTTTTTCAAGATTGCTCCACTCTGCTCATTTCCCATTATCAGTCTTGCATTCACACACACACACATGGGATCCCACAGACACACTCCACACAGTTACAACACTTGAGACAGAGACTAAAATTGTATCAAACTAACAACCTGTCACCAATAACAAAATCACAAGACCAAAATCTTACAACACTTGAAACAGAGACAACAATTAATAATGCATTTATAACAGTCTGTCACCAATAGCAAAATCACAAGACCAAAATCATAACTATAACAAGCCACAACATAAGTCAACTACCAGTAAAATCCAAAACCTTTTCTACAAGATGCCCACTGCATCTTGCAGGACCCAAGCCACAAGATGCCCTCTGCTTCTTATGATTGTATACTGGTAAAAACCAAAACCTTTTCCACAAGACACCCACTGCATCTTGCAGGACCCTGCCCCCTGCTTCTTGTTGGTGTATACCAAACGGACACTAGCAGCCAGGTATATGCATTTACTCACGAGATTTTCTATCTTGATTTACGGAAAGCTTCCAAACCATGCGTACACTCACCAAACCAGTTTACCAAACCGAGATGCCCTCTGCATCTTACAGACTATATAAAAGAAAAGAATACCTTTTATGAGATGGTCCTTGTCTGCTCCCGCACTGATCCGAATGAGTCGAGGGGTCCCTCTGGGAAAAACTCCCGAGGGGCCTAGGGAGCTCTGTCCTCAGCAGGTCCTGCAGCTGGGCAGAGATGGTCCCATCTGGGTCACCAAATTGATTTGGAGAAAACTCCAGGAACTCGCCAGCAAAGTTTTAAATTGACAAGCAGGTATTCTTTATTGCGACACTGGGAGACATGGGGGATAGCTCCTCCAAGCGTGTCTCTGTCAGGCATCAACCAGGCTGTGATTATATTGTCCTTAAACATACATATTCATTAGATTACATACATTATATCATACTTCTTAGACAATGCCTCCTTTATGCATACAAAAATGTGGCTAGTGGACTTTGGTACCCCCAGTGGTT
Organism: Pezoporus wallicus; assembly: GCF_028554395.1. Classification (NCBI taxonomy): domain Eukaryota; kingdom Metazoa; phylum Chordata; class Aves; order Psittaciformes; family Psittacidae; genus Pezoporus; species Pezoporus wallicus. Next base: position 154,394 of record NW_026640748.1, read on the forward strand.
ATTTCTTCATCACTTTGTTTTAGGATCATTGTTATATTAGTAACCACCAGGTGGTTCTGGCAAAGCTTATCTTAGTAATTTTTGTTTTCTCTATAGCTGCTAACAAAGCCTAAGGTTCTTGAGGTTACTTATTTACAACCCTATTCTTCAATCAACCCCATTCTTCAATCCACCTTATTCTTCAATCAACCCCATTCTTCAATCAACCCCATTCTTCAATCAACCCCAGTCTTCACTCTTAAAGCTGTAACTTCATAGATTATTTTGAAGATTAAGACATTCATAGGTGATTTAGCTAGTTTAAGACAAATGTGATACATGGAGAGCCAAGTTTTAAGGAACATTCATTAAGCTTAATTAAGTAAAATGGAGTTTGTAGTAGCATACAGAGTGGCTTCCATAATTTATGTGTATTCAGTTTTCATATTTTATTAATGGGTAGATTTAAGACCATACTGAGAAATTAGAAGTTCTAGTTTAAAAAAAGAGAACCACGGGGGAAAAAAAATAAATGAAGTACAAGGCCACATCAGTTTTCTATTTTGAGTGCACCACGGAGACAGGATATACACTTTCTATCCATCCTGTACAGCTTCAGCAAGTTTCTATCAGCTGGAATTAGTTTAATGGAACCTTACTGGTGTTTGAAAGATTTTAATTAACTCCTTTTTTAGGGCAGCTTTAGAAGTGCTTGTCAGTATTTTTAAGTAAAACAGAAAAAGAGAAGCTGGAAAATAGCACTCAAAAATTTTACAACTGTTTTTCTCACTTGACTTTTTTCTTTAACAAAGTGGCTCTTAGAAGACTAACCTTTGTTATGACTGCCTAGGACCTTGAGACCTTCCAGAAGAACACATCAGCTTTTGCTGCTTGTGATTGTTTCTGTAGAATTTGTAGTAAATTACTGAATTTAAAATGAGGAACTGTGTGTGCATTTGTGTGAGGGAAAGTTGAAACAGTCTGAGATGACAAATTTAAAGTTTCTTGGCTATTGCTGAACCGATCTTGTGTAAACTATTTGGCCTGCTTCCAGTGTTAAAGGCCTCCTGAACATCTTCATTTCCTGTGGCTGCAATCACAGATGAAGTTATTGGGGATGGCCACTGAAAAGTACCTACAGTCATCTTACATGAAACTCCTTTAGTGTTGCTTGCTCCTGTACTTAGAATAGCTCTGTCACTCCCCATGCAACCCTTTGCAATCCATGTCTGACTTTTTCATTCTCAGGCTGTAACTTAAATATGGAGTGTATGTCTATGATGCTGGTGAGGTTAAACTATTCCCACTGAACTGAACAGCACACTGTCCTCCCCACTACATCACTGGGCCCTGGCTTTCAGGTGAGTTCTGAAACAACCCTGTGCATGTTGCCATTGTGGAAGTGCTGCTGTGTGTGATCCTTCAAATGGTACCAGAAAGGCAGTGGGACTGAAACAGGTGTGCTAGTTTGCATTTTATTTTGTATAATGCCAGGCAGCCAGGACACTGTGAAACAAAGAAATACAAAATTAAGTATAATCTCAGTTCTGCTTTGTAGTTAAGTAATGTTGAGCTTGGTAGCTTTACAACAGTAGCAATGGGTAAGAGCTTTGTGGTCGATGACAGTGAAGAAGTATCTTAGGTAAATGTTTTACAATAACCAGCTAGAACTGAACTAGTGTTTGCTGGCATTACAACAGGACTTTCCAAACCTAAAGTTCAGCCAAAGCATGAAGTGATGAAGAGGAAGATGATGAAGAAACGACCACCAGGGGTCCCAAAGAGTACCACCACCTTCTTGTGCACATGCAGAAATAGGTGTGGAATTAAGTAAAGCAGTTCTCAGAAGCCTTATGAATGGAATTTACTGGAAAAGTAATGAACATCTGTGTTAAGCAACAATATAATCACAGTCTGTTTGATGCTCGGATGAGACACGTTAGGAGGATATACCCCCTCCCCCCCATGTCTCCCAGCCCTGCAATAAATACTTGTCAACTTGAACTTTGTTGGTGAGGTTTTAGCCAGTTCTGTGAATCAACCATTAACACCTCATTGGGGATCCTCTTAGTGTAGTAATTAATAGGAAATGGAGCCTGGCTGAGTGACCCAACCTGTATGAGTGAGCAAGCTGAGATGACAAGGATTTCACCTGTGTGCTTCAAAGCCATAATTGCCTAAAACTAATTGTCATCAGACAAAGTCTAGCTGCTCTAAACATGCCTGTCTTATTTCATACAATCTTACTAAAAGCTTTATTAATAACACTGAGTGGCAGAGCTTGGTTCCTTCATTTGGAACTGAGACTGATGGGGCAGAGGTTGCCTGAATCATCTCACTTACTGGTTTTAAATATAGCCCTGGCTTTTGGAGTCCCTCCAGGCTTGCAGGGATTGTTGAAAATGAATGCTGTATCGTCAGACAACTCTCTTAATTTGTACTCTAAAGATTTTGTTTTAATCAAGAACTTTCTAAGCCGTGATAGGAGAACAAAAATATTGCATCAGTCTTCCAGGGTGGTTAGTCTTTTTTATGTTGTTATTTTGTTCTCCCCCAAACATAAAATAGAAGCATTTGTAGCTGTTAGGTCTTCATAATAAGACTATTGACACTTACTAATGCTAGTAATTGCTGGTATTCTTCTTACTGTTGTTTGCAGTCTCTTATACCAGTGTTCTATATGGGCTGCCTTCTTGGATCTTGTATTTCTGATTCTTGCATGTTACTCAGATTTTAAATTTTCCTCTCATTTCATAAAAAATTATGTTTAAGTGGAAGCCAAACAAACAAAAAAATTAAGTGCTTTCATTTTGAAATCTCAACTCCTTTATGGAAAAGTTTCCTTATATAAAAACCAAGTCATGTTTAAAATTGTAGCCTTGAGATTTTAAACTGCTTCTGGGGAAGCTTTGGTTGCACTGAGGGTCTACCTGGTAAAGCTTTCCAGGGTGGACCTGGCTCATAGGCAAGCAGCAAACTGGGTCTTTTTAGGCTTGCTTGCTATTAGTGAGACCAAGCCATTAGACCTTAGCTGAAATAACTTAATTGTTTATCATGAGCATGACTTAGCACAACTGCTTTGCTTAGCAGGGGGTGTCTCTGTTGGTGGGGAGCTGCCCTTCTGATGAGGCATGATAAGCAATGCTTTAGAAATTTGGCCTGTAAATGGCTTGCATCTGCTTCTGTAAATTGCTTTGTAAATGTCTAAGCAGGCACATCCCTAATGGTAAGATATGATAATAATTTGAAGGAAGAACTAAGCACGTAGCTCGCAGGTATTAGCAATTGATCAATAACACTGAAGCTAAAAGGTAAACACCTGTAAGAATCCTGATTAATACTAACCAATAGACTGTCATTGTAGCCCTAGCCCAAGTGTGCAGTAGGATAAGAGAACTACATTTATGTAACTTAGCAAACTGTATGTGTGGATGCTTTAGATAAAATTATATCAGGATGGAAATGTAAGGTATAAACCCCCTGAAATTTACTGTGCTTTGGACACGTGCATAGAGGTTTGAAACCGCACGTGCTCCCAGAGCCATTAAAGGTCTGTGCTTTACTTTACAGTGTGTACTGTGAAGTGGTTTCTTTGTCTCGTTAGTTAGCGTACCACCAAACCCTACTTGTTACAAAGGCTGCTGTCACAGTCTGTTTGGATCTAACCAAATTTCCAGGATGATCACCTCTAAAGCTGAAGGTGATACTTACTGCAAAAAGGCCCTTCTTTGTCCTGTTACTATCCTGTCCTGACACAAGAGCACATTTGAGAGTAAAATAATAAAAATATTTTCCAATTGATATAAATGAATGTGAAGATATTATACTTTGTTGTAATACTAGGGTTTAATGAAGGTAATTATTCTGAAAGAGGATTATATTTCATTTCTAGAATTAAGAAATCAGAGCAAAACTGTGCTACATTTTTATAATTTTAATATTAGTGACATGACTTTGCAGTCACACAACTGCATTTATTTTTAATAAAATTGCTTTAGTATAGCAATATGCTTTACAGCAAATAGTGTTAAAGTGGGAATAAAATAACAACATTGGAGGCATTGTGATGGACAGTATATATATTATCTTTTTGTCCCTCAGGTATTAGGTTAATTAGTCAAGAGCTCTTGCAAGTGGTGCTGTGCAACACTGAATGAACTAAAAAAAAGGCAAACAAAAGCAACATGTAAATCCTAAGCACAATTAAAAAAGAAAACCAACCAAAACCTAAACAAGCCAAAACCAAAACCAAACAATGAAACAAGCTTGACCTTGTCTTTCTCTGAGGACTGATTGACTTTTAGTTAGCTGATAGGTTATATGTGGTGTTTGCATGTCACTGAAACCGAGCAAATAAAATTCTTTGATCTTTGACATTTCTTCTTTTAACTAAAGACTACTCATATATATATATATATATACCTGTAGAGATACATTTAAGATTCTATTAGAAATATAATTCTCTCACAATGTTAACTTTCCTTCAGAAAAAAAAAAAAAATAAAAATCCCCAGTGCTTCATCTGCTGTTTGATAACAGAGTTTAGTTGGTCTTTGAGTACCTCAGACTTTGAAGGACCTTTTTCTCCTCCAGGTGTTCTTTTTTAATTTTTTTTTTTAAAATGAAATGTCACAAATTGTGGGACCATGTTTTAATAGTTGAAATTTGTGTAATTCCTTGAGACTTTAATATTCATGTACAAACCAGGCATGTAATGGCAGAGCAGCCCTGGAGATTTCTGTAGGGAAGCTAAAGCACTGTCATTGGTCTTGTGGGGTTTTGTTTTTTTTTTTTCCAAAGACACTGAAAATTCTTTTCAGTCCAGGAACTGCTGGAATTAATACCACCTAAAAAACCATCTGAATAGATCTGAATATATTTCAGGTAGTATATGATCTATAAAATAGAACATCCATTGATTTTAGTAATGTAAGATTTCTTTTAACAGCAATAGAGGACTATCATTCTCTTCTGCAATGCTTATATTTACTAAGAACTGTAATGTATTCTCCAAAATGTCCCTAAAATTGAACCATCTAGTAGTATAACTGAAGAAAACAGATTTTTTTTTTCCATAAAGCGTGGAAAGAGGGGAATTTGAGTGCATAGTAATGGTTAGAATTTTCTTAGAACACAAATGACATTGAAAAGGATCATATGAATGGGCAGTGTATGAGTGAGATAGAGTGGAATAATTTTAAAAAATCCGTTTTAACTGAACACCATAAAGCAAGAAGCATTGGAGATAAAGATCTTTTATTTTATAGTTTATTTGGTTTCCATCTATTATATTTAATTAGAAACAGATGATGCATTCAACTAGTTTAAAGGGGAATGTGTAGGACTTGAAAACTGAATCTTTGCCTTTTTCTGTTGCCTCCAACCATAGCTGATGCACAACTGACCGTAATGTAATAATTAATTTTGTGATACAACTAATGTGTATAGGAATTAAATTATGTGATATAATTAGCTTTATATGGATAATTTTATATGTTCTGAATCTTTCTGCAGTTTGAAAATAAGTAAATACCCTTATCTGCAGTTTGAAAATAAGTAAATACCCTTATCACTAACCTGAAGGCTTTATTTAACTCCAATTTAGATTCTTTATATTGGGATTATCACCTTTTTTTTTTTTCCAGAGTATTAGCAAAGGAACATTTTTTAGGATTATTAATTTTTTCTTTAGGAGAGGCATTTTCCAACAGCACTTTCTTCTGTTCAGTGAAATACCGGGGGAAGGGGGGGGGGAGGGGGGGAGGAACATATATTAGAATAAATTACTGAGAAATAAATGGAGCTTTTGTGGGGTTGCCAGTCACAGTTGTCATTACTCGTTTCTTAAAGATCCTAAAGAATAGGAATTTAATCAACACACGTATTTTTACTTTGAAGAACAAAAGATTACCCAACCCCAAGCCATCTCTTCAGGCCAAGGGTGAGGTGTCAGGATTTGGGCTTGGCCAACTGCTTATGAGTTTCACCTTCATTCTCCCTGTGTGTGGGCACTCGCTGTACAAGCATGAAGCTACCTTTTTATCTTCTGTCTCACTACGATGAGCTGAATAAGGTCAGAAAGTGCCAAGGAATGGACCTGAGGTGGGAGGAATGAACTTTTTGTTAGTGATTTCAAGTTGCTTAACTACCTCTTTCATAGAAATGCTGTCTTTCTCCCCAGTGCTTTCTGTTGAGGTACCATATCCACCCTGTTTGTGACTGTACAGTCAACATGCTGCAGATCCTGCAGCCCTTTGCTTTGTACAACCTGCACCAAATGCGTGTAGTGGTCAGCCTCTAATCTGATTTTGACTGCTGCCCCAGCAGAGCTTATAGGACCTGCGAGTTCAATAACTCATAACAATGAGACAATTATGCTGAATGCTTTTAAGCAGGGTGCTTCCTTGGTTATGGCCTTGACAGAATAACCAGCAGTGTTCCAGTTTAATCTGGTAATTACTTGCCATTAATCTTGGTTCACTGATAATTCAACCAAAAACATTATTGAGGAAACTATTGACAGAAAAAAGATAAAGGAACATGAATTGTGGTTCATTGTCTGGGTTTTTTTTTTTTGTTTGTTTCTTTTTTCTTTTCCCCTTAACTCCTATGCTCCTTGCTTTTCAGCAGCTCTTTGCTTGTACCCCAACTCTTCCTACAGCAGTAATGGCTACAGCACACACAATTTCAAAGTTGTGTTGTGAAAGCATTGCCTTTGCCTAAACTCAAGGCTAACCACTAGGAAAGGATGTGAGCAATATTTTGAGAATTGAGAGTTCAGGAGTTTAAAGAAAATGGCATTTTCTGGGGGTGCTGTTCTGTCTTTCCTTAAATCAGCTGTGATCGCCAGCTGATGGTTTTTTAGCAAGACAGAGGATTAAGCTGACTCAGTGATTGAATCTGCAAAGTTAATTGAAAAGAGTCATTAAATTGGGTGGAATTTGAAGAATTTTAGTGTTCTAAGTCTCAAAGCCTCAACCCCTCAGGCTTCACACAGAATGAAACACATAATCAGCTTTCAGTAAGCACTAGTTTTCATAAATCATAAACTCTAGGCAAAGCTGAAACCTGCAAATTTTGGTCTCTTATTGTTGTTTTGTGATAATGACTATTATTTCTTTTTCCTATTGTATATGACTCAGTAACTGCGTTAGCACAGATGGCTAAAATCTAGCAGAAATGTAATCAGCATTTATGGACGTGATGTGTTCAAAATAAATGACAGAAGAAGAAAAATGTATTGCTTTAGAAACTAGGAAGCAGATTAAACCATAACAATGCATGTAAACACATTCAGGGAAGAAGGCTGCAACTTTGTTTTCAACACAACTCTAATTTTAACATATAAAATCTTCTGTTGAATTTACTGATGGGACAGGAAGCAAGTTAAATAAAATCGGAGAGCAAATGGCTTAATATCACTAATTTGGGAATTTTATTTTATTTTTTTTTTTAAGCCTACCAATTTGTGATATAATGGGCATAGATTTCATAGTACAGTGGAGAAAAAGAAAGGACACGCTATCCTACAAATCCTAATTATCAGCATTTTCCTTAGTTCAAAGTTACCAGCAGTCTTAGATTTAAACTCACTATATACTTTTGACTTCTTAATCTGGGAACAGTAGACTAAGAATTGTTCATAAACCCGTAGTGGTAATTATGGAAGTACAGAACTGGAGTTTATATGTCAGCTGCCACCCTTTTAATGAAGAACTAAGTGACTCTTGGCTAATTTCTTCAAATTGTAAAACCTACATTGCAATGATAATTCTTGAATGAGCAAGTTAAGTTATTATTACAGCTGGAGGGTGGTGCACAGGTATGTTATGGTTTGTAGGTATGGTTGGTTTATATTACTCTCGCCATAGACTTTTTTGCCTGCTGCCCTGCAGAGGATGAGTGATATTCTGGTGGTTAATCTGCATCCAGTGGTGCATCCTGATGTGAAGGTTGGGGGATATGATGAACATAATGCTCTGAATGGTGAGGAAAGGGGATGGTTTTATTTGACGATCTGAACTGTGTCATGGACAAATGTTTCCACTCTTCTTTCTTTTGTGTGTACTGACTGGAATTTTTTTTGCACTTTCTTCCCTTCTTCCCTCTTCCCTTCTCCCCCCTTTGCTTCTCCCCCCAGCTAATGAGAAACACATTATTAGCTTCACTGCTTTTGGTAAAGAAATTGAGACTTAAGGTGGACTTTCAGAACTACAAATTCTGCCATATTTATTTCGGGCTGTTAACCTGCTCTTCTGAATATACTAAAGGAGATGTGAAGCACTATGGAATTAGACTTGAGCTTCTCAAAGTTGCATATGAAAATAATTAGATAGTCATGGCTTGGTCTTCTGCATATTATGGGAGGTGATATAATGCCTTTATAGGTGAAAGCTGCCTTGAAGGTGTTCTTCACTATTTTTGTTTTTACATCCAATGTTTTATGTATCCGTCTCCCCACAATCCTCAGGGTATTATCAAGATGCTCATACTGTTTTCTGATAATGTCTGGTCTAGAGGAGATAATTTGACTGATCTTATTCTTGCAGATTTCTGTAAATTCGAGCTCAGGAGTCCATTATCAGTGACAAGAAAATTACTAACTTTTTAAATGACCTTGAAAAACAAAGATTTCTAAAGCATGGTTTCTATTCAGCAGGAATTCATCAACACACCTTCCTGTCCCCTTCCCCCTGCCACACAAAAAATTCTCTAGCAGATGCATTGTCTCTGTTACAGCTGCTTCTGACATTTGTCACAGGACTGTTTTTCCAATCCCTTTGGACCTTTCATACCTCTGAACTACTTAAATGTCACACCGTGAAAGAGTTAATGGCCATAAAAATGATAGAATTAGAATGCCTCTTGGGATTTTGGTAACATACAGAGCTTTATAGGTATCATGGTTTAAGCCCAGCAGGTAACTCAGAACCACACAGCCACTCTCTCATTCCCTGCCTTCTTCCTCCCCCCACTCCTGGATGAATGGGGAGGAGGATCAAAAGAATGTAAATTCCGTGGGTTAAGATGACAACAGTCCAGTAACTAAGGTATAACATAAAACCAGTACTGCTACCACCAATAATAATAAGGATAAGAGAAATAACAAGGGGAGAGAATACAATTGCTTGCCACTTGCTGACCGATACCCAGCCCAGTCCAAGCAGCGACCTAGCCCTATCAGGTAAATCTCCACAGACATGCATGACATGCTCTGGTATGGAATACCCCTTTGGCTACTTTGGGTCAGGTGTCCTGTCTCTGCTTCCTCATGGCTTCCTGTGCCCCTCCTCACTGGCAGAGCATGAGACTGAAAAAGTCCTTGAACGGAGTAAACATTACTTAGAAACAACTAAAACATAGGTGTGTTATTAGCACTGTTCCCAGACTAAAGTTGAAAACACTGCACTGCACCAGCTACTAAGCAGGAGAAAAATGACTGCTACAGCTGAACCCAGGACAATAAGAAGCACCTTTCCAGCAGAGACCGCTTCTTTGGCCATTTTACTATTAAGTCAGCACAAATTGTACTAGTTTAGTATTGTTTTCCAAGAAACTGAAGAAAAAAAAGTGATTAATACAACTTCCCTAATTCATGTCTTTTAGAAGTTTTAGATAGTTATATACCAGAAATTAAATTGATATTTGTCTTTTTGCTCTAGTAGATGAGTTATAGTCCTGCTAATCTTTCTTTTAAATAATGGAATTGAGTTTTATTTTTAATTCAAAACTTGCACTCTCTTGGCAGCTCACCACCAGCAATTCAATTTCCAAATTGTGTGGTACAGCTTAATCCTTTCTTCTGGGTATAGCGAGGAAATCTCCAGGATAGGGGACTATTGCAGCAGTGTCATAGGTAGATACAGAAGAGCAGCTATGGTTTTGATTCTTGTCATTCTTTTTTATTTTTGTCTGTTTAATTTTTTTTTGCTGCATGTCCACGGAGTGCCCTTTTTCTGTTGGGTCACTTTACTTGAGCAGCTCCCACTGTGTGCAGAGGGGTTCTGTAAAAAGGATATGTTTGTGAATCAAAAGCGATTATTTATTGCCTAAACATGCAGCAGATAGTTGGAACTAATTTGCTGCACCAACCATCCCGCTGAGACTATTGGTGAGCTTTTGCCAGAAAGCTTGTCATCAGCCATGTGGCTGCTTCAGTGTCTGCTTCTTGAAACATTCTCCTCAGGTATCTGAGACAGGGTTGCATTGCAGAGCTGTATCAAATCTCACAGACACCTTTGACCCTGGGAGGAGGCTAAGAAAAAGTTGGTATCAAGGTACATGAGCTATGATTTGCATAAAAGTTCTTTAAGCTATACTAAATTGATGTAAAACATCATTATGAATGTGAAGACTCATAACTTCATTCCCACTAAATTTATCTAGAGAGATCATGAACTGGAGTGTCATATGTGATTATTTTATACCTGTGAATATATTGCTGCATGTGACATTAATGGTTCACTCTATAATGCATGATTTTTGTCTTCTAATAATTGTCTCTTACAATCTCTCTGAATGCAGTTTTCAAGCAAATGTTTAATTTGTTCTTGATAATTGCGTACAGCTCATATGTAGACATAGCAAGCTGAATATAGAGTGCATATATGTGTTCTAAGAACTACTTAGAGCCATTTTTGTGTTCCAATATCAAGCTGGATTGTTCGTTGTTTTTTTTTTTTTAAGATACCTGCTCTTCTTCACAGCATTCACAAAATCTTGGATTAGCAGCCAGCAGATGCTGTTACAACATAGTAAAGCAATGCTTATTCAATGAAATCAAATATAGTTTGATCTGAGAGATCATATGTATAAAAAATAAGAGTTTATTCAGCAAAGTTTAAATGCAGGAGTGAAGGATGCAATCTTCACTTGTGACTGGGGGTTCTGGATTGGTCACAGCTATTGTAACAGTGAAGTTCTGATGCTTATAATGAAGGCTATTAATTCTGTGTTCTCTAATATTAATTGTCCAGTACAGAACACAAATAACTTGCCCTCTGAGAGAAGCTTCATAGCTTATTACAGTTTGTGTGAAATATTTTCAGTCATTTATGAAACTGTGGTTTTTTTTTGCCTTGTTTCTTCCTGATAATGGTGTACAGCCACATGCAAGCACAGCAGAATATCACAGCATGGTTTGTGTTGGAAGGGACCTTCAAAGATCACCTAGTTCCAGCCATTGTGCCATGGGCAGGGGTGATCCTGTAGGTATCTTGATTGCTATGTGCTGTAGATATCAAGAAGTTAAGCAGATTCATGCACGTTAATACTGCTACATACAAAGCATTAATGAGAATGAATCTTTGCTAAATGTTGCTGCGTATTTTTTTCTTGCAGCACTTTATCTGTTCATGAGAAGGTTTCCCCCTCTCATTATGGAATTCGTCACCAAAAATTGCAGGGTTAGGGTTGGAAGGGTCCTTAAAGCTCATCCAGTTTCACCTCCCCTGACATGGACACCTTCTACTAGACCAGGTTGCTTCAAGCTCTGTCCAGCCTGGCCTTGAACACTGCCAGGGATGGGGCAGCCACAGCTTCTCTCGGCAGCGTCTGCCAGTGCCTCACCACCCTCATGGGGAAGAACTTCTTCCTAATGTCTAATCTAAATGTACCCTCTTCCATTGTAAAGCCATTACTCCTTGTCCTATCCTTATGTGCCCTTTTAAAAAGTCCCTCTCCAGCTTTCTTGTAGGCCCCCTTCAGTAGGAGAAGTTTATAACTAATTAATTATGGTACTTATATGGGATATGAGTCACCAATTCAATCCCCACTTTGAAGAAACAGACATGGTCCATCTCTGTTGACACTTAATTCACCTTACCAGAGTTGATCTGCTTTAGGGAGAAGATCATTGTCTTCAGGTTTCCTGATGAAGCTTCACTATACCCATGGGTTTCCATAAGAAATGCAAATATCCACTCAGACAGAATTCCATTAGGAATGCACTGATTAGGGAAATGGAGCCCTAAAAGCGTGTCTGTAGCAAGTAAGGCCTTGAGATCCAGACTGTATTCCAGTGGGTGTTTAATACATATCTGGAGGGAAAAACCCTAAGCAGATACACCTCTCACTTCTCACTGGAGTATTTAAGGAATGGAAATTGGAGCATTACCAGAGGATGCAAAAGTTCTAGGAATTGCACCTCAAGACAAAGTACTTAGCCACATGGTTATTGATTTAAAAAGGAATGCTATGGCTTTATCTGTCTCCCTGAATTTTTCTTGTCGCTGTTATGTGGCTTGAGTCATAAAAAGTTGCAAGTTAACAAAAATGTTTAATAACAAATGTCTTAAAAAAATCTTATAAAATGAAGATGTTGTAAACAAGGCACAGTTAGAAACTGCCATTTTTGGGGAGCTATATATTTGCAGATGTATACATGTGAGTAAAGTCTTGTAAATCACATAGTGAATACTGGCAAAATGAGCCTCATGTAATGGAAGTGGAAACACTGTTTCCCATGCCTCTTAATTCATTTAGATACTTATCACAAGGAATTTAATTTAAAAAAAATCAATGTTGCCCATGCCTGTTGCCTATACAGGTAAAACCAGAAGGCTTTTGTGGTTGTATTGCATCTTGGTTTTACTCATTTTGGTTTTTATTTCATCCAGGATCCAGAGGTCTTGATTTGCAAATGAATTTTTTTTTTTTTTTCTTCTGTTTAAACCTCCATGCATCAGCCCAGGGAAAGCAGGGTTAGTGTTTGTCCCAGAACTTTGGGTTTGATTGCAATAAAGAGGCAAACTGTGGGAAGCAGTAGTGAAGGAAACTCCTTTTCTGGCCATTGTAGATATAGCAAAATCGTGAATCTTGTTTGTAGGACTCCCCAGTGACGAGGGATGATGGGGAAACCTCAGAGTGCTACAGGTAGCAATGTGGCTGCATATTACAACCATCGAATGGTTGCATTCTCTAGAACAGGTGATACTTGTTGGGTTTTTTTGTTCTGATAGTCAAAAAGTACAAGACTTCACATGTGTTTTTCACGAGTGGTAGATTTAAGACTAAAAATCTACTAGATTCACATACTGCTGACAGAAATAATTTGAGTTTGATTTAATAGAGCAAAATAGCTTAGACCAACAACATATGAAGAATAAAGTATTTTGAATTGGCATCTGCTCAGGAAATTTTAGTTCAGGTAAGGCTAAACAGTCTATTAGAATACAGCTGCCTAATTAAGTCTCTAAAAATGTGAATCTTTGAAATCTGCATCAGTGTGAAGCTGACTTTTCAAGACACTTTACAGTGCTTCGTAGATAAAATACTGTGTATCCCCAGTCTGTCTGTGTAATCTTAACAAGATCTTGTTTTAAACATTTGGATTTAATAGTATCATATGGTGGATATGAATGGCTGACTTCAAAACTTGTGACCTCCTCTAAATGACATGTCATAGGATATTCTTAAGCTTTTCCTGAAATGGTGTTAAAAATGTATAGGTTCCTGTGAAGCCACACAAAGATAGATGACAATCAACCAGGTGATTCCAAGTACCTATTAACCTTTACTCTCTGAAAAGCTCCCTAAGAAGCTGTTAACAAATTCAGAAGATATGCCTAAACACTCTGTAATCACAAATGTGTTACAGCTGGAAAAGACTCTTGTATATGTAATTTCAGGTATTCAGCCAATATATTTTAGACTAGTGTGAGAAACCTGCTCAGCAATGAATATGTTACAGATGGAAATTGTGAAGCAAAGAGCCCTTTAATAGCAGCATGCTGTGTGCACCATCCACGGACAAATGAGCACACCCGCTCAGCAGATATTTACAGTTTATATGCCTCTCTAGGTTTCGCCTCCTGACTATGCCAGCCTTCCTCTGGGAAATGATTTACATTTTCCAAGAAACCCAAACCCCTCCCCTCTGATGGTTCTTGGAGGGTCTCTGGTGGTCGTGGGGAGGAAGGCTCCGAGTCTTCCTCATGAATGAACTTCTGAACATTGCTTCTGCGCATGCATTCAAGCCTTGCAGTTACATAAACTCCTTATCGGTACACAGATGTTCCTATCACTGACTGCAAACTCCCTTGGCTGGGGCCCACACCCTGGTATCCCATGCCTTACAGACTTTCTGTTCTGCCTATAGCTCGCCCGTAACAAAACCTCTTATATTTTTTTCACAATTAGTTTAGAGTCCTTTTTCACTGTTGACCTCTTCTACATCATTAGTATCATGTCACTACTGTAGGTGTGCAGGTCTTTTGGGTTTTTGTTTGGTGATTTGGGCTGTTTTTTCCTTTTTGTTGTGTTTTTTGTTTTGTTTTGTTTTTCCCTGACTAGTAGTGAAGTGTGTTGTGCTTGATTTGGTTCATGTAGCTTACTGGGTAGATAGTACTTGGTTTAATAGATCCTTACAGATGAATTTCTCTCAGATGCGACATGTTTGCACACTTCAGAAGAAACCATCTTTTTGGAGGTTAAGAGAGTTTGTTTTCCACCTGTGCTCATTTGCTGATCTCGGAGTGACAGACTTTTTAATGGACACCCCCCCACCCCCTGTAATTTCATGAAGCCATTTGCTTGTTTTCAGCTGTAAGGGCTGGTGTGTTCTATATGGGTTACTGGAGGGCATTACATGTGTCAGATGTAAAGGAAGGAAATTTTCTCAACTCCTAGTGTTTGATATGTCCATCAGCTCCCCAGGAAAGCCAAGACCCTTGCACCCAACCAGCCTGTCAGTGTCCCATTATAGGGACACTCCTCTGAATATTTCTGTTGGATTGGAGGGTGATTCAACTAACTTGTTCAGTGAAACAGCATCAGGGGGACCCTCAGCAGGTCTTTCCACTTTGTCTGAATGTGTTATCTGCTGCTGGTGAGTGCTAGTGCCTATGAAGGACTAACACTAACAGTTCACAGAATAAGACTCTATTAATGTAAAATCATGACAAACTAAGGTTCATGATTGCAGGTGGTAGGGGCTGTCCGCAAAAACAAGCTGAAAGTGATACACAAACTATAATCACTAATAACAACTAGCATGAGTTAGTTATTTAGCATGCATAAGATGTTCTTACCTAATTAAGCATTCCTATGGGGGAGAAGACAGATTCAGCCCGTTGACTGATCCCAGAAGTTACAATGGAGTCTTTCATATCTCCCCTCTCTCTCACTTTTATACTTTTCTTTACTTTCAGGTGAAGCTTGAGCAACTCTAATCATACATTCTTTTATTATTGATCACTGTAAAATTCTCTCGCTTCTCATTTAAAGATATAGCCGATAAAAAATACAAAGCACATGCTCAGTGAGGGGTGGTCATACCTTGGAGGAGGGTAACTTTGGGATGGAGGTATGTAATATAGGTATATATATATATAGGTATATATAGTATTATCATGAAATTATAATGAACAAGGTTCATCTAAGAAAAGTGATTTCACCACAGTTCTTGGCTCAACAATGCACACCTTCTCTTATATTTCCATTTGGCAGCTACCATGTGGCTTATAAGCTGTATGTTGCCATCATGTCCCCAGTCCTCAGGGAGTCTGGCTGTGGTGTCTCCACTCTGCTCTACTCTCCATTGCTCCTCTAGGATAGCAGGTTGTGTCGCCTAGGGAACCATGGCAGAGTGGATTCCATGCATACCAACTGTCCTGAAAGTGGCAACTGTATTTTACCCTAAAAAGGTTTCTATTATGCTCCAACTTCTTTTAGACCCCAATTTTCTCCAATTTCCTCACCCCCTCCAATAGTGATCTTTCTTACAACCTGGATGACACCTTTCTCAGAAAAGATCATTGTTTATGGAAGTGGCACATCTGTGGAAGAAAAGTTGTATTGCTTATTGTAAGTCGTTGTTGGGTAGGTCTCTCCCATATGTCAGTCTTCATGGTTACCAAAATTGCAGCTTCTGCTTCATGCAGCATGTCTGTGTCTCTGGTGTTCCCTTCCACATCAGTGCAATAACCTCCACCTCCAGATGAGATGGTATGGCCAAGGACGGTGATTTCCTTTCCTGTAGTTAAGAGCCTGAACCATCAATCATTTTCTTCTAAATAAAGGTGTAAACTCTGAATTGAAAAGAAGGTGTTAATATAAATGTAACAGCAAGTTGCTAAGAAGAAAATGAGAACTGCAGCAGGAGGAAGCACAAGAGAGTGGCTGTGTAGTCTGCACAGATAAATGGGCAGATGTACTAAGGAAATAAATCAGGATGTATTAAGGAGAAAGCAGGTGAACTGGCATTAGAGACTGCTTGTTCTCTTCCACCAAGCTGCAGTCACTACGGGAAAATGGATAGCATAACTGCAAAGAAAAGCTCTCTGGTGAGGATTTCATCAGCATTTCTGGGAAGTGCTTCAGATTAAGTCAAGACTGCAGCTTTCAAATCTTGTGAGCTAAAGGCAGGTGCAGAATGATGTAGACATCCAGCAGATAAGGTACAATTTTTGTCATTTGTGACAGTTGCAGGCAGTGCAACAGGCAATTAGCTGCCTTCATATTAGACATTAGTCATGAAAAAGTCTCTTTCTACTGCAGCAAAGGTATAAAGTGATCAACAAAAGGGACGAAACAAAAGAACAAAAGGAGTCATCTGATTTGCTTGGAAAAGTTGTGTGGTGGTTTATTTATTTATTTATTGAGTTGCTTTGTATTTTAATCTAGCATTTAAATGTTTTTAGCTCATGCTGACTGGTTAGAAATTATTTTTCTTCTTTATACCCCTATCTGGCACAAACCATGTTAATCAGAATTGTTCTGATCTTCACTTGATCGAGAGAGGCAGGTTTTGAGAGGTGTTAGATGTTCTTGTCCTTTTAGTATTAACTTGGACAAGTATTTCCTGAAAGTTTGAACGGTTGGATAAAAGAGTAGAAAAACATTCTGAACTGAAAGGCAAACCAGCTATTTTCAGTAGAAGCAAAAATAGTCAAATCTCATTTTCTCCTCTTCTTGATTGTGATAAACACAGGGAAAGAGAAATCAAGATCCATTGTGTATGTTCCTATGTAGCATCTTAGCAACTTATGTCACAACAACAGAATAAATCTTAAAAATCACTGTGACACTAAGAAAAAGTTCTAGTCATCTTCTGGAACTGATGTATATGAAACATCATTTAAAACAATACAGAAGAATGCAACCACATACAATCAAAGTAATCTACTTCAGAGAATGAATGTGGCAAACAGTGTGGGGTGGGTTGGTTTGTTTTTACTTGGTTGTTGTTTTATAGTTTTTTTTTTGTTGTTGCTGAGCCTATGCCAAGGATGTTGGTTTTCTTGAGCTACTCAAATACCAACTCTGTATAAAAAGAATTTTGATTGAGTGGAGAATTTTTGCCAGAATTGAGATGGACATTTCTTTCTCAAATTACATATTTTGTAGATTTCTATTGTCATGTGCCAAATAATCATTCACACAGCATCTATATGGACATAAATAATTGTCTGTGCCAAGAGACATTTCCATGCAAGCCAGCTCTTTGGAAACTGAAAACCATAAAAATCCCCTTAGCTTATTAGTTAGAGCTTCCAAATACAGAATCTGTGACTACCCTTTAATTAAAGGAGGGAATTGGACCAGACATATTCATTATGTTAAGTTCCACCAGAGCCAATAGTCCACAAATATCTGCTGTTCCAAGATTATATTTAAAGCCAGAATTCTTACTGGGAGTCTTAAGCACACTACATACAGAACGAAAAAAAAGCAGGAAGAAGACAATAAAGTCTCAAAGTTGGACACTCAAATAGGTGTCCTCTGGCCATAACCTTTATATTTGAAACAAACTCATGTTTTGAGCAGGTTAGTAATTGATAAGGAGTTATTCACCCATCTGTTTCCTAAATGCATCAGCTAGGATGGAGTTAAAAGGACCAAGAGAGCTCTTCAGTGAATTAATTTTCAGCAATCTAAATTAACTCTCACTCCATATTTCCTCAGAATAGGATTTCTGAGTGTATGCCATGTCATAACTTGAAAATGGTAGCAGCACAAAATTACCAGCATGAAAGCAGGGGAAAATGAAGAATAGTTTGTTTAGATCATAAGGCATGGCTTCACAATCTCCTGTGAGTGATTGTCATTAAGTATGTAAAGTAAATATTCAAATAAAAGAATGATTTAATCATTTGTAGCAGCTACCCATTTTTCCCTAATTGCAGCCAGCAATCAGAGGTCACTCTTTGATTGTTTGGGCTGTTTTTTTCCTAAAATGGTACAAGTGTAAGCAGACCTAAAACATTTGAAATTAAGGTTTGAAGGTGGCTGAGACTCAAAATATAAATGGTACATGAAAGAGAAAGCATCCCTTGGTTCGTAAGAGTAGAAAAAATTAGTTTCCGTGCCAGTTTGGTCATAGAGATTCCTTTAAAAGACAGGGGTGCACAAAAAAAATATACGGCTTTTGTGTAGAATGAGAATAAAATCACTTAAATCCTTTTCTTTTCTACTGGATTATTGATTTTTGTTTTATAGAGAGCTCTCAAACAATATGCAATATACCCTGGTGATTTTGGGGCTTTTTTGTTTGCAATTTATGCAGTCAACTGAAACATAACATCTAAAAATCATCAAAATCCATGTGCAACTCTATCCTTTGGGAGAGAAAATAGATCTTATGTAATGGCAAAAACCCAATCATTTGTAATTAAGGAAGCATCCAACTTTAACTTTCTCCCAAAAGTGCAGTCGTCTGATCAGTCCTCTAATATTTAAACCAGGATAAATTTCAAATCTGCATCATAATTCTTCAAGTTAGTTGCCATGGTGATTTCTGTCACTGTTTTAGGCAGCAGGATTTATATGGAAACAATTTTTATGTAGTCTTCTTCCCTGTGTGTTATTTGTCATACCCTTCCAAATAACATTTGAGTCCATTGGCTGAGTTTGACCAAGACTGTCTTGGTTATAGAATCATAGAATAGTTAGGGTTGGAAAGGACCTTAAGATCATCAAGTTCGAACCCCCCTGCCATGGGCAGGGGCACCTCACACTAAACCATGTCACCCAAGTCTCTCTCCAATCTGGCCTTGAACACTGCCATGGATGGAGCATTCACAACTTTCCTGGGCAACCCATTCCAGTGCCTCACCACCCTCACAGTAAAGAACTTCCTCCTTATATCCAATCTAAACTTCTACTGTTTAAGTTTAAACACATTACCCCTTGTCCTATCACTACAGTTCCCCATGCATTTCTCCCCCATGCTTAATGTCCTCAATAAAATTAATCAGTTATTATGTTGGAGGTAATTGGTTTCTGGCAGCTTGTTGGGTTGTATCCTACACTTTGATGCTGTTTGTTTTAAAGGCATAGCTTGTTCTAGGAGCTAGTGAGTTAGATTACACTATAGAGTGTTCTCGGAAGTTCACACCTCTTTCACCAATTCCTTCATTTAAAGGTGGCAACCTGCTTATATGGTTCTATGGAATGATAGATGTAAATCGGAAAGGAGCAAAAATACTCTGCTGTGACTCACTGAGCTGCTGTTCTTGTGTGGAGGGTAAATTAGTGGCTAAATGAGCTCATCTATATATGTGTATAGCCTTTGGAATGTCATATTAAACAGAGCAGCTTGTGATGCCATTTGAAGCCTTCTCTCCCCCAGAAGCAGAATCTGTCTCTTTCCAGAAATGAAGTGTGATTAAAAGAAGAATAAGTGATGTGATGATGGTTATGAGAAGGATGGCATGGGGTGAATAACCACAGCATGAAGGTATCATGTTGACTAATCACTTCAGCTCCAGTTCACATCAGTGAAGTCTACTCTGAATGCTCAACACTGAAGCGAAGTGTTAAGAAAGCTCTGGAGGCTCTCCAGGAGAAATCACTTAAATTTTCAGCTCCCTTTCTAAATTGACAACTTGTAAGCGGCGAGGAGAAGCAGACAGGCCAACCCAATATGGGTGATAAGCAACTTCTACTTTATTTGTGACACAGTTCACACATATATAGGAGTGGTATTCAGCCACTCCTTCTTGGCATAACAGTATTGGTTAGCCCCCACAGCTTCCTCCACATTCTCCTCCGAGGTCCGGTCTCCGGCCACCTGTGGGGGCCACCCCCTGCCTTGCTTGCACAGTCCTCCAGAACTCTATGGTTCTGCTCTTAGAGTCATTCTGCAACAGCAACTACTAAACCTGCTGATAGGATATACTTGGACTATAAAAGGGTGTGTGAAAACAGTCTTGACAAAAATAAATTTTTAAGATTTGTATTAGTGATGGCAGTATAATGCAATCATTTCTAGGAGTTTTAGTGATTCTATCAGATGATGCTGTCTTCTGATCGTGTTGTTCATTATCATTGCGATATTTAAGTAGAACTTTTTCTTAAAGAATTATTGCCAAGCAAAAGCAAGTTTAGAATAGCTTTACTTTTATTTTCACTGTGTACGTTTTTGAAATCTTGCAAGCTTGGGACTAAGCAAACAATTTAAGCTTGGTCAAGCAACAACATACAGCTGCCCAGTTTTTTGTTTGAAACTGCTAAATGAGAAAATGCATACTTGTTCTCTAAAGAAGTGTGAAACTGAGAACTGACACAGTGGTTGAGCTACATTAGCTCCATGTTATTGGACTTGACGAAGATGATGTTTCTTTGGCTACAGTGGCCCAGTTTTTCTGAGTCAGTAATAATGCTAGATATCCTATTGAGTTTAACATACACAATTCAGAAAAGGTGTATCTCTCTCAGTTGTAGATTCAGATGGCCCAATCTGGCACAGGCTTCTTACATGTAATTTTAATGATTTTTGTTTATTATAGTTTTGTTTTCAAAATCCAGCATATATCAGCACAACTATTTCTGGTCCTTAATTTTCATCAACTTTTCCTAAAGTCGAGAGTTTTTTGTTTCTTTTATGTTTTGAGGCCACCAAGGTGAATACATGTTGGCTTCATGTGGAAGTATTTGAACTGATTTCAGAGTGGTCATACTTCCTGCTTTTGACAGTTTTATCTAATAGCCTTTTTTGTAACCTTATATTTAATGATAATAAAAAAAACCTTTCTGATCCTGTTTATCTGAGGGGAACTGGTATTCCTGAAATGTCTGGTGGAACTGTCATGAGATTTCAGGGAGAAAAGTGTCTGTCTTCACACCCTGGGCAGCTTGGAGTGTCCCAATATCCTCCTGGCTTTTTGTTCACCCTCATTGGTATCATCTCATTCGTAGTTTGAGTTTGTTTTTCACTTTCCTCATATTCATGTTTATTGTTTTATAGTTGTATTTGCATTGGCCTTATCTTGAACTTGTTGTGCTCTTCACTTTGATTCTGGTTTGATTCCTATCTTTTGAGAGATTATTCCTACAGATATTCAGCTCTGACCCGAGTTACTTTTATGTGTACTTCATTAATTTTATTATGAAATAATAAAATTAATTTACAGAAGTAGTGTTGGAGTTCTGTATTACCAACTTTGGTATATATGGAGGAACTGAGGAGAAGTTTTGGGTACCTAGACATGAAGATGGAGCCCTGTCTTGGGCTTCTTCGTCTTCTGATACCTGTGACTGGCCTGATGGAGGACAGCTCCATGCATTTATGTTATTTCAGTGTTGCAGGGTATAGGATAAAGAGTTGCTGAGCTTTGTCTGTCTAGGAGTGTAAGCGGCTGTGCAACAAGGAATTTGTCCTGTTGTAGTCTTCTCCTATTGCCTTCTTTCTGTACATCCAAACATAAAGTGACAGGCTAGATACTGAAAACATTTGGAAAATATAACAAAATACACATGCTTCCTTGTGAAAGAAGCTTTTTGTTCCTCTATGTTAACAGGCAGCAGATTATTCATCATGAGTAAATTCAGTGCAAAATGTCATCTTTTCAGAATGTAAGATGAGGAAACTGACTCTGGAGTTACTGTAGCACTGTAACTGTCAACACACTCAACAGGGGTGCCAGCCAGTGTCAGTGTGGGATAAAAATGGAAACAGCATGAGGTAAAAATGCATTCTGCAGTTTCATTGTCTTCTTTCTGCCTTATTGATGGCTTGGCTTCACGAGCGAAGATTTGTGAAGGGCTTTAACCACGCTTACTGCAAGGGCACGATGACCAAGGGCATGTGGGATATGCAAATCTGGTTGGAAAAAAGGCTGCTTAGGCAATCAGGAGGTGTCCGACCACGACGGACACTCCTGAGCTAACTCGAGCTACCCATGTGCTGGACCACTCACATGCAACATTGGATCTGCAGCTTCCCATGCACCTTGTCACCTACCGTTTAGACCCTCTCCTGTCCATACAGACAAGTGAGAGTAAGCCCTTCCAGCCTGTTCAGTGAATTTTTTTTGGTGAAGCACAGCTTGCACAGAACTGGCCCCACCCTTTAAACCTGAGGTTTAACTGCCATGGCCTAGTTAGATAGGACGGTGACAGCAAAGTCCACAGGTCGTATGTTTTGTGAGAGTGTCGTTAGACTGTCATGTGACAGGTTAGTTTTACCCTACTGATGATGTGTTGTTGCAATAGTAATCCTGCTCAGTACAAGAGGAACCGCAGGTTCAGACCCCTAGTGAGTGTGTTTGGCTGAGGAACCACTGGTGTGAGGCTACTATCTGTGTGCTTATGACTGAATGCCTCTAAGAACCCACCTAGATGCTTGTTGTGCTATTGCATCATTGGTCACTTGTGATTAATGCATGGGTAAATGTCTTTCTGAATCTTTGTTAGTGAAGACAGGCCTTCCTCATAGGAGAAGGAAAACTCCTATCTTCAAACCTGGGCTGATGGAGCTCATCTAGCCTTGTATGGTCTTCCGCCTTATAATCTGATCATAAATATAAACAGAACCTTCATATTGAGGGTAAGTACCAGAAAAGAAAGTACCTCATCCAAAACTGGGAGAAAGTAAAAAATAATTCCTTCTGCTTTAATTTAACAACTACCTGAAATGTTGTTCATGTGGAACAGCAATGCCATTTATTTATATACAGACTGACTAAGATGCTCTAAAAAGCCTCTTCTGTTCTGACAGAGGTCTTCCGCCCTAAAAAAAACCACAACAACAAACCAAACCAAACACCACCACCATCACTCCCCCCAAAACAGTCCTCTGCTATTCACCATGCTTTGGTCCTGTAATCTAAAAAGTTATTAAATCAGGCCTTGAATCAGGTAATATCCAGATCATCTAATGAATGCTGAAAAGTTTGTCTTGAATCAGACAGACTGTACTTGGTAGCTATTAGTTGCCCATAAAAATGATCTTATTACCGTCTTGTACAGTGTTTATTTCTGTGTGGGTCCTGAATGTTTTGACTTAAATTTGATATGGAGATCATCACTTTTCTGCAGGGAAAGAGAAAACAATTTGAATTGGAATGGAATAAGGAAATTCTTGTTTAAAGAAAGATCACTTATTTACTTATTTATCCTCTACAGACTTAATGGTTTTTTTGAGTAATGATAATACTTATTTTTTTACAAATTACATTTTTTCAACAAAGTTTTAGTGATACAACTGAGATAAGCATTTGCTTACCTCGTTATAATCTCCAAATATATTTTTCTTCTTTTCTAACACAATTTGAAGACAGATTTTAGTTCCGGCAATGAAAGAAATATACAGGAATCACAGTAATTTTTTAACAGCACTGTGGTCTCAGCACATCTAAGACTACTGGGGAAAATTTGACAGTTTTTCTGTCACTGGGTATGTGAAAGAGCATTAACTGCTTTGACCTTTCAGAAGAGCAAAATTAATCAAGATGTACTGCATTTCTCTTTTAAGCATTGTAACTGAGAGTTTCAGTGAGACATGCTAATCTTGTAGGTTGCTTTTGAAAAGCCTCAAGAGGGGAGAAGAGCCCCCAAACTAACACAAAACTCTGTTCTTCAACGGTGGTTGAAAATTTTAAAACAGTTCTCAAAGGCTTAGTTCCCAGGTTGTGGCCAGAACTGCAGACTAATACCAACGATCATCTTTTTTAAAAGTCTGGGACCTATACAGAGGCTTTTGTTCCATTGAAATAATAAAGCAAAAAGCAAGCTGTAATTGTTTTGCTGAACCCGAGTAGTCTGGCTTTTGACAGGCATCATATTTTTCTTTTCTGAAAATGGTTGACATGGTTTGGACACTGTTCTACTCTCAGTAGTTAAATAAAAGGAGAGAGACCATAAGGAATGCAGGAACTGCTGTATCATGGTATGGCCCTTGATGAAAAATAATGAAAAACTTGATTAGCCTATTATTAATAGACTTTTCAGCTGGGATGTAATTATTTTTATACAGTGGTGATGTTGGCAATAAAATACTTCTTAATTCGGGCAAAGCTGTATCATAACAATTCTGAAATCTGAATTTAGATGAAACTTGTATTTGGGTAGAAAGAGAGATATGCCTGACCTTAATACTGTAAAACATGCATTTTCTATGATAACAGAATTTTCAAGGTACATCAGCTGCAGTGAGTACCTCATTAGGAGCCCTAATGCTGATGCGTTTGTTGCCTTCACTGATTTTCAGGTGAATACTGGGAAAACATACTAGTTCCTGTGACAGCATGCAGAATAAATCCTGGGAGGGATGTTTGGTAAGTCTGAAGTTTTCCATGGTTTAGTAAAGAGAAAGATAGTGAATCCCTAAATCCTCCTGTACCCAGTGTGTGGGTTTTCTCCTTGAGTCCCTTCCTCTGTCCTACTCTGAGGTGATTCTGGTTTATTTTTTCACAACATTCTTCAGGCCCAGCTACCCCATTGAGAAGAAATGATGATGGAGATGCTCAGCGTTGGGGTAACAGTGAGCAATATAAATCCACTTCTTTCAGACCTGCTGAAGAAATGGCTTGTTTAAAGCTCAGAAGCTGTCCAGTACCTACACATCAGTTGCTGTGTAGGTAGGATAGAAATAAAGCTCAGAGGTTGTGGGAAACAATTACTAAATATGGCAAAGAGTTTATCAATCACTGTGAATTCCATCTGTAAATTAAATCATGGAGTATTCACCACACCTGTTTGCATAGTCCCCAGTCGAAATCAACAAGAGCTATATCTCATAACACTAGATAATTTGTTTCGCCTTTCCAATTCAGATACTGTTCCAGAACTTCAGTACTGTAGTGACTGTCAGCCTTATGATTTACAGCCTAAATGTATTGATGCCCCCTAACAGTCATTTGTTCTTGTCTTGATATTGCCTTTTCCACTCCCTGATTTTTATCTTCCAGAAGCAGTTGTAATAAGTCACCACCTCTTTTGTCTTTCATTTTGAGAAGACAAAATTCATTTTGTTTCTGAAATATTTTCTCATTTTTTGCTTCTGTTCTTAGGTACTGTGGCTACTGGCAGGACATAAATACCATGGGCAGATTGTTTCTAGTGATTTTTTAAATAGTAAAGTTTAGCCTGCAATGAGGGTAAAAATATGATTCAGATTTCATTTATGAGGTTACATTTTCCCCCCTCCATCAAAATTGTAAGTCCAGATGAACTGAGAAAGAATGTATGAAATTAGATTAATACAAGGCAATTGTTACCTCCTTGAATGTACTGGTAGCCAGCACTTCCAGTAGTGGGGGCGTGGGAGTAGGAGGAAATCGAGATCTTTGATGCATATGATAGTTGTTAGATTGTGTTTGGAAAAGCCATACTAAATGCTGAGTGGAACTGTGTCTTATCTGTGCACCACTCTATCCTTTGTTTCCTGAGTCTTTCCTGTCGGGGGCTCCTATTAGGATGAATGGTGGCCACCAGATGAGCTGTGCTCTGGATCTGCTCTGCACAGGAGCTGCAGCTGGGAGAAGATGGCATGTGTCAAACCTGGGCCCCACAGATGGATCCTGAATATGGTTTGGGTTGTAGATATATCATCTGATCTGTGTGAACTGAATCCAGAATGAATGTTGAAAGTTGAAAGTAAAAAAAAACCAGAAGCAGCAAATAGGAAGCAGAACTTAGTACTAATCTTTTTAGAATAAGGGTTTCTTAGGAAGAGGGGACACACTGTGACGAGCGGTGAAACTGCCTCTAGGAATAGTTCTGGTATGGCTGAGGCACAGTAGTCACACAAGACTCCCTTTGAAGGTACTTTCAGTCCTAAGATTGTCCAAAGATTAAGAACTGCCAAAGTGATCAAAAGTAAAGTTATAGATGATTCTTTGTTTATGTTTTTATATAAAAAAGTAGATGTTAATTTATAAAATAACATCCAAGTATTATGGCACTGACTGATAGAATGATATCCTTCAGGAATTAAGCTCCTTCCCCAACATTTGAGTTTAAAGTATTGACAAATGTGGAAAATACATGAGAAGGGGAAGAAATCACTTGGTAATGGAAAAACTGCTTGTAAAAACTGCTCATGGAAGTGCTTTGTGTTACAGATGGGATAAGCACAGAGTAGCTTCCTGCTGACTCTCATGCAGCACATGGCTGCAGTGCGTCAGCCTTCCTCTTTAAAGTGATTACAGGAACTATCAGGACAGAGATACAAGTGCGGTTTCATATAGCCATCTAGACATCTTGAAGTCACCTAATTAGCAAGTACCCTCTGATTAATTAACCCTATGAAAAGCATTTGGAACTTGAGCTTAAGGTAAAGGAGAAGGACCTTGTTTTTTGAGATACAATCAGGAAGAAGACATTCTAGAAAGGTTATGAATAAAGGTTTGATGTAAGTGGACAGGTTATATGTTGAGGCTTTTAGCAAACCATAAGCTGATACCCTTAGCCTGTCAGGCACTTTACTGTTTCATGTATTCAGCTTTCCACCCAACAGACAACAATTAGCTTATCCAAATGAAACCATCATCATGAGTTTTTTTCCCACAATCTGTCACTTTGGTCTAAATACTGGCAGGACAATAAGTAGTCAAATTTTCATTGACTTGAAAAAGTTTTGATTCAGAGCATTTTGAAAATTCAGTAACAACCAGGAGTGAAGTTCACCACTTTGGTCCATGTTGCAGACCCCTGTTGTTTACAGCTGATGTGCGTGCTCTCTATGGATGCAGAATAAAGCTTTATGGGTACTCATAGGGGTGATAAATGCAAAATAAATGTAGAAATGTGTCCCAATATCTGTGTTTATTCAATGAAAAATACTTGTTGATTGAATAGGAAGGGTAACAGCAGTAATTACTTTGGATATAAATGGGTTGCTGTGACAATTCCATACATAAACCTAGGTAGTAGCTGAAATCCTCTTCTTCCAGGAGGCAGAGGTGCAAGCAGTCTGCTTCCATGCCCTTTCTGGCTGCATTCTGATCTGGCATCAGAACTGGACTCTGGACCAAATGACAGCAGCACGCACATGATCTTTCTAATGAGGCTGTGGTCCAGGCCTGTAGCTGTTGTGTACTGATGATAGCTGCACAGCATTTGGCAGCAGAGAAGGTAGGGGGGTGTCCTGCAGAAGGGAATTTTGCCCAGTGGCAATGGAAGTTTTGGTCTCAGAAGGAGATACAGAGTGAAGTAGTGAAAGAGTGAAGGATGTATCTTCTCATATTGAAGTCCTGAGGAGTCTACATGTTATTTCTTCACTGTGCTGTATTTACACTTAATAATTTGCAATTGCATTTCTTCATTCAAGAATGTAATGTGTAGAGAAATAAAGCATCAAGAGAGTTGTCAGGACAATGAAGTGTGGAAAGAAAATTAATACAGGAAGTTAATTTGTATTTCAGTTTTTCAAAGATCTGATCTTGAAATCTTCACCCATATATAGGCATCATTGCCTTCTCTTAACACTAATAGGGGACTGCAAATGTTGTGTTCAGAATGCGCATATAATTTTGGACATGCTTATATGTTTTACTTAGCTGTTTGCAATTGACACATAGTAGAAATTTGACAGATTTGTTCTGGTAAGTATTGCTTCTCTGTTAGAGAGGTTCAGGCTTCATTGAAAAAGGAATGAACAGTATCTCATTGCTCAGAGTGGCAGAAAATGGCAATAAGTGTAAGCAAGCACAAATACATGACATCAAATCCAAGAAAATGGTGGGTGCACAAACCACATTGTATTTTTTAATTAGCAGCTTTTAAGATTTATTCAAAGAAATTTCGATGTGCATTGTGTCTGGTCTAGGAGTGAATAAAAATTAACATGTTTTTGATAATAATTTTAACTAATTAGCATAAACCAAATCTCATTTTAAAATAAATAAATAAATGCTACTATTTCTAAAACTCTTTTCCCACACTTAGAAGAATCTCTAGAAACACCACATTTCATATAATTCTGCCTAAAGTTTGCTTACTGAAATGTAACTTTACCAACTGGAATAACTATGATTCCAGTCACCACAGGGATTATTTGTTGTGTCAATTAAAGCTGTAAAAAAATAATATATAAACTTCTGATATCATCAAATACTCCAGACAGGTTTCTTTCTTCAGATGGTGATATTATATTTTTCTTCAGGAGTCTGTTGGGAACATAATTCTCTGAGGGGCTCTTGAGAAGCAGTTCTAAAACAGTTTGCAGAAACTACTTGATCTTTCTTCAGAACTTTATAAAAAGTGGTCAAATTTATTGTACCAGGATACTTGTAAAACTTGGAAGTTTTGCAACCTTGTTTATAGTTAATATTTGTAACATATTTTGAAATTTGGAAGACAAAATACTAACTGTGATAAAAGTTCAACTTTGTAAATGCAGGTAAATGCAGAAGTATTATTTTCTTAAACACTAGTGTCAATTTTGCGTCACTTTGCCTGTATTTCATTAACTGTAGTAAAAGCAGAGAAGTGTGTGTGTGACCACATAGAATTCTTTTCTTACCCTGATCCTTGATGCTTGCCTCTCTCACGCACACATATACATCCCAAAGGTCTTCCAATCTCTCATTCTGTGTAAATACTTATTAGTTATGGACTTTGTAGGAAAGCCTACTGAGACCTATTGTCTTGTCAGTGAGAGACAGTTCTGCCTACTCACCTGTTTTATTGGTCTACGATTCTAACCTCATGCCAAAGCTGTTACTGCTGTGTAAATTAATAAGAACATGTTGCTTCAGCTTCTCAAAACTCTGTAATTGCAAATGCTAGACACTTAACTGACACTTAACTGGAACACTTTAAAAAATCAGTTGCCATTCCCAAATCTTTTTCATGACAGTGCCACTGAGAACAGTTTCTGAAAATACTAAAAGCTTGTATCAGGCTTAACTTTGTGCAGCTTTTGCTGAGCTGCTAGAATTAGCCTAGACTTTTTTTTTTTTTTTAATTATCATTATTTAATAGGAGGAAAATACTATTTTCCCCCCACCCCCCAACCCTCCACCCCCCCCTTAGCTATGTAGGTTAACAGGTTCATAAAGGCACTACTGGAGTTCTTTGAGAGGGCTGGAAGTGCCTCTGTCATATAAAAGGAGATTATCAAGAATGTCAGATGCCATAAGGTTTGTATGGATTGTGTGCAGGCTTGTGTGTCTGACTTTTCCTGCAGTCTACTGAAGGAATGGACTTTCATGCTTCAGAACTTACCTCCTGCTGGCTGGGGGCAAGAATGGAGTAGGAATAGGGATGGTCACATCCTTGTGGAGGGATTCTGACAGTGCTTTGTTGTGAACTAAGAGAACGAGATTTATGTCACGGGGTGGTGGAGATGAAACTGTAAATTCTTGTGCTTTTGCAGATAATATGCAATCTCTTCCATAGCTATCCCAGACTTCTTTAATATGTTGTACATTTTAGTACAATGTGTTTGTTTGCATGTGAATGTCTTTTTAAAATCAAGACCAAATTCCCAGCCATAATTATGGAGCTGATTCTGTGGAACTATGTTAGTGTGAGGAATGGGATGAAATGGTTCATTTGAAATGCTACTCCAAAAAGAATAATTTCTGTATAGTTAGACAAGAGATTTAAATAAAATATTCTGTCTAAAATTATGAAAGAGATCTGAAAGTGTTTATGCAAATACAGACCATAACACACTTTTCTCATGTAAGTCTCCACTGCTGGCCAGAGAAGGGTTGCTAACTATTGCATTAGCATTTGGTGCCTACAGTTGTTTTGAGCAGTAATGAATGCCAGCCTTCTTTAATATTTTATATTCATTCATGAGCTCTATTAATCTACTGAAGAGCTGACTGTTAGAACCAGCATTATACTGTCAATAAAATTTAGAGGAAGCATTTAAGCAAATTCACCAAGGCAGCAAACTAAATACAGTATTGAAACATCAAATAAAAAATCACTGAAAGAAAACAATGTTGGCAACACATTCCTACACACCTTAAATAATAGCAAAGTACAATAAAGCCGGACAATAAACCACACTAACTTCTCTCAATATATGCTCTTAGGCTGATATTGAAATAATCCATAAATGAATGCTTGAGTATTAGTGCTGAACACCTGTTTTTAAAATCAGAAGTCATCAAAATGAGAGGAATGATTTGTGACTTGATAAATTGCTTTCCTGAAGAGGCATAGGATGAGAAACTGGTCATTGGTGAAAAAAAATCATAAAGTTGGATCCATCTATAAAGTCTGAAGATGCATAGACAGCAAAGGGCAGCATTTACCATGACGACAGAGGAACAGCTTCAATGTTACCCTGGAATACAAGAGTGTTAAGTTTAGGAGTAGCCCTAAACCACTATGGTAGTGGCCTCGGTGACTGAATACAATCAGATTAGTATTAAAATTTTCTCACCTCTTAAGTCATAGAATCACAGAATAGTTAGGGCTGGAAAGGACCTTAAGATCATCTAGTTCCAATCTCTCTGCCAATGGCAGGGGCAGAGGTGCCTCACTTTTTTGTAAGAAATGACTTTTACCTATGTCCAGTAAAGTATATGCAAGGTATAAGAATATTCTAGCAGGGCTTTCATAATGTGAGAGTAAAGGGACTTGTATGCTAACAGATACTATAGATTTTTTCATCTTGTTGAATGGCAAGTATTGTTACATGTGGGCAATTCTAAAATACTAATGTTGCTGTATGCATTTTAGGGGGAGTTTAGGGCTAGATTGTGATTTATTATTATATTTTCTAATTTTTCACTATGGCCTTAATGTATGCATCAGATTTATTTTTTATGCTATTGAAGGTCATAGTC
Source organism: Pezoporus wallicus (assembly GCF_028554395.1). Lineage (NCBI taxonomy): Eukaryota > Metazoa > Chordata > Aves > Psittaciformes > Psittacidae > Pezoporus > Pezoporus wallicus. The sequence goes on from NW_026640748.1 coordinate 185,347, forward strand.
AATTTATAAGTTTCTCACTGTGACATGAGCATGATGAAACTCAAATGTCGGACATCATTACTGACTCAGTGCTGTGTCTTTGCAGATTGAGTGCAGTTTAGATGTTAAGACACTTGCACGGCAGTTTAAGAAAGATGGTTATTCACACAGGAGATTCTGATATGAAATTGAGTTATAAAAATTATTCTTACAAGTTGCTATGTGGCATCTGGCAGAAATCAGTGTGGCTTTTTCTCTTGTGTACGCACATGAGATACTGCTCACATAGTTCAGTGAGAAAACTAGGATTTTCACTCCACAATTTGCATAATTTCTGTTAGACATGTACCTGATTCATTACTGAAAAACCTAATCAGAAATCAGACTTGCTTTGTTGTCCTTGTCTTGCAAAAAGAGTGGCTCTGAGGATTTCCATTATATTTCCAAAGACTTGTCATTTTCCACAAATCCCATGGCTTTCCATGATTTCCTATGGCTAATCATATTTAATTGAAACTGCAAATAAGTACATTTCAGATGTGAAAAGCAGTCTATGCTACACTCCCATGGAGCATTAAGTAAACCTGGCTCAGGTCCCTCTGGTGTCCTTTTACTGGTTTTGCTGAACTCTAGTAAATTTTGTATTCCTGCTGCTCTGAAAATCTCAATCTGTGTAAGTCAAAATATTTTCCTGGCAGTTGTTTCTAGGTGATTTAGAGCCATCTAATTTATTTGGAGAAAGCAGGTATATTTCTGCTTGATTCCTAACTAACATTTCATCATGGAGACTGTCACATGCAGTCAATGTAAGCGTTAAACTCAATGATGTCAAATATCTGATGCTGACAGCTGTGCTTATTATCAGTGCAACATTCGGTGATATCTGCACAACTGCTATTTTGCCTAGTTCTCCATTAATCTAACGAGGAAGATGTACCACTCCTAAAGTTCAAATCATTTAGAAATGCTCCCATTGTTTCTCTGTTGCTCCAGAACGCTGTGCTTTTTCAAATATTTGCATACCTGATAGTGAGAAATGTTATGCTTTGAGTGCCCTAAGAACTTATCTGCAGCATACCTGCTGCATTTTTTAATCATTACTGTAACTGGGTAAATGGGACATGTCTCTCTTTTTGTCCATTATGTCTCCTCACACTTCCTTCCCCCAGTTACTTATTTTGATACTGTTAGAATATGCCATTATAACAGAGTACAGCCCTGATGTGGAAGGGGAGAGAAGAATTTCAGTAAAAGGTATTTTTAAATACATATCATCGAATCACAGATAGTTTTGGTGGGAAGGGATCTTAAAGATCATCTAGTTCCAACCACCTGCCACAGCTTCTCTGGACAACCTGTACCAGAGCCTCACCAGCCTCTCAGGAAAGAATGTTCGTAATATTTAATCTAAATTTCCTCTCTGTCAGCTTAAAGCCATTAATCATATAGCTTAAAGCTATATGATGGCATCTCTTGGAGGAATTTTACTGACATTAAGTATCAAGGCTTAATAAAAGACAAAAAACGTAGAACCAGTACATTCAATGTTATGTGGGATCTTTAAAAATTCATCAGTTTTGCTTTTTCTTTAGAAGAGCAAAGAAAACAATTGAGCTCTTTTAGTTATTTTCAAAAGCATTTCGCTGTTGTTACCAAAGTAATTTTCATTAGAAAATCTATTTTAAAATCTTCAAACCTTATTGGAATGAGGAAAAATAATTTCATCTGACTCAATAATCAATTACATACATAGTTTTGCATTTCAAAGTAGTTAGTTTTATATGCTAGTAAAGAGTAAACCAGTAAAGAGGATCACTACTGGTGCCACCATGAAAAAGCAGTGGGTCATAGTAATATGAGACTCTGCTTTCAGAGGCACAGAGGCACCTATCTGTCAGCCTGACCCAGACTCGAGGAAGGTGTGTTGCCTACCAAGGGCTCGGATCAGTGGTGTTGCTGAGAGGTTGCCTGGTCTAGTAAGTCCCACTGATTATTACCCACTTCTAGTTGTCCATGTGGGTGTTAGTGATATAGAAAGCAGTAGCCCAGAGAACATTAAGAAAGACTAGAGGCCTGGGAGACTTGGTTAGGGACTCTGGAGCTCAGATAGTCTTTTCATCAATTCTCCAGGATAAAAGGGAGGACCTTAAAAAGGCCAGGCGGATTTGGCAGGTTAATGAATGGTTAGAATAGCGGTGCCATAGTCAGGGGTTTGGTTTATTTGAAGTTAGGCAAGAATTAAGTAAAAGCAGAGGAAATATTTAGAAATGTATTTTGTCAAAACTGTCTTGCAAAGATCTGGTTTGTCCCTGGGAAACTATTTCTAGGAAAAGAGATATGTAGATTATTCAGAAATCTGAATAATCATGAGTATAATGAAGACATCTCAAGTCAATATGGGCCACCAACTTTTTGATAGATTCAGGTTCCAGTTCCCTAGAAAAAGTAATCAGTGATTGCATCTGTTTACTCTGTTGAACTAGATTTACTGTAGGTTTGTGTTACAGAGTATGTAACATGTGGTGGGCTGAGGTTTCAAGGAAGATAGTTATTTTTTTAGTTTTGCTCTGTGTTTGCTTAGTCAGTGAAGTTAAGCTCACAGCTAGGCTCCCAGAGAAGTGAAAGACGTGCCACTTGGCTGTCTCTGTCCCAAGACTATTACTTATTATGCAAATAAGAACAAGTTGCTTGTAGAATATTTCCATGACCTTTGCTACTGATAACCCTTTCTGTAAGAAGGTGATATGCAAAGCCTGAAAAACTGCTTATACCGTGCACAGGATAATGTAAATGTCAGGATATGTAGTAAAAATACATAATTCTAAATGTGGGAGTAGTAAGTCCAGTTGGAAGTCAGTAAGATCACTTCTGCATTTAAGCCTATATGTAAATTTGCATAGTAAAAGCCTTTATTATTGCGTAGGTGTGTGCATAAATATTTGTATGCTCATGTTAATGCACATATACATATAAGCTTTTATGCAGATATAACTATGGAATATATTAATGAATACTAAAATAAGAGAGCAGAAAACATGCTGTCTTTAATTTTCTCATAGCAAACGTGGACATAAACAAAACAACAGGCTTGGTAAACCTGCTGACAAATATTTCAATTATCTTTAGGATCTTCTATATTCTGAGCATGTAACAGTAGCTTTGTTTATATTCTCTGAGCCCTACGTGTTTTGGTAGGCAGAACAGCAGTAAATTGAGTCTCTGACAGTTCTTGAAATCCATGTTCTGTTGCTTTCAAGTTGAATGCATTCTGAAATCAATGAAAGAAAATGTGCAATTTTTATAAATGTTTAATACATTTCTACAAGAAGAGGTCAAATGAATTGGAACATTTCATTTTCAGTGATCTTGTGTTTGTAGTGGCACAATGATCTGAATACAATGAGAATTGCGTTGATCAGATCAGGCTGATAGACTGGGGTGCTCTTGCCATGGCTAGACATGTACAGAGCTGTGATATCAATAACACAAACATATCTCCTATGCAGTTAATGTGCTGCTTGTAGATTCAATATGTTCTGGTTAATTACTTTTATGTTAAACTAGAAGTTTTATTTTGTGACAGCTTTTAAGTGTTACAGTCCTATTTTCTATTCTTGGGAAGTACATAAGGGTACAATAGTGGGTGTCTACCCATGCTTATATATATGCATACACATATATACATGCACACATGTTCTTAAGGCATATTCCTCTGATGGCAATAACATAGAATCATAGAACAGTTAGAGTTGGAAAGGACCTTAAGATCATCTAGTTCCAAACCCCTGCCATGGGCAGGGACACCTCACATTAAACCATGTCACCCAAGGCTCTGTCCAACCTGGCCTTGAACACTACCAGAGATGGAACATTCACAATTTCCTTGGGCAACCCATTCCAGTGCCTCACCACCTGCACAGTGAAAAATTTCCACCACTTCACTTTAAGCCCATCACCCCTTGTCCTATCGCTACAGTCCCTGATCAAGAGTCCCTCCCCAGCATCCTAGTAGGCCCCCTTCAGATACTGGAAGGCTGCTATGAGGTCTCCATGCAGCCTTCCCTTCCCCAGGCTGAACAGCCCCAGCTTCCTCAGCCTGTTTTCATACAGGGGCTGCTCCAACCCCCTTATCGTCTTTGTGGCCCTCCTCTTGATTTGCTCCAACAAGTCCTAACTCCCCCCAGAGTTCTGTGACCATCTAAAAGCTTTTCTCCTAAAAAGAGTATGAAGACAGGGGGACTGATACCAAGGGGAACAATGGGACAGAAGGAACCTCAAGGAAGTCTGCAGAGTTTGTCAGAGGTACAGAACAGGTCAAGGAAAGCCTGAAACAAACGCATTTTCTCCCACGGTCCATCAGTCACCTCAGCGTTTTACTTCACTTATAAAATAACTTTTTAAAAACATCTAGACATTTAAAAGCATTTTAACATCTAAACCATCCACTGCTTAGCATGATGGCTGGTGAGAAATGTATTGAGTTATGTGATATCTCATGTATTCATGGAAGTAAATTGACTTTACCAATAGATATATCTTTATATATATATAAAAGAATGTAACTAAAAGCCTTTCTGCAATGTTTTATACAGGTTTTAGCCAGTAACATGTATTTCATTGATTAATTTTCTTTTAGTTAATATTTTAATTTGTTTTTATCTTTTCTGCAAGAAGAAACTTCCATTAGCTGCAGTTAGTAGAAAGTTGCCTGAAGACAGTGGTGGCATATGAACGAAAAAGACAAAACCAGGTTTCACTTTATTATGTGATTTAGGTCACATGGTCTCACAAGCAAAATTAATAGTTATTGGCAATAGATAGTGGATGTTATAAAATTTCTTTGTCTCTTTCAGATATTGAATATCTGAGTAGAGAAAACGAAAAACCATTCATGTGCAGAAGATTAGAGCATTCTGAAAATAAACAATTTTGATTGTCAGTGACTTCTGCTTCCTGTTTTTTAATCTGGGTTTCAAACAGTTGAATGTCCTCAGCTTTGTTCTCATATCTTTGGGGTTCAAAGTGAAGTCTATGTGGAAAAGCTTACCAGCCATGCTAAGAAACCTGTGCTGAGCTGCAGTTTTATTCTGGTTTGCTAATGTTGCAGAGGTAGGACCTCTTCTCAGATCTCACAAACCCTGTGGCCTAACTGATTAGGGGATGGACAGCTGGAAATCCCATCAAGTTTTGCAAGTTGAAAGTTGCAGCATATCCTGTGGGTAAGCAAGGGGAGTTGGAATGTTTGTCCTGTAAATTCAGGTTGCTAGAGCCTCTTAGGAGGTGAAACAAAGTTTCCCTGACAGACCCCTCCATAAAGCACAAGTACAAACAACTACCTGCAGTGACTGTTGTGAAGACCTCCAGTTGCCCCATTTTCCACCTGTACCAACAAATCCCTTCACGTTGTTGAATATATCTGACAGGTGAAGTGGGAGAAACAGGCAAAAGTCCAGAAATCTCAGGCTGAATCATATGTTTAGTATATAGCAAAGATAATCTGACTTGTGTATATTGCGATGGGAATTATTTTTGCTTCCTTTGATGCTTCTGCAAAGCTTCATCAGGTGCAGGTTTTTTTGTGTTTTGCTGATAAAAGGCAAAACCAGTCTGTTGCCTGAATGGTCACAGCTGCTGCAGAAAGAGTGGAAAATGTGCCAAGTTCTACTCAACAGATTCTTATTTTATTCTTCACTGTTTTTTTCCTGCTGGACTAAATCAGTACGTACCAGCAGGTAGCTTTGCCTACTTCTCACAAAACAGTGTCCATGGTAGCTGTTTTGAGCCATGATTTAAGAAAGTATTTGATCATGAGAGTGGACTCTATTTAAACCAGTGGTGACCAACTTTTGCATGGTTAGTGGCCACTTTTTTCCTATTTATAAATTAAGTGCAAAAGTGTCACCAAGTAGGTCCAAAACTTCACACCCAAATACTTGTTTTCCAGACTTGGTTTTGATATTATAGAAAGAATCTGAGGTGTAGGATACAATGGGGAGCCTGACGTAGAGGTGTTCTTCCTGGGGAGTCTGCTCAGGAACTCTTGGGGAGTCTCTCAAAAAAACTGAAAGATTAACAATAAAATAGATAAGTGGATTTCAGAGTTGAGCACACAATAGTATGTCATAAGGCTTTACAAGTATAAATTCAATTCTTGACTAAGGGTAGGGTGCATAAGCTGTGCACGACTGCTGGTAAAGAGGACAGAAAATGAAGCAGTCCTAGAACTACTGCTGTAGTTCATTAAAATCAGCCCTAACGACTGCAGGCCACAAGCTGTCATGGAGGTAGGCAATAGGAATAATGTGATGTAAAGTAACTATCTACTGTATGCTTTAGCCTAAGAATTTGAATAATGCAGCTCTTTTTGGTTTGTACAATGTTGAATTAAGTCAAAACTTGAGATAGGTGAAAGACAAAGCAAACATAGAAGAAACCATACTAAGGAAATCTGCCGTAACTGGACAGTAATATCATCAGGATCTCTTCAGTTTTCTGCAGGTGATCAGTATTAGTTTTCATTCCTGGGGAACAAGAGGGCTTTAAATTAATGTGCTGTATATAAATTAACATCTAAGGTGAATTCTATTTTGTAATCCACTGTGCAGAATGTGAACTACAGTCCAGCAGATGTAAAGCTGTTAAAACTACTACTCCTACATCTGACCTTATTGCAAGAGTTTGAGCAACATATACAGATGGTTATTTGTATACATAGTTGATACCTGGCTCTGTGAAGATGGATTAAGCCCCTTTCCTTCAGTACTAGTCACTCCTGCTGCAGGTCCTCTGACTTCGGTGCACAGGATTTTGCAGCTCTGAATGGAAAAACCAGGACTTTCCTTCAGTGTGTAACCACTGATGGCTTTTAAGTAAATTCATACCAAGCAACAGAAAGGTCTATTGCAGGAAGTAGAAGCATTTGCTTGTCCCATGGGGACATTGAGCTCACCATATTTTTAAGGTATAATGGGTACCTCAATTGCAGTTTGGCTGGTATGAAAGGCTTTGCCATAGAGCAAAACAGGATTTCAATGGACATATTTTTCAGTGCTTCATTTGCTTGTCTTAAAACCTTTAAAAAATTCTGAATGGGGTTGCTCTTTAGAAAAAAAAAAATCATTTTAGTTCAGAAGGCACAAAATATTGTATGTAATAGGATACTTGTGGAACGCAACCTTGCCAACCTGCATGGCCAAAACAGGCAGCCCCAGCGTCTTCTCAGTAGATGCAAGTGTGTTGTGCTGCAGTGTTCCACAGGACTATGATGTTACTGCTATGGTTTGTTATGATGGCTGAATTTTAACTGTAAAGTGCCTGGGCTTGATCCATAACCTGATGTAGTTGCAAGAAATTGTGCTTATGGTGGGTGATCCTGCTGTCAGCAGTGTGAGGTGTGCATTGAAGGGCAGCAAGGTCAGGGTAGATCCTGGGGGTCAGGCAGCTTAGATGGACTTCCAGGATTACACTCAACTGCTGCTGCAGTATTTAGGAAAAAATCCTAAGTATCATGGCTCAATTTTTTTCACACTTCATGTTGACTAAAGACTGAAGTCTGTTAATTCTTGGGGATTTTTGGTTCTTTTTCCCCTAGTAGTATGTATTTTTTGAACAGGAAGGTTGTAGTAAATTTTTGCAGGAGTTTATTAATGGTAGGTGATATTTAGAAGGCATGGACTTGAGTTATTTTTTTTTGTCAAAACTTAAATGGCTTAAATTTCTGGATCTCAGAAATATGATCCCTGAAATTTTTTTCTTTTTTTTTTTCTCCCCCAAGCCACTGGCCCTCACATTAAGATGCATAAGGCCTCATTTGAAACAAATTACTTTTAAAACCAAAGCTCTTTTCAGCTCCAGGAGATGTACATGATAAAAAACTTACTAAGCACTTTAACAATCACTCAGGCTGTAAGAAAGAGATATATTAATGGAAGGAGATCAGCGAGAATCAATAATTTGCTGGAAGACCCCAGAGGGAAAGAAGTCCCTCTGGCTTTTAAATTTTTAATCGGCATTGAGGTGTGCTGAGTGCTCGCGATCCTCCTGAGATTCGTCTTTTGGTATTAACAGTGGATAGGACGATGATCTCCTTGTACTTCTAGTACACAAAATGATAATCAACAAAATAATAGTAAGTGTAACTAATTATCTAAAGGTATTAAATTATCTAAATTATCTAAAGGTATTATCTAGAATTATCTAAAGGTATTAAAATGTATAGGAGATCATGCAAAATGACTGCAAAATATGCATTTAGGATGATTTAGCTCCATAATATATTGTAGTCTGTATTATGGTGTAGTAGCATGCTAGTATTTCATGACAGCTCAAGCCAGAGCTTTTTACATCTAAAAGTATAAGAAGGATTTAGGTAGAAGGAACAGGTAGTTATCTGGGCTTTGGCCAGGAAGATGGTATAAAACTCACTAATTGAAATTTCCTGCACCACATCTGGCTAAAATAACAGGTAATAATACTCTAAAAAATTCCTAGTCTAAACAGACACTGGTGTGTAATGCTTAAATACTTCAAGGCAGTTACAGACTAGACTGGTAACTGCAAGAATGCAGAGATCCAGGTTCATATGAATATTTATTTAACAGTCCGTAGCAGCTGAATTGGGTCCATAGTAGAGTATAAACAGATCCCATTGACAAATGGCTTCAGTCTCCTCTGAGCTGAGCCTTCTTCTCAGTCTTCATAAGTTGACTTCTGTGCATTCAACCACTGCTGGCAACCATAATCTCTATTTTATTTATTTGTTCCTGTATAGAGAGTTTTATTTTTAGAAAGAAAAACATAACTAATGTTGCATGCTTTGTTCCCTACTGTTATTTTTCTCTCTTAGAAGAATATTCAGCTCAATTTTTGACTTTCTCTGTGGTCGTCTATGTTCTAGCTATGGGTTTTTTAACACCTAATATGACTTTGCATTATATTCACTTACAAATCAGTGTGCATCCTGATGACCTACATTAAATCTAATGACCCTTTTGGTAGCCAGAGAAAATCAAATCACTATAAGGATGTGAAGGAAGCACAAATTCCAGTTTAGACCGGAATATAATAAATAGGAACAGACGTGTCACAGAGGTTACTGAGTCAAAGTTGAACCTACTGAGCAAAAAAAAACCTGGAAGCTCCAAAAATGAGTCTTACTGATTTATAAGGAAGTGGAAAGAAATTAATGGAAAGTTAGTCATCCTTTTCACAGAGGCCCTACTTAATTTTAGTTTCTGTCTTTTTAGCCAAGTTTCTGTCACTATTAGGTGGATTAGACAGGTATTTGTCTATAAACATAAATAAGAGTTGTTCTTGCCCTTGTATCTCTGAGGTTTTCTTATGTTGTATGTGATCATCACTATGGAGTGCAGACAGTAGTCCACTTTCTAATTCAACAGATGCTTTAGCAGAAATGGTTTTGGTATATAATGTAGTTAACAGGCATTTATTTTATCTATTTTTTCTCATTTCCCTCACTTGCTCTACTTTTTGCAATGTGCATGCACATGTACATACATGAAATCCTTTTTGTATTATGAGTAATGATAGGCTGTAATGTCGAGATATTATTAATTTTATCACTGTACTACTTTTTTTGGCTGGCAAACATATGCCGTGAAGCTTTATGTATGTTAACAAGGCAGACACACCCTAATTAGGAAAAATCCTGTCTGCAGAGTACAAGAGCCGTTTTGGCAGCAGAAAGAAGGAAATGATGCGCAGATCAGCTAAACTGTGCCTATGTGGACATTAATGGAACATGCTGTGGCGCTAAATCAAGCTGTTTTTATAGCCTTTCATGTGTGCTTGGGTGTTGGATCAAGAGAAAGGTAAAGAGCAACTAAATGTGCAGCTCACACTCTGTACTCTGACCCAGGTTTCCCCGCTTCAGATGCAGGGCGGTTTTCTCCTGTGTTTAAATAAGACATTCTTTACACAAAGCCCAGAGAGGAGACAGGTTTTGCAGCTAGCTATGTGCACCCTTTTTATTTTTCTGAAGGCCATCTTGAAAGCTGCTGCAATTCCCTTTCCTATGGGGCTGTAAACCTTGTGAGCCCTCATATGTTGGCAGCCTTATGCAGCCTCAGCAGGTCTGAATTTAGTTGAACATTTCTGAGTTAACACTCTTTTCTGTTATTCTACCATTTACACAGTCGGGTTTGGAATAACTAGTAAAAATAAAATAAAAAAAAAAAATCAGTAGTTAAAATTTTGTTTTTCAGCTTTCTATTCTTCTTAACCTGAGATTTAATTACTTGTTCTCATGGTTTTGGTGTAAGCATTGAAGCAATTGTATAGGTAAAGAAGGAGCTTTGAGCACAAATGTCACAAATCAGCAAGGCAAATAGCACCTCAAGCCAGAGTAAAGGATGAATTTCATGCTGCTGTTGCTATTATGTGCTTTCCAGACTTCAGTAGCTGCAGTAAATTTTCCATTGGAAATCCACTTTTCAGCATCTGTGGAGAATAACGTTGTCTATTCCAGGAGAAGGAAAGCACCCATGGTAGTTTAGGGACTGAGTGAATTTTTTTTTTTTTTTTTTACCCCTTTCTTTACTTCCTTTTAGTTTGATTGGATTTGCTTCCTGATCTAATGAGAAGCTGGGGAGGATTACCATTCTTGTCCTTTATGGATTTTTTTCTTTTTGTTTGGTAGAACTTGTGATTTTCAAGTCCTGACCTTATGACATTAATGTCAAAATATGGTATTTAAACCCCATACCTTTTCTTCCCTTTAGAAAAAGCCTTGTTTTTCCTACACCCAGAATAGCACAGGCTCATGATGTCATGATTATTTATTTGCTGAGAATATGATCTTGGTTTTGTTCAGTATTTGGAGTATTTATAATCGGAAGGACCATCTTCTTCTGAAATAAGACAGTCTAGATTTGAGTTAAAAAAAAAAGTGAGAGTTTAAGATTAAGCTATAAATATTTAACATGTGAAAAGTTAAATAGTAGCAATTGTTGAAAAATGAGAATTTGAGACTGCTGTGCAGTGGAACTGCACTCATCTGGAACAGCTGTTTTATAACAATATTTTGTACCGTTCTTGCCAGTGCTTTGCTTTGTTTGTCAGTAAATCTTAATTAATACCAAGATAGATTTCCCAGAGCTCCTCTGTTGTTTTTTTTTTTCATTTATTTAATAGATTATAGTGCTGCTCATTCAAGCCTTTTGATAGTCTGTGTTCTGTGCTTCTCCCTAGCAGTTTCTGCTGAAAAGTAACTGTCAGCAGTAAAATAATTCTCCTCTGATTTCTTTTTTTTTTTTTTCTTTTTAATTGAAAGAAACTCCCAAACCATCATTCTAGGAGGCTGGAGAAGGCATTAGCTCTATATGCAGAGGGGTGAATTAATTGTGTAATGTCTCTTAAAAGTCATCTTGTGTATACATTTCTTGGGCTTACCTCTAAGTTTTTGTTGTGAGGTATGAAACTGTATTGGCATTTGGGACATTACCGGAGAATGAAAGATATTTGCCATTGCCTTTCTTTTCAGTAGCATAAAAAGCTGCAGCTCCATTTAATCATTAAGCAAACTGAGCTTGACTTGAGCAGCTGAGCTGCAGTGCTTTTAGAAAATGTAAGAATGTGGCTCTCAAGGTCTTCCCCATGCAAAAGAAAATAATATATTGTGGACTTTGAAATACATTTGTATTTCACAGAAGATAAAAATAGGTATCCATGGTAATTTTACCAGGGAAAAGTGATAGTTTTAATGGAGAAGCGTAAAAACTGTTTAGATAGACTTCTAGTCTCTGAATCTTAAGCTGCTCTTAATGCTCATTGTATGTCACTCTGAGCTACTTTTACTTGGAAAAGCAGTGATTTCTGTGGGGCAGAGAAGTAAAAAACCTTTGAACTGTAAAGATAAATACAAACGGCTTGGTATAGCACAGTGTGACACCATCTAATAACTTATTCAGGCTAGGAAGTTCACTACCAGAGACCTACAAATTTTTTTTTTTTTTAATTACCAAACTGAAGCTTTTGGGAATTCATAAAGGAAAAAAGCATAAGGGAAACTCTACCCCTTATTTTGTTTTTTTCCTGCTTTGAGAATCAAATGTCAACCAGTAAGAATATTTTTTATATGAAAACAAAGGAAAATTTTTCTTCTTGTTCAGCTTACCAACAAACATATGGGAATGGTTTTAGCTTTCCATTAAAGCTTTCCTAATGTGTTTTATGAAGAAAGCATCTTATACTGACATAATCAGGAAGAAATAAAAAAATTGCTAAATTTAATTCACATAACTGCATCTAGAGCCAGTGTTTCTCACAGGCTGAAATACCCCAAGGAAGTTCCAGAAAGGTTGGAACCTGGCACAGGAGCTGGACAGTGGAAGTCATTGCTTGGTGTGCCAGAGCAGGTGAACGGGGAGAGCCTGGGCTGAAGAGATTAGATTGTGTTTCTGGACAAAGAGCTGGGGTTCTGATCAGTGTTTGTACATTTACAGGATGTCTATCTATCTTTGGCATTACAATGGGTAAAGAAAGCTCCAAATTGATGCAATTGTTAAGTAATCTCGTAGTAGTTTGCTGAAATCTATGTGTTGAGAGGATGATCTGATCTGCCACACAAACACAAATAACACCAGTTTATTTTGAAATGGGAGGACAGGACAAACCTGCAGGTGCAGAAGTGCACTCACTTGATGAAATAGCATTTTTTGCTAGTCAACATTATAGTTGTTAATGTAGTTTAGATAGTTTACCATAGAGCCAGAAACTTCTATTCAGATTCTGATCTGAAAAATCACCCACTGAATGAAACCGTTTCACCTGGTACTTGACAGCATTTTTTCCCAGTGATTTCAATGGGGGTGGGGATTTATTTTCTCGATTTATTTTTTAGAAGTCTGTACCAATGTAGGAGGGATTAGCAGACCTAAGTAATAATTGTCTTTAAAATTTGACAGATACTGAAGTATGACTCACTTTTTTCTTTAGATTATCTGTTTTCCACTGATTCTCTCATGTAATTATCTTTTCCTTCTTTCATTTCAAACTGTCAGCACCACATAGGTTTAGTTACTTAGTGGGCAGAATGTCTTTCCATAATTGTAACTTCCAGAGGCTATTTTCCAGCAAAAGCACTCTTTATATTCCAGTGTTTACTTCCTGACTCCACTGCACAATGTATTATGTAGCTGATGGACTTCATTGAAAACTTTGGCGAAAACTCACCACAGTTCTGTTGCTCTGCAAGTCTGACTCTATGCTGCTGGGTGGGAGACTCAAGATGAAGTCAAGCAGGATAGTTATGTTTATTGATTAAGCAACACTTACCTAAGAAATAAATGATACCTTGTCTAATAAACCATTATTAATGGTAGTATAGATACAAAACTATATTTTGATAAAAAATATGGTAAATTACCTATATGAGCACTATTAAGTTGTCTATTTTCTTTCTTCTGCAATGGGTATTAATATACACGTCTGTTGCTCTTAGATGTATGCCCTCTTACTTTACCTGTCTTCTCAGAGTCTTTCAGCTGGAGGGTTGTCTTGATTTTCCTCATGGGGCCTAATTCTGTTATGTTGATACCCAAACGCAATGCTTCTGATGCTAACTTGGGCAGAGAAGACAAACAGCTACTGCTATTCAGATGAAGGCAGCTTTGTGCTCCAAGACTCCTTTCTTACCCTGTGTTCCACAACAGCCATATCTCATCTGTCATTTGCTCCTTGGCTATAATTATCTTGCTTTAGCCTCAACTCCTCCACCTAGTTCTAATGAAGCACTTGCAGTTTCTTATCTTGTATACAGGCAGCTTGTAAACCAGAGATTATATATATATATAAATTATTATATGTATATAAATATATATACATATATAAATATATATGTATATTGTTTACATAGTATAAACCATTCTGTGCTCATGCTATGCCTCCCTGCCCTGGAATAGTTTATGTTAACACTTCTGGTTCTCATCACAGGCCTCCATTACTTTGGAGGTCTGTGGTTTCTGCAGCCCCTCTTTCTTACAAGTCTGTGAGTTTGATATCTTTTAAGAAGATAGTAACTTTTTTCAAATTTATTAACCTTTTAACTCATGTTAGATGCTAATAAGAGCTACTCTCATCATTTTAATTTGTGCCCTTTAAAAAGGACTGAAAACTTGTGTGTTTTTAGTATCCTTGTCATATAGCACCAGCTAAAAATGAAGTTGAAAATCAATATAGTTAAACAAGATGTGGTATATTAAGATCTCCAGGTAACTTCTCTGATCTCTGTGCATCTGAATGCATAATTGTCATTGATACTGAAAGAAGATATTGACTTTAGCTCAAATACATAAGAACCAGTAGAAAATGAAATATTCATAAAAGAAACTTAAGCATTCTAGTCAGCATGTTATTAAAAAATTGTTACTATTTAATCCCTCTTTTGGATGTAATGGAAGTCTTTCCATTATGTTTTGAGCTGGATTCACTGGGAGAAATGGTTATCTAGAGGGAATTCTTAAAAAGATCCATTTATCTTTAGTCTGTACCTCTCTAATTAACTATTTCCTCTATCTGTCCGCCAGGTTCCCAGAATATTAGTGAAGTGGGATTGTTGTAAAGATTTCTTTGTCCTAAATCCACTTGCTTAGTTTTACTGAAGGAGAAGTTCTGTTGCCTGCAATTTAAATAAATGTGGGAGGTTTTGGGGGTTGACAGTGTATTCTAGTGTTAAGTGTTTTAAAGACAAATATGGAGGTATTAGATTGTCCATAACTGATGTATATCATAGACCAAATCCATGGCAATCTCATATTTTAGACTGAGGGGATTTTTTAGTAGGCTGTAATGCAGCTTAAGCCTATTTATATTTTTATGTAAGTTTTATCATTTTAAGTACAATTGTAATAGCTGGAGCTTGTACAAATTATTTTCAGTCAGCTCATATTTATGAACAAGGTAATCTAATAGTTGATCTTTTCCATTTTGATCAGTATCACCATATCAGCTTTGATCTGCTTCTGCCATGCTTGCTGTCAGGGCATCACACTGGGCACTATGTGGAAATTTCTTGCTGGTCTTTTTAAAATCAGTCTATGCCTGATTTGCATGAGATCAGCTTTTTTTGAAAATGTAGACAAGTGCATTGAGAGTCCCTGCTACTCTTCCTTTCATGAGGTGGAGAAGCAGTAACATGTAATCTCCTCAGGTTCCCATTTGTCCTCTTTTGTCTGACATTAATAGTAAGCATGTCATTTGTATGTATTTAAGCTCTACCAACTTGTAAATTTTTCACCAGATAAAATGCCAGTTTACATGAATATCCCTAAAGATAATTATACCATCACAGAACAGGAGAATAATGGAAAAGTTCACTATAGCACAAACCACACAAAAGGTGGAATAAACTGAGACCTCCTTTGTGTAGGAGTGGACTTGGTTACACCTGCACGTTTTCTTTCACTGTTGTTCTGTCATGTGAAATTTAAGAAAAACCCAGCAAAGCACTCTGTAAGTTGTGTAATTAAAAGTATGCAGATGATTTTGTAGGCTCAAGTCCCGTGGATGGATTGAGAGAGATCAGTTTTGATTTGAACTGAGTCTCCAGAACTGCTTAATCTAAAAGGAAACAGTGTAGTCCAGAGTTTGAGTTTTGGACCCTTGTGAAAATATATCGTAGTAGACATCTGTAATACAAATTATAGGATTTGTGTGAGTGAAATATGAATAGGAAAATAAGGCCAGAAAAAACAATGAATGGATAAATAAAGCAAGGTTCGATGGCATCTAGAGCAGCAAGATTCCAGCACAGTTACATAAAGATTTTCAAGATCTTGAGACTGGGAAATAGAGTGAAATAATGGACAGATAGAAGCTCTTAAGAAGTGATGAAGGGAAGATAAAGAACCGGACTGTAACCATGAAGCATCCAAATAAATAGACAAAAGACAGTATACAACTGACATTGTCTTATACCCTTAGAGACAGGACAGAATGGACATCTAAACATGAAAATCCCTGTCACCTCCTAAAAGGTTGCCTAAAAGGCAACCATTTCTTCTCCTATGTAAGAACAGCCCTAGAGCCCGGAAACTGATGTCTCTTCTGCTCCATAGCAGTACAGGCAGAAATGGACAGGGTTTCAGTGCATGTGTTTCAGTGCTTGTGAATGTGTAGGTGTGAGAAGATGAGTGCAAGTGATTTTATCTATTTTCTGTGTAATTCATTATTAAGTATAATCATATTCCTCTCTTACAGAGAATCATTTAGCTTTGTTGTCACAATATCGCTATGGTATTCCAAGCAAATATTATTATAGCATGGTAGGTTTATAAATTATTACAAATTCTGATTTACTGTTGGCTGTATAGTATAGACAGCTGCATGTATCTGATTTAGGAAAGACTTCTGTAATGTCTGTAATGCATTTTATGTAGTTATATCATAAGTACAATTAAAAGGTGTGGAAATACCAAAACCTTGATATTTCTCTGGAGACCAACAAACCACTATTTTTCCCCTCCTTCTGTTTTTTATTCAGTAGTGCTACCTGTTGAGCATCTCTAATTACAATGACTTTTAAAAGTGTACTCACTGTATAGCTAATCTTTTAGCTTGTTGATTCTTTTTTTTTTTTTTTTCTATTTAGAAAGGAAAAACAAAAAAGTGCTCTATAGCCAGCGAGCTCTTGCTGGAACTGTATCAAATATGGAATTGGGCTTTGCTCCCTAATTATAGTTCTCCAGTTACATGGTAATTGCAGGTTATGATTACAGGTATCAGAACTAATTGCAATGTTTCAGTTACACTGTTTTACACAACAGTGCTGTTATTTACATGACATTGTAAAAGTGCTTGGAAATATATTGATAGAAAATTTACTTTCTCCTGGAGTCTTTTCTTGGGATTCAGTTAACATTTGAACAGTGAGGAAGTTTGAATATAAGTGTAAGAATAAGAGCATAGAAGACAAACTATGATTCAGTCTGGCTCCTGACCAAAGCAGTGGCATACTGCTTTTTTTGCTGTATGTATATACAGATCACTGCTTTGGATAATGACATTGAAGAATGAAGAATTGGGCAAGATGAAAAACTTATTTCAGAACTTCCACTTGTTCAGAAGTAGCCGCTTGGTCAAAACCCCCAGAAAGGCTGGGTTTGCATTGGTTACCTGCAAGTTCTTCCTTCCTCAGCTGCCTGCCACATTAGGTATTCTTTTGATGACATTGCAGATATGTTTTCAGTAAATACAACATGGACGTGTGTATACTGTCTCTGTTTCTGTTCTGACTATGTTTATTCCTTATCTGTTCTTTGATACTTATGTATGGTGAGGACCATAATATCTCTATACTTAGCATTTTATTTACATTTCATCATTTGATTGACTTTACACCTTTATCTAATAATGTCTTATTTGTGTGTGCTTTTTCAAGTAAGCTGTCATTAAAATGAATGAGGATACTTTTACTCATCCCAATGACAATTAGTGTCAAAACAAAATTTTTTTAGAATATATTTTACCTTGTAATGAAACTTATGATGCTATATTTGCAGCGCAACCAAGAACATTATGAAGATGATGTTCTAACTACTGCATCTGCTCAGTACTTAATATTCATCTTTGAATAAAAATATCTGGCTCATTTCAAATATTTTTTCCCACAACACACAAAGACCTGTTCTGAGGATGCTTGGTAGACAAATTCTAGTAATTTTTTAGGCACAAGTTAGGGCCTGTCTTTTACTTAGGGAGCAGAAGCAGCTTCAACTCATATTACAGTCATGTTGTGTGAGGTTCCAGTATGCAAACCCATTAATGGATTTCTGTGTTTTTCTGATAGCTTGTTGTACTAAATTTTAAGCTGCTGAGACCTGAACCCATTCAGACAGTGAGCCTGAAAATTGTTTATGTAGCAAACACAAGTCAACTGTATGTGCTGTACTGCTGCTATGAAAAAGCAATAGCATTTTGAGGTTAATGGTTCTTTTTTCTAAATGAGATGTCAGTAAGCAGGTATTAAGTATACCTGAGTCTTGACAAGCTTTTTATATATTTTAATCCCAGACCACGGTTACTTACAGAACACTGAAGATTAGACAGCATTTCTGAATTTATTTAATCCCCAGAGTCACTGAAGCTTGTGACACATTATAAGCATTCTTAGTAAATCTGCAGAATTTCCATCTGATTTTGTTTTACCAGACTGTGCAAGCAGATAACAGTCTGCAAGGATAATGACATCTCTGTAAAGAGTAAGTTAACTGGGAGAACTGAAAAAAAGAATACATGATGAAACAGAAATGCTTTTGAACCTAATCTGTATGTTTTCTTGAGGTCAGATTATGCATATAGTATGTGTGGTATAAAAAGCCTCAATGGTATTACTGTGCCTGACTTACTGTATTTGAGATGAACAGAGTGCAAACAGATTCTGCTCTTCAGCAGCTTCCAATGCAGTTTGGAAACAGATCAAGCTGTTTGGTGTTAGAAACCCATTTAGCAGGCATGCTGCCAAGCGCAGGGTTTTGCTTCCTGAGAGTGCATCGCAAGAAGATTTCTGGGAAGATTTTGGGATAAATAGATCTTTCTTTTAAATGGTGCTTTTGCAGCTCCATGGACATTGGGTTTATGATGCAGTTTCCCTTGACTGCATATTTTATTTTTGTTTTACAATGATCATAATATTTTATAGTTAATCATAGAATTCTTGGTTGGAAAGGACCTTGAGGATCATCTGGTTCAACCTTTTTTTGGCCAAAGCACAGTTGAGACTAGACGGCCCACGTGAATCTTAAAGAGTCCAACACTGGGAAATCCACCACTTCCCTGGGGAGATTATTCCAATGGCTGATTGTTCTCAGTGTGAAAAATTTTCCTCTTGTGTCCAACCAGAATCTCCCTGGGAGTAACTTGTGACTATTTTAACAGAGCAAACAGCAAGTTTTCTTGTGTACTTGGTTTGAGTGAATGAGGAGCAAAGGTGAGGTTTGAAGAGTTGAAGTGATGGTACTTGTGGTCTTTTTGATGGATAGCTTGTGGCTTCAGCTTTTTTCATGTGTGGTTCATAAACAAAGGACCGTAATTACCCTTATGAGAACAGGTCATCTCTATGGTATTCCAAGCAAATATTAAAACATGGTCACCTGTAGTATATTGCATTTTAGGCAGCTAGAAAAAAACTTCCAAACTTGGCATCCCCTAATTAAATAACTGGACTAAGTAACTTGCAGAAAGAGAGAATCACTTTCCTGAATGTTTTCTTAGTCCTGTTGAATTAGTTTCAGGAGATGAAAAAATGAATTTTTTCCATAACTGTAAAATATTTTCACTATATTTCATGTTTTCTTGTGGTTTTGGTGTATGGGTTGTTTTTTATTGGCTTTTTTTTTTTTTTTCCAATTAATGGATCAAGCTGAATTTCTCTTGACTTTCCTTTCTTACCTGATTTTCCCTTCTTTAGCCTTAGTTGTTTCATGAAGCTTATAAAGCAAATTAAGATTTTGGGGTATTTTAACACATTTGTGTGGTAAAAACTGTCGTGGTTTAAGCCCATCTGGTAACTCAGAACCACACAACTGCTTGCTCACTCCCCCAGTTCTTGTCCCCCCAGCTCTGGGAGGGATGGGGAGGAGAATCAAAAGAATGTAACTCCCACGGGTTGAGATAACAACAGTCCAGTAACTAAGGTATAACACAAAACCACTACTGCTACCACCAAAAATAATAATGATAAAGGAAATAACAAGGGAAGAGAATGCAGCCGCTCACCACCAGCCGACTGACACCCAATGGTCTAGCCCTTCTGGATAACTCCCCCCAGTTTATATACTGGATGGGGCATAACATGCTGTGGTATGGAATACCCCTTTGGCTACTTTGGGTCAGGTGTCCTGTCTCTGCTTCCTCCTGGCTTCCCCTCCTCCCTGAGAGAGCATGAGACTCAGAAAGTCCTTGGTCAGAGTAAACGTTACTTAGCAACAACTAAAAACATTGACTCTATCAGTGCTGTTCCTGGGCTGAAAGTCAAAAGCACTGCAGCAGCTACTAAGAACAAGAAAAATGACTGCTACTGCTGAACCTAGGACATAAAGATTATCTTTTTCTTAAACCTAGCACAAGTTTATGAGAGAACATACTTTGTTTTATAGGGAGATAGAGACTCATATGTGCATGCACACACAGAACATAAAATACCATATGATGGTGTTTCATGCAGATGTTATTTGATTCAATAATAGAACATTTATTTTTTTCAAAATCATGCAGTAAGCCCTGGAAAATAAGACAGTCATGAGCACAGAAAAGAGTCTAGTAAGCCTAAACCAGCAAAGTAATTATCATGATAACTTTTAGAGGTCATAAGGTTTCCTGAGAAATTATCCTCGGTTCTTTTTTATCTGTTTCTTGTACCAAAGGAACTGCTGTTTGATGGTCCAAAAAAACCTCACCCCCTTTTTGTCAGCAAAACAAAGCACAGAACAAAGCTAACTGTGCCATCTGCTGAGCTATAACTGGATTAGGAAAAGTAGTCCTCATAGTTGGAGGCTTGATGTAAGACATGTCCTTTGAACAGAATTAGGTTTTGCCAAGTTAAATTATTCATATGAATAATGATTATAGGCAAGCTCCAAGACTAAAAAAGTTTAATTATGGTCCTATTATTAGAAGCTTCTTTTGCATAATCCTATTAATTTTATAATATGCTCCTTTTTCCCCGTATGTATGGGAGCATATTTACTAATTTTATGTAATTGTATGCACTGCTGTTTATTTAGTTTTTTTAATGTTCGTTTCTTTTGGCTTTATTTGGCAACATCATTTCAGTCTCTTCTACCTCTCCAAAGATGGATTTACTTTACATATTACACAGAATAATTAATTATAAGGAACAATTGACTATCCTGCACATTAGGCCTCTTTCTTTTGTAGTGACTCTCTCTACAGGTACATTGGGGTTATTAAAAAGCAAATGATCATAGAAGGTTGAGTTTGGTACTTTGAGATTTATCACTTATAGTAAATGAACAGAAGTTTTTGGTGCAAAATTCTCCTTTTAAGAATAGTCACGAGCCCTGGTCTGTAGAATGCCTTCTTTATTCTGGTGCTTTTTCTTCTCCTGGGGCTGAAGTAGGTAATGAGGAAGAGAATAGTTATGTGAAATACCTTCCTCTCCCAACCCTCCACTCCCCTTTATCCTTTTTCTCCCAACACAAATAGTTAGCCTTCCTGTTCTGAATTAATAGAATGTGCCTACTTGCAGATGGAAATAGCAAAAGACATAGCAGGATTAATCAGAATATAATATTTCTGTTTCCAAATGATTGTGTGTTTGCCAGTTTTTTTATGTCAGGAAGAATAGAAGCTATAGGTCTCTAGCTCTTGAAATTTCAATGATTTCTTAGGTAGTAAAATAATACCTGAATGTTGTTAGCTTTGGGGCAGTTTTTTTCCCAAATGCACTCTAATATTAAAAAAGAACAAACAAAAAACACCTGCATTATTATAATCTAAAAAATGTTTACAAACCTCAGCCTGGCTATCCATCAGCTCAAGAGCTTTTTGGCTGTGTTGCTGGCAAATAGAAACTGTTGGCTCATATAAACAGGTGAACAACATCCATTCCTAGTCCCCAGCAATTAAATCAAATAATTCCCACTATAACCTCTCTCTTGCCATCTTTTCAATCTTCTTGGCACATATAAATTACTACTGAAAGAATACAAAGACTCTCACCTGTTTTCAGGGTATAATTACACTTATGTTCTATATAGGTGGTATATACTGTAGGTATAGCTAGGTACTGTTGCATGACGCATTATTCTTAAATCAAAATGTAAATATTTTAATGTACTAATAGAAAAGAGGAGATTACAATGAAAAGTAAAATTATTGTCTTCTAGAGTATTTTTTTTCCTCTTCTAGAAAGGTTCTGTATTGTTTTGCTTTTGTGGGGTTTGGTGTGGATTTTTTTTTCCCCTTTGTTTTGGTTTTTGGTTTGGATTTTTTCTATTTTTCTTTTTTGTTTTGTATTTTATCTCACACAGTGTAATGCCAGCTTAATGCAATTCATAAGCAGTTCTATATGGGAGTATGCACTTTTATATATTTATTAAACAAAAAATGTTGAAATTCTCCCAGGCTGTGGTCACCTGGGTACTGTACTTCTGACTCTAAAACACTGTTGTTGGTTTTTTTTTAAAAAAAAACAAACCAAATAAAGCAGAGCATTATAGTGATGGAGAGGCCATGCCCTACCTGGTTTTGTGATGCAGCAGTCTGTCGTGGTTGAAACTGAGCCAGACAGCTTGTTCACTCACTTACCCCCATCTTGCCCTCCCCCTAGTCCCAGAGGGATGGAGAGGAGAATTGAAAAGAATGCAACTCCCCCCGGGTTGAGATAAGAACAGTCCAGTAACTAAGGTATAACACAAATCACTACTGCTACCACCAATAATAATAATGATAAAGGAAATAACAAGGGAAGAGAATACATCACCTCACCACCAGACAACTGGTAACTGTGCTCCCCCCCAGCCCGACCAAGCACTGACCGATACCTCTTCCAACCCTGCAGTCCCAGCCCTTCTGGGTAACTCTCAGTTACATCCTGGGCATGACGTGCTGTGGTATGGAATACTTCTTTGGTCAGTTTGCATCAGGTGTCCTGTCTCGGCTTCCTCCCGGCTTCCCCTCCTCCCTGGCAGAGCATAAGGCTCATAAAGTCCTTGGCCAAACCAAAACATCATTGTTATCAGCTTTGTTCCCAGGCTGAAAGTCAAAACACAGCACTGCACCAACTACCAAGAAGGAGAAAAATGACTGCTACTGCTGAACCCAGGACATCTAGTGGGTGCCTTGATTCTTTCCTGTTTGACTAGTAAAAGCTCTGCATTGACAGTGATCTGTATTCAGCTTGCTATTCTTTCTCATTAAAACAAAGAAATTGCTTTTGCATGCTGGCTTTCCAACACATGCACGTACCCAAGTCTATTCCTTACCACACCTGGAAATGAGATTTTAATACACTGAACCATACCCATTTAGTATTAACTTCAGCTAAGTCAAGATGTGGAGCAATAACATAAAGATTCAGCAGTCCAGAGGGTGCATACTGATCTATGCTCTAGTTCTCTACACCATCTCAAAATGTGAATACCTGTGGTTTCCCTGTGTCGTGGTTTAAACCCAGTCAGGTAACTTGTTCACTCACTCCCAGTGAGTGGTGCCGAGCTGACAACAATCGAGGTCCGTGTCCCCCCCCACCGGGGTTCTCCCCCACTTCCGGAGGAACGGGGAGGAGGATCGAAAGAGTGCAACTCCCACGGGTTGAGACAAGAACAGTCCAGCAACCAATGTACAACACAAATCACCACCGCTACCACCAACTACAACAATGATAAGGGAAAATAACAAGGGAAGAGAATACGATACCACCGGCAGGGAAGACGAGTTCCACCCGGAAGCCCGTGTCCTTCCGGGTAACTCCCAGTCACCCCCCACCCCGGCCATGACGTGCTGTGGTATGGAATACCTCCCTGGCTAGCCCGAGTCAGGCGCCCCATCTCTGCTTCCTCCCGGCTTCCCCTCCTCCCTGGCAGAGCATGAGCCTCACAAAGTCCTTGGTCAGGGTAAACATCACTTAGCAAGAACTGAAAACATTGACTTCACCAACACTGTTCTCAGGCTGGAAGTCAAAACACAGCACTGCACCAGCTAACACAAAGGAAAAACATGACTGCTACTGCTGAACCCAGGACACCCTGTTACCCAGATAAGTCATCATCTGTAACAATTCAGTCCAGAGTTCACTGATTTTGTAGATAGACTACAAAAGATCTTTATGTGGACTTGTAAAATAAGACAAAAACTGGTGGGAGGGGAGCAAAAAAAACCCAAACAAAACCAAAGACAAAAATACTTACTGCTGCCCTTGTCAGATGGCAGCCTGATCTTGAGTGTGTTTACAAAATGGAAGTCCTGATCATGCATATCTGTACCAGATGTTCTGGTAAATAAATATAGTGTAGCTCTTAGTTTTTCAAATAAAACATGTCAAAAAATCAACACTCCTGGAGGTGCTGTGTTTTCCATAGGCAGGCTGGAATAAAGATAGCTGTAAAATCTTGTGATTACCTAATCCAGACCAGAGAGCTTAAAGACATCATTTAGGGATTTCTGGGAGTCTTATTTAATTTAATTTAATTTAATTTAATTTAATTATGACTGTCTTGTTAACTTCTGCAGCAGGATAAGAAATCTTTGCAGTATTACATAATGTGTGTGCCCAAGCTTAATGTACTTTTGAAGGCTGCAACTATGACATTTAGAACTGTTTTACACTACTATGTTGAAGATGCTTACTGCAGTAAAATTAGCATGACAAAATAATGGGAATTTAGGAGAGGTGCTCAGTTTTCCAGCAACTATGAACACTAGAAAATTCCTGGAATTCACAGGGAACTGGTGGCACTGCTTGTTTGTTCTGTTTCAAACTTTGGTGAGAAAAGTAGAATAAACCTTAATTAGAGACCTCTTCTGCTGAATGACTTCGTTATTTAATAAGTAGTGATAATTCCAGGTATGCTACAAAAATACTAGAGAGAAATTAGTTTTCTGAAGACTTTTCTGCATATTTGGTTTGGTGGGTAGTGTTTGGTTGTTGGCAGCGGAAAGGGGGTTGCTATGTACTTTGGGATTTTTATAGGTGCTCAACATCAAGGTAACACATTTCAGTAAGAGCAGTAGTTGGTTGACAAAGAACTTCTAAAAACCTCACATTCTGCATAGCATAAAGTTTCTTGGGTCCTGTACTGCAATCAGTGCTATACAAACAGGGTCTTTTCCACATTTGTGTCAGAAGAGATTCCTTCATATACAGGCTTGGACGGTATGCTCTGCCTGTATGGATCTGTTCTACAGCAAGGGGAAAATAAAATGAAAGGTAGGTTGTTTTTTTTTTTCTGGTGAAAATTATTTAATATGGAAGTATAACTGAAACCTAGTAGCATGATTTGCAAGTAGTGAAATATCCTGTTTCATGGAATTAAATTTTTAAGTTGATGTATCTAGAAGCACTAATGTGTTTTTTCTTATTGGTGGCACAATAAGATATAACTGACATTGTTATGTTCAAGGATGAGTGAGTAGATCCTTGTGCTTACAATGGCAAATTTATCTTGGCTGGTTTTGGTTTGTTTTTGTGTTTTTTTTTTTTGTTTGTTTGCTTGTTTGTTTTGTAGGAAAAAAACCCAAACCTAAGCTACCAGTATTTGCAACTTGCTTTGAAAGCCCAACTGTAGAAATGTACCAGCTCTGAGTTTCCTTGGAAATCTTATAACTTACCCATCAAATAAGCCTTTTATTCCTCTTAAACCAGCTGTTAGGAAGCAGAAAGAAACACGTTTTCTGATGCTGATTAAAGCAGTAATCTACTGGCTGCTTTATTCGAAGTAGAAAGATGCACTGATGAAGCAGTGATGAGCAGTCAAATTACTACCTCAGGTTAACAAACCTGCTATCAGTTCTATTTTTTTTCACCCATTTAGTGCCTGTTTTTTCTTAGACTCCTTGAACAACTGTATTTTAGTCTAACCAGATGTTTAATGAGTTTAATCATTGCTAGATATTCAGTGACAGGAGATTTCAGTGTTTGAAGGTCTGACCTTGAATTCTTAATATCACTGATTTTAGTACAAACTTGATGTGTAAGGGATGATAATTCATCTGTTAATTATGATTGCTTTAGCATCTGTGAACCACAGTGAAATCTTAAAAGTTGATTGCATTTCACAAAAGTACAGTAATCTGTCCAAATGTATGAAATTGCAGGCTCATGGCCACAGATGTTTTAATTTAGTATAATGATATGTTGAAGAGTTTGGGGTCTTCCTTTATGTAGATTTCACTGCTATAGTAGCTTTGGGGTTTGTGCTAATTTCTCAGAAAAAGCTGTCCTTGAGTTGATTTTCTCTAACAGTATTTCTGTTTTGACATAGCTGCCATTGTCAATTCAGATCAGTATAATAAATACAATTGTCTACTATATTTCCTTTTAAAAGTCACATAAAAAAATTAATCTCACTTCTCATTCTAGTAACCTCTCATGTGGTTGCTCTTTTGTTTGTGTATGTGGATTAGGTACTAATAATATATTTTTGTATATTTGTGTCAGTTCAGGTACTTCATGATACTTTACAGCTTTTGAGAAAGAAGTCTGTATGAAGGAATGGCAGGAGATTGCCATTGCCTCTCAGAGCCCACAAACTCTCAAGTTAGTGATAACTGGAGGACTGTCACCAAAAGCTGATGGAAGCTGGACTGAAGAACCCCCACTCCTCAAGGCTCAAACATTCCACACTGAGAAATGACGAGACATTTGATGTGAATATTTCACTGAACTTTATACGTCTGCATGTCTGTGTACATGTGTGTGCAAACTGATAGAACAGGTGCAGTAAATCCTACTGACTCACTTTGCAAATGTTAAGATCCACTTTAAAACTGCAGACTGCTGCTAGGTGAAAGCCGTGTAAAAATCCCCTCTGAGGTGAACTAGTATATTTGTAATCCTTTAGATGTAAACCTTGGATCAAGCCTGAAACTAAGACTAGACCCAGCTGCAACTAGGCTCCACCAGGAGTTTAGAAAGTAAAGGAGTCTACTCTGAACCTTGTGACTCAATGGGAAGATTTTGTTATTCCCTGTATTTCTTCCATTGCACATAAACCGTGGTCCAACTCTCCAACTAAGGCTGGACTCAGCCTATACCTAGGCGCCATCAGGAGTTTAAAAGCAAGGGGGCCTATTCTGAACCTTGTGACTGAATACAAGGGTCTGCCTTACCCTTTTGTGCCTTTGGTATCTGCGTCAATCATTTCCAACTTGATTTTACCTCAGTTTTCCTTTGTATGCCTCATCCATGTAATATGTAATAGAGTGAACCTTGCCATTGATTCTGGTCAGTTGCGCTTTTACATATTCACATTAAAACTGCTTTTGCTAGTACCTTTGGTCATTCTTTCAGGGATCCTAAACCACTCTTTTTGTGACAGGGTGCTATTTATTAATTAATAATTAATTTCCTATTGCCTTGTCCAGTACTACTTTATCTGTGTAAACATAATATGGGTTTATGCAATGTATAGTCCACTGTAGTCCACAGATGGATGTTATTACCTAAGTGGGCTTAAGACAGGACACTTGTGAGGATAATTGCTTTCCAAGCAATAAGCTCAATAAAGCTATGCCAGTTCTTCAATAACTTCCTGTAGTTGCCTTTAATACTGATTTATTTTTTTAACAGAAATGTAAGAATACATGTGATTTGGATTTATTTTTTTAACAGAAATGTAAGAATACATGTGATTTGGACCCTGCAACAGTATAATGCAGTCAAATATTCTGGTGTTGGGCTCTATTTTTGTTGGAGGTCCAATGTATGGAAATACAGTAGTGAGGATTTTTAATGTAATAGAAACCAACATGCAGATTTCCTGAGCTTTGAAATTCTTTTTTTGCATCAAAGTCAGCAATCTTGTTTTTAAGGATGCTGGCAGCAAGAGCAGTCCAGTGCAAGAAATCAGAATAGTACTTTTTTCAGTTGATCCAGGCTGTGCTGGGACTTCATATGTAGATGGAGCATGTATTTTCTGCAGTGATGTATTTTTATATGAAATGCTGTTCGTACTTGTGGGAAACAACTTAAAATGCAGAATACAGTCCTTTTCAATGTAAGCTGTCTGAAAAAGTTTGAAAGGACGAAAAGTTTCCTGAGGTTAACTGAAACTGTTTCGGTATATGCATCTATGGTTGTGGTTGTTTATTTTTTTGTTTTTATTGTTGTTGGGTTTTGCTTATTTGGTTGGGGGTTTGTTTTGTTTTGTCTCTTTTTTTTCTCTTTAAAATCATTGCATTTATTTTGAAGATTAATTTACCTTAAGTACTTTTGGAAATAAAACCAGCACTTGTTTCATTATCTAATACTAATGAAGTTTGTGTAGATACTCATATTTTCAAATCTGGGTAAATAATTTCAAGTTGCAAAGAAAATAACTGCATGTAGAAATTCCAAATGAGATAATATGTTTATAATTTCATACAGGAAGAAAACCTAGAAGGGCATGAGGGATAAAATACTATCTACTGGAAAACAGCATGATTTTTTTTCGCCACAACAGTCTTCAGGAAGATTCTTTTGTACTGAGGTATGGGAGTGCCAGTAGGGCAGCCCTCCTACTCCCCTCCAGCCTTGGTGAAGGGGAGTGACTGGATGGGTGTGGCTATGAACATGATGTGTAAATGAGTTATCCCAAATGCTGGAGAGGTGGGTGTAAAACTCCCAGAAGAAGGGGAGATGTAAGCTTGTAGCTCAAGGTTCGTGTGTGTGTGTGTGTGTGTGTGTATGTGTGTGTGTGTGTGTGTGTGATTACGAATTCTTGGGATTAGTTACAGATGAGTATTTGGAAAATTATAGGTATTAACTATATGGCCAGGAGACCTCCTTGGATGGATAAGGAGGATAATTCAATCGAAAAAAGAGGCTTATAATAAGTGGAAGCAAGGACAGGTGGCATGGGAAGAGTACAGGGATGCTGTCCGAGAAGCTAGGGACCAGGTTAGGAAAGCTAAGGCTCAGTTAGAATTAAACTTAGCTAGAGGTATTAAAGATAACAGGAAGGGATTCTACAGGTACATAGCAAATAAAAAACAGACTAGGGAGAATGTAGGCCCCCTCAGGAAGCTCTCGGGAGAACTGGCTACACAGGATTTGGAAAAGGCTGAGGTTCTGAATGACTTCTTTGCCTCGGTCTTCACTGGCAAAGGCTCTGACCAAACCACCCAAGTCTTGGAAGGCAGATGCAGGGACTGTGAGAATAAAGACCTTGCGCCCACTGTAGGAGAGGAACTGGTTCGAGACCATCGTAAAAATCTGAATGTGCACAAGTCCATGGGTCATGATGAGATCCATCTGCGGGTCC
Organism: Pezoporus wallicus; assembly: GCF_028554395.1. NCBI lineage: Eukaryota > Metazoa > Chordata > Aves > Psittaciformes > Psittacidae > Pezoporus > Pezoporus wallicus. The sequence goes on from NW_026640748.1 coordinate 214,266, forward strand.
TGAAGGAGCTGGCAAATGAAGTTGCGAAGCCACTGTCCATCATATTTGAGAAATCATGGCAGTCAGGTGAAGTTCCCGATGACTGGAAAAAAGGAAATATAACCCCCATTTTCAAGAAGGGGAAAATGGATGACCCAGGGAATTACAGACCAGTCAGTCTCACCTCTGTGCCTGCCAAAATCTTGGAGCAGATTCTCCTGGAAGGCATGCTAAGGCACATGAAAAACAGCAAGGTACTTGGTGACAGCCAGCATGGCTTCACTAAGGGGAAATCCTGCCTGACCAATTTGGTGGCCTTCTATGATGGGGCTACAGAACTGATGGACAGGGGTAGAGTAGTTGATGTCATCTCCCTGGACTTGTGCAAAGCGTTTGACACTGTCCCACACGACATCCTTGTCTCTAAATTGGAGAGACATCAATTTGATGGATGGACCACTCGGTGGATAAAGAACTGGCTGGATGGCCGCACGCAAAGAGTTGTGGTCAATGGCTCAATGTCTGGCTGGAGACCAGCAACGAGTGGCGTCCCTCAGGGATCGGTGCTGGGACCAGTCTTGTTTAACATCTTTGTCGCTGACATGGACAGTGGGATTGAGTGCACCCTCAGCAAGTTTGCCGATGACACCCAGCTGTGTTGCTCGGTTGATACGCTGGAGGGAAGGAATGCCATCCAGAGGGACCTGGACACACTTGTGAAGTGGGCTGATGCCAACCTCATGAGGTTTAAGCATGACAAGTGCAAGGTCCTACACCTGGGTTGGAGCAATCCCAGGCACAGATACAGGTTGGGCAGAGAAGGGATTCAGAGCAGCCCTGCGGAAAAGGATTTGGGGCTGTTGGTCTATGAGAAAATGAACATGAGCCAGCAGTGTGCGCTTGCAGCCCAGAAAGCCAACCGTATCCTGGGCTGCATCAAAAGGAGCATGACCAGCAGGTCGAAGGAGGTGATCCTGACCCTTTACTCTGCTCTTGTGAGACCTCACCTGGAGTATTCTGTGCAGTTCTGGTATCCTCAACATAAAAAGGACATGGAACTGTTGGAATAAGTCCAGAGAAGGGCCAGGAGGATGATCAGGGGGCTGGAGCACCTCCCGTATGAAGACAGGCTGAGGAAGTTGGGGTTGTTCAGCCTGGAGAAGAGAAGGCTGCGTGGAGACCTCCTAGCAGCCTTCCAGTATCTGAAGGGGGCCTATAGGGATGCTGGAGAGGGATTCTTCATTGGAGACTGTAGTGACAGGACAAGGGGTAATGGGTTAAAACTTAAACAGGGGAAGTTTAGATTGGACATAAGAAGGAAATTCTTTCCTGTTAGGGTGGTGAGGCACTGGAATAGGTTGCCCAGAGAGGCTGTGAATGCTCCATCCCTTGCAGTGTTCAAGGCCAGGTTGGACGAGGCCTTGGGTGATATGATTTAGCGTAAGGTGTCCCTGCCCACAGCAGGGGGGTTGGAACTAGATGATCTTAAGGTCCTTTCCAACCCTAACGATTCTATGATTCTATGATTAACGTTTCATAAATGTTGAATGCTGTAGTTTAGTTGTTTTATTGCAGGTGTTGATCCTGAAGGTATAGTTCAGTGATTGCAGTTCATTCGGTCATTGATGGATCGATAGACTGCTCCAACCCTGACTGGACTTTAAACCCTGAGAACTGAGCAGTTTTTCCCTGCAGCAGTAAGGACTCTTTTGTTAACTTTAGTAAATGTGCACATAATCATGTTTCTCCTTTTAAAAAGCGAAAAACTGCTTATCCCAAATGTTTATAATTTAGCTATTATATATCGGCAATGAGTTTTCAAAAGAAACTAATCAAGTTTAAAAAATCATCCACTTTAATGCTGCATCTTGAAAGGTTTTGGAGTCCCATGACCATCTTCAGTCAGTCTTTTTGCATGTAGTACCCTATGTGACTGAGGAAAAAATAGGAAAATTCAGTCACTTGAAAAGACCATTCAATATGTTCATTTTTTCAAAGGATTCTGAAGCCCATTTCTTCAGCTATATTATAGTGGGCAGTATGTGTTAAAACGCAGTGAACAGTGATGGTCACACTAGAAATTAATGGTAGTAAAAATAAATGTGTTTAAACTCCAAAATGTATGGATCACTAAAATTTTTCTTAATATTGGGAGAAAGTTACCAAGCAATCATAAATTTTGGACATATTAAAAAGAGGCAAGGATAAGCATACAACAAAACACCTGCTCTAAAAAGGGTAAGTACAAAATCCAAAATGAATTTGCAGAAAATCTAAGCTGAAGAACTGCTCAAAAAAAAAAAATAGTGACAAAAATATATCCCTAAAAACATACATTCTATGTTGAAACAATCAGTAAAACAGTAGATAATGAAAGGTGACCAGAACTATCTACTGATCTGTGCTGCACCCACCCCATGTGATTACTTTCCAGACCCCTACAATAAACTTAAGCATGTAGTGGAAAAACAGTGGTCAGAATAGGGTTTTGGCAAAGATGAAAACAAATGATCTGTCACAGACATCAGCTGCTGTGGGTGGCAGAGATCTAATATTGCCTGAATACTGCACCCAGCCAGCACAAGCCCTTGGGGATTTGGATTAAAGTAATACACATACAGTATACAAAAGATTTTGGAGGAGCACAAATCCTTGATAAACTGATGACTGCACACGTTATTTTTCCTTGTGGGAATTGGTATAAGCAGTCAGTCCCGTTCATAATTTTAATTTCAGCTTGAAAAGCTGTTTCAGAAACTTACTTCTCATATGACTAGAAACTTTATATCTTATTAAAATTATCAATGAGAAATTTGTATTGATTTGGTTTTGTGCCAGTATTTATACTATAAAAAACTCTGATCATTACTGCAGTGGAATATAATATGTTCCTTTTTTCCAGACGCAATCTGAAGTGTTCATACAAGCCTAGTGTCATGGTTTAAGCCTAGCTGGTATCTCAGAACCACACAGCCTCTTGCTCACTCCCCCACTTCTCCTCCCCCAGCTCCTGGAGGGATGGGAGGAAAATAGAAGAATGTAACTCCTACGTGCTGAAATAAGAACAGTCCAGTAACTAAGGTATAACACAAAACCACTACTGCTGCCACCAATAATAATAATGCTAAGGGAAATAACAAGGGAAGAGAATACAACCGCACGCACCACCCGCCAACTGATACCCAGCATGAAATGAGCAGTGACCTAGCCCTTCTGTGTAGCTGCCCCCAGTTTATATACTTGTCACGACATGCTGTGGTATGAAATACCCCTTTGGTTAGTTTGGGTCAGGTGTCCTGTCTCTGCTTCCTCCTGGCTTCCCTTCCTCCCTGTCAGAGCATGAGACTCAGAAAGTCCTTGGTTGGAGTAAACATTACTGAACAGCTAAAAACATTGGTGTTATTAGCATTGTTCCCAGGCTGAAAGTCAAAACCACAGCATTGCATCAGCTACTAAGAAGGAGAAACTATGTGACTGCTATAGCTGAGCCCAGGACATCTAGGAATAAGCTTCACCACAAACCATTCTAATGTCAATGTTTATGGTGAGAAGATTTCTCCCATAGCATAATTATATTTAGTTTAGTTTAGTAGGTGGATTTGAATAAGAATTAAAGTCGCATAGAACTTTTGGACAAACCCAGCAGATTAGATTGACTGTACCTCAATTAAAATTTAACTGTAACAATGTGTGAAACAAAAATGTGTGCTGTCTTTAAAAAATACTGTGAAAATTTAATTTGATTTTTGAACCCCATTTTTTCAAGAGGTCTTTTTTTGACAGTTTACTAGTACTCATTTAGGTAAAACTAACGATAAGGCTATTAAATCATTAACAGGTGGCTTTTCTTATAGTAATTAACATCTCATGCCAAAGGGGTTGGGTTAGTGGCCTTCCCTTTAAAACACAGAAGCAGGATACGCTTCTCCACCGCAGATGCCTTAGCTGCATTTTCAGTATTGTCCTCTGCCACTCTGGGCTTGCTGCAGTTCCTTGCACTGCACAGGCAATGGAGAAATCAAATACAGGAAAGTGGTTTAAATCTCAGGATGTGGTAGGATGGCGATGGAAAAGTGATCAGAGGTCTGCAGTGGAGGTCTGCAAAAATTACTCTTGCAGTAGAATTGTCCAGCTATGTGACATTTCAGTACAATTAGCAGGTGTGTTATCAGAGCCCCAAACCTGCTCCAGTCTAGATGTATCTGTGGCTTCTGCACAACTTCTGGGTGCTGGCTATGCTGACGAGCTGTCTTTCAGCTCCCAGTTGTCATCCTGCCTGCACTGATGATTGGGCTATCTCTAATGTAGCCTGAGTACCCTCCTGTTCTTTTGTACCATAAGGGCAGGGGATTGCTTTTAATTCTGCACAGACCATTTAAAGATAAAGGAAGGTTTAGATTCCTGCCTGCACTCCCCCTCAACTACTTTTTAATTTTCAAAACACCAGAAAGTAAAACTAGTTTATATAATAGAAGAATCCATTAGAAATGATGGTGAACATTTGGCAGTTAACAGTTCATATATATGTGTCATACTTACAAAATGGATTTATCCTTTTAATAAGTGGTTAGTGGATTTTCTCCAATGGCTGTTCCTCTAGTGCCCCTTGCAGGAAATAAGTTTCCTCTCATGCCATAAAATAGTTTACTTGTTGTTTCCCAAAGCTTACATTTTGAGTTAGACCTCAAATCAAGCAAAGGAAATATCAGAGTATGGAAAACAGAGTTCAAGAGTAGGCAATCTTAATTACCTTTATTTTTAGTTAATAACATTTTATAAATCAATGGTGAATGTTGCATTCAGAGGCAGTTTTGCGATTTTGATACATTGGGGACATTTTTTCTCAGGCAGAATTATTATCTTAAAACAACAACAAAACCCAGGAAATTTTTGATGTATATTTCACTTTTTCTTAGGAAAAATCAGATGCATCTAGAACCTCTCCAGTAATTATGGTTTACTGCATATTGACAATTGCTCATATGATTTTTTTTCAGCTTTTATACATGAATTTTCCTTTAAATGTTGTTGGGTTTGCTGTTGTAGAACCTTAAAAAAATACATGTCTCTAAATGACTTCACTCTGACAATCCAGTTGATGTGGCAAACGTATAAAAATCCTGCTAATGTAGGCTAAGACATATCCAAAGTAGCTTGCTCCTTTAGTCAGAAAATCATAGAGCACTTAATAAACCTTCTTGAGAAACATATAATGGTATTATGTTTGCTCAGATGGATCTCATTTAATCCTTTCAGAACCTTGCATTAGGCTTGGAGGCTGTTATTTACTCTTGTGTATTTCCAGGTACCAAAGGATAAAGTTGGAAAAAGGAATTTATGTTAAATAGACTTCTAACAGAAAACTACTATGCTGAAACTCAGAATTACATCTCTGTGACAAAGGACTACATCATTTTGACTTCCAGTCATATTAGTGACTAAATTCTTCCTGAAGATGTAATTAGGTATGTGTTACTTTCACACTATTGGTGCATCGTTTTTTTCCCCTTCCACATATTAACTCTCCCCCAGGAAGAAGCATTAGTTCTTCAAACTATATATGTGACATAGAATCGTAGGATACTTTGGGTTGGAAGGGACCTTCAAAGGTCATCTAGTCCAACTCCCCTGCAATGAGCAGTGACACCTTCAACTTGATTAACCGCTTCTGCAACGCTGATGTGAAACTGACCCCACAGCATCCAGATACAGAAAATTCTTCTGAGAAGCAGGTAAACATGAAGCAGTCCAGAACAATACTGTCAGTTTAGGCGGCTTGAAAGGCAGTCACAAAAACTAGAATCAAATTTTTAAGTCTGTTGATGCTGCAAAAGTAAGCAATATATCCCAAAGAGCTGTGTATGAGTTAGTTTCAGACTGAATTATTTTTCTATTGACCTTAACAACATCTGCCAATGGTACTTTTTCAAGGTTAAACTTGTACAGGAGTCATGATTCTCTGCTAATATCAAACAGGATTTCCAGAGGTCCCTTCAAACCCTAATGATTCTGTAATTCTATAGGTAGAAAGCAGCCCTGAACAGGCAGTAGGAGACTGCATAAGATTCTAACATGATGTACATCAGAAGTGAGTACGGTTAAGTCAGTTCCGGTATGTTGTAATATGCAAATCTGAGAACAGCTAATTCCAGAATAAATACAGTGCAAAATGGTCTCCCTCTGCCCCAAAATGACCAAGTTGGTATTTAGGGTCTTAAAGCTGTTTTCTAGGAGATTTAAAGCCATTTTTCTAGGAGTAAATTCTCTACTCAATTGTACATGCATAACTTGTGTTATAAGTTGTGAAGATTTTTTTTTAAAAAGTTATTTTTTCATTTTTTTATAAATTTATTTTAGTATTTTTTTTATAATTATTTTTTATGTTTTCACTAGAGGAAACATTTTTGTTGATGGCTTCATAGTGTTGCTTAGCTAAAAATGGCTGGTATTTGGTATGGATTTGGGGAGGTAGCATAAGTACTTGTCATATAGGCATCTTTTTCTGGTTAATAACAGGAACGGTGCACAGAATTAGACGGTCCAAGGACAAGTGTTTTGTTCTGGTGTTGACAGGAGACTGCAAACCTTGCCCAGGGATGGATCAGCCCTGTTTGCAGTGTTTCTGACAGCTGTCTGTCAGAGTTGGTTCTATTATGACTAGGGTAATGAACTTTGCCTGGATATGCTTAGGAGAGCATCTGTGTTATGTTCGCGACTGTATGCTGTTAGTTCTTCAAGTCGTGAATAATAGGCAGAGATATGCCAACAACACACATATTTCTTGTTTGTGTATTAAGGTTTTCTTCATTGTTTAAATTCCTTAGTCTTTTTTGCTTTGTGACCTGGAATGAAAGATGCATGAATAAGCAGAGAAAGAAATTAATTCTGGACAGAATAAACTTGAAGAAAATCTGCTAAGCAAAATTCAGCACTGGAGAGAGATACTGGAAAAAATAATAAACATCTCTTGCTAACATTGTTATAATGAAATCCTGTCTTGAATAGTACTTAGTACTTAAAAAAAAAAAGAAAAGTGCTATTTCTGAACTGACTTTTTAAAAGCATAAATGCAGCATAGACTCTATTAACCTTTGTGGGTTAAATAGCTATTGGAGATGTTGGCAGGAAAATAATTTCTCTTCAGAGAGCCCTCAGTTCATCTGGCTTATTGACTGCACTTAGATCAGGGACCAGCTTCAAGGATTCATTGCCAGTGTTTGCTGTCTGGAGTTTCTGATTCTCCTGTCTCGTTCTACCAACTTTTAGGTGAACAACCAGTAACACATGCAGGGATAGTTACCTTGAGTTTCTTCCACAGGTTTCTTGGAAAAAAGACTTGCCCATTAGTTAGCAATGGTTCTTATTTGTATGTACTTCCAGTACTCTATCACAAGAGAATATTAGATATATGAAAACCAAGCAATGGTTGGTTTACATGTTGGTAAATGAGCACTGGAAAGAAAAGACTGGGTGAGATTAGATACATCTTCCTGTTTGTAGAGTTTCTAATAAAAAGGAACGTTCTTGGGAAAATGTAGTTTATTGTAAAGATTTGAGAAGTCTTTACATGTAATGGCACTTTTCTTCATTTTTGAGGAAAGATTATGTATTCAAATGCAAATGTGAAAAAAGGATCTTTCTTTGAATGCATTCTTACTCTTGGTAACTGTCTTTCAGAATGTATTGAATCAGTAGGCTCTTGTTTGCTTTACTTGTTTAATCAGAGCACTATATTAACTTAAAATCTGCTTGGGAAATCTACTGGGACAGCATTACTCTGAATCAAACTGATAATGGAAATTGATGAAGGAAGAATATACAACACTGATGTGAGTAATAGCCTTTAAAACCATCAAAGGAAATTTCAAACACAAATGGGATTTCTAATCATGTTTTCTTTAGGATTGCATCATATATGAAAGGAAATAGCACATTATTGGAGTGTATTGCATGTCTAACTTGAACCAACAGCACAATTTACCTTATGTCATTAAGTCTTACACAAATAGACAGTATTTTCCCACAAGGGGAATATTTACTTCTGCTTGAAATATGAAATAGTAAGTGTAATAGAAGTAGGAAAGTGTAATATATTGTAAAGCTATTTTGCATGCAGAGTTTCCAGTAAGACTAGTTTTTGCATTCAGCACCTCTCCTGTAAATAATTTACAAAGATAATGGATATTGCAAAGTTTCTGTTGGACATAAGGGAAAAAAATTACTCTATGGGTCATAATTGGCATTGGACTTTAAGGTATATGAGTTGTAAAATAGATGGTAAGAACTCTAAAATCTTAGTTGTAGAGTCCTGGCAGTGTACTTGCTTTTGAGGTAGAGACACTTGGAGAAAAAAGGACAGGGTTTTGTTTACTGTTTTTATGAGAAAGCCTGACTCTGAAATTAAGTAAATGGCTGTGGCAGGGTTTTTTGCCCTAAGCAGTAGGAATCAGTGGTGTGTGGTGCCTGCTTGGAAGGAATTGTTAGAGATGAGAATTTTGTACTTAGCAATGAAAATAAGGTGCTGGTTTTCCTGTTCAGGAGACAATTTAATTTCATGCCCTTTAAAGCGTTTTGAAGAGTAGACAAATTGTAGATGAAGTTAATCAGCAATAATTTGGTTTATCCACAATCAATTTTTTTATTATTCCACTGATCCTTCTTGGTGCCAGTTTTTGTTTTAAATTAATTTTTTTTTTTCCTTGAAGTTAAATGTCTACAAATGCATAGAAAATTCCAGATAATGTTTTAACAATAAAGGAAAACTTTACAGGAGCTGAAAATATCTGCTGCTTTCCTGTGTTTATTGGAAATGCATAATTGAGGAACCCTGGAGCAGCATTCATAACTGCTATATATGACACTATTGAGTCATGTTTTATGACACCTCTGGGTCATGGTTTGCCCCAGTTAATATGCATAACTGAGATCTTGTTCTCTTTAAGGACATTCAACTGACTGCCAAAAGACAGAAAGTGGTAGTATCACGGTCAATATCTGCCTTCTATGCTTTAACTGGGGACATCTTTCTTTGAGAGATGCTTAGCTATGCCAAAGTATTATATTTTTGCTTACCTAGTGTTGCATTTTAAGAAACATTCCTTTTATATCTGTATCTATCTTTAATTATTTTATAATCCAAAATTCCCACTATAGTCTTCCATACATTTGAGATAAAACAAATTACCGAAACCCTTTCCAGACCTTTTTAAGTAGCTACTTAGATGTAAATAAACAAATAAACTCTCAGTTTAAAAAGATTTATTACAGTACTTATTTCTGGATACACAAAATCATGTATCAGTTCTTCCAGGTTCATGGACTCAGATTATTTTACCTTGAAGGGTGGCATAACACTTCTTTTCACATTGTACTAGAGTTGGATGTAGTAACTTCTCTGGTCTGACACTCCTGTCTACCTTTGCACTTGTATTCCCCCATATCATTATTTTCAAAGGGTGATAATTTAATTTGAGCTCTGTTTAGATTATCTTTAATCCCCATTTTTAGCTGTTTGCATTTTCCTTTTTTTTTATTGCTTACAGCATTAAGGCATTTTCATAGTTTCAGGAATTTCTTTCACATGTTTAACCTATGGCAATTTTGATTTTTCTTCTCATTGTCGCTGCAGGAGTAATATGTCAATTCTGTTCTGCTAATAATATTAATCACATCTCTGCTTATGCCAGGTTTTTGTTGTTTTGTTTTGTTTTTCACAATACTCTGATAGCATTATGATATAAAAATGTTTTTCAGTGCGGAATTGATAGTCACCTGTCCCTTTTAACAAATATTCTGAGTTGTCAGAATATGTCAAAAAACACTTCAAATTTTTTGTGGGCATTGTGAGAACACTGCTATTTCACCTCCTTAGGCAGTACCCAATGCTGACTGATCAACCTAGTAGATAATGGTTCACTATAATAGATGTTGTGAAGAAATAGATAAAATTAGATTCAGGAAAGTTCTGGCTTACCATAGCTGTTGTTATTTACCTAAGCAAAGTTTCTAGCACTAAAGGACCTTTATCTGTAGCCTGAGTTCTTAAATGGCTTGCTTAATGAAGCAAAGAAGTTTGTAGCGTCTCAGTGGTTTTGGAGAACGCTGTTGTGGTTCTTTTTTTTTTCCTAAACACTTTAAAATTAGATTTAGTTGTAAGCTCAGCAAAGAAATCAGAAGATTTGGGAAAAAAACCTGTCAGGATTCCAGACTTCAAACTACCAAACAGGTTTTTCAGCTCTTCAGAACAGCAAAACAAGCCACATATGAACAAAATTCAGTCAATCATTGTGTCACTATATAGACTCACCACTTCCAATGGAAACGTGGGACAAATATATGTCTTATTTACATGTGAAAAATTTAAAACTAGCTGGAGTTTCATGAAACTTTGAAGGGAAATACGTATGTTTTTAGGGGAGGAGGAATTCAGTTATGAACTTAACTATCAACTCTAAATCCATGTGTTGATTTTCATGTAGATTCCTCTTTCATTATGGTTGGGGTAAGGGAAAAGTCAATCTGCTGCTTCTGTAACATTGTCCCTGTGAACCTCTCATTTACTTAAGAACCTGGTGAGGAGAGCCTGGAAACTGAAGAGGTGAAAGGTACCGACAGATGGGTATATTACATCCCCCAGTCCCTGTGCTATTACTGTTATAGTGATACTAGTTTTGAACAGACTCATGGATCATCACATGAATAGGTTAAAAATAGGGACTTTATTGGTGATTCTATATCCTGCCAAAGCCAGAAGTGGCTGTGTTGAAAAGTGACAAATATTCATCCATGAAGTAACGTGTAGGAAAACTAGTAATAGGGCTTGAAGAATCATAGAATCATAGAAACGTTAGGGTTGGAAAGGACCTTAAGATCATCTAGTTCCAACCCCCCTGCCGTAGGCAGGGACACCTTACGCTAAATCATATCACCCAAGGCCTCGTCCAACCTGGTCTTGAACACTGCAAGGGATGGAGCATTCACAGCCTCCCTGGGCAACCCATTCCAGTGCCTCACCACCCTAACAGGAAAGAATTTCCTTCTTATATCCAATCTAAACTTCCCCTGTTTAAGTTTTAACCCATTACCCCTTGTCCTGTCACTACAGTCTCTAATGAAGAATCCCTCTCCAGCATCCCTATAGGCCCCCTTCAGATACTGGAAGGCTGCTAGGAGGTCTCCACGCAGCCTTCTCTTCTCCAGGCTGAACAACCCCAACTTCCTCAGCCTGTCTTCATACGGGAGGTGCTCCAGCCCCCTGATCATCCTCCTGGCCCTTCTCTGGACTTATTCCAACAGTTCCATGTCCTTTTTATGTTGAGGATACCAGAACTGCACAGAATACTCCAGGTGAGGTCTCACAAGAGCAGAGTAAAGGGTCAGGATCACCTCCTTCGACCTGCTGGTCATGCTCCTTTTGATGCAGCCCAGGATACGGTTGGCTTTCTGGGCTGCAAGCGCACACTGCTGGCTCATGTTCATTTTCTCATAGACCAACAGCCCCAAATCCTTTTCCGCAGGGCTGCTCTGAATCCCTTCTCTGCCCAACCTGTAGCTGTGCCTGGGATTGCTCCAACCCAGGTGTAGGACCTTGCACTCGGCATGGTTAAACCTCATGAGGTTGGCATCAGCCCACCTCACAAGTGTGTCAAGGTCCCTCTGGATGGCATTCCTTCCCTCCAGCATATCAACTGAACCACACAGCTTGGTGTCATCGTCAAACTTGCTGAGGGCGCACTCAATCCCACTCTACATGTGTCGCGGTTTAAACCCAGTCAGGCAACTTGTTCACTCACTCCCAGTGTGTGGTGCCAGGCTGACAACAATCGAGCCCCCCCCCCCCCCCCCATCGGGGCTCTCCCCTTCCCTGCTCCCGGAGGAATGGGGAGGAGGATCGAAAGGGTGCAACTCCTATGGGTTAAGACAAGAACAGTCCAGCAACCAATGTACAACACAAATCACCACAGCTACTACCAACGACAACAATGACAAGAGAAAATAACAAGGGAAGAGAATACGATACCACCGGCCAAGAAACGAGTCCCACACGGAAGCCCGTGTCCTTCTGGGTAATTCCCAGTTACCCCCCACCCCGGGCATGACGTGCTGTGGTATGGAATACCTCCTTGGCTAGCCTGGGTCAGGTGCCCCATCCCCCCCCCCCCCCCCCCCCCGGCCCCCCTCCTCCCTGGCAGAGCATGAGCCTCACAAAGTCCTTGGTCAGGGCAAACATCACTCAGCAACAACTGAAAAGATCAGTTTCACCAACACTGTTCCCAGGCTGGAAGTCAAAACACAGCACTGCACCAGCTACCACGAAGGAGAAACATGACTGCTACTGCTGAACCCAGGATATTATCCACCCCTTATTCCATACCATTCACGTCATGCTCCCACCTTTTCAATACACCATCGCTCTCTCACATATATACATCCGTATACACACAGACCAAGAGAAAAAGATCATTTTCTTAGTGCATGGACCAATCTCTATAATGCTGCCAAGTCCATTCAGTCCATAATATCAGGTTCCATCTCTTGTAACAATCTTTCAGGGCAGGAACGGCTGTGTGCAGTATTGGATCGTTGCCTGCTGATGCTCGTCGTTCCTTTACTGCGGAACTCATCCGGTTCTATCAAAGTTCATTCTCTGTTGGGATGATGGCTGGAGGGAAGTCAGGGCTAGTCGCTGGTGACCTGGAGACATCTAGTTGATGGGCTGTAAAAGTATTACACAGCAGGCAACAGCATACAATTGAGTTCACTGGCTGTTTTCCCCTAAAATCAAATCCCCTTGAGGTATACATTGGACTTCCCCATCTTCCCACATTACCCACCAAGAATATCCAGGTCCCTGTGCAAAAGCAATCCCACGAGCGGGTTTGCCTTTACCTGAAGCAGGAATAACCCAGACTGTCTTTCCCAGCAAATTCTTCATATGCACCACGGGAACTTTGTCCCCCTCTACAATATGTAAAAGTTCTGACTGGGCTGGGCCAGCCCTGTTGGCAGATCCTCTGGTGTTGACCAACCAGGTGGCCTTTGGTAATTGTATATCCCAATGCTTGAAAGTTCCCCCATCCATTGCTCTCAGTGTAGTTTTTAACAGCCCATTGTACCGTTCGATTTTCCCAGAGGCTGGTGCATGGTAGGGGATGTGATATACCCATTCAATGCCATGTTCTTTGGCCCAAATACCTATAAGGTTATTTCGGAAATGAGTCCCACTGTCTGACTCAGTTCTCTCTGGGGTGCCGTGTCGCCACAGAATCTGTTTCTCAAGGCCCAGGATAGTGTTCCAGGCAGTGGCATGGGGCACAGTTTCCAGCCACCCGGTGGTTGCTTCCACCATGGTAAGCACATGGCGCTTGCCTTGGAGGGTTGTCGGCAGTGTGATATAGTCAATCTGCCAGGCCTCCCCATATTTATACTTCAACCATCGTCCTCCATACCAAAGAGGCTTTAACCGTTTGGCTTGTTTAATTGCAGCACATGTTTCACACTCATGAATAACCTGGGCAATAGTGTCCATTGTTAAGTCCACCCCTCGATCACGGGCCCATCTATATGTTGCATCTCTGCCCTGATGGCCTGAAGTGTCATGAGCCCACCAGGCCAAAAATAATTCACCTTTATGTTGCCAATCTAAGTTCATCTGAGCCACTTCAATCTTAGCAGCTTTATCCACCTGGTAGTTATTCTGGTGTTCCTCAGTGGCCCGACTCTTGGGTACATGGGCATCTACATGACGTACCTTCACCACCAGGTTCTGCACCTGGGCAGCAATATCCACAGTGCAGCAGCCCAGATGGGTTTACCTCTGCGTTGCCAGTTGCTCTGCTTCCATTGCTTCAACCACCCCACAGGGCATTTGCCACCATCCATGAGTCAGTATAGAGGTAAAGTACTGGCCACTTTTCTCATTCAGCAATGTCCAGGGCCAGCTGGATGGCTTTCACCTGGGCAAACTGACTTGATTCACCCTCTGCTTCAGCAGTTTCTGCAACTTGTCATCCAGGACTCCATACAGCTGCCTTCCATCTCTGATGCTTTCCCACAATACGGCAAGAGCCATCAGTAAACAAGGCATACTGCTTTTCACTTTCTGACAGTTTATTATATGGTGGGGCCTCTTCAGCACGCACCACCTCCTCCTTTGGGGACATTCTGAAATCTTTGCCCTCTGGCCAGTCCATGATGACTTCTAGAATGCCTGGACGACTGAGATTTCCTATTCGAGTTCGTTGTGTAATTAGTGCAGCCCATTTACTCCATGTAGCATCAGTTGCATGATGTGTAGAGGAGACCCTGCCTTTGAACATCCAGCCCAGCACGGGCAACCAGGGTGCCAGGAGGAGCTGTGCTTTAGTGCCAATCACTTCCGAAGCAGCTCGAACCCCTTCATAGGCTGCCAGTATCTCTTTCTCAGTTGGGGTATAGCTGGCCTCAGATCCTTTGTATCCCCGACTCCAAAAGCAGAGGGGTCAACCTCGAGTCTCCCCTGGAGCTTTCTGCCAGAGGCTCCAGGTAGGACCGTTCTCCCCAGCTGCAGTGTACAGTACATTTTTTACATCTGGCCCCCTCTGGACTGGTCCAAGGGCTACTGCATGAACTATCTCGCGTTTAATTTGCTCAAAGGCTTGTTGTTGCTCAGGGCCCCATTTAAAATCATTCTTCTTCTGGGTCACATGATAGAGAGGGCTTACAATCGAACTGTAATTTGGGATGTGCATTCTCCAGAACCCCACAGCACCCAAGAAAGCTTGCGTTTCTTTCTTATTAGTTTGTGGAGACGTTGCTGTTATCTTGTTGATCACATCTGTGGGGATCTGTCTACGTCCATCTTGCCATTTTATTCCCAAAAATTGAATCTCCTCTCTCGAACAATAGGATGCCTTTTGTTAATAGCTGAGACGTGTGTTGGTACACGTGAGGAGCTGGATAAATCAGATAGATCGTCCCTCAATTGTCTGAGGTCCTGGGACAGTTTTTCCACAGGTGAGATGATGGAAGGGGTGAGATTGTCTTCGAACTCTTGGAGTTTATGAACCATTTCATCCACTGTTAGTGGTACTATGTCATTCCAGGTTACTGTTGCCAATGAATGGGCATATGATGACGGTGCAGTCTGTGTAAGTTTTCGCCACATGGGTCGTGTACATTCAACTTCATCTGGATCTATGGGTGAATCCCCGTTATTCGGCTTGATGTGATAGATCATCTCTACGATGGCTGATTCCCTCAGAGACTGGATGCCTTTGTCTATAGTAGTCCACTTGGCCGAACGACTCATAACATCGTCCTTGTTTGGAAACCTTTCACACCTGCCAAGAGCTGCCTCCAAAGGCTGAGGGACTTTTTCTCTCTTGCAATTGCTTTGTCAATTCCCCCTTCTCTAGCAAGTGATCCCAGCTGCTTGGCTTCTGTACCTTCTAGTTCGTGACCATCGGCCCCATGGTCCCAGCATCGGAGTAACCAGGTGATGATGTGCTCCCCTGGTTGACGGGTAAAATCTTTTCGCATATTCCGTAGCTTGGTTGAGGTCCGAGGTCGAGAAGTTACCTCTTCTTCTTCTTCTTCGTCATGTGATGATGACTCCTGATCAGATTCTGGACCGGGTGCTGAATTCATTGTTTCTTCATCTCGCTTCACCCTTCTTGCCTCTTTTTGGCTTGTTCTCTTGCGTACAGGGGCAACCGATATTGGAACAAATTGGTCCTCTGGCTTGGCTGCAGTAATTATCACTGTGGTTTGAGTAGCGACTGTACTTGTTGCTGGGGGTGGTGTAGCTGCTGTGCTTGGAGCTGGGGTAACCGCGCTGTCTGCTGCAGTCAAAGTTTGAGCAGCTGCTGTACTTGCCACTGGGGTAGCTGCACTGTTCATTGCAGCGAAAGTTTGAGTAGCGACTGTACTTGTCACTGGGGGTGGTGAAGCTGCTGTGCCTGGAGCTGGAGTAGCTGCGCTGACTGCTGCTTTGCCCTCAGATCCACCGACATTCTTTTCCTTTTGAAGGTGCTGGACAGGGTTGAACAAGGCCCTGTAAGCATAGGCCAAGCCCCAGCACGTTGCCATGATTTGTCCATCTCTGGTATGCCCAGAATGACCACACACCTCATTTAAGTGTTTTACTAATTCTTCTGGATTTTGCAGTTGTTCGGTAGTGAAATTCCAAAGTACTGGAGGGGCCCACTGACCTAGATACCTGCCCATACTATCCCACACACCCTGCCACTCATGGCTGTCCAGCCTCAGGGAAAATCTCTCGGTCCTCCTACATCGTCGTTTGACCCCAGACAAGACCCAAACCTGACTCTGCTTAACTCTTGAAATCAGTCGTGGGCAAAACACACTCTGTATGCATGCTAGCATGGTGATTCCCATTACGATCAGCAAACAAGTCTCAACAGCATTAAAAGGCCATTCAAAAACTTCAAAACTCTCAAATGTAAATGGTCTGGGGGGATGACTGGGAGGGTAAAAGGATGTCTCCTTCACAGGTTGAGCACCTGAGAAGGAGAAAAAAGATGTGTAATTGCTAAGCACTTCTATTATATACCTCCCAAAGTATAAAGGTGGTGACCACACTGGGAATATAAGCCAGATCAGTTTCATGATCAATGATTTGACTGTATTACAAGTCATTACCATAAAGTACAATGAGACAAAAACCTTACCCCAAGCCCCACACTTGAAAAACACTAATACAGCAAATACCAGATAGAAGTAAGATATGATATACTGAAGCTGCGAGATCAAGAGGAACAACCTTGAGAGCCAATAAATCAGCATTGTGATGAGTGACTATTAATCCAGTCAGATCTATTGTCATCTCAACCCCTCATGCCCCACGTTGGGCGCCAAAAAGAACTGTCGCGGTTTAAACCCAGTCAGGCAACTTGTTCACTCACTCCCAGTGAGTGGTGCCAGGCTGACAACAATCGAGGGCCCCCCTTCCCCCCACCGGGGCTCTCCCCTTCCCCGCTCCCGGAGAAACGGGGAGGAGGATCGAAAGAGTGCAACTCCTACGGGTTGAGACAAGAACAGTCCAGCAACCAATGCAAAACACGAATCACCACCGCTACTACCAACGACAACAATGATAAAAGAAAATAACAAGGGAAGAGAATATGATACCACTGGCCAAGAAACGAGTCCCACACGGAAGCCCGTGTCCTTCCGGGTAACTCCCAGTTACCCCCCACCCCGGGCATGACATGCTGTGGTATGGAATACCTCCTTGGCTAGCCTGGGTCAGGCACCCATCCCTGCCCCCCCACGGCCCCCCCTCCTCCCCAGCAGAGCATGAGCCTCACAAAGTCCTTGGTCAGGGCAAACATCACTTAGCAACAACCGAAAAGATCAGTTTCACCAACACTGTTCCCAGGCTGGAAGTCAAAACACAGCACTGCACCAGCTACCACGAAGGAGAAACATGACTGCTACTGCTGAACCCAGGATACCATGTCAGCGACAAAGATGTTAAACAAGACCGGTCCCAACAGCGATCCCTGAAGTACGCGATTCGTTACTGGTCTCCAGCCGGACATTGAGCCATTGACCACAACTCTTTGCGTGCGGCCATCCAGCCAGTTCTTTATCCACCGAGTGGTCCATCCATCAAATTGATGTCTCTCCAATTCGGAGACAAGGATGTCATGTGGGACAGTGTCGAATGCTTTGCACAAGTCCAGGTAGATGACATCAACTGCTCTAACCCTGTCCATCAGTTCTGTAGCCCCATCATAGAAGGCCACCAAATCGGTCAGGCAGGATTTCCCCTTAGTGAAGCCATGCTGGCTGTCACCAAGCACCTTGTTGATTTTCATGTGCCTTAGCATGTCATCCAGGAGAATCTGCTCCAAGATTTTGCCAG
Organism: Pezoporus wallicus; assembly: GCF_028554395.1. NCBI lineage: Eukaryota > Metazoa > Chordata > Aves > Psittaciformes > Psittacidae > Pezoporus > Pezoporus wallicus. The sequence goes on from NW_026640748.1 coordinate 232,114, forward strand.
GCACAGAGGTGAGACTCTTCGGGGTCAGTACTGGGACCAGTATTATTTAATATATTCATCAATGATTTAGATGAGGGAATTGAGTGTACTATCAGCAAGTTTGCTGATGACACTAAGCTGGGAGGAGTGGCTGACATGCCAGAAGGCTGTGCTGCCATCCAGTGAGACCTGGACAGGCTGGAGAGTTGGGCAGGGATTAACTTGATGAAATATAACAAAGGAAAGTGTAGAGTCCTGCATCTGGGCAGGAACAACCCCAGGTTCCAGTATAGGTTGGGGAACGACCTGTTAGAGAGCAGTGTAGGGGAGAGGGACCTGGGGGTCCTAGTGGACGACAGGATGACCATGAGCCAACACTGTGCCCTTGTGGCCAAGAAGGCCAATGGCATCCTGGGGTGTATTAGAAGGGGGGTGATTAGTAGGTCGAGAGAGGTCCTCCTTTCCCTCTACTCTGCCCTGGTGAGACCGCATCTGGAATATTATGTCCAGTTCTGGGCCCCTCAGTTCAAGAAGGACAGGGACCTGCTGGAGAGAGTCCAGCGTAGGGCAACTAAGATGATTAAGGGAGTGGAGCATCTCCCTTATGAGGAAAGAACTGAGGGAGCTGGGTCTCTATAGTTTAGAGAAGAGGAGACTGAGGGGTGACCTTATTAGTGTCTATAAATATATAAAGGGGGAGTGTCACGAGGATGGAGCCAGGCTCTACTCAGTGGCAAACAATGATAGGACAAGGGGTAACGGGTACAAACTGGAACACAAGAGGTTCCACTTAAACTTGAGAAGAAACTTCTTCTCAGTGAGGGTGACAGAACACTGGAACAGGCTGCCCAGGGAGGTTGTGGAGTCTCCTTCCCTGGAGACATTCAAAACTCGCCTGGACACATTCCTGTGTAACATTATTTAGGTGTTCCTGCTCCAGCAGGGGGATTGGACTAGATGATCTTTTGAGGTCCCTTCCAATCTCTAGCATACTGTGATACTGTGAGACTGACTGGTCTGTAATTCCCTGGGTCATCCATTTTCCCCTTCTTGAAAATGGGGGTTATATTTCCCTTTTTCCAGTCATCGGGAACTTCACCTGACTGCCATGATTTCTCAAATATGATGGACAGTGGCTTCGCAACTTCATTTGCCAGCTCCTTCAGGACCCGTGGATGGATCTCATCAGGACCCATGGACTTGTGCACATTCAGATTTTTAAGATGGTCTCGAACCAGTTCCTCTCCTACAGTGGGCGCAAGGTCTTCATTCTCACAGTCCCTGCATCTGCCTTCCAAGACTTGGGTGGTGTGGTCAGAGCCTTTGCCACTGAAGACCGAGGCAAAGAAGTCATTCAGAACCTCAGCCTTCTCCAAATCCTGTGTAGCCAGCTCTCCTGAGAGCTTCCTGAGGGGGCCTACTACATTCTCCCTAGTCTGTTTTTTATTTGCTATGTACCTGTAGAATCCCTTCCTGTTATCTTTAATACCTCTAGCTAAGTTTAATTCTAACTGAGCCTTAGCTTTCCTAACCTGGTCCCTAGCTTCTCGGACAACATCCCTGTACTCTTCCCATGCCACCTGTCCTTGCTTCCACTTATTATAAGCCTCTCTATTCATTTGAAGTTTCCGCAGGAGCTCCTTATCCATCCAAGGAGGTCTCCTGGCCCTCCTACTGCACTTCCTTCTGGTTGGGATGCAACACTCCTGAGCTTGCAGTAGGTGATACTTGAATATCAACCAACAGTCTTGGGCCCCTCTGCCCTCTAGGGCTGTATCCCATGGAACCTTTTGAAGCAGGCTCCTGAAGAGGCCAAAGTCTGCTCTTTTGAAGTCCAGGGCAGGGAGCTTGCTGCACGCTCTTCTCACTGTCCTGAGGATCTCAAATTCCAGCATCTCATGATCGCTGCATCCAAGGCTGCCCTGGAGAGTCACATTTCCAACGAGCCCTTCCCTGTTGGTGAGCACGAGGTCAAGCACGGCACCTCTCCTTGTCGGCTCCTCTATTACTTGCAGAAGGAAGTTGTCTTCTACACAATCGAGGAACCTCCTGGATTTCTTGTGCCGGGCCGTAGTGTCCTTCCAACAGATGTCAGGGTGGTTGAAGTCACCCATGAGAACAAGGGCCTGCGAGCGTGAGGCTTTTCCTATCTGTCTATGGAGGGTTTCATCCGCAGGTTCTCCTTGATCAGGCGGTCTGTAACAGATCTCCACAGTAATGTCTCCCATAGCTACATTCCCTTTAACCCTGACCCACAAACTCTCTGTGGACTGCTCACCTGTCCCCAGACAGAGTTCCATACTCTCCAGCCTATCCCTAACATAAAGGGCAACTCCCCCTCCCCGCCTGCCAGGCCTGTCTTTTCTAAAGAGCCTGTAACCTTCCATTCCAACACTCCAGCCATAGGAGCCATCCCACCATGTTTCTGCGGTGCCTATTATATCATACCCCCATAGACGTGCACACATCTCTAATTCCTCTTGTTTGTTTCCCATGCTACGGGCATTTGTATAGAGGCATCTGAGCCGAGCTCCAACTGAAGCCGGCTCATTGGGTGGAGCAGCTGGGATATCTCTGCATTGCTCCAAGCATTTATTATAGGTTCTGGCAACTGACTGGGTGTGTTGGAATGGAACGATGCCCTCCCCCAACACATCTAGTTTAAAGCCTCCTTGACCAGTCTGGCAAGCCTCCTACCAAAACTGCTCTTTCCCTTTATCATCAGACCAGCTCCACCAGCCCCCACTAGACCTGGCCTACAAGCTTGGGTCCCATGTTCAAGGCACCCAAACCCCTGACTATGACACCACCCTTTTAACCATTTATTAACCTGGCTAATCCTCCTAGCTTTTTTTAGGTCCTCCTCTGTACCCTGGAGAATTGATGAAAAGACCACCTGCACTCCAGAGCCCCTAACCACCTCCCCCAGGGCTCTGTAGTCCTTCTTTATGCCCCCCAGGCTACTACTATCTATATCCCTAGCACCCACATGTATCACCAGGAGTGGGTAATAATCCGTGGGACTTACTAGAGCAGGCAGCCTCTCTGACACATCCCTAATCCGTGCCCCCGGTAGGCAACACACCTCCCTTGAGACAGGGTCTGGCTGGCAGACAAGTGCTTCTGTCCCTTTCAATGTAGAGACCCCTACTACTACGACCCGCCGCTTTTTCCTAGCGGCACCAGTACAGATCTTCTTTACCAGTGCATCAGCTGGCTGTTTCTGGCTCGAGTGCACTCCCTCATTAGCCCCCTGCAGGACAGCAAAGCGGTTCTGCGTGGGAACAGGGGATTTAGGAGGAAGCCCCTTGCTTTTGCTTGTCCTTTTCCTTTGTTTTTTTGTTGTTTTCTTTGGTCACTAATTCCCAGCTTCCCGGGATAACGGCCTCCTTCTTTCCTTCATGAGGTAGAGGTGAAGCTTGAGGCCCCTACACAGTTTGGGCCGGGAGCAAGCATTCCTGCTTACTCTCAGCTTCCCTGACATCTTGCAACCTATTGACAGCATCCCGCAGCTCAGCCAACTGCTGCAGGAGCAGCTCCACCAGGGAGCACCTAGTGCAGCCCTGCCTATTGTGCACCATTCCATCACCAGACCAGTGCAGGCACTCTCTACACCCTGAGCTCTGCACTGCAGCCTCCACTCTCATCGGCTCTGTCTGGGTGCCTACGCTGGCCACCGCCGGGGAAGCCAGAGCAGAGCTCCCGGACCGGGCCCTGATCATACGACGAGTGCTCACCATCCCGCTCGCCTGCCCGGCTGAACTGCCACGCAAACTGCCTCGACCCGCTCTGTTCGCCGCGCTCCTGGTCACTCGCGTTCCCTGGGGCATATTTTTAACCAATCAGAGTTGTTGCTGCTGCTCCTGGCTCCGCCCCCTGTGAGTCAGCTGCTCGCGTCAGCTGAGGTGCCGGCTCCTGGGCCGGTCCTGTCGAGGACTTGAGGCTCCCTCGGTGTCTCTTGTCGCTCTGAGTTGAGGCTCCTGGAAGCTGATCTCTCCCCCACTCCAGTGTTGAAGGCGTCCTCTCTCGAGCTGCTCACCTAAGCAATTGTAACAACAGAGATTTCACTGCACATAAACTCAGCAGGTTCTAGATAAGTAACAATTGTAGTAAGGTTTGATCAGGTTTTATCAGTCATAACTGATTTAAAGAAGGTAATAGCTGACTACGGCATATGAGGGATCCAGGTTCTTAAGATTTTTAACTGCCAAAAAGTTGCCTATGTTGTGCTTACTTACGCACTTTATTTCATAATTTCTTTCCTTTTCTGGGCTTCTGTTCAGTATTTCTAGCTAGACTCCTTTCCAAACATCAAGAAAAGGTAGTTTGGTCTTGCTTGGTCTCTGCAGACAACAGGAGAAGCTCCCTGATGAAGGGTGCAAGTGTTTGAGAAGTGTCTGACTGCTCCCAGGCATCCAACAGGAAAAGACTTCCACTGCAGTGTGCAGAGCTACTGTAGTACTGGTGACCACATGAATGTGACTTGGTTTTGGATGGTGCTCAGTCTTTTGGATGTCCCAGCAGTATACGAAGTACGTGAGGCTACAGCTGCTTATCTGCAGCCCATGAAAATGGGAGTTGCATAAGCCACAGGGAAACTGAGCCAACCCATTTGTAAAATGTTTTCCCTGTATTTATGACTTTAAACATAATTTCTTTTTTTTTAATAGATTGCAATCTGTCTCCTGTACCAGAATAAATCTCCTATTCAAATCAATGGAAGGTTTTACTGCAGAAAGTTTAATAACAGGAAAAAAATGGTCTTAAATGATGAAAGCATGGTTGCTCTTTTCAGAGATAAATGCAGTGTACTCCAGAGGGTACAGTTTCCCTTTATGAAACATGCATAACTTGTATTAGCTGCTGTTTACTGCGCCTGTGGTTAGTACTATGGTGATAAGTGAAAAATTTAAAGTTTCAGATGTGAGTTATAAACTCTCCTGTCTTCTACGGTTTTATCAGAAACTGACCTCTCCTGAGTCAGTCTGCAGAACAGACAGGTGGAAAAACAATAACGAAGCGCTGGCTGGTGCTTCTAGCTATTCTGTAACCAACCCCTGTTCACTTCTTGATGAATATATGTGGCTTGGGAAAATAAAATACAATCCTTACAGGGCTTCCAAAGCCTTTTATCAAAAGTTTAGGCACAGCAGAACACACATAAGAGAGATTAATCATTCTTTTAAAAAAATATTTCAGAATATTAATTGTAGTTTTGGGGGAAATAAGGCATGCTTTATCTTCTTTCTGTCACTGGGTACACATATTCCTCATAGAAAAGGGGAGCACCAGAAAGTTGGGACAAAATATCTTTTCCACTTGCTAAATAATTCTGTTCTGTGTAGTTATTCTTTTGCTGGTGGAACATGATTTAGAGCGTTGAAATAAGACTTGATTGTTGTAATTGACACTCAAAAGACCTTCTGGCATTTTCTACTCCATAGTGTATGCAAGAATATAACTGAAAACTCACCCACTGGGGACAACAGTCATGCCCACAGTGTGCCACCCTGTGTTTGTCTGCCAGCCTCATCATGACTGCTGGCCTTCAGGCTGCTGTGTGCTCCTTGGCTGACTTACCTTTTCAGACATCCAGCATCTGTCTCAAAGGAAGCAGGAGGCTGGAGAAAGCCCTGAGGCATTCAGCAGTTTGAAGTGTTTGAGGGCGATTGCCCTCTAGGACAATGCTCATGTAAGGGTCCAAGTGGTGACACTGAGGTACTGAAAGACTGAGAAGCTCAGGACTGAGGTACCAAGACTGAAAGTCTTCCTAAGCAGTAAACGCAGGCCTCCATACGTGCTTTCATATTTTGCCAAGGCAAGCACATCCTTAGCTTCCTTCACAAGCGGTATTAGTATGTTATTAACATGACACGCATGGAATACAGGTGAAAGCACATGCTCCAGGATGAACTTGGCAACTGATTTTCTCCTGTGACTAAAGGGAAAATAATTTTGCTCTTGACACTGTTGTGACAGTGATGCTTACCAACCAAGCTGAATTATAATACATTCGAGCTTGACAGCTCAGTGCTTTATTCCTGCCCACAAGTAGAACAATGACTTGATACGAAATAACAGAACAAGCTCTTAAAAATAATCTTCTGAGTAGGGATTAATAGGCAAAAGGACTAAGTCCTCTTGGTTTTTTTTTCATGTCTAAAGATGACGTGGGCTATAAGATGATGGCTTTCAGAAGTTATATTCCTGTAGTTAGTTTTATTTATAAGTAAACCCTTTATGAGGGTACTGCAAAATCTGCAGCTTTAAATAGCCGAAGTTCTGGACCAAAAATGATTTCTTGTTTTATTTTAAGTTTATAACTTCTCATACTGGAAAGCAAATGCTTAACTAAGTTACTATTTTTAAGGCCATGGTTATAAAATAATAGGGAAGAGAAACACGACTATATATGGCAATAGGCTTTATTACACATGCTCCAATAATCTGCTCTTTGTACAGCTACCCTCATGACACCCTCATGCAGTAGTTTTATGCCATGCTTTATAGATTTGGAAAGCTGGGAAGTGGAAGCATGCAGTAAATGGTTTGTCTGATTTTCCACAATGAATTCGAGAGTACTCTTAATTACTGGCTATTTGTTTAAGCATAAGCTTCACAAGAGCCCAAAACAGTAAGTAGAAAACCAGTAAGTGCACTCCCATGTTATCCTTTTTTGCACCTGCTTTCTAGATGTACAAATCTGCATTTTTAAGTCATGTTCCAATAGGTTTGGCTGTGTTATTAAAAGCAGTGTAGTACAGTACCTGAAATTTGGTAGCTCAGATCCATTCTCGTTATATTTTGGGAAGACTATATGATAGTGTTTCGAGAATTATTTTTATCTTAGTCTTTCTTTAGGAAAATTAGGGGGTCCAATGGCAGGGCAAGGGAAATTTGACCTACTGTCATCCAGACTAGCTAGGGAGCAGTAATCTGAATGAATTGTAGAAGCAGAAAAATTGCCTGGGCTCAGAGGGTTGACAGCTTCTTCCCCTAAAGCAATGCCTAAGAAAAGAGTGGATATTAGTGAGGAGAGGGTGTCCAACTGACTTGGGTTAAGTAGCAGGGTGGATATGTCTGACACAGAAATGGTTGGAGCAGTAAATCGAAGGGGTTTGACACTGATCAGAAGCTGTGGTGTACGATTACATCGTAATGTGTTTGGTGTGAAAAAACTGAACTAAGAAATGGAAAAGTGAAAATAGCTGTTGCTGAACAAGATGTGAAAATAAAGCAGATGAACACAGGAAGGAAGACTTTCAGAGCCTCCTGCTAGTTATGACTTTCCCCACCTTTTTACTTGGCAGCTGAGGTAATTTCCTGATGCTTTTGCATTGCCAAGTGTACCAATAATGGAAGTTTCTTTTCTTTCCTTTTTTTTTTTTTTTTTTATGATGGGATCCCTGATCTCTTAATCTTGCAGGGTTTTTTTTGAGACATGCAGATGCACCAAAGAAAGGTCAGAAATATTCGCCCTGCCTCCTAACAGTTCAAATGACCTAAAGATAGCAAGTGATTCTACTTAAAGATAGCAAGTGATACTGCTTAAACATAGCAAATTATGTTTTTTGGCTGAAACCCAGTGAATTCAGGAGAAAAAAATCACCAAATCAAAAATGTGTTCTTTGTAGAATGGCTGAAAAAACAATGGTTGGTGAAAATGACCATGCAATGAAAGGATAGCCACACATCCCCAGAACAGTAGAACAAGCAAAGTACTTCAAAAATTTATACCAATGCAAAGAAGAGTAGCACATACTGTATACGGGAAATTTTCTTTTACATACAATGTAAAGAGCTTAACTTGAAGTAGAATTTTGTACATGAGTGGACAGAAAATACCTCTATGTATTTAGGAGAAAAAGTTCTCCACACTCAGGCATCACAGACAGTGCATGTAACGTTAACTTAACAGCGATAACACTTGGTAGGTTGTAGTATTCCATTTTATTGATTTTGATTAATTAAGTATGCTGTTATCTTCACTTACAAAGCACAGCTTCTATTATATCTAGTTGTTTTCCCCACGCCAACAGCTTGCTATTAGTTGCTACAATAACTTAAACCTCAGCTGATTCTTTTAAGAATTTATTGATAAACATCAATAATTAGGTAAAAAAAAAATAAAGAAGGTTTCTAAATAAAGGAGTCCATCTCACATCACTTTAATAGGAAAACAAAAAATAAATAAAACTGAGATAAATTAGTACTTTCCTTGGAGCGCACCTCCAGCCAGTGATATCAGCTGGTTTAGTCTCAAAGTCCCTTTTCTTAAAGACTAGTTGCTTTACTAAAGATGTCACCAGAGCAAATACATGGTGACAATATAAATAATGCTTCAGAAAATTCCTTCCAAAGAGACAAAAGTTCCACCTTCCAAGTGTCCTTCATAACCTAGAAGTCATAAAAAAACCAGCCCAATGAATCTAAATTTCTAAACAAAAGGCTGTGAAGAGGCTTGGGTGGACTTAGCTGTCTCACTGCTGCTTTCTGTGTCCAAGACCAAACTAGGGCTCTGATGTTCAAGATATTTTCTAGTTAAGGAAGGGTCTGGATCATGTGTCTTTTTGTGTTTTACCACAAGTATTATAACTCATGAAAGTACTAGAAACATAGCATTTTCGAAAGATGAAGACCAAAAAGTCAGTAGGCAGGTAGAAACTGCAAAGGAGAACTGTTTTCCTTATCATACAAGAAAGTCCCAACATGTAGCATTTTAATGAGAAATTTGTGTTTTGGTATGATATTGTAAGCTGGGAGTGAATTTGCAAAAAGTGTGCAGCTGTCTCATCTTTATAAAGGCACTAATTTACTGTGTAATGCTGTTTACCTTAGGCTGCATGTTCATAAGCCCACCATTGACTATCCATTTATTTATGGAATCTGGGAAAGATGTATGTAGTTGCAGGAAGATGGTGACAGTTGCTTGCCCATAAAGGATCAAATTAAGTCACTGGTTTAAAAAAGGACTAGGTCTGAATTAGATGGTTTTATGATTAGCTGTAGTTTTTCAAAAGTGTTAATCCACCAGGTATTATATATGAAAAGACCTGTGCAACTTGTTTTTAATGTAAAAGTGTCAAAAAGGAAGAACAGACATTTGTAGATAATGGTCTTAATGTGTAGCTGAATACATGTTAACCTAAATACAAAACATTACACAGTGTGAAGAAACAAATATAAGTATGGGGTTTTAGTTCATTTAATATGAGTAGTGTAAATGGAAAGAGAGAAAATGTATGTCCCAAGCTGCTTAGCCGAAAACTAGAAACACTGACCCGTTAAGGCCATCAACATAACCAGTTAGGTATTGTCTTATGTTTAATGAATAATATGTTTGAGATTATAAAACTAGATTTAGTGATAGCAGAAGTATATGCAGAGAGAGGTGACCTTTTCTTGTTTATCTGATTATACTGCTAAGCCTTTTGACTGTGTTCTTAGCTCTTTTTTTTTTTTTTCTTGTTTTTATTTATTCCTGGTTATACTTCAATGGCCTATTAAATGTGTTATTTCCAGAAATATTTATCTTTCCTCACTGTTTAGTTCTTCTAAATATTTATAGATGGCGACATTCTTAGTCAGTAGGCACTTGGCTAATCTATACACATTTATCTCCTTTATAAATTACTCCTTCCAGCCCTTGCCAGGTTACACATAACTAAACGCAAATTAAACACGCTTCAAACCTTCTCAATCAGCAAACCAAGAACAGCTTGTCAAAGTGTAGCAGCTTTAGCCAAAAGAATGGAATCTTTAGTTTTTCAAGAGAAATCAAGAGAGGATTTGGCAAATCAAAACAAGTGCCCTCCCCTGTGCTGAGCAGGCACCCAGTGAAACACCTGAGGTCACTGCTGCTTGTTTGGACACATTTCAGTTCTGTTTGAGACCTGACCACTAATGCGAACCTGGCTTCACACAGAGACAGGCTGCCCTGGGGTGACTGGTAGCATTTTAAGCAGAAGATGCTCCTGTGCCCACAGAACAGAAGACAAAGGGCCCCCAAACCCCTGTGTAGGATCAAAAGTATAAGAAAGAGATGCATCAAATGTTCCTTGGTTCTTGAGTGACATTGGAGAGTTGGTAGTACTCTTCTGCTTGAGTGTAACCTGGAAGCTTCCCAGTTATTGAGAGGCTTTGGATTTCAACAAAATAAACCCCACTGCAACCTGAATACAATTACAGAATGCAAAAGCTTTTCGGAATTTTTTATTTTTACCCTTAGTTATTTTGATCCTTAAGCAGCAGGAAAATGTAACTAACTGTGGAAAGTATTTGAGCTTTATGAAGTTTTGGGGCTTTAACATATACACATAGATTTTAAAAGTTTGGAGTTTTTCCCATTAAATGGATTTTCTGGGGGTGTGAGGGAGAAACACATATCCACTGCAGAAGAAGATATGTAACAATATGATTCATGCTTAATTACATAATGACTATCAAGCTTACTTTTTGAGTATTTGGGCTTGATTTGACTCAGTATCAGTTTAACTGTGCTATAAGTAAAAGAAAAGTTAATCTGCTTTGTAATATTTAGGAGTAATTATGGTATATTAAGGAGTATTTTGGAGTAATGTCAATGGCATGGAAAGAACATAGGTGTGCTGAATCCCTGAAATAAACAGGAATATTCAAAAAATTTTTTGTGACTTTGAATCAAACCTGTCCCTAAGTTTGGGAGGAAATTTGCATGCACATCCACTTACCCATGCAGATGTCTCTTCTATATTCAGAATAAACAATTGCACACATCAGAAACTGTTTTCACTTGCAAATACGGGTTACTGTGCATATGGATTTTATAGGAGTTTTATGAAACAGCACCTCCTGTTTCAGTGCTGTTACTCTGGAACAATGATTGCTGCCACAGTTGCCTAACAGTCGTAAAAGTTCATTTCTGAAATAGCATGTTTGTCGATTACCTAAAGTCAACTTTGGAACAAATAGTGCTGAACTCATACATGATTTTAAAAGCTTAATGTTTTGTTAAGTTTAATAACTCTTAAGTTTAGCCACCTAAAAAGCAAGGGGGAACCTCTAACCTAGCTTTGTCACCTAGCCTCACAAGTCAACCAAATATCTTCAGATATTTGTATTTTATGGATTAAAATCCAAAGGATTTTATGGATGCTGCTATGAGATAGATCTGTAAGACATTTAGTGTGTACAATATCCTGTAGAAGCTGCATATCTAATTATCTAGAGGAATCAAGGGACATGAATTCTACCTTTTGTCTGTGGATGTGCCTAATAATAATTTTTTCTGATGTATTTATTTGTATAAGATTTTTTTTTCTAACACCAGCATATGTTTCTGTAGAAGCCTGGAACTTTACTGGTGTGTGGGGAGTAGAAGGGAATAGACCAAGTACGAAGGTACATAAAAGGGATGTTACTTTTGCATGGCTGTTCTTTCTTTCCAGTATAAGAAGCTGAGCCTGGCAAAAATGATAATCTTTTTCCCAAAAGCTTTTTTGGCATATAGGGATATAGGGAAGCCCTGAAAGATCATTAGAAAGAGCCGTTCAGCTCAGCCAGTCTCAGTATTCACCTGTTACTCCAGGGAATTTGCATTTTACTCCCAGCCTGACAGAAAACAGTTGGGATGCCTTTGCTCACCCTTAGTCACTGCTGCACCAGTGATGAGGGGAATCAAGGGGAATCACTGCTGCTGTGAGGTTTGAGTGCTTACAGCACTGGCATGCCCAAACCAAGGTGTTGTATTGCTTGTGCTAGTGGATGGAGGCCAAGTGACCACTGGGCCCCAGTCATTTACAAATACATTTAGCTTGGATTCAAACCCGTAAATATAAAATAAACCAGTGTTTTTTTTACATGCACACACAGCTGCAGTGGTTGAATACTCCCAGTTAGCATGAAAATGTTCATTTTTAATTTGTCTGTGAAATGCCTTCTATCCAGGAATCAGAACAAAGAGGGGCTTTCTATATCATTTACTGTCTCTGCTGGAAGCACAAATGCTGTGCTGCATCTGTCATGCAGATTGACAGAAAGCCTATGGTTACAGGTATTCCTTCTTGCAGACAAACATGCTTCTGACAGAACCCAAGAAAAATCTCCAGGCTGCTCTAATTTTTCATACTAGCTGTGTTGACGTTTAGTGGCACAATTGTAGCAATTTGGTTTTGTTATGCAGTCCAGAGGATGTTTAATTTCATAAGGTATGGAATGGATGTCTATTTATATTTAATATCTTCAGGACAGACTGGAAACCCTTTTACTCATCAGATGTAGCCAAAAATTTGCGTAAAACTAGTAGGTGGTCTACAGGGCGAAAGCAGCCCAAGCAATTGCTTGGTTCCTTTTATACATAGGGCTCTGAAATGACATGGCACATCCTAGGAAGGCCTTGATGTTTGCTGCTGTGGGTTAGCTGAATATATGGAGGCTTTTGCCCCACACATAAAGCAGCTTAATTCTTCTGTGAAAAGGAGGCAGATAAGACAGATAGGGCGATAATGCCAAATAGTATTATAACTGCCACAAGATAGATGCTCTAGGCCAGAAGAGAACTTTAGATGCTCCCCAGGAATGCTTGCAGCATCCGTCTTGACTCCATAAAGGCTGCGGTGGCAGGGCACAGCATCAGCACTCTAACTCAAGGAGTGAGGAACGTGGGAATCACAGGGGTGTTTTAGCTAAGCTGCAGACTGATCTGCTCTGTTAATAGAGCATGTAATGAGGGAGATAGCTGGGGAATCTCTATTGCTCTCTATTGTCAGTTACTGGAATGGGGCTTGCTATTAGTTTTCTAAAAATTGGCAGCTGTTGGTAGAAAGGTGTTGGGGTTTTTAATTTCATTGACTCACTACGCCTATACCTTCATGAAAAATTGTAAGTTGATGAAATAAACACCAGGGAGACTGGCTGTAGGATTTGACACCACTAGCAGTGCTGAGTATCAGATCAGTTTGGATTGAGGGCTTTGGTGCGATGCTGGCTGGGAATGAACAGCATCACTAGGCTCCTGTTACCGTGCCTAGTAAATGCTGTGTTAATCTTCTGGTCTTTGGGTAGTTTTTATATTTCAGCTCTTTTTTTTTTGCTGATGATAGTAATCATAAGAAAACCATAACTGTTTAGATCAGATAACTTCCTTTAATTCTAAGCACACTTAGAACTCAGATAAAATCTTCACAGTGAAATTGCATTTAAAATCAACGGGTTTTCCCCTTATCAGTGTCTTCTGCCTGTATAATATTTTTTCGTTCTCGGATTCCTCAATAATTAAGTGTGAAATGTGTGTCACTGTTGTCTTATTCTGAAAATACTTTACAAGACCACCTATAGATCTCATCTCTTTCCTGTAGGTGTTGATAATGGAAGTGATAAGAAGTAAAGCATGTAAGAATGCAAAAACCCCTTGGTAGTTCCATTTTGACATTAACTGAAAGTTGCTAGAGCTTGATGGATAAAGGGGTATGAGGAACCTGTGTTTCCAAGATATATCTCTGTGTAAGACTGAGACTGTCACTTAATTACATTCTGAACGCTTCTGAATAGAAATTTGACCAAATTCCTCCACCACCCTTGCCCCCTCAAAATACTGTCTGATTATATCTGCAAACATCCTGTACCAGATGGGAAGCCAACAACATGGAACAAAGCGCAGTCTCTTTGTATACCCCATACATTATCCATCCCTTTAGTAGGACTGAAAAGAATAGGCAACAATGAAAACTGCAAAACAAACCCTGGAAATACTTGTGTTATTGGTTCCCATTGATGTAGGAAATCATGTTAATGACTGTCAGGAACATTAATATAAAGAAAAACCCCTGCCATTCTTCTACCTCTTCTACATTTCATTCCACCCTGTTATGTTTGGGTGGTGCTTCTTTCCCCTCCAGTTTTCTGTATTTTTCCACCATGGAAGCTTCATGCAGCCAGAGCAAAGACATATATTCAATTATAGAAAGCTGCTGAGGTAGTGTTGAGTGCCTTGTAACATGACAATTTCTAACACAAAATAAAAGTCTCTGATATAAAAGCTTATATATAGGGTTTTATAGGCTTCATATATTCTGGATACTTGACATTATACAAGTTCTGGAAATCTAGAGATAAAGATTTGTTGCAGAATGACTCTAAGAGCAGAACCATAGAGTTCTGGAGGACTGTGCAAGCAAGGCAGGGGGTGGCCCCCACAGGTAGCCGGAGACCGGACCTGGGAGGCGAATGTGGAGGAAGCTGTGGGGGCTAACCAATCCTGTTATGCCAAGAAGGAGTGGCTGAATACCACTCCTATATATGTGTGAACTGCGTCACAAATGAAGTAGAAGTTGCTTATCACCCATATTGGGTTGGTCTGTCTGCTTCTCCTCGCCGCTTACAAATGGCGCCCGAACAGGGACGCGGACTACAGGGCCCTGGTCGCTGGGGACCCGGATTACAGGGCCCCGACTAGCGGGGACCCGGGATACAGGGCCCCGGTCGACGGGTACCCGGTTTACAGGGCCCTGGTCGACGGGGACCTGGATTACAGGGCCCCGGTCGACGGGGACCCGGATTACAGGGCCCTGGTCGACGGGGACCCGGATTACAGGGCCCCGGTCGACGGGGACCCGGATACAGGGCCCCGGTTGACGGGGACCCGGATTACAGGGCCCCGACTAGCAGGGACCCGGGATACAGGGCCCCGACTAGCGGGGACCCGGATTACAGGGCTCCGACTAGCGGGGACCCGGATTACAGGGCCCCGGCTGACAGGGACCCGGGATACAGGGCCCCGACTAGCGGGGACCCGGAATACAGGGCCCCGGCCGACGGGGACCCGGAATACAGGGCCCCGGTTTAACGGGGACCCGGAATACAGGGCCCCGGTCGATGGGGACCCGGAATACAGGGCCCCGGTCGACGGGGACCTGGGATACAGGGCCCCGGTCGACGGGGACCCGGATACAGGGCCCCGACTAGTGGGGACCCGGGATACAGGGCCCCGACTAGCGGGGACCCGGGATACGGGGCCCCGGTCTACGGGGACCCGGAATGGCGAGTGAGCGGCGCCAGTGGCAGCGGCCGGGAAGCGCGGGCAATGCTGCTGCGGTGGTGTGACAGACCCGGGTGCTTCGACTAACCGAAAGAATCCGCCGCTGGGGCGAACCAGACACTGCTGCGTCGGGAGGCCGATCCGGAGACCGAGGTTACAGGACGACCCAGAAGAAGACGATCCGGAAAAGGCTGGCCATGAAAATGGCCCGAGAGGTAGCCCTGGACTTATTACAGTGCTTCTTATAAAAGCGGGGAACTGAGCCCTGAACTTTTTACAGTGCTTTTTATAAAAGCGGGGAATTGAGCCTGAGACTCTAAAGCAGCTAGCAGGTCTAGTGGCTAGGGAAGGCCAAGAGATTTTTTTTGCAGATCCTAATACAATATTGGGTTGGCCTGTCTGCTTCTCCTCGCCGCTTACAAAGATTCTTCCGATTAGCCCTTCCATATTATATCTAGAATGGTTACTATGGATCATAAAATATTATCTTGTGTGGAATGTAAGGCGGAAAGAGAGCAAGAGGTTTTGATAGTGTCAAGAATTTCACATTGGGAAGCTCAGCTGTCTGAAGTTGTTTGGCCTGTGGACTTTAATAGACTGTGTGAGAGAGAATCCTTCAAACATGTTAGCACCATCTGTAATTGAAAAAATCTCCAACAAACCAAACGAAAACCATTTTATACTCTGCATCATATTAACATTTTGAGTGTAATTGGGAAGATCTCACCAAGAGATATTATGAGAAATAAAACTGATTGTAGGATTCAAGCCTGTGCAGTTTCATTTGAATGGTAGTGGTTTTCTAGAATAGAGTTGAGACCACCCAGGCTTAGGACTGCAGCTTGCAACCATTTCTTTCCCCTGTGTACATGCTTGAAAAACAAAACAACCAAAAGCTGACACTTGATTAACAGCATAAGCATGTTATTAATTGCAGTACCAGATATACTCGGGGATTAAGGATTTTTCCCTCTTAAATTTGAGAATTTTTTTCCCCTAAATGATTTGAAGGGATTAATTCCAATACTGCCACAGGATTGCTAGATTTATCCAGTTTGTTTCCAGTATAAATTGCTACTTATTTTAAGGTAAAGTTTTGGTGTTGCTGTCATCTCAAATGGTGGATGACGGCACAGAGTGCCTATATATATATGTATATATAAATTTGCAGGTGTTTCACTCTAGCTTTTTCTGACATTATGAAGTACTGCAGTATCTGGTTCTAATGCTTGTACGTGCTATGTACTATAAACCTGGCAAGAGAAGTAATCTGAAACTGTTTTTCTCATGTGTGTGACAATTTTTAAAACGATGAGCTTTTAAAAAGTTTTAACAAAAATGTAGTAGAAAAAACTTTGAAGTATATATGTATTTGGGATTGTTATTTTAATAGAGACTGTAACGATAGGACAAGGGCTGATGGGTACAAGTTCAGATTAGATATAAGGAAGAAGTTCTGTACTGTGAGGTTGGTGAGGCACTGGAACAGACTGCCCAGAGAAGCAGTAAATGCTCCATCCCTGGCAGTGTTCAAGGCCAGGTTGGATAGAGCCTTGGGCAACATGGTCTAGGGTGAGGCATTCCCTCCCATGGCAGGGGGGTTGGAACTAGATGATCTAAAGGTACTTTGCAACCCAAATCATTCTTTTATTCTATGAATATAACTATAGCATGAATTCTGTCACAGTTTTGTGTCCAACATGCACACAGAAGCGGGAATTGGATACCAGTGTACAAGAAATATTTTCAACTACATTTGTTGCCATTGTTGACAGCCCAAATTGGTATTTTAATTTCAAACACTGCATTTCAGTCTTTGAAAGCATTAAAAATACAGGTTTAGCCAACACCTGTAATTCTATTTCTTTAGCTTTTAGGCATTGTTTTTCCTTCATCTTCCAGACTGTTTCCAGCTTAGTAAAACTTACTGGATTGGTGGTGTCCAATGTCATACAGTAATGTAGGAACATAAAGGTACAAAATCATTGGAGTCTTTGTTTTGCAGTCTGCATAAAATTACCAGGTGAGTGCTCATAACAGCATTCATTTCTTCTGAAGTTACTGATTTTTCCTTTAAAATATTAAGAAACACAAATTTTCAAGGTATAATAGATACGTACTAGGTTATAAGCTGAAATACTCATAAGATAAAGTGCTATTTAAGAACTTTAGACTAATTGCCGAATGCTGGAGACACAATTATTCAGTGTAGGTGACCTGTCTTTTACACAGTAGATTCATCCAATAATTTGGAGGATGATCACTAATAAACATTCAGATGCAAGAAGTAATTGTTAGTTATTTGTGGGTAAGGGAGACATTTACTTTTATATTTTTCAAATGTGATTATGATCTTTAAATAGGTAAATGGTCAAGGCATTTGTTTGATGCTAAAGAAAGACTCCCTGAATTCTTAGTGAATAATTCGCATAATGTGTCATGTTTGTATCCAGCCAAGGTCATTGTCATTTTGGGGCTAAAACCTGTGTTTAAGAATGCAACAAAGGAGCAATGCTTGACCCAAAGAGCTTGCAGTTTAAATATATGACAGAAACAGAGAATGTTTGCTATTGTACAAACACAACATGATTTGAAGGTAATGCAGTGGCCTATAGTACCCTACATTTTAATAGCTCTTCTCAGTGCATGTATAATGAAATCCCAAAGATTTCCTTTCAAGGTAAATCTTTCCAATGTAAATTTGAAGTCCATGTACTCTTTGACTTTGTCCCCTTAAAAGCCTTGTGTAAAACTTGATGGTAGCAGTACAGCAGGGGGTATCAAAAGGAGATTTGGAGCTTAATACTGATTAAATCCTCTGAGTGTTTGAAATTTTCAACTGATGCTATGACAAGGTAGTCAGGGCTGTGTCTTTATAAACAGGGAACTAAATGCCTTTCAGTTGGTATAACAAAAAATAACATTAACTTCATTACAGAAGGAAATGTACTTTGATCCTAATATCACGAGATGCTCTGCATAAATTCACTTCCTGAGGGACTGGTAACATGAACTTCTGCAGTTCAGCATTTGGAAGTTGCAGAAGAGCTCAAAAAGCCTGTGTGTGCTTGCAGTTTACTATGGCCATAACCCACGTATGTGCCACTGCCAAGAGAATATCAGTGCAGTTTCCATGTGCCGGGCATGGTGTTTTCTGGCATAATCAAATCAATACTGTAAAAGCCATTGGTATGCTTTCATGTAGATTACCGTAAGCAGTCACCTTAAAAATATGTATCACTTTATTGGAGTGAATAAAAAAAAGAGCTACTATTCTGTTTACAGTAAGGACAGTATATCTTTTGAAAAGGTCTTTCCAAGGCTCATTTAGATTAATAAAATTAAAGTTGAGGAGCTACACTATCCTATGGTTACATCAGTGGAAAAAAATACAAAGAATAGGCAATAATTATTTAGTTGAAAATAGTGGTATGTAATCAAATTGATATAGATTGTCTGTGAATAAATGTAAACTTGGTATTGGTAGATATGGTTTAATTTGTAGTGCTTTGCTGTATTAAATCTCAAGCCTGGTCTAGATAGAGCTTTCAAGGGTGGAGTGCTTGGTGTGATAACTTTTAAAACTATAAGCTTTTAAAAAGATTTTTAACAAAAATGTAGTAGAAAAAACTTTACTGGGTTTGTAGCTGTATTGCTGTAAGACAGTTCTACTTGGACTAAACGGTGAGCTATGATATTTGTGTACCTCAGTATCAAAATTCCTGTAGCTGCTGTGTGCCGTCACAAATCTTTTGGCTGGCCTGAATTTGATTTTTCTTAGCACCCTTTTTCTTTGCCTTTAGAAGAACTAATAGCTCAGAGGCACACAGTCTCACTTTAGTTGCACTTGAAAATTATGTGCCAAGTTTCATACAGGTAAGATGAAAGAATTAAAGATTACCTTCAGTTGCCTATAATTACTTGTAGTGTATTCATCTCTGACTGTGAGACTGTGTACAAAGCAATGTACAAGCACCTCATTTGTACAAATCCACCTTTTTTCCCCCAAATTTACAAATGTACTTATTTGGTAGCATCTAGATACTTTTGCCTTAACATCTTTTGGTGTTGTCTTTGATACGCATTTCCAGCAATTTTACTGTAACTCATTCTGTTGTGCATGTAATTTATCAGACTGTGTTTAATGAAATATGAAGATTTAAAAGAGCACTGAGAATCACCTTCTTACTTGATTTTTTTTTTTTTTTCCATGAGAGTCCAACAAATCTGCTCATCATAGAAGTATCTCCCTTGGAAAGTGATAGCTTTGCTTTCAAGGCAAACATAGCAGTGGTGCAGCTTATGCCCCTGAACTACCTTCAAAGGAGCTTGCTATAAAGAGAAATCAGAAGCAGCTGAGTGGCCAGTGAAAACACCTCATGTATCTTGCACTTCTGAGAAGAAAGGTAATTTATGTACTACTTAGAATGAAAATTCTATTGGACATAGTATGTGTGGTCCTATTCATCACTGAATCTCTGATTCACACACTGTTGACCTGCTTTAGGGCAAAACTCAGACCCTCAGTTACACCAGGGAAGAGAGTTTTCATGGACACTTGCAGGCAATTTTTTTATTTTCACAGAGCCATTAGAAATTATACTCCCTGACTCATCACAGGGCATAAAGATACCACAATTGCACAATTATCTGGTGTTTTAAAAATTAAGCATTTTAGATGTGAAGTCATCATACCAGTAACACGCATTTAATCAGGCATGGAAACAGGCATCCCCGTTGGCTTTTGCCCCCATTAGCACTGATGGCTGTACCACGTGCTTAGGTTTAGGATAGGGTTATATTCCTCCTGCTCTTCTAGTGAGAACAAGACCGATTGCGCATGAATCATTTTAATCAGTATGATTCTGAAACAAAATTACGTGCTTAAATGGTGCTTAAAGACTGACCATCCACCAAAGTTGAACTTATTATTTCCTCAAACATGTTTGAATAACCAGTGAACATGCATAACAGTGACCATGCAGAACAGAGTTTTATGATGAACTGTGCATAGACTTAGCTCTTTCTTGTTCTACAATGATACCTATCTCATTATTCATATCCAGATACAGGTTTAATTTAAATGTTGAGCCTGAAAAAAATGCAGTGGGTGGAAATGCAGACTGGGATCTGTATTCCATTTATTACAAGTGCCACAGGTCTTGGTTACTTGCAGTAGACTACCATCTTGTGGGATTTTTTCTCTCTCTGTTCATATTACAGGTTTTATGAAGCTCCCCCACATCAGTTTTCTCTGGCGATAATTCAAATTGTACCTTATAGAAGTAACATCTATCTTTTTCAAAAATTAAAGCCAGTAGTTTTGTGTTGCTTTCCTATTGTGGATATGATTGCTTTACAAGGCAGGTTGAAGAAAGGGGACTGCTCCCATTACCAAGCTGCTGTAGCATTTTCTAGATCTGAAACTGCATATTCAAAGGCATGTGTTTGTCTTCAGGTACACTCTAGATTACACGCCATTATATATGCAGCAATACAAGGTGATATGATGAGCCAAAAGCAGTCTTTTCTCTGTGCTCATCATCCATTTCCCGCTTGGTGTAAGTGATGAACATGTGAATTAAATACATAACCTAATGAAAAACTTTATGTAACCTCTAATCCAAGAGACAACTTTGGTTGGACCAGAAACAAGGAATGTCAGTCACAATTTGAGCATGGGGATTGAATGTAAATGGGATGTAAGCTAGTGATCCTGAGGAAAAGGCAACAAGGACTGGAGTCTGAAAGGTGGTTAAATTGGGCTGGTTATAAGGTATCTCTCAGACTCTGTTTT
This sequence comes from Pezoporus wallicus, assembly GCF_028554395.1. Lineage (NCBI taxonomy): Eukaryota > Metazoa > Chordata > Aves > Psittaciformes > Psittacidae > Pezoporus > Pezoporus wallicus. Next base: position 252,903 of record NW_026640748.1, read on the forward strand.
CACTTTTTAAAAAAAATGGGGGAAAAACATGCCTTTTGTATCACTTTAAATATTTAAATCTTGCTCTAGCTCTGTCAGATGTTATGCTCTCAATGCACTGCTTAGTCTAATTCTACATCTCGTCTCATGTAAGAAAGTCAGACAGGTTCACAAAATCTCCAAGTTGTCCATGTGTCAATTTATGTTACAAACCGTGAAAATCCTCATGCTCCCAGTTTGGTGCTGTGATGGGCTTAGACTCAAAGTCACAATCAAATTTCAAAGTATCTTGCATTTTATTTGAAGTTGATGTGTTTATTAGCAGATGAGAGAGAGGAATGCCTTGCTGGGCCAAAACTTGCTGACTTCCATAAAAATGAATTGATGCTACATGCAATTTACCGTTTCATTCCAGGCAGAGAGGTTTTGAACAGTAGGAGTAGCTCCAAGAGACAAAGATAAATGAGCCTTTTTCTTTGGGGAAAGCTAGTACACTTGTACTAGAGGTTTTGAAGGTATCCAAGTTCTACTATTAAATTGGAATATTTTTCTATAGCAGTCAATAGGTGGTACTAAAGCAAAGTGTAAGTTGATACTACGCTTATAACAGTGTCTGTTGCAAGATCATCTGTTCATGGGAAAATATATTTTGACTTCTCTAAAAGATGATGGTGCACCCTATTGTAGGACAGCAGCGAAGCAAAGCTGTAGATTTTCTAGGGTGGATTTAGATGATAATGAAACCAAACAAGAATCCTGCAAGCTACTCAGAGCAAACTGTCTCCGAATCTTTTTCCCATTAGGTCTCTGAGGACTACTTCTGTGCAATCCTGCTAAACTTTTAATTGAATGGAGGAGGGAAAACTTACTTTATTGCAAGAGAGGTTTCTGTTGTTGTGGGGTCCGCTCTCTGCACCCCAAGCTCCCCTATAACCGTCATCACAGAGGGAGTCCGATGTCACTACTATTCTGAATAGTGCTTCTCTATAGGCAAACAAGACATAGCCTAAGGATGTGCAGGGTAGAGCATCAGCTCCTTAGGACAAGCTTTCTCTTTTAGTGCATATTTGAAAAAAAAAAAAGACCAGAAATATATGCAGTGTCTTTTTTTATTATAGTCAAAGAAGGCTGTCTTAATGATCCAAGGTGTGTGTGATTATGCAGGAAACCATTTCTGAATTTTGTCATCAACATGCTGACAACCTATTTCACACAGTAACCAACTGAAGGAAGGTCTTTGATTGCACTGTCTTCCCTTTATCCTACTTATATCTGAACTGGCTGTCCTGAGTTTGGACACAAACAGTCTGTAATTTCCTTGGAATTAGATAAGTCTGCATTTTGGCAGGCTTTAAGTCTTAAAGAGCCCCTGTAGATGAGACATTTAATTAATAGACTGCCAAACAAGAAGCTTGTCCGTATGCTTGTCTCGTTGTGCCACTAGAGGAGAAGAGTCAAATTCTCTGTACCCTCTCTCCTGCTCTTATCCAGGGGGCTAAGAGAGGAAAATGCTGGCATCACTGACTGTGGCAAAGCCCTTCAGTTCTGCTCAAGGAGTTCATAACTGACTCAGAGGTGGTTTAAAGAATTTCCGTGTATTGCACTTATTTGCAAAGGTCTGGAATAAACCTTTGTTGTAAAATAAAGTCTATTTTATTGGCCTTTAATGACTAGAGGATAGCATAGTAATTTTTTTTTGGATGGGGGAAGGGGTTGCTGCTCTGTGGTACACTTCATGTCCTTTTTACTTCTGGGTATCTTCTAGGCACAGTTGGCTGTGGTTTGTTTTATGTTAACAGTGTATAAATATCAAAAAACCAAAGCAAGCATGTGTGTCCTGAGAAGCTGAGCCTATAAAGTGCACTAGAGTCTGTTGGACACTCCCTGCCAAGCAGCAGTGCCTTCTGAATCTGAGCCTTCCCATACTGATTGTGTGCTAAGAAACCAATCTGCTCCTCTCACTCTGCACTGGTGGTAGATGTTGCATTGGTGTTAATAAATAAAGTGTAAGAGTTTTGAGGCTGTGTTATTAAAATTAAGGAATTTTCTGAGCCAATGTTTGAAATTTGTCCTTCCAGAGATGGTGAGCCAAATTCTGTGCAGATGCTTTAAAACATCTTATATGCCTGGAATTGTTTAGCAGTTATACATTTAGCAGTTGTACTTTTTTTTTTTTCTCCTTGGGTGGTCAACACTAGCAGATCTGCTGACAGGGCTGACCCACCCCAGTCAGAACTTTTACATACTGTAGAGGCGGATAAAGTTCTTGTGGTGCACATAAAGAATTTGCTGGGGAAGACAGTCTGGATTATTCCTGCTTCAGGTAAAGGTAAACCCACTTGTGGGATTGCTTTTGCTTGGAGAGCCAGATATACTTGGTGGGTAGTGCGGGAAGATGGGGAAGTCTAATGTATGCTACAAGGGGATTTGATTTCAGGGGAAAACAGCCAATGGACTCAACTATATGCTGTTGCCTGCTATGTAGCACTTTTATAGCCCACCAACTCGATGTCTTCAGGTCACCAGTGACTGACCCTGACTTCCCTCTGATCATTACCCCAGCAAAGAATTAACTTTGATAAAACCAGACAATCTCAGCAGGGACCAGATGAGTTCAGCAGTGTCATCAGCTGGCAACAGTCCAACACTACACACCTTCCCTCCTGCCTGAAAAGCTGTTACAAGAGATGAAGCCTGACATCATGGACTGGATAAATTCAGCAGTTTATAGAGATTGGTCCATGGACTAAGGAATGATATCTCTCTCTTTGTGTGTGAGTGTATGTACACACACATATATATGAGACAAAAGTGATCGTATATTGAAAAATGTGGGATCTGAGCATGACGTGAATGGTATGGAATAAGGGGTGAATACTCTCCTGGGTTCAGCAGTCATTTTTCTTCTTAGTAGCTGGTGCAGTGCTGTGCTTTCGACTTTCAGCCTGGGAACAACGCTGATAACACAGATGTTTTTAGTCATTGCTAAGTAATGTTTACTCTGATCAAAGACTTCCTGAGTCTCATGCTGTGGCAGGGAGGAGGGGAAGCTGGGAGGAAGCAGAGACTGGACACCTGACTCAAGGTAGTCAAAGGGGGTATTCCATATCACAGCACGTCATGCCCAGTATAGAAACTGAGGGGAGTTATCTGGAAGGCCCAGATCACTGCTCAGGTTGGGCTGGGTGTCGGTCGGTAGGTGGTGAGCAGCTGTATTCTCTTCCCTTGTTATTTTCCTTATCATTATTATTATTGGTGGTAGTAGTAGTGGTTTTGTGTTATACCTTAGTTACTGGACTGTTCTTATCTCAACCTGTGGGAGTTACATTCTTTTGATTCTCTTCCCCATCCCCCCGGGAGCTGGGGGATGAATAAGGTGGGGAGCGAGGGAGAGGCTGCGTGGTTCTGAGTTGCTGGCTGGACTTTAACCACAAAACCCACAAAAACCTTATTGTGTTTCCAGTATCCCTTTCTGTCTGCATGAATAGAGATTGAGGTACAGTTGTACAACCGAAATGGTGATGGTTTGAATTAAGGCATGCTGGCCATGAATGAGATTGCATGGTTCGCAATGCTTTTCATTTTCATTGTTATTTCTATCATCATGATAATGTGGATACGTGTGGTATCATTTTCTCCTCCCTTTACAAACTTTCACATAGAGAAGATGCATGGGTATGTTAATGTCTGGGGTTTTTTTTCAGTCACAGGAGGATGTTTTATTAGCTTGACTTTTCAATTGTCTGCTGCTTATTTTTCACTCTTTTGATGCGATATTCCAGTGGGTTTTTTCTATGCAGATTAATTATCCTTTGGTAAAGAAAAGAGATACTGTTAAATATCATATCCTTCTGAGAGAGAATACCAGGAAAATAAATTCTGTACAGCCTTCTGTTGAATTCTGTTTCTTTCTCTTTCCTCACTTCTTTGACAGAAATGTACATTAATTCTGTACATCATGAAACCATTTTAGAAAGAGCAGTAAGGAGAAGTCAGCATCATAGGAATAATGACTGGTCTTTCATATTCCGAAAGAATCAAGTTCAAGCACGTCCACAGGTCTTCATGTGCCTGTCAGGAATTGGCAACAACACAGAAAGATTTTGTTGTATCACTAAACAGCACTTTATTTGGCTAGTTAAGTATATCTGCACTGACAGACATTCTTTCTGTTCAGGTTTTATTCTCGTTTGACTGAAGGACATTAAAAAAAACCAGCAAACAAACAAACCCAAAACCACCCAAAACCAAACAAACCAGAGGTCCCACAGATGCACACAGGGTACCTATGGGAAAGGAAGAAAAGAAATATTCTGAAACTGTTAATTTTATTTAATAAAAAGCATAGTGGAAAGTGAGCTGGTGCAGTGAAGGATGTACACTGCATAAAAAGTAAGAGAGAAGAGCCAGGAATGGCAGTCTGACATGAATAGAGTCTGTCATACTGATGCCAGAGGTTGCAGTTTATTTCTACTGTCAAATCTTTCACATGACCATTATTGCTAAGATTCTCTCTAAAGAGAGAATAAGGACTTTGGGTCACTTAATTACGAGAAAGCAAAAGACCAACAAATTGAAAAAGAAAAGAGGTAATACTGTGCACAGGCAGGAGTAGCAGATAGGATTGTGATCTTGAAACAGGGGCATGTGAGCCCATGTTTGCTTGTCATATGCCTCACAGGTATCCCCAGCCACAGGGACAGGGGATGTTTACACATTGTTGCGTGAGAAACTTTGCTCCTCCACTGTGCCTTTTTGATTCACCAATTCTAACAGTTTAGAGGACTAACTTTAGGGTTGACATTTGTTTCGGAACCCCAGCTTCTGGCACATTTTTAATGCCTTGATATCATTGCACAGGCATTTTGTATTACAAAGTAGTAAATAGGAAAATAGTAAATAAGAAGATACTTGCTCTTGAGAGCTTTGTAAGGGTGCCTTTCTGTTGTGAAACTAGTGCTATGGAAGAGGAACAGGAGACTGACATGCATGCTGCCTGGGGCCCTGTAGAAAGCACCAAGGCTGCCTCAGTTAGAAGAAAACCTGTTTCTAGTGCCATAGTTCCTTTTTTTTTAGTGCTGCTGTTGTATTTTTATCTTTAACTTGTGAAACTGACATGTTTACAGTTTCTTCAGCTGATTAAATAAAATCAGAAAGCACAAAGACTCCTTGATCCAATCTATTGAGTGGCAGGTTGCAAATACAAAATGATCCAAGTGTGAACTCTGAAGTACAAAGGAGAGAGAACACTAACATTTGCACTCTGTAGAGGTAAAATCTGCAGCAGGACATAACATCATAGAAGTCAGCTGGATGGTCTTGAAGGTTCAGGCAATCTTTTTAATTCTCTGATGTTTTCCCTCTTTGTGGGTTAACAGTGACACAGTCATTCTAATGAAAATGGCTTCCTAATGCCCATTGGTTTCTAGTCACCACAGACTAGGTGACATATAGGAAACATCGGACTTCTGACAAGACTGGGGCTGTAAGTAGACTACTTTAAGCTTTCAAACATTGTGGGGATTGCCATCATTAATTACAGTTGTTTTGCTGGTATTTATTGCTGCAGTTTGTTATTTTATTTTTGTTGTTGTTGTTGTTTTGGAGATGCCTGATTCTACAGAATGCAAGAAGGAGTCAGAATTTTCAGCAAATGAAAGTTTTTGCTGATCATGTCTCCTGTCTAATGCTCCTCAAACCAGCCAGGCAAATAATTCTATTCCTAGCTATGTATTCTCAAGGCAGAAAAGACTGAGTGCATTGCTGACACCCATTTAGACAGTGTCCTGGGTTCAGCAGTAGCAGTCATGTTTCTCCTCCTTGGTAGCTGGTGCAGTGCAGTGTTTTGACTTTCGGCTCGGGAACAGAGCTGATAGAGATGTTTTGGTTTGGCCAAGGACTTTGTGAGCCTCATGCTCTGCCAGGGAGGAGGGGGAGCCAGGAGGAAGCAGAGACAGGACACCTGACCCAAACTGACCAAAGAGCTATTCCATACCACAGCACGTCATGCCCAGGATGTAACTGGGAGTTAGCCGGAAGGGCTGGGAGACTGCAGGGTTGGAGGAGGTATCGGTCAGAGCTTGGTCGGGCTTGGGGGCGAGTTATCGGTCAGTGGGTGGTGAGGTGTTGTATTCTGTTCCCTTGTTATTTCCTTTATCATTATTATCATTGGTGGTAGCAGTAGTGATTTGTGTTATACCTTAGTTACTAAACTGTTCTTATCTCAACCCGTGGGAGTTGCATTCTTTTGATTCTCCTCTCCGTCCCTCCGAGAGCAGGGGGAGGGCAAGAAAGGGGGGGAAGTGAGCGAACGAATTACCTGACTGGGTTTAAACCACAACAGACAGACACAGTGTCTGTATCACACACTTACTTAATAAGCACACGCTGTAACTATGGTATATGTTACAACCTTACAGAGATCAACACAAGATGATGTGCACTGATGTCCTCTGCTGAGGACCCAACACCCACAATATGTTGCCAAGATTTAAATTTTGACTCGCCTATTGTCCAGTTGTTGTGTTGGCAGCAGTAAGTGTGTGAAACCAGCCTTAAGCAAGCCATGCAGTAGTGCTATGGTACACTGGGAAAAACATGAGATAACTTTAGTCAGTGTCAGGAGAGAGCTTTTAATGTGATGATATTTAGTTATCCAGGAAAAAATACATACACAAAATGCAGACTACAAGAAGTTCTGTGCTTCTTTCAGAGAGATTATCTGGCTTAACTATGAAAACAGATCAACAACACAGACTCATCGATGGGTTCAGAAGATCCAGAACTGGTTACCACTGAAGGCTGATGGTAAATTGCAAAAGGTAGTTTCTTGCTTTTATCATCACTGGGAAGTAAAAAGATTTTCTCAGAGGTTTGACTGTGGATCAATACTGCATCTATATAAAGTAATGCAAAGGATGGCATTTGAAGAAGTGGTGACTACAGCAACTGGAAGATCATTGAACCTTGGGTTTGTATGTTAAGATGGTAAAGTTCTTCATTTCATGAGCATTAGTCTTTCCGAACTGGAGCCAAAGGAAATGCTTGCATTGCTTACAGAGACCAAAGCTACCTCTAATACTCTACAGCCTCAATGTTTCCATGCTGAAGTCATTTAAGATGGAGATACAGGTTTATAAAATTATTTCCAGAGCCATTTACCCGGAATTTACATCAGGTATTTGTTGTGTGGCTGGGACTAACTGAGGAACATTCACATATTTGAGCAGTTAACTAGCTTCTTTGTTTGACACTGGTCAGTCTATTTATCCTAGCCTCACACTGGGAAGTACGGATAAGTATGTGGCCCCTGCCATGTCACTCACATATACTGTCTCCATTAGTCCTCCAGGGATTTAACGACTTCTGTTTCTGCCTTTTCTGGAAATACAATTGCATATCTACTGACTGACCTCCTGTAATCAAAGCTATTTCTGATGACCCTTTTATTTAGGGATTATGCAATTTTGAGGCTGTTGTGGTTTAAACCCAGTCAGGCAACTGGTTCGCTCACTCCCCCCTCTTCTTTTCCTCCCCCTACTCCTGGAGGGACAGAGAGGAGAATCAAAAGAATGCAACTCCCCCAGGTTGAGATAAGAACAGTTTAGTAACTAAGGTGTAACACAAATCACTACTGCTACTACCAATGGTAATAATGATAAAGGAAATAACAAGGGAACAGAATACAACACCTCACCACCAGCCGACTGATAACTCACCCCCCAAGCCCAACCAAGCACTGACCGATAACCTCCTCCAACCCTGCAGTCTACCAGCCCTTCTGGGTAACTCTCAGTTACATCCTGGGCACGATGTGCTGTGGTATGGAATACCTCTTTGGTCAGTTTGGGTCAGGTGTCCTGTCTCTGCTTTCTCCCGGCTTCCCCTCCTCTCTGGCAGAGCATAAGGCTCACAAAGTCCTTGGCCAAACCAAAACATCATTGTTATCAGCTCTGTTCCCAGGCTGAAAGTCAAAAAACAGCACTGCACCAGCTACCAAGAAGGAGAAAAATGACTGCTACTGCTGAACCCAGGACAGAAGCCCATCATTAGTGTATGAGAGATGTTCCCTCCCATAGCAACTTAACTCTAAGGATTACCGTGTAGGTAATTTTTATTATCATTTAAGTATTAAATTAGCTAGTAAGGTACAAGCTTAACAGACAAATCGCATTAATGAGCACATGCACTGGCAAGATGTCAATAAAAGTTCAACTAAATTACTTTGCTTATTCATAGCTCAAGCATAATAAATCTCCTGTCACAGCTTCTACACTGTAAATATCAGTAATGATTGCAACAGTGTTTTACAGTAGGCTACAAACATTTGTTTCTGAGTAGAATTTTTATAAGAGTTTTTCTGTTATTACTATGGAGAAACAAACTCTCAATACAGTATTTTCGTGTGACAGATTTTTTGTAATTAATTTGCTGATAGGAGCACATAGATATTTAGAAAAATATGTAGCCTTTCAAGAGTTCTGATTAAAAAAACCCCAACGAAACAACAAAACACAAACAAACCCATCAACTCTTTATGTGTGAATTTCTACAGTTATTCTGTTCTTTACTTCTGTATTTGTATTAGTAATTAGTAATAGTTCAAGACTAATAGACATTAAGAATGCACACTGCTAATTGCCCCTAGGTTTAGCAGTATCTTACCCATTAACAGTCGCTTTCACTCTACCTGAGATGTCCACCAACAGTGGCCCATGGGTAGAAGTCACAGTTAGGCAGATCACCAGCCACAATGAGTTCAGGCTGGCAGCAGTGTGACAGGGGGACACTTGTTTTCTCAGCTACTGTTAGGCAGTAGTTAACATTCAGAATCTGAACTGTGATATAACTCTAGCGATAAACTCTTGAAGCTGGGAATTTCTGGAAATTTGGGAAGAATAGTATTTTAGCTTAGTCGTCACCATCCATGCCAGGAAGGTAGATGGCATTTGTTTGCTAAGATTCATTATATTGGTAAAGGGGAATAAATTATATTAAGAAACATGAAATATGAAACATCACTGGAATAGATGTACAATACCTCAGATAACACTAAGTAGCTTCTCTGCCAATTAATTACTTCAAGACAGCGTCAACTTCTGTGAAAACTAAAAATTCTTGTTAGCACAGCATGCTGATATGAGCCTCACAGAGAGCTCAGAAGGGAATATTTAAAAAAGCCAGACTTACCTGTTCTCTTGTATTAAAACAGCATCTTTTTCTTCCAGTTTTTTTCACCGTCTTATCTTCCCTTCTATGCCAAATGACAGCTCCATAAAATAAACAAACACAAGTAATAATATTTACTTGAACTTCAGTGCTTAAGTCTGACTTGCAGTGTGAGACTTTTTACTAAAGAAAACTGTATAAAACATCAACTATTTCTGGGTACTTTCATTTTCCTTAATTAAAGAAGGGAAGAAAACATGAATGGCTTACAGATTAGAAAATCATATCCAAACATATAAAAGTAATCCATCAATAGCACTGTCTTGTGCTATGGGTCTGAAATTAGTATGGTGGATATTATAAAAGTGCATTAATTTTGACAGATGGTTTAAGGACAGGACAGGCAAGAAGCAAAATAAGGAAAATAAAGAATTACACTTCACTTAACCAAAAATTTATGAGTGCGGTTTTGAAATGTAGGCCTAGAGACCATCTTCTTCAGCAAAATAAAAATCAGAAACATGTTAGAACTATATAATTTAACTTCTGACATCCCAAAATTGTACAACTGCAGGGACAAAGAAAATAGCTGCTCCAGAAAAGACAGCTAATAACAGGGATGAACCAGCCACCCTGCAAGTGTGAAATGCCTGTTTCATACAGTGAGCACCACAACAGTCACAGGGAGAAAGATAAAAGGCAGAGTACAAAGACATACAGTGTAGAAACCAGTTGTTAAGTAAAGTATTTAACTGTGTAAAGAGACTGGTGGTACTGGGATTTGGCACCACTGTACCTTTCTGGATGGTAAATGGCATTTTTGCTTTTTCAAATGTTAACTTGACCCAATGGACTTAAGATACTACTAATCTGTCTGAATCTTAGGTGCTCTAAGGTAGATATAAGAAACCAAGCACAAGTTAAGTAAGTTAAAGTAAGTTAAGTTATAAAGCACACTTTCTCTGGAAGTGATTCTATTCCAGGGATTTTCGTGGAAATCTAGAGTACCTTATGTGAAGATAGGTTTGTAGTTGTCCCATTGTAGAACAAGTAATGATAATAAGCACTACAGTTTCGGATAGCTCACATTTTGGATCTCAAAGCTATCAAGAAGTCAAATTTCAGGTTACTTTCTTTGCTGTAAACATGCTTAGGGGAAACAGCTGTTGTATCAGTAGTAGGCTTTAGAATAAGTTTTCTGTAATATATTCAGCATGGCTCAAATCACATTTCTTCTTTATAATATTGTCTAAGACCTGAAAATGCCTGGTTATTTGTTGAAGCTGTTGCTGTGCAACCAGTTCACCTTTCTTGCTTGCTTTTAGAGATGAGCAGGTAGTAATTCCCCTCTAAGTGTCTTAGCCAACCTTGCAAACAACAACAAAAAGAGCAAGCTGTTTTGCTAATGCTTTTATAGGTATGAGTGTAGTCCAGCTAAATTTGAGACCTATTAAAAATAAAAATCTTCATTGAATACCTTAAACCTTTTTCCAGATAAGTTGCATTTTGTTACATAAACAACCCCATGAAAAAAGAAAAAAGGAAGTCCAAGTCAAATTATACATAAACCAGAAAGGCCAACCCAAAGAAAGTGAGAAGAGAGGAAGTGTTCCCAGAAAAACACTTTCACCTGCTATTATAAGGGAGATACTTACTATTGCTATTAATATAATACCAATATTAATATTACTAGATGCTATTATAAAAGAGATATATACACCCACCTGCTATTATAAGAGAGATACCGGAAGATCTTATTTCAGCAGTAAACAACAGAAAATTAGGGATGTATTATAAAGGCAGTAAATGAAAAGACATATGATTTATGATCTGCATTTTTCCATATCAGCTGGTAGAGTACATGGTGATAAACTGGCTATATTTAATAAAATTGTAAAAAAAAGTTTGATAACGGTTAACTATCCATATGCAGATTTTGGATCTACGGTGATGGTAACACCATAAGCAAGACTGCCTCTATTAATTTTGGCCTGCACTTTGAAGCACCAGTGGGGAGAGGCTGGAGGGAACAAACCCAAAAGTATAAACCAACTCACCACACTGGTCTTTTGTTGTACTTGCAAAGTGTATTGCCAACCAAGAACAATCATCTTTGTTTTTCATGTGCAGTATCCTACGGCACATGGATTTTTCACTTTTAGGATTGACCACTTTTCCTTTTCAAGACTGTATGGTAAACACAGAGCAGAAGCAGCATTGCCTGTTACATAGCAATAACATAATCCACAACAGTAAGTGCTAGGATTCATCAAAGTACTATGCTTTTCCAGCCCTCTGCCTCACCCTCAGCCTTTCTGTGATCACTTTTTTGACTGCTTTCAAAACCTCAGCCTTTAGGTTCTTCAGACAACACGCTCTCCATCAGCTCCTGTACTTTTGTTCTGTAAAGGAAGGATTGAAACAGAAATTAGGAAATATGGAAGATTGTTAATTACCATGAAAGCTGAAAGATTTGTGGTTTGGTTTTGTTTTTTTTTTTTTGTTTGTTTTTTTTTTTTAGTAAAATGCAGATTATACACCTCCTATTCAAGTCAGTCTGACTTTGACTCAGATGGAATACAAATGAACAAGGATGTAGACTAGATCAGATTATTCTTTCTTACAGAAATATTCTCAGAATGAAAAAAAGTTTATTCTCTCTACTGCTTATAGGCACTGTTCTTCAGTTGCACTGAGACATTTCACCAGCTAAAATTGACCTTTCCATGCCTGGTGCTTATGACTTCATATGAGGTCACAAGCAACAGCATGCACCTCTTTAAATATTGTCGTGGTTTAAACCCAGTCAGGTAACTCGTTCGCTCACTTCCCCCCCTTTCTTGCCCTCCCCCTGCTCTCGGAGGGACGGAGAGGAGAATCAAAAGAATGCAACTCCCACGGGTTGAGATAAGAAGAGTTTAGTAACTAAGGTATAACACAAATCACTACTGCTACCACCAATGATAATAATGATAAAGGAAATAACAAGGGAACAGAATACAACACCTCACCACCCACTGACCGATAACTCGCCCCCCAAGCCCGACCAAGCTCCGACCGATACCTCCTCCAACCCTGCAGTCCCCCAGCCCTTCCGGCTAACTCCCAGTTACATCCTGGGCATGACGTGCTGTGGTATGGAATAGCTCTTTGGTCAGTTTGGGTCAGGTGTCCTGTCTCTGCTTCCTCCCAGCTTCCCCTCCTCCCTGGCAGAGCATGAGGCTCACAAAGTCCTTGGCCAAACCAAAACATCTCTATCAGCTCTGTTCCCGAGCCGAAAGTCAAAACACTGCACTGCACCAGCTACCAAGGAGGAGAAACATGACTGCTACTGCTGAACCCAGGACAAATATTCATATTTAAAGGTCTTAAATTGTTCAAAAAACATGATAGAAGGTGCATCCAAAATTAGTAGATAATATGTTGCTCTATTATTTTTGCTTTTCATGTGAGTGTAATTCTACACCAATAAAGCAGTACTGCATAAGTTAATTAATTCATGTTTGAGAATTACTTTGATACTGTAGCAATTAGTGCCACAGAGTGGGGAAAGCATGAGAAAATTAATAGCTCCCCCTTCAGAGATAATTTGAATAATGTACAATAAAGGAAGCTTGGCATCACTTGAAAGCCACCCTTCCATACTTGCATACGAAGAAGGAACTCAGTTAATATTACAGAGAGCCATAATTCTGCTTTTCCAACTTGAATATGTGATCTGTTATCTTTAACATTTTTTGGTTATTTTTTTCTCTGGTAAATATATGCAACATTACTTATCAGGTTCCTTTAGTTTGTGACAGTCACAAGTCCAGTTAATAAAGCACATGTTTTTCCAATGCAACACATTATTTTATTAAGTTATTTTATAAGTTTTATTAGGAAAGGTGATGGATGGCTTGTTACAAAGACACATTCAACATTGTCAGAAATAACAGTGCTGAAACTGGATCAGCTTTTCCATTTCAGTTAATAATAGAAGGTAAGTTTCATTTCTTTGAAACTGGACAAAATTGTTTTAGTGAGGTGGATTAAAAAGGTTTTAACCTCGCTTCTGTGTGCCTGTTTACTAGAATACGGATTGTCAGCTTAAGGCCTGAAAAGATTTTGGGGAAAAAACAGATTTCCATTCTCCAGTATCTCTTCAAACAAAAGAGACAGACTCTCATTTCTTTAACTGGCTATTATTTGTGAGACTCTTAGTTTCTGGAATACCTGCAGAAAAAAAGAGAATGCCATAGGCACTGGGTATTCCACTCAATGTCACCTTAACGTTATGTCAGGCACTAATAGAGGTAAGTATGTTGCCTGGTATGGTGCGCGCCACAGAATGCAGTCTTTGTCATTTGCAGAACACCTTATTTCAAGTCTGTTTGCTGGAATAAGGCTTGTGCTTGGAGACCAATCCTGGGTAGCATCTCTGTGATTTGTGGTACCTTGAGGTTGTTACTTTCATTAATTGCTCTGGATGTTAATAGTCATTTAATTGTATGTTGTGTAATCCAGCAACCACTATTTTGTAAAGGTTAATGAAGCCTTGAGGCAATTATGATCTTTACAAAGTTCTGTGACCTTTGTATAATAGCTTGTTCCTCTAAAAATTGCTATTTACAGTGTTTCACTGAGGGTGACTCCCCACCCCCCGGCCTCCGTAACTGTTGAGGGCAGAGATGGAAGCAGACAGCAGAGGAGAGACTGAAGTAAAATGCACCATTAAGCTTTTTACAGTATATAAGCAGAAGGAGCATTTACAGAAACATTCATAAAAATTGATCAGCACTACCTCCACACAACTGCCTAAATACAGCCACTACAGCTTATGGTATCTCTCACCTCATGGTCTCAGAGAGGGCAGGACACATTCTGGACCATCAGTTCAGAAAAGGGCTCCCGCAGGTAGCTGCTACACTGGGATGGGCTTGAACCCTCCATGCACTCCTTGCACATCTGATCCACATGTGCACCCAGCACTGATGGCTTCTGCAGGAAAAGAGGAACAGTAAACCATATGTAATCCTCTTTTGTGGCTGCAATATTCAGTGGAGCCCTAGTTGTAGAGATGATATTGAGTTTATATCTTTTTTCATGTTCAGTAGTTATGCTGATACATAGAACCACAGAATGTATGAGTTGGAAAGAACCTTGAGTTCATCGAGTTCCAACCTTCCAGTCTTAACACTACAAATCAAATTTATAACTCCCCCACCCTGTCTGGTTTTCTTTTTTAATTTTTTTTTTTAATTATTATAACACTCTGGTAAGCTGCTACGTGTGCTAATCAGCCCAATATTAAAAAAAAAGGACAGTTTAAATTTCAGTTTATCAAGAATCTAAATTGGGCTATGCATTTGCAATGTGTATTTCTCAGTGTATAAGATCAGTGCAACCAGAATAGGGGTGGTTAAGTGCAGTACTTACTACAGCCTCTACTGGACTGTGCTGGAGGCATCTGACAGATATATAAGAAGTAAGGGAGCAAAATCCAGAAGGAGCACAGTTGGTGTAAGTGGAGATTAATACTGTATTTTTTAAGTTTGCGGACCTTGGTATGGATCAGCTACAACACATTCAATTTACTGACAACTTCCTTGCTATAAGTACTTTCTAAGCACAGAAGCAGCATACTGGAGCTGCATGTCTCTATGGTTACTAGTTTCACTTGCAGGATTAGCTGAGTATCTGCTTATTCTGCAGCCTTCCCATCATAGTTGTTCCTGTCATTTAAGGAATCAACAGTATGCAGAAGACAGAGTACCCATTCTGGAGGACCAGAGGGTTTTTTTTTTATACAATTGTGCTTTGTTGATGGCAATTATATTTCTCACTAATAATGCAACAAGATTTTATGCCTATCATAACTTCTCTAAAAGTGTCATTTGGAAAATATTAACCCCCTTTGGAAAATAATAATTATATATTCATTTCAGATTTCACTAAATGGAAGCTGAATGAAATACTGATAGCTGATGAGCAAGCTAATTTTTCTAGTTCTAAAGCCGTGGTGTTAGCATTTCTATTTTGCAATATGATCATAAAATTTATTTACTACCCAAACTGCAGATTCCTAGCTGTTATGGGTGTTTATAATTATTTTCACAAAACACACTACTAGTTGAAGGAGAGTGGTGATTGTGATTTGGCTGCTTAACAGGCACTGGTATAAATGGCTCTTCTTGGAAATGCTCTCATTAATGTATTGCCACCTTTGATGCATGCCAGACTGACTGAATCCTTTTGAGTTAAGGAAGTGTCTTTTTGTTGTCCCATGTAATTAATGTCCTACCTCAATTGTGTTTTGTAGAGGAAGCAGCCCTGTCAGTCTGCCAAAAAAACCCACAATTTCCAGTAAAACCACTTGACAATCATTTAGTTCCAAACAGCCTTTAGAGCAAGCTGGAGAAGGGGGAAGGCAGCTGGGCTGGACACAGGGCAAAAGGAAGACATTGTATGACATGAGCTTCACCTGCAGACAGAAAAAGATTCATAAGACAGCTCACCCTGAAAAGCTTTTCAGTAGAATACACCGATGTGCCAAAACTGAAGTGATTTATGAGTAGATGTTTTCACAAAATTCTAGTAAAACACATGCTCATGAGAAACACCTCTGTTTGCCCTTCCATGTTACTTGGGACAGTGAATGTTTCAAAATTGGTGATTCTAAACCAGAAAGCAATTGAATATACAGAATTGTTCATGAAAGGGAAAGACTGGGCCCATCACCCCATAAGAGCTCCAGGGCTGCACAGTTCTGCCTACCCTGGGCAGCTTCATACTTGGGAGCAAGAGACCAATATTTTCACATCCTTACCTCTGCTTGAGAGGCAGAGAAACTCCAAGTTGGGAATCTGGCCTCTCTGAGCAATCCTCAGCTTGTCGGACAATGTGAAAAGGATTTCAGATCCTAAAACTTCAGGCTCCCAAGAGGCCACAGAGGTATTTCTGGGGACATGAGTGTGTGAGTGTGTGAGCTGTGAGAAACAAGATATTCTCACCCTATATGCTTCATATCTAGAGCAAACATTTTTAAATATTGTCACTATATTTTATGATTTAAAAAAGACCACTTACAAATTTTTCACATGCTCCAATAAAACCTGTTTCATACATACGGTGAAATCTTTGAAGCTGGTTTGAAGCTGGAAATGTGGAGTTTAATTTGACCACACAGCTTTTTTGTTATTTTTTTTGGTTTTTTTTTTTTTTTTTTTACTTTAGAAAGAAATAACTGTAGTCGAAATAGACTCTTGCTGACAGCTTATCTTGTTAATCAAACCTTTCTGAGCCAGTTTATAGATATGTATGGCTGAAAACCTTAAAGCCTTCCACCTTTAAAGGTATTTTTGCGTAGTGCACTAATCCTCTAATCTAAATCTTGGCCAGGTCACACAAATATAACCCTTTTTCTTTAACCCCAAGGAGCACAAGCTACACAAGTGGCAGCTTCTCTTTGATTAGAGAGCCCAAAGTACAGAATAAACTAGTTTCAGAGCTCTCCGGCATGCTAAGCCACTGTAGTAAAGTTAAGACAACATCTTCATCTTCTTTTCCAGCCTTACTGAAAAGTGGCCCTACCCATGCTCTTTTAAAGCCATGTCTTTAAATTTTTCTGACTGTATTTTGTGGTTCTCATTTACCCACAACAAGGAAGGATCAGCTTGTGGCATGCAGGATGCAGTAACTTCACTTGCCATCTCATGATTGCCTGGAAGCTGCCAATGCTTGCTGAGTTCACCTTGCTTCAGTGGCCAGTGCCTCTGAGAGACATGATAGTCCTCAGTTCAGTTTACCATTTCATCTACTGCTTATTTGGTATTCGCTAGAAATGCAGCTGTTTAATATTAAAAAAATTGGCTACTTACAAGTTTTCCTTAAAACTCAATTCTACTATGAGAAACAAAAAATCACTTTCAGAATAGGTAGAAAATTATAGCTTTTATAGCTTGCTGCTTCCCAGAATTTTCTTGTAGTTGCCTCATGTCTTCTCTTGCACTGATTTGCTTTAATCATTAAAAAGAATTGATATTTTCTTTGGAGTAGAAGATATTTTTCTTCTCTGTGGGAGACAAGTTTGTGGGGAGAGTTATAACTTTTATTAAAGAAACTGATAAAGTTAGGTCCAAAAAAACCCCAAAAACCTTTCAGGCATACAAGCTGGTGGCAGCAGAATTTTTATTGCATGTACTTTTATAGGCAAACACTAAAATTTAAGTAAAGACTCTGAAAAGTACTACAAAATGGATAGGATTATAAACTCCACCTCATTCAATTAACATTTCTCATATCTAAAGTGCCACTCTTGAATTTCCTTAGACTATGGATCCTTTTAAAGCAAATAAATACACTCAGCACTGATTACCACTTCAAATGACTAGAAATTTACTGCAAGATAGTATCTTACAACCATATTTAGTACAAAAATAACATTTTTCATCTACTGAGTAGAAATATTCAGAGACTTCACCTTTTCATTTCTAGATGTGTATGCATGCATATTATGGTTTAGAAGCGTTCTAAGGTACTTTGTGATACTCTGCCAGCTTTACTGTACATCAAACTAGTAACATGCAGAGTTGTGCCACAGTAAGCTAAGCACTCATACCCAACAGCTAATGGATTTTTAAATGGGGTAAAGGAGTGATATGGCTAAGTTATGTTAGCTTTTTTTTTGTTCTTGTAGAGGAAGTTTGTGGGTTAAGTGACAGCACATAAAAGGCCAAGAACTGCCAGAGCACCGGCAAAGCCAACAAGCACAAAAATTGTAACAAAAATCCTGAAGAACTGCAACATGAGGTACTTGAATAGCAGCTAAAACAGTAATTGTGCTCAGCTAACTGCTGCTCCAATGAGTGGTTTGATGAGAACAACAGAGGCCATAACTGTGGAGATAGCCAAGGGGAGCAGACGTGGGAGAGTGAGGGGTCAAAAGGAATACTGCATAGCCATAAGCCCAATAGGAAAGTTCAGGGCACGTATTTTTGCAGCACAAAGCTAGAAATGCCATTGCTACTTCTCCTGAATGCTTTTATACTCACAAATGTCAACATCAAAATGAGACCAATTAAATGCCAGACAAGCGTATGTCTTTTCCATCTGACTGTAATCCTTCTCTTTTGATGCTCCTCCTGTTTCAAAGCCCTGTGGATTTTGGGTTGTTTGATCCAGTCACAAAGCAAGCAAATGGAAGCATCAAATATGGAAAGCAAATGGAAGCTCATCTGAGAAAGCAAGAGGACAAAACAAAGAATGGCTGATAGAAAATAAGCAAGAAAGTGTGTTAAAGCTGTACATGATTTGAAGATTTTAAGGCTGCTTTGGTGGGACAAATCTTACAGATCACCACTTGCCATGGCTAACACTATCACCTTAATAATCCATTCCTAGGAACTATCACATCATCACTGGACAAATGATAAATAACCACTGGTAACAATTGTTGTGATTTGTACATACCTTTGTATTAACTTTGCAAAGGAAGATGGGCTTTTTTTTGCCATGGACCAAAGACAAAAAGAGAAGCGTTGAAATGAAATAGGTTGAGTAAAGATAAGTATGCAAATAGCAAAAGAAAGCTGGAAAAAATATCCAGACAAAATTTATCTCCCTTTTTTTTGTTTGTTTATTTTTGTTCACTTCCTTGTTTTGTTAAAGATGAAGTATTATAGACAAACTGAAGGAGCAGGAGAAATACCCAATTTATAAAGCTGTACTTCAGATTTCTTTCATGCTCTGCTGCTCAGTCTCAGCCACCTCCTTTTCCAAGACAATCCCTTGCCTTATCAGGAACTGTATTGTGCACTACATTCAGTTTTCTTCTGCCTGAAAATAATTTCAAATTGAAAACTATATTTGAAGATTTTTTTTTTCTCTCCCCCTTCAGCTATTAGAATTGTTCCAAGCCATATTAGCACAAACTCCGAAAGCCAAAACCAATTGAACAGGCACAGAGCAGACCTGCCAGGCTTTAAGGTTGCATTTTATTCTCTGTTTATGGGAGAAGGCCTGTGGTAGTCCTCTATATTTTTTCTTTTTTTTTTTTTTCTTTTCATAAGTTAATCCTAGGCAATATCAGACAAGGCTTTCATCTTTGGGTTTTGCTTTCTTTCTGTTTACATAAGACATTGGCTTGATTGTATAAAATGATGTGCCTAGAGGACAAATTATGGATTGCTGCTTTAGACCTTTGCCTTGAGCTGCAAGTAGTAAAAGCAATTAAAATTATGGACCCAGAGAATTCCTATAATAAATCTAATCCATTTACACTATTACACACAGTTTCTCAAGAGATATGGTGCTATTAAGTATGCTTAGCTTTATGAAACAGTCAAATGGTCTTTCTTTTTACTGAACTGGAGTTTGCAATACAAAGAGCTCTAAGATGGAAGCAATCCCCAGAAGTCAGTGATCTCCTTACTTCTTATTTTAAAGTCTTCATTGAGTTGGGCTCTTTGTTTATTACAAGTTATCCAACGCAAAATACTGGCATTAAAATTTTCAACATGAGGTCCATATGCTTATCATTTACAATTTTCCATCTGAAAAGCAATCCAACTTTCCACAGCACTGAATGAAGGAGCTTTAATCCTCCTATCTGTAACCACTGATGTATTTATTGCTTTTTCTGGTCTTCTAGCTATTTTTCAGTTTTTCAGTCTTTCAGTCACAAGCCTTCCATCACAGCAGTCCTATCACCAGTACTATACTTAAGTCTGCTTCCAGAAAAATCAGTTTCACAGGGACTTTCAGTGATAGATGTTCTAATGTGTGAATTCTGTGGTGATTCATTCTACAAGATTGATCAGATTTTTGACCAATTCTCAGGGCACGACAAATGCTTTCTGGATTTCAGATGCACAGTAATTTGACCTTCAAAAAGTTGTTTTCTTCTATCATTAGTAGCATTGCTTGTACACCACCAGAGCCATGGATTTTACTTGTCCTGGGTGCCTAAGGGTACATTGTGCACTGTCTCTTTTACAGAAAAAGATGAGAAACAAAGCGATGCTACGCTTAGCTGGCAAGGAAGACCATTGAAATCAAAAGCAGCACATTTATTAATCTTGGTAGGATGCAGATCACATCCAGATTGATTTATGGATCAGGTGAGATCAGACTAGAAATATTTCTTCAATAATTGAAAACAGATTTCTAGAGTCTCAATCTAATACTTTGTAAAAGCTCTCTTTCAACACTCACGTAAAGCCTGATCGCCTCAGTTTGGCTTCACAGTCTATATGAACTAGGAAGTAACTGTCATAGTCAACAAGAGGGGCACCTACTCAGGAGCAACCAGAGTTATAAGGAAACAGTAACGTGAGGCATGAAAAGCTGCCAGCGTAATAAGATCTGAACAAGCCATGGAATTACTGTAAAATTTGGGAGTGCAGTTATAAAATATTTTGGATTTTTTTCTTGATTGCTAGGATAAGAGATTCTGTCACTCCAGTCATGGTAAGCAGGCAGAAATTTCAAGCTTATTTAGATTGAGCTTGTTTCTGCTAAACAGCATGTAAGCAGTAACAATGTACAACCTTTGTTGTGCTACATCCAATCCCAGGATCAGCAGGGAAAGGAAAAAGAAAAAAGAACACACACACACGCACACGCAAACACACACATAAAGATCAGCTAGCACTGAAACAATTTGATAATAGTGAAAAGATAAGTGGCACATGTTCATTTTTGTCTTGGAAAGACACTGTAGATGATAATGATAACCATTTTAACTGCAATAATGCCAAGAACAGGAGTAACAAACAGAGGTTAAGTGTCTGCAGCAATCTCTCCCAGCTTCAGGCCAGCTGTTCTGTTCAGCACATCTCCACAAAAGATTAAACCATAGGCTGAAAGGTAGAAACAAGAAACTAAATCTCAAAAGCGTATCACTGACCAGTCACACCAGCCTGACTCTTGAAACCACCTTTGAAATGTTACTCACAAAATCTGAGTCTCCTACAGCAAAACAGTTGTCTGTTTTTTTTTAGAAAATGCCTTGTTGCAAAGATCTGGGGGTCTGGCAGTTTATGTTTGTTTGGAAATATAAGTTAATCACAAAACCAAAAAAAAATTTAAATTGAACACAGCCATAGAACAAATCCTGGGCACGGAAACACTTCTCTTAACCGTGTAATTTGCTCAGCAAAACAAACACAATATGCAGGAGTTAGCTTAGATTTTTCAAATTGCCATTGCATTAGTCATACTTGAAGGACCTGTTCTTAATCTGAAGGACACTACGTAGCTTCATTCAAGATACTGTTCCATTTATGGGGTTTTACAATCGGTTACAGCTACTGAATAGTTCCAACCTGTAAGGCTAAAGTATAGACCAGCCAGTCAGACATAGAATTCACATTTTATAAATGACTAGAGAAAGGGACATCCTCCCAGAACTGAGTTGCAATCAGTATTGGTGTCTCCAATACCAATGAACAGTGGTAGCACATACAGAACTTCCTTTGCTGAGCTAAAGTGAGGAGGTTGGTTTGAATATCAATCCCCAGCTCCCCACTGCCTTCCTCAGCACATGCTTTTCCTGCAGCCCAAAAGGGACATGTGGTGGGAAGGAGAACAGGAAACCCTTTTAAAATAAACTTGTTGGCAAGACAGGGAACAAGATGATCACAGGCATCATTCTCACTGTACATCAATCCTGCTTTCACAGCCTCTCATGGGAACAGCAGTAAAAGTGACTTAAGAAAAAAAGTGTCACAACAGGCTTGTCTATTAATTTCAGTCTAAACAGCTGTGTTACATTTAGAAATAACTCCAGGCTCTGAGATAGTAATATCATTAACTAGTACATATTTGTACATTTCAAGTGTCTTATTTAACTTTAGTCCCTGCTGAATGGGAGGCACTTTAGCTAGACATTATTTAATCAGTACATTAATAACATACACCTTTTCTACAGGAAACAAATCCTGTTTTGCCACCATACAATCTGTCTTCACTCCCATCCTTAAAGTCCCACTCAATCCACAGAAAAAAACTGTGTGGGATTATGGAGCAG
This sequence comes from Pezoporus wallicus, assembly GCF_028554395.1. Taxonomy (NCBI): domain Eukaryota; kingdom Metazoa; phylum Chordata; class Aves; order Psittaciformes; family Psittacidae; genus Pezoporus; species Pezoporus wallicus. The sequence continues at coordinate 275,059 of NW_026640748.1, forward strand.
CATGAAGATTTCACCCTAGCTCCCATAACAGGAACAGCAGCAGTGAATTCCCAGCCATAGGGCACTGTCCTAATGTTGACTATCAGTACCAGCTCGTATTGTGTTCCTGCCATAAGGCAACACCTGTGCATATCAGGGAAGTTTGAAAGATTGGCAGAACACGTATCTCCGAAATGTAATTTATATCCTCTGCTATTTGACAGTCACAGAAGCAATTGTGATAATTTAAGCCAGCTGGGTGAGTTTTAACTGCAGATGTTTATTTTACTTTACTATGTGGACAGACATAAATATTCCAACCCCAGCAAATGCTTTTAGCTTTGATTTTAGCTCCATTTCCAAAGTGGTGAACAATGTTGTATAAATGAGTCCTCAAAATGTTGGAAGTGAACACCATGAATACAACACCCAAACAGAAATTTGGGATGTTTCAAGGTGGCATTCACAGTCAGTAGATCCCTTGTAATGACTCAGCAAAGGTAAAACACAGTAAATAGATAAACTGAAAGCCAAGCATTCTTCCAACTCCTTTTACAGACAACAACATTGCCCTGCTGAATCTTTCTTGCCATACTAGATTTCCATCACAGATAAATACTTTGTCATTTTGTCACCACATGAAACATTGTCTTTTTAAATTATATGATAGTTACAAAGAAAGCATCTGATGTGTCCAAATTATGAACCACCAGTTCCTGCTAAAAGCAATAAAGTGGCAACGCTTATTTTCTGCTGGGTTAATATCTGTATTACAGAAGATTTCTTTATAGCTGAAAAATGGCATGTTGGCAGCCCAGAAACATCTGCAATCTTGAAATCCTCCTTTTCCCCCTCCCCTTCCTATGCTTTGGCTTGCCCAACCAGGTTTGAATATCTGATGGGAGCAGAAACTGATGGGAGTTTTAGTCTCTGTATTTTTCCAGCATTCCTTCCAAGTCATTCGTTACTGTTTAGCACACACCTTGAAGAACTGTGTAGTGCACCATCTGCAAAAGTGGTACAGATTACACAGACAGGGGAAACAACCAGGTGTTTCTCTGCTCATCCTACTGAACACTTGACAGATGCCTGGAACAGCAGAAGCCCATTATCTGTGGGAAAAAATACACCACACTGCAAATGGACTCTGCCACAATGACACTTTAAAGTGAAGAATGGGGAACATGTGCTCAAGGTGCTGGCAAAGATCATGAATTTATCCCAGAGCACAAAATATTTAAAGCATATTATATCAGACTGGAAAAAAAAAAAAAAAAGAAACAAAAGAACATAAATATTCAGGTTTTCTTCAGCATAATTGCAAACTGAAGTGAAACACTTGAAAAAACTGGTAGCGCCAAGGGATTTTACACACAGTACTACAGACTTTTGTTTCAACTAGGAGGATAGTTTGGTTTTCTGGATTATCTGAACATTCAACACATCCCTGAGTGACTTCAGTTGCTTTTAAAAATGTTGGCAAAATGCTTCTGTTTACCATGCAATAATAAATCACCCTACAGCAGGCAACTAGAGATCTGTTGCACATATTGCACCAGGTTAGTTATGCCAAATCCCTCTTGTAGCCCACATTCCTGCATGTGAATCCAGTGGATCCAGTCACTGAGAAGGCAGGATACCCTGATCCTGTGCCGGGATCTCTTCTAAAGCACAGGATGCCTGGAAAAAAAAAAGCTGCCTTCATGATTAGTTATTCCTATGGCATGTTATTGCTTCTGGCACTTAATGTATAGGTCAGAGATATTCCTGCCATGGGGACCATTATCATGAGCTCCCTTCTGGCCTAAAGGATGCAAGTCCAGATTTTCAGGGATTTTGTAAATGACTGCTTCCAGTTTGAACCATTGAGCATTTTTATATAAAATTAGGTATAGGTAAATCAGTTCAGCTATAAGAAAATGACTTCAGACAAAAATCTAAGTATTTTTAAAATTTAGAACACAACCCAGCCCAACCCAAACCAAATAACTTTGGTCTTTACTGTCAGCTTACAGTTTGTCCTTACAGAGAATAAAGCTATGTGAGAGGTTCCTGAGTAAATTCAGGTTTTGGATTACAGTAAATTCCTCAGCAAAAAGGAAAAGTGGTGCCAATGCCAGAGCCAGAGCTGTAATACTCTGGAAATGAGTTTTGCTGTGCTAATTTTTGAGAAGCATTGCCACAGTGGACATTGGAATACTCACAAGGGTTCTTTGGTTTTGCTTTTCTGTCCCCACCAATTACAGTGATATAGCATAGCCCCTTTAATGAAAAACTGTTAAGAGGTTTGTAGCCATCAAGGTGGCTTTATCTGATTTAGCAGACCCAGAACTGAAGCTGTTTGATAAAGATCTTGGTTTGATCATGCGCTTTGCATGAACATGTTGCATCCAGTCAGCACAGACAGCATTAGTTGTGAGAAAACATGAAAGCAAGCTCTTGAGCAAAGCTATGCTTCTTTGATTTCAAGCTGACATGAAGCCACCAAAGAGATTGTCAAAAAAAAAAACCAAAACAACCAAAAACCACCAAAACCCCACAACGTTTTGTATTTCTGACCAGAACTTGTGATTCTAAGCAAACATTTAGCTTTCTGACAACCTCTGCTAGGTAGCAACAGCAGACTTTCTAATTTCCCGTGATGCAAAGCAAAGAGGCTTTTTTGGACATCTGTTATCTATTTAACTCAACTTGCAAAAATAATTCCTTGAAGAAGTATTAGATAAGGGCACTTTGGTTTTGGTTTTTTTTTTTTTTGTTTGTTTGGTTTTTTTTTTTTTATTCAGCATTACTACCATCATTGTTTTCACTACAGTTCCAAGAACTGTTTGGTGAAGTCTTTCAGCATTAGCAATTAAGTGACACACATATAAAATAAATAAATAAATAAATAAGTATATGGTTTAATATGTACAGCAGTGGTGAAACAGGCAGTATTTTTCCTGTTTTAAATTCATTTAGCTGAACCAAAAAATCCAAACAACCATAACCCACACTAAGAAACAATTTACTGGACTTCACTAAGAAAGAGAAAATGATTACTCCCTGCAATCCCATCTCAGAATCAGTTTACCTGCTTTCTACACTAATCAGAAATTTTAAGCTGCTTTAGAAATGAAGGGTTGGGTAAGATGTTTTGGATATACCTCATGCATAGTAGTTTTTAGCATGCTTATGCTCCTTCTTTAAAGTATGGGAGATTTTTATGCCATATCGGGAAAGCAGAAACAAGATGACTCAGGACTCCATTAGATCATCTTCTATTTGTGATTTTTCCAATTGACAATGAAGATATTTTTAATATCATTTATTAAACCAGTTCTTAATCTAACCAGGAGCATGTTTTCCTGATATACATATGTCCTGGGTTCAGCAGTAGCAGTCATTTTTTCTTCTTAGCTGGTGCAGTGCTGTGCTTTTCACTTTCAGCCTGAGAACAACACTGATAACACTGATGTTTTTAGTCATTGCTAAGCAATGTTTACTCTGAGCAAGGACTTTGTGAATCTCATGCTCTGCCAGGGAGGAGGGGAAGCTGGGAGGGAGCAGAGACAGGATACCTGACCCAAACTAGCCAAAGGGGTATTCCATACCACAGCACATCATGACAAGTATTATAAACTGGGTGCAGTTACCCAGAAGAGCTAGATCACTTCTTGGGACAGGCTGGGTATCGATTGGCGGGTGGTGAGCAGTTGTATTCTCTTCCCTTGTTATTTCCCTTATCATTATTGGTGGTTGCAGTAGTGGTTTGCGTTATACCTTAGTTACTGGACTGTTCTTATCTCACCCCGTGGGAATTACATTCTTTCAATTCTCCTCCCCATCCCTCTGGGAGCAGGGGGAGGAAGGTGGGGAGTATGCGAGCTGCTGCTTGGTTCTGGGTTGCCAATTGGGCTTAAACCATGACAGTTCTTTGTGGCGCTCAATGTGGGTCACAAAGGGTTGAGATAACGAGAGATCTGACCGGAGTGTGTCTAATTGTGTGTATGATAAGCACGTATTGTTTCTGATTAATAGTCACTCGTCACAATGATGATTTATTGGCTCTCAAAGTTGTTGCTCTTCATCTTGGAGTTTCAGCATGTCGTACCTTACTTACAGTTTTAGTGTTTATTGGCTGGGGTACTTGGGCTATGGTTCTTGTTCTGCTGTACTTCATGGTGATGACTTGTAATACAACAGACTCATTGATCATGAAACTGCGATGGCTTGCATTCCCAGTGTGGTCATCACTGTTGCAGAATGGCTCTAAGAGCAAGGCCATGGAGCCTTAGAGGCCTGTGCAAGCAAGGCAAGGGGTAGGCCCCACAGGTAACCGGAAACCGGATGTGGGAGGAGAATGTGGAGGAAGCTGTGTGGATCTAACCAATACTGTTGTGACTAGGAGGCGTGGCTAAATACCACGCCTATATAAGTGAACTGCATCACAAATTATTTTGTAGAATAGTAGAAGTTTGCTTATCACCCATATTGGGTTGGCCTGTCTTGCTTCTCCTCGCCGCTTACACATCACCTCTATACTTTGGGAGGCATATAATGGAATTTTTTAACAGTTACACATCTTTATTTTTCTCCTCAGGTGGTCAACCTATGAAGGAGGTTGACCTGCTCCTCCACCAGACTATTTATAGTGGGAGAAGATTATGATAGATTTAAAGATCCTGAATATCCTTTCAATGCCCTGGAAAGCACCCTGCTCCTCTTGCTGGGAGCCAGCTTGTTGCTACATATGCTGTCTATGTTTTGCCTGTGGTATGACCACCCTGAGAAAGCCTGCTTTTGTCCGATCATGGAAGCTAACCTGGGTCTGGCCTGGGTCTTGTCTAGGGTTAAATGACGATGCAGGAGGACCACCAAGAGATTTTCCCCAAGGCTGGGCAGTCATGACTGTCAGGGTGTGTGGGACAGTATGGGCAAGTATCTCTTCCAGTGGGCCCCTCCAGTGCTTTGGAAGCGTCGGAGATGGAAGGCAGCTGTATTGAGTCCCTTACAAGTTGCAGAAACTGCTGAAGGAGACGTATGTTGAGTCGGTTTGCCCAGGTGAAAGCCATCCAGCTGGCCTTGGACATCGCTGAAAAAGAAAAGTGGCCAGTACTTTATCTCTGTACTGACTCGTGGATGGTGGCAAATGCCCTGCAGAGGTGGTTGCAGCAAGGGGAGCAGAGCAACTGGCAATGCAGAGGTAAACCCATCTGGGCTGCTGCACTGTGGCAAGATATCATTGCCAGGGTACAGAACCTGGTGGTGAAGATATGCCATGTAGATGCTCATGTACCCAAGAGTTGGGCCACTCAGGAACACCAGAACAATCAACAAGTGGATAAAGCTGCTAAGATTGAAGTGGCTCAGACAGAATTAGATTGGCAACATAAGGGTGAATTACTTTTGTCCCAGTGGGCCCATGACACTTCAGGCCATCAGGGCAGAGATGCAACATATAGATGGGCTCATGATCGAGGGGTGGACTTAACACTGGACACTGTTGCCCAGATTATTCACAACTGTGAAATGTGTGCTGCAATTAAGCAAGCCAAATGGTTAAAGCCTCTTTGGTATGGACGCATCATGACATTGAAGTACAACTATGGGGAAGCCTGGCAGATCGACTATATTGCAATCCCACCAACCCACCAAGGCAAGCACCATGTGCTTACCATGGTGGAAGCAACCACAGGATGGCTGGGAACATATGCTGTGCCCCATACCACTTCCCAGAACACTATCCTGGGCCTTGACAAACAAACCTTGTGGTGGCACAGCACCCTGGAGAGAACTGAAACAGCCAATGAACTCAATTATATGCGGTTGCCTGCTTTTATAGCCCACTAACTAGATGTCTTCAGGTCACAGTGACTGGCCCTGACTTCTCTCCACCAACAAAGAATGATGGAACCAGATGAGCTCAGCCGTGACCAGATGAGTTCTGCGGTGTCATCAGCAGGCAACAGTCCAACACTGCACCACGTCTCTCCTGCTCTGAAAGACTGTTACAAGAGATGGAGCCTGACATCATGGACCAGATGCTGTTACACCCTTACTAAGGAAACATGCAATGAGATAATCCAAATAAAGATCTTGCAGAACACCAGGCATAAGTATTTTTTGATGAAACAATAAAAAAACACCAACCAACAAACCAACCAACCAACCAAAATTCAACCAAAAATGCCCCCAGACGCCAGATGTTTTAAAAATTGATTGCACTGTTTCAGTCCCTAGGTATTTCTGAATGAAGTCACAGATGCCAATTTATTATGGAACCAGCCACCCAAATACATTTCTGAATAATCCTTTTGTGCAATAACATACTAACCAAACAACTTAAAGCTCTTCCTTGGAAGGTATCTGGGAAAGCTGCTGATGTATGGTGAAGTGTTAATGCTATGATAGTGGGGAGAGATGATGTACCAGAAATGGTTTAGTAATTTTAAGTGGACTTCAATTGGCTCTATCTATTTAGAAGGAGGATGAGCATAAAACGTAAATCAGAGAACAGGGAAATTCTTTTGATGGGATATTTATAATGCTATGGTACTGTTGGTAGTTTTTCTTAGGGGAAGCTCCTGCAAGGTTTAAAGGAATTTGTCCATTATATTGGCAAAAATTAGCATCTCTCTCATCCTGCCCAATAAAACAGTCATAGGGGTGAACCATTCATATGTCCGTCTCTTGTTTGTGATTTTGGAAGATGCTCTGATAAGATCCCAAGAGACACAGCACATAAACGTTTTCAAGAAAAACTTCCAAACTCCTGCAAAAAGTTTAAAAAAAAAAAAAAAAAAGATACTGATAATCTTCCAAGCCTAGAATGTTTGCATTTATTTCTAGATTTTTTGGGGGGTTGGATGTGGGGAGGGAAGAAGCTTCTTTTTTTGGGGGTGAAGTGAGGGGTGTTTGACCTCTTCACTATTTTCTTTCCTAGTGTCGTAAAACATTGCTGATCAAATGGTAACAAATTTAATCCATTAAGAGGTTTTTATTATAGTAAAATAATATGTAATGTCTCTGAAGGAAAAGGTTTCTTTCTCACTGACATCACTGGAAAATAAGAACAAAGTGGCTAGAAATTTTCCAAAGGCAGGAAGTCAAAACTAGTAGCCAAGAGTGATGATTTGATTCATGTTTTGTATCGGCAGTCTTTGGGAGCATGAATTAACACCTTCAGTGAAAAAAGTATTGCTGTCTGCTGTTCAGAATTCATTCTTTTTCACCTCCATATGATTAATTGGTTTGAGTTTTTTTTAAATGAAATTTTAACAACAGTTCTCAGCAATTTACTTTTCCTTCAAGCAGAACATGGAAATAGGGTTTTCACTCTAAAAAGTTCCCATATATGTAAATAATGACCTAACAATAAGCACATAAATAACTTTCGGAAGTCTGAATGCATTACCAAGCTTTACATTTTTAATTTTAAAAATTGAAAACTATTTTTACTTTTTAACAGTATCTGTATGCCTATGAAAACTTCTGTGCAAAACAACTCCCCTGTGCAGAAGCCAAATTTGAGAAATCTTTGATGAATTTGAGTGGTTCTCTGATAATTAAGATTATTTTGCATTTAAATACAAACATTGCATCACTTGAAAAACCACCAGAACTGACTGCAACTGAGCAAGAAGAAAAAAGAAATCCAGCTGCAATGCCTTTTGTGGGTTTTGTTTGGTTGTTTGTACTTAAACATCATACCAACCTCAGTATACATTTACAGATAATAAAAACTCTTCTAGCCCACTGCCTTAAATTTACCTGTTCATTTACTTTTTTTAAAGGTAGACTTTTCAGTTGAGTATATCAGAGAGTAATACAAATAAAGAAGTTAGCGCTCTATTGTACTTCACTTTCAATATCTTCAAGTACAATTTCCAGAAACTGGGTATGCTAAGATGGCATGCAGAAACAGGAAATTCGCCGTTCGCCTCTTTGAGCTGCTCTCAGTTTTGAAAGATTAAACATTTGGGACTAGCATCTCATTAGGATTTGTCCATAAATCAAAATATGTCATGCTTTTCCCTGAAAAATTAGAGAGGCCCCTTCACCAGCTCTCCTATTTGTCAATGATAAACTATTCACATAACTGCAATCAAATTCCATCTCAGTTTTCATCTTGATAAATTAAACAAGTTGACTTCAGTTTATCAGTATCAAGAGCTTTCTTTAGCTTTGAAAACGTTGATGTGGGCCTTTTTCATTCTTGGATTTTTTTAAACTTAATTTTCAAAATGTGGACATCTAAGCAAGACTAAGCATTTCAAGTATCAGAGTATTAAGACATGCATTGTCATCCCTCTTCCATAGCAGAGAGGATGAATATTGCAAGACATCCTGAAGGAAAAATCCCAGGCTGATAAATATTCAGCGGCACTAAAGCAGCAGAGAAACATGTACAGTACTGTGAGTTTAAGGCCCACCTGAACTCACAAATTTAGGGTTGTTTACCTACCTTTCTCATCACATTCTTCTTAGCTTATTTATCATGGATTTGTACTCTGAAAAGCTTGGCCTGTGGCTCACCAGACAAGTTATATATATTCATTTTATTTTTTTTTTTTTTAATTTTATCTAAGTTTCGAATCTGAATGCCAGCCACACTTGCCAGCTAGTCCACTAACATTTTCAAACCTGACAAGGTACTCCTCTTTTCACAGAACACCAGGATTGATTTAGAATTCTGACTGAGCTAGTGTTCACCACTCACTCAAATCTACTCCAGAGATGCAATTGGCATGTTAGATTTAGTGTCTTCAGATAAAAATGGAGAGCAAGTGATTTTATTTTTAGTATAACCATCACACCGCTGACATGTTTTATTACATTACATACTTAGCTGAAAAGAAGTACTGATGGAGGAGGAGAGTAATTGTATTTTTGCTTATGACCAAATGGACTTGCCTTTAAAGTATCAATATATTTTTACCAGAAAAAAAAAAAAAGTAAAATGGAAGTGTCCTCAGTTTTTGTAACTGGAATGCCTTTGGAACCAGAACACCATGGATATTAAAAAGCTATAAATAGGAAGAGAATTAGAAAGCCTTGGAAATAAATACAGCCGTCAGTTTAGAGTAATTTGGGTTGGACTGTCTCTGCTGGTGGGTCAGCAGAGTATCCTTCCCACCCCTTTTTAAACTGTCAGGCCAATCCTTTCTTGCTATAAATTGTCACTAGGTGTTTACCAGCCATTAACTTAAAAGTGGCTATAACTCTTCAGCATATAATTAGCAATGGGGAGTAAACCTGACCAGGCTTCACCCTGTCAGCTGTCTCGGATTATGGATACAAGGCACCTTTCCTTCTCCCCCCATCATGACAATTCATTAGTTCTGCTGTTTGAGAGCAGCTATAACATTTGAGATGTAATTTATTCAGATTCCCTCAAAATTATTGCTGAAACATGGGAAGATAAATGATTTGATGAAGCTAGGTATTTACTGTCAGACAGCATTACAGGTTGGAAGTTTGGTCAGAAGTGATAGGAGATTATATTTCATGAGAAATGCTGCCCTTTTTAAGGCAAAAGATGAAGCTAGATGAGGCAAAGGACAAAACGTTTTAACATGTCAGTCATGTCTCTTACTGTTATCCAAAAAACACACCTGAAAAAGAACCTGTGAAGATCATTAAAATGTTATCTTTCTGTCCCAGTTTATTGATGTATTTTTTTAAAAAAGCTGATTTAGTGAAATGAAGCTGTTTGAAGGGTAAGAAAATAAAAAATGCTGTGCTTGGTTAGTAAGCAGGGTATCACAAGTAAAATTCAAGCAGGCTTAACTGCCAAGCTAAAACTGATGAATCAAAAATTTAGGGATTTAACTCCTGCTATGAGAAATAGCGCCAATGTGTCTGATGCTATTTCCAAACAGACCCAGAACAAGCCCGCAATCCTTACAATGCTCAACAATGTAACTTGTTTCTGTTTTTTTAACCCCAGCAGCAGCACTCAGTCCTGTAAACAGCAAAGCAGAGCCAACAGGGAGGGAGTGAGCAGACTGCATGTTCTATCCAGTTCAACTTCCTGCAGTGTTCACTTTCTTACTTTCCATAAACAATATACCAGAAGGTGAGCCATGCTGAGCTGGACCCAAAATCCAGGTTTTAGCTACAATACACTACATGTCTCTGTTCTGTTTCATCAGAGTAATGTCTCATTTCTTTCATAGCACATACATTCAGACTTGCCCCTGGCCCCCATGACTGACTATAACCAAGGGTGCTCAATGGCTTATGATGATGAATTTTCCTATGGATTTGACTTAGGCTTTCACCCAGCTTTAACATTCAAAGTAGACAAGCATTGCATAGATTGTTGTTTTTCCAGCAGTGAAATGTCATTAACACTGGCAGCCACTTCATGGTCTTAAATCCAATATCCTGTGGCCTCACTGACTTCTGGATTTTAATTTGCTATCCCTGCGCACAGTAATTTCTGGTTACCTATGTCACGGTTTTAAGTATATCTCAAGATGAAATTCTGGCAGGTTGTCATGTTTGTTATGAACAGGTGCCCTGACTCTTTTGCAGTTATTTCTTTTTTGCTATCTACCCTTTGAAATTGGGCCCTCTCTGTGTCAGTGTATAATCTCTGACCATCTGAATATGTAGATCTTTTTATCCCCATTTTTATACATACATGCACAGACAATTTTAATCAGGGAAAGCCAAGATGAAATACCAATTAAAGTGCAGTTGTTAGGCATGACGTTTCATTTATGGATATAGCTGAGAAGATTAATGTCTGATCCAGCAGCCTGCCCATTACCACCTTCAGCTACTGGGGAACAAAACATCATTCCTCACCTCTCTGGAGAAATTTCTTACTGCCATTTCATTCTATTACCTTCAGTTTATCTACACCATAGTATTAATTAGACCATGAAGTCCAGATAATATTAAAGAAGAAATTCTGCATGATGCCTTTTCAGTGCACATGTGTATGTGTGCGTTTGCATATTTCCTTTTGATTAGTATTTTAAATGCTTTTACATGAAGGAAGGTTAGCCCCTTGGGACTCTGCTTATTGAAAAACTTCAAAACAAATTAATGCATCTATAACCTGGGTTCAACTAAATAAATTAATTATTTTCCTTTGAGTACTTTTTATAGCAATGGTTTGTTCACAAGCAACTTGTCCCATTTATTAATGAAGTTTCCTTTTCATAAAGTGGTAAACTACCTTTGGCTGGATACACCAGGTTTATTGAAACATTAAGCTGGTGCTTATCATTAGTCCACTTGCCTCATCAATGGTAGAAGCAGTGAGGAGAAAATATTAATAGAGTCAAAACAGAGTAAACAGCAAAAAAAGTTTGAAAACACTAAATGGATAGCTTTGATAATGCATCCATATATTGATATCCGTATATTGATATCCATATATTGATATCCAATAAACATATATATATAAAGGTTTTCTGGAAAAACAAGCTAATGACATGCAGATGAAAAAGCATTATTCAAAGACTAGACACTTGGGAAATAATGTATCTATACACTCCTCTTATTTCTTGGCTACATAAATAACTGTGATCTGTATTATCTCTAAATCTATTAAAGTCAGACAAAGTATAAAGAATACACAACAATTAGAAACTACTACAACTAAACCACCTTGCCAGCAAAGAAAAAGCCATGAATACCACTCTGCATATTCCTCCCTGCCTGGCCCTCCTCTACCTGAGAAAACACTTTATGTGCAAGGATTCTCTAGGAATTTGTCCTGGGTTCAGCAGTAGCAGTCATTTTTTTCTCCTTCTTAGTAGCTGGTGCAGTGCTGTGCTTTTGACTTTCAGCCTGGGAACAGTGCTGATGACACCAATGTTTTTAGTTGCTGCTCAGTAATGTTTACTCACCAAGGACTTTCTGAGTCTCATGCTCTGCCAAGGAGAAGGGGAAGCCAGGAGGAAGCAGAGACAGGACACCTGACCCAAACTAACCAAAGGGGTATTCCATACCACAGCACGTCATGCCCAGTATATAAACTGGGGGCAGTTACCTGGAAGGGTTAGATTCCTGCTCAGGTTGGGCTGGGTACCAGTCGGCAAGTGGCGAGGATTTGTATTCTCTTCCCTTGTTATTTCCCTTATTATTATTATTATTGGTGGTAGCAGCAGCAGTTTTGTGTTATACCTTAGTTACTGAACTGTTCTTATCTCAACACGTGCAAGTTACATTCTTTCGATTCTCCTCCCCATCCCTCCAGGAGCAGGGTGGAGAAAGTTTCGGGGAGGGGAGGAGTGAGAGAGCGGCTGCGTGGTTCTGAGCTACCAGCTGGGCTTAAACCACAACAGAGGTAAAACCAAAAAAGGCCCACCAGGTAACTTGCGAATCATTCACTCATATTCTAGCTATGGGAAATGTCTTCAAAATGAAGAAGTATCCAGCAAATACCTGGAGTAAACAGCTCATTTCATTTTACTGTGGCAGCCGTAATAAATAAAAGATCAGAGTGGCAATTCCAGAGGCAGAAGAAGTCTCACTCAAAATACATGGAAGAACTTTAGCTTTTAGGTACAAACCCCTAGAACCATTAGGAAAAGTGAATAACATCAGGAGAGGTAAATCAGTAAATGAGGGGTAAAACCCCCAGCTAGTACCTTGGGAATGTTATGGCCAGAAGGAGGAGGTCTACTGAAAACAGTACTTTGAAAGAAGGAAGATGTTTTGAAGATGTACAAGAAAGGATCTGATGCTCAGAACTGACAGTGAATTAAATATAAACTTGTAAATTGAGATGACAGCAAACAATGTTATTGTGATTTTGCACCCTATTAATAAAGATTTCAGTCTGTAGAAAACACAGCTAATTAAATGTCTTCCATTGACAACTGCTGAGCCCAAATTTACCATATTGCCTGATGCAACTTGGACAGATACAGCGAAAGTAGGCAGAGGATGGGGGGAAGTGTTGCCAACTCTATGTGAAGAAACATTCCTATAATATTAGCTAGGGAGTTGGACAAGATGGCCTCCAGATGTCCCTGTGGCCGCAACTGTTCTGTTATTCTGCAATTATTCAGATGGTTCAGGAGACATAAATAACAGACAGAAATTTCACAGCACAGGTGAGACAGCGCATTTCACGCACTAGAGAAACTGTAATTCATAACAGTGCAACAGACTGAGATAGTATTTGTATGAGTGAATGCAATACAGAGAGAAGATCTTGCATAATTTCGGGTAGTCCTTTACCAGTCTGAGACTTAAATGAGGTTTGATTTCCTGAAAAGTGTCAAGCTCCAGTTCAAAGATCTGTTCTTGTTAGAACATCCGGGGAAAATCTGGAAAGTTTCCTTTGACTCAGCCTCAATTAGCAGATGGTCAATATTGTTTTGCCCGGACCAAGGCACAGGAAACATATTTTATTCATGTCTAACCTCAGTTCATAACTGACTCCTATAATCACAGCAGTCTGATTACAGTGGAAATCACTTTAAATCAGAAATACCTATTTCAAGAATTGACACGAGCACACAGTAGGGAATTGCACAGAATTTTTGTAGCAAGATTAATTACTTTGCCTTTTTTCCATATACTGTCCTTGTCTTACTACATCAGACAAGGAAAGGAATTAATTTGTTCAGGCACCACCACATGCACTAAAGAAAAAGAAAAAACATTCCCACACAGAATCACAGTTTGTTCCTAGATCACTCAGGGAGAGAATATTAAAATTTTCTTGCATTATGAGAAAAAGCCAGACAAAGCAGAAGATAACTTCATTATCTATTTGGGTATTTGACATACATATTAAATATTGATCCTTCAAGGGATATTGCTGAATGGTTGTCATGGCAATAGGGGACTTAACTGCTTTTCAGTTTTCAGACATTTCTTTAAAAATTTTGCCTTTAATTTCAGCCATAATTTCTTTGGTGTAAAATCACTGTAACTAGTAATGTACATGAAAAGATAAACCACTGTAAAAATAATATACTATGCATACTTAAATACATACAGGTGTATGCATATATGTGTAAGTCCATATACACACACACAAATTTGATTTGACAGCAAAACAACAGTTCTCAACATCTTTCTCTTGTCTTAATAGATTTGAATCAGAGCCCTGAGTAAAAGCTAACGACAATTCAAACTTCAAACTTAGTGTTTGCTGCTGGAACATGCTTGGGAAAGTTTAGGAAGTTTTCATGATTCCTATGAAAGGCACACATCCAGTGTAGCTGGTTAACAAGTCAGTTGCCTGTAGCAAGAAGGTCTTCAGGAAACTTGGGTAATGCAGTTCATACATCTACCTTCCTTGAAGAAGTCTGTTTAATTAATATTAAAAACTCTGTCAAACAGATCTGTTCAGATTTCACTGGACTGTGAGGAAATTCTTGTGATCCATTGTGAGATGAGAAACCCATATGTAAAACTAAAATGAAATCAGATGACAGTATTATTCATAATGATGGCTGCAGTACCATGTCAATATTAAGAAACTAATTTCTCACTCCATTTCCCTCCTGCAATTTTTTGAGATTTAACTGATCATTCCTCAGCTGTGATTTTAACACATGGATGTGATTTTAACTGTCATGGATGTTCCCATTTAAAAAAGGAAAAAAAAAAAAGAAAGAAAAAATGTGTGGACAGAAGCCTTTCTCCTACAGCTGAACAGTGCAACTGGTTGTGTTCTAACCTTACAAGCAGTCCTCAAACTGCGAATTGCTATCTTTGTTGGATAAAGCAAGCAAAGGTATCTACACTAACCCTGCTTCTTTTCCCCACCAATTAAAAAGCCACCATCATGAACAGACAAATGGAATATGTATATATATGTTTGTATATATTTTACTTATACATTTGTGTGTATGCAAGATATGTATTTTTAACTATTAATTCTTCCAATCCCATTCTTGGGTGAATGTGATGAAGAACTTTAAATTTGGGAGAAATAACATGTATTCTTATCTGCTATAGTTGCTTTGCAATCTTACACGTTTATTTTTCTGTCCACTTTTATTATAAGATGGATTAACACGTGGTTAATTTTTTTTAGATCCTTCAAAGTCAGTAGGTGCCATGATCCAAGGCACATCAAAAATCACTGTTGAATACTGGCTTTTATATCTTAGCCTGTAAAATGAGTTTACATATTCATGAGTAGGATACTGTTAGAATCAAGTTACATCAATTACTCATTAAAAAAAATACCACTGCAAATGAAGAAGGCTATAGTTAGAAGAAATAAAACTGTTCTGTAGTGGCAATTAACTTAATTTTGTAATAAACCCAAAATTGATATACCTATATTAATGCTATTGGGCTTTAGTGTACGACTGTGTGAATGTTGACTTAGAAAGATACTTATAAAGTATTTCTATGATTATCAGAATAATTTTAGAAGATATATATTTGCATATTTGCAACAAAGCCTTACAAATTCCATTAATGGTATCCCATATTTCTGCAGTGCCAGTTACTTGTGCCTCTGTGTTAATGAAATAAATAAACCATTCAGTTCCAAAGATCTTTTCATCATGTAATATCAAGAGTTCTATAACAGAATGACACAGCTGCAGGAAGGGAATTCTGCATCTCCCTGCTTATATCTACTGTAGTGGTTGTGATATTTTAAAGCTATACAGTCATTGTTTTGTTCTAAGCAAGGAGACCTCCTACTATTCATATATTAAATCTATCAACCATTGTTTAAAACAATTGATGTTGATTTTTAGAGCAAGAAAAATGCTGGATTTAACAGAAGCAATGTAATGGTATAGGATACAACAATAATAGTAATAGACTGAGAGGTTTGCAGAATTGTGAGAATATTTAACTAAAATACAGGAAAGACTATGTTAGAGCAGCACATATATCAATTCCTCTATACAGCTGTAATAAATTCCAATGTGTACTTTTACTTTTTTCCCCACAAAGAAAGTTATAATTGTTTTTCAAGGTTAGGCATTTTTTTTCCTTAAAATACAATTTAAAAACATGCTTACACTGTTTACAGTTAATTGGGTCTGGAAGGCTAGCAACATTTTAAACACACATGATATGTTCCTCTTGCTCTAAGCAGAAGGCCTATAACCTTGTCCATTCCTTCAACATTATAATTTAATTACTGTGGAAACTCTACACATGCAAGCTGCTAATAAATCTAAATCAAAATGTCTAATGTATTATTGATATGTTATTTTATGTCAGATTTTCTATAGAGGTACCCATAAAATAACTTTAGCTTTGACAGGCTGACTTCCATGTTTTCATACTATAGCTTTCAGTAGGACACAATCATGCATAGATATGTTAAAATTTAAATAATTTTCTTTAAGCAAATATAATCTCTTTGACACCAATCCATGCACATCCATATTCTGAAGGTTATATTTTAAATTGCAATGATTTTCTCCGTATTCTTACAGTGAAAAAGCTAGAGATTTTCTGGAAGGAAGAAGAAGATATTTTAAGGGTGTGTATCTTTATTTACAAAATAAGTTATTCTTTAAGTGAAACTATTAATATAACTCCCAGAATTAACCTACTTTGTTGTACACCCTCCACCACCAGCCACATGCTTGTAAATCCCACACATTTCAATCTCACTAACCATTAGTATGATGCTCAGCAGCTGATGTGCATACCACAGCATGGCAATATACCTACATTCATATATACACACACCACGATGACGATGCATGCCTAGGAGTTTAGAGCTACTACACACATTCTTTCCAGTTGCCTGTACAGAGTTTCATACTCCTAAAGATACACCCTGAAAATTAGTCTTAGGTGCCCAACATAAACATTCTAGGTTTTTTTTTTTATTTTTTTAGCAATGTTTTCATTGTTTCATCTATCTAAACAGTCCACATCCAGGATTAAGCTAGCTAACCATATCTGACAGATATTTATGTGTCACCAGTAACACCTAGTCATTTTAGTACCTAGTCATTATAGAGAAATTGTTACTGGAAAGAATCTAAATCACTGTTAGAGCAATCTCAAAATACAATGTTGTAATTGCAATTTGAATTTCAAACACAGAATACAGAGAGTGATATGTCTCTTTGGGACAACATTTGCTAGTCTTTAGTGCTTTCAATTTTTGTGGGTTTATTAAAAATAGTACTTTCCATTATTTTTTATAACACGTTTGTAGAAATGCATTCACAGTGTGTCAATAATATACAACACTTTGAATATATTTACATTTACTCTAAGTATTTTAAGAGGAAAGCCCTGGATATAATCACATAAAAGTTATCTCTAAGTGGTAAACTTTTGTATTTTAACCATGCATTCCACTGGAGCTAGAAACCAGTGGAGAAATAAATCACCAGCACTTTTTGACTACATCTCCAGGCTCTGTCAATTGGCTTGAAAGATATCAGATAATCCTTACTGAAAAGAAATAATATGCCTGGTTTAACAAAAGACCTCTTAGTCCTCCTGTGAGCCACTGAGGTACCACGGTTTGTATAATTTAAGTGGCATTTACCTGAATGAGAGATTAACTGGAGCACAAATAACAAGGGGCTGATCAAATACAGAAAAATACCTTCTTTATGCCCTGCTCTCTCATCCAACTAGACTCATCTTCTGAAGCATACAAGAAAGTGTTTGAGGGCTTCACTGTCCTACCATCAGCCATCACTTTTGGTGGGTTAGTTTTGTATCTAGGTTCTTAGCCAAGATGGTTTCTAACTTCAGCTCTTAAGAAAGACTAGTGTTGTTTCCTCTCAAATTAAAATTTATTTGAAATAAAAAGTATTTGTGGCCAGGAATAGTTAATGCCCAGCTACAACAAAGACTGCTTCTATAAAGAAGAAAGTGTTTTTTCAAGGCACTATTGATAGCCTGGTGTTTACCGACTGTTAGACAGAAGTATCAAAGGCAATGGTGACTGTGGTGATCAAATTCTCCAGAAACTCACCTTTGATCTAGAATATTTAGGTGGGAAAAATGGCTGGCAATATTCATGACAGATTTATTACTCACATTTTCATTTTCTCATAGCAACATACCAGCATTTCTCATTAACAAACAAGCAAGCAATTCAGTTTCTCCAGTTTAAAATACATATGATACCAAGATCTGTTGGGAGACTTCCAAGCATTCTGTGTTCTGCCAGTTTTCCCAAGTTCTTTCCCTAACTTTAAAAGCTTTCCACTCTCCTCATTGTTTGGTGATATGGTGTTGTTTTGTTTTTGGTGCTGGTGAATTGATTTGTTCATTCGGTGGAGGTGTTGGTTTGTTTTTGCACGCTGTCAACTGACTGTGCTCTGATTGGCTGTATTTATGTTTCTTTCTCACTTCTCAGAGAAATTAATGAAAAATTAGTATTCTTTTTTTTCTACCCATGAATGAACAGATATTCTTTATTTGGTATGTCTGATTTCTCATTAATTGAATTCAGGTGATGCTTCATGATGCTATCCTCCCATCCTTTTTACCTTACCATATTCATACAGGTAATAAATATTCATAGTAATAGTGAAGGACATCCAGAATTCATTAGAATAATTTTTTAAATCTTTTAATTATAATTACATAGTAACTTATTATAATGTTTCTTATTATTCCAACTGCCTTTTTTCAAATCAACAGCCACATGCAAGTGTGGTGAATGAAACCATAATTTAGTTTTCATTAACATACAGTGCAGCTCACACATTCCTGCTCACTGTTAGTAACACAGTCAGAACTTCAGCAGGGAGTCAGTAACTGCGTAAGTGTGTAGATCTTAAATCCTACATCTGTCTGATCTTTTACAAGTGTTCTGTAGCCCAACCATACCTGCAGCATGTCCAAGAGCTTTGATACAGGTTGTTCATCCTTGCATAGCCAGAAGGCATGCATGTTAAATCCAGAACATCCAACACAGACTGCAGGATGGGCATGCTCAGATTTAGTTGATGTTCATGATGTGTTAAAACTCAAGGCTTCTTTCTGTCATTCCTCCTGTTGTATCTGCAATATACATTATTGTAGATATATACAATATCATTTTATAGATTATTTCCAAGTATTTTGGATTAGAAAGCATACATGAATACATCAAATAAGAGTGGTCTAAGTTGGAAACTTAGGAGTCATATGATAAGGAAGCAAATGCTGCATATCTTAGATGCTAATGGGGTAACTCCTCAAGGCTCAGACACTCTCAAGCCCACACTTGTGGTAGTTAATGCATTATTAATGCAAACCAAAACTTTAATGAGGAAGTGGTTTTGATCATTAACTAGTCAACACCTACAACAGTTAGTCACAGCCAGCATCCTTCACAACCTTATTACTTCTAGGAGAAAGCACTTCATGGAGCAGTGGTGAAAAACACTATACCATCTTGTATTTATAGCTGTAACTCCAAAAACTTTGCTATACAATAAGATTTTCTCTTTTAGAAAAATCTAGCTGCTTTGCTATATAATAAGGTTTTCTCTTTTAGAAAAATCTAGCTCCTGGGCATAGGTTTTTATTCTAATTTATAAGGAAGTTTCACATTTTTTAATACCTTGTCCTACTATTTCAATTGTTAAAGATGCAAGCAGAGAAGTCACAAGAGGTATTTTGCAGCAAAAGCTAGGTATATGAGTAACAAACATTTTGACAGCCAGACAGAATGTTACACAAAAGAAAAAGGCCCGCTCAGCTTCTGGTCCCTCTCCTTTCATTAACAAGGGTGAACAATACACTACCTAACTGGGAAATACTGCACATATTGGATCACAGAATCACAGAATAGTTAGGGTTGGAAAGACCTTAAGATCATCTAGGTCCAACTCCCCTGCTATGGGCAGGGACACCACACACTAGACCATGTCACCCAAGACTCGAGTAACCTGGCCTTGAACACTGCCAGGAATGAAGCATTCATCAGTTCTTTGGGCAACCTGCTCCAGTGCCTCACCACCCTCACAGTGAAGAACTTCTTCCTTTTATCTAACCTGAACTTCCCCTGTTTAAGTATGAACCCATTACCTCTTGTCCTATCACTACAATTCCTAATGAAGAGTCCCTTTACATGAATGTTAGCAAGATAGTCTGGGCTCATAAAATGGAGGCTCGAGAAGGCTGCACATATAACTAATTACTGCATACTGACAACAAATAAAGTATGGCATAAAAACCATAGTATTTCCATTTTAGCTGTACTAGCAGTCGTCATTTTATGTTAATTCGGAAAGAAAATTGGGAAGTGCATGTCAGATAAAAATCATACTTTTGAATTTAAAACAGCAATAAATTTTAGCATTTGTCACCATCTTATTCAAAAGCACAAGAGATGGATCAATGTTATAAGTCTGCCAAGCCACCAGTTAGGTGCTATTAGTTTTTTGATTATACACATTAATAAAATACATACTGTATTACCACTGTACAATTCAAGAACAAGCTAGGCCAGATGATTTTACACAGAACATTAAACCACAGGAGGCTTTGACGTAAGTTTTCTCACATGGAATAGTATTTCTCAATTCCAAATTTTATTCTTTTCTCAATGATCCAATCGCATATTACTTCACCACAGGCATCCAAGTGTCTATCCAATTTTTGCATAGTTTTGCTCTGGAAATACAATTTTTCTAGCGATATAGTGAAGATAATATATGCTATGTCTCGTGAGAATTTAATGTGGCTTAAGGAACTATATCAAGTGGGAAAAAATGCATCTTAGAAAAATCTGCTTTTACATTTGCTTGTAAAGATCACTTAACAGTTATTTAGCACATCTATTATATATTTAAGTTAATATTCAAAAAAAATAAATTTGTACTTCACTGAAAGCAATTAGTATTGTTCCTGACGTTTGCTGTGAGGAGCACTAGTGCAAAAACATCAGAAAGCTGTTAAAGGTCTTATTTAAACATCCAGTCTAAGACAGTTAGGCTTTGATAAAATGTGTATGGATCTCCCCCTTGTTTCCAGAAGCTTTAAAAGGAGAACTATTGGTTGATCGAGGAAGTTTCAGTTACAGAGTCATGAAACCTTGGAAGGAACGGTTTCTTAATCCTCAGGAAGATACAAAACTGTCCACATGAGTGCAATTGATCCTGGGATCTGGCCATTATGACCTTACCTCATGCATTTCTGGATTATGATTCACGTATATAAACAGTTGTTCTTCCGGCCTGAACTGCCCCTGTGGTTACCACATTTTGTATTATTTCCTCTTTCCACCAATATCCTATTAACACAGAGCATTTACTTAAATTCATTATTTAAAGAGCATTTCAGATGAAACATTTGCTTCCTTCACTTGAAAGATAATATTTCTTAATTTTTGATTACTTAGTAGGTGTTTCTCTTAAAGTATTTTTTCCTAATATTCCAGTTTAATGTCTTACAACTTTCAATACATTTTTAATCCATTTACTTTACTACAGAATGAGAATTATTTCCATAGTACTACAATCACTGGTGAAGGGAAGCAACCAAACCAAACATAACCTTAAATAAAACTCTCTAAGTGTTAGCGGCGAGGAGAAGCAAGACATGCCAACCCAATATGGGTGATAAGCAAACTTCTACTTTATTTGTGGCGCACTTCTCTTATATCTGCGTGGTGTTTAGCCACGCCTCCTAGGCACAACAGTATTGGTTAGTTCTACACAACTTCCTTCACATTCTTCTCCCACATCCAGTATCCGGTTACCTGTGAGGCCTACACCTTGCTTTGCTCGCACAAGGCCTCTAAGGATCCATGGCCTTGCTCTTGGAGCCATTCTGCAACATCTAAGCTCTCCTGAACTAGTCTGAATTTTTCCTAATCCTTAGTGATTAAGGAATATTAATAAAGCAGGACAAATTAAGGTGCCATTTCCCATTTTGTTCTTGAAACTTAAATGCAGTTATATTCAATGTTTCAAGCTTCAAATAAGTTATTTGTGCTTCCTGACCTCGACAAGTCTTGGTTTTCTACATACCACAATGCCTTATTTAAGCTGTTCATCATTACTGCATCCAAATCTCTGAATTCATTCCCAGCAATCAGACACAAACTAACAATCCTTTCCATCAGCCCTCCAAAATCATTAGACTCAATTTAATTTAATTATTTCTTGAATAATTTATCAAGTGTCAAAGACTTTGTTACAGGGGAGGGGAGCACAGGCACTGAGCAGACAAGGAGCAATCAGTCACATTACTAAACCCAACTCCCCAATTATTTGTTGCAAAATGTTGAACAGTAAGCACTGACAACTTCAGCTTGATACTAAATCTGCATAACAGCCAAGTCAGTCGTTGAATTAGCATCTTCCCAAGAGTAGCAAAACGACTGTGAGTAATTTTGCTGTGCTAGAAGCCTGAGAAGCCAGGGCTGTTTGCACTTGCTTCTACTACCATGAGTTTGGGAGGTGTATGTGGAATACACTTTATGATCAAGAAGAAAACCCCTTCCAGAAGCAAATATTTCAGTCCTTTCCATGATCTGCAAGAAGCTTGATTTAACAAGCTTTTAGCTTTAGCTTGGGACAGCAAAATGCCAATTTGCTCATATTTGGAGAGTGTTGAGCTGAATTGATATCATTTATTCAGATCAGCATAATTTATTCAATATTCACAAATATGTGATTTTTATGAGCTGGCAACCAAAAGGAACTCAGGGATGCAATGCATATTCAGGATCTGGCCTTCTGTGTTGCATGAAAGCAATCCCACTCAGACTACTAGAAGGCATGTCCCAGTGCTTGTGAGTAGATGGATAGGAAAGCATGAGTGTGCAAACTCAACTTAGAAAGTTAAATAAAAAATGTCTTCTATGCAGTTTCCAGAAAAATTCTGTTGTGTGAATTGTGGCCTATGGAACAGGGTGCTAGAGAACAACATGCCACTCTTGCCTTTCCCAGACTCTGCCATCTTTCAACCTTTCGCTTATCTTCACACTTTACTTCTCCCTTCATAACTAGCAACAGAGTGGATGCTGCTGAGCATACACCTACCTATACACACATTATAATGGCAATAAATATGGACAGTAGGTGTTCAAGTATATAAATCCAAGACCTCGTATACTGGAAGTCCTATCCCCTAACCTTATTAGCCAAATTCAGACATCCAGATTATTATCCAAACATACACAATGTTTTGCAGCCCTCATTATCCTCAGGACATCATGATAGCACATACCTGCACAGGTGATGTATTTTTTCTTTCTAATGTACTGGTATGTAATAGCTTTTAGTTAAAAATCCGTATAAGTAGACCACTTCAGGAATGTCCTGGGTTCAGCAGTAGCAGTCATTTTTCTCCTTCTTAGTAGCTGGTGCAGTGCTGTGTTTTTGACTTTCAGCTTGGGAACAACACTGATAACACCAATGTTTTTATTTGCTGCTCAGTAATGTTTACTCACCAAGGACTTTCTGAGTCTCATGCTCTGCCAAGGAGAAGGAGAAGCCAGGAGGAAGCAGAGACAGGACACCTGACCCAAACTAGCCAAAGAGGTATCCCATACCACAGCATGTCATGCCCAGTATATAAACTGTGGCCAGTTACAAGGAACGGTTAGATCACTGCTTGAGTCAGGCTGGGTATCGGTCAGCAGATAGTGAGTGGTTGTATTCTCTTCCCTTGTTATTTCCCTTATCATTATTGGTGGTAGCAGTAGTGGTTTGTGTTATACCTTAGTTACTGGATTGTTCTTATCTCAACCTGTGGGAGTTACATTCTTTAAATTCTCCTCCCCATCCCTCTGGGAGCAGGGGGAGGAAAAGGGGGGGAGTGAGAGAGCAGCTGTGTGGTTCTGGGTTGCCAGCTGGGCTTAAACCACGACAAGGAACTACAGCCATTAGCTACCCAATCACTCATTGCAAGGAAAAACAGTCAAGACTAGCATCCTACAGATATTTCAATAATTTTCTTAAAAGTTTGGAGCTTGTGTCCAAGTTTAAATTTTCATCTCAGTCTGTAAACACTAACTGTAAGTATAGCTCATGGCATAACAAACAGGTAAAACAAACAAAAAAGGTACATCTCAAAAACACAAACAGAGAAACCAAAGGACCATCAAAGCAGCTCCTTGCAAAGGGACTGTTTTCCATGCAGGATCTTCTTATGAACTTTGTTTTTACAGTAATCCATTCTAGGACACTGATATAAGACCAATGTCTGGGTAGGACAGTAGTTCTTTTCCCTGATGGAAAGCTAGCCTGGTTAGAAAGGAGTTTTCTTCAAATCACATGTAACTGTTGTGCCCTGTGAAGCGTAAACAGTCTTCAGCAGAAATAAGTAAGCTTTTATCTGCTTCGCTCTCAATCAAGTAGTATAAAATCTTGGGCGCGATGAAAGCAGCTAGAAGCTGACCCACAAGTATTGCCTCTAGAAGATTAAGATGCTTTCTAAATCTTTACTTTGATGTTTCTTTGTATGTGTGCCTCTTCCAAGAATTCTCTTGCTAGCCCTCTTTGCATGCCCCTTTGCCCCTGACCAACAGCTGAGCAATCGGGTGTACGTGTGAGGACTGAAATATTAATTAATCCTATTGTACAGATGGCTATAATGCAAAACCTCACCCTAAGAAGCATTCTTGCTGTCCTGCCACCTTCTAAAGCATCCAGAGCTAACTTCAAGCATCCAACATCAGCCTGACCCTCAGTTTCACAACAGAACTGGAAACATTAACAGCAGGTTAGTTTCCAAGAAAAATGCCATGCAGTATGTCTGTGCACAGCCTGTGTATTTAAAATCACCCTCTGAAGACTCTACCCCTCCCCAAGGAAAGTAGCATATGCCCCACTCACTCAGAAATGGGGAATTACGGCCTCCTGACATTTTATACTCAAACAGCTCTCTGAAGAGAAAGCTCATATACTTTCCTGCTGAATCAGATTAATTTAAGTGGGTGGTGAATTAAACCCACATATACTAGGTTTAAAAATACTTCAGGAGGGAAAACACAGTGTAAGATATCAGGTGTTGTGATTTTTCCCATAAGCACACAAATTATTTTGAACTACTAAGTCATTATTCCCCCTCCATAGTAATACATTACTTAAACACACTTCATTTGAATTCAGTATAAAATCCCTGATAATTCATATTTCAGCCAAGACAGAGAGTAGTGTTATAGCACTTGCTGAATTGGTATCAGCTAACTGTTACCAAGTAAACATGCTGAATGCCAAGCAGAGATTTAAAGTCTAAGCACTTTTGTAGAGGCAAGACGTGTCTGTCTCAGTTAATGCTTAGGAAAACCACAGTATATTAGGTCACTCCATTGCTCTGGTCTTCAAAATAGAAGCACTGCCAGATGAAGCTTCTGATCCAGGTGAGCAGATACAATGACAACAACAAAACTCACCAGTGGTCCTCAACAAAAGCAGGGTTACAAGTCAAGTAAGCCCAGGAAATCCAAACAATAAGGAAATCCAAACAATCTGGGTACAGATATGCTTCAGAGAAGTTCAGTCCAAGTCTGAACCTTCAGACTGGAGACGAAATGAACTCCTGTAGGTGTGGGTGGAGGGCCAGGTCAAGATCATCAGGGCAACTACAGCCTAGTGCTGCCCTCAGGGCTGATAATCAATCACTCTTGATTTTGTCAAACTCCGTTTTGAACCTGCTAGCTCTTTCCCTCTTGAGTACCTGGACTCAGCCGTTCTCCAGAAAGTAATTTGCATATCTGGGCAAACTAATGTCTCCCCAACCCAGCTTGAAAGTTCATTTGTTGAAGCTCAATTACAACTCTAATATAGCATCTATTAAAAGGAAGTGTAGTAAGATAGTCAGCTGTAGAAACCAGAAGAATAAAATGCAATTATATTGCATGCAATGAAACACTGATATTTTGACTGACAGAAAATATCATATTTCTGCCACACGTAGACACATGAACATTCCCTAGGGAAAACAAAAAATTACTATACGAGGAATTAAGCTGTTACATTCCTTCTGTTCCACCTCAATTGAGTCTGATGAAATGAGGAAAACAATGAATATGTTAATTTTCCTTAAACAATAGTAGAGTAAGCAACTTTGTACCTCAAAAAGGAGATAAGCTTTTGACAAGGGTTCCTTTTCAATGTTCATTTTAAATGTCTCAATATCAGCATTTCAAAAGAGAGATGTATAATTTCTTTTTATTATTATTTATTAATATATTCTCCAGCCTGTCAGTATAAGCTGAGATTCCTAAAAACATACAAAGCTTACTTATTTCTAAAATTCTTACAGATCTTCATTCCAAAGATACGAACATTGTGAAAACAGACATCAGAGAAAAGGGATCAGCCAATTTCTCAAATTAAATAGTCACAAACCATGTGAGCGAAGGGATGAAATAGCATCAAACATCACTCTGGCAATGTTGAAATTCCCATTTAAACATGGCAAAATTGGAGACACCTTCTTCATGCCTATCACATTTAAAGATTGAAAATACCTCTAGCAAGACCAGCCAAACAATAATAGTAGTTTTACTGGTGGTTTTCATCATATATTAGTTCCAGATTAATTGATAAATTGCTTAAGAACATCTCTGCCTCTGCTGCAGCAAACTGCAGATTGTGGTCTCTACTTACAAGGGAAGTCCAACACAGATGGAATGAAGAGCTCTGTTTCTTTTGGGTACCTGCATGACAGTAAGAAAAAGACACGAAAATAATCAATTAAAACAGGATTCTTGCTGAGCATTGACATTAGTGAACTATAAAACTTACTTTAAGTTCCTTAAGATTATATAAAGGATGTAATACAATCATTCTAGTGAATTGTTTTTATCTCCCATTAAGAAAATGCTATTGTCCTGGGTTCAGCAGTAGCAGTCATTTTTCTCCTTGGTAGCTGGTGCAGTGCTGTGTTTTGATTTTCAGCCTGGGAACAGAGCTGATAACAATGATGTTTTGGTCTGGCCAAGGACTTTATGAGCCTCATGTTCTGCCAGGGAGGAGGAGGGGAGGCCGGGAGGAAGCAGAGATAGGACCCCTGACCCAAACTGGCCAAAGAGGTATTCCATACCACAGTACGTCATGCCCAGGATGTAACTGGAGAGTTACCTGGAAGGGCTAGGACAGCAGGGTTGGAGGAGGTACTGGTAGGAGCTTGGTCTGGTGGGGTGGGACGAGTTATCGGTCGGCAGGTGCTGAGGTGTTGTATTCTCTTCCCTTATTTCCTTTATCATTATTATTATTGGTGGTAGCGATAGTGATTTGTGTTATACCTTAGTTACTAAACTGTTTTATCTCAACTCGTGGGAGTTGCACTCTTTCAATTCTCCTCTCCATCCCTCCAGGAGTGGGGAAGGGGAGAGCCCCGGAGGAGGTGGTCTGCAACTGCTTTCAGCCCGGCACCACTCACTGGGAGTGAGTGAACAAGCTGTCTGGCTAGGTTTTAAACCATGATAGTTCTGTTATCAAACATGTTATACATTTGTGTGATGACTTGATGCTTTTTAGAACAGACTCTAGTTACTGGTAACTACCTTCTGGGGGTTCTGATATGCTATTGCACATACTCTAAGTACTGCAAACATTTCAAAAAGCTACATATGTGCTGTAGATCAAAATACAGTCATGACTACTGAGATTGTGTTAAGCACACCACATGCATGAATTAAAATTAAAAATTAAAAAAAGAAAAAACAACCCACAACCTGAAAGAAGAGTTGCCAATTTAAATGTCAATATATGCCCATGTTTGCCTGTGTGTGCACCCTTTGCATATTTGTGTATAGAAAATGTATGTCTGGAAAGGCTGTCTGCGTCAGTTTTGGTCATAGCATGGCTCACTGGGAGCAAAATGGTTTGCTCTATGCTTCAAAAGGTATATCTGGTTATAAATAATGTCTTTGTATTTTCTAAAGAAAAGTTTCACAGCAAAGTTTCCTAGAACTGATCAATGGTATCAGGACATCCTCAAGGCAGTAACACAATCCTCAATTCTTGCCTTGCTGTACATTGTCCTTAAAACATTGGTTTAAAGCACTTAAATGGCGGTTCTGAAACAGCTACACAGTTGGGGGTGATATTTCCTTTATCTGTTCATCAGCTAAGATGAACGAGCTGATTTTATGAGTGCTCCTGCTTTATTTCTGTAGAAACAGAAAACAATACATTTGATTCATTGCTGAAATTCTCAAGTGAGCACATGAGTAAATCATGACTTTGGAAGTGCGAATAACACTTTTAGGCAGCCACTCCAACAGCATTTTGGGCTATGCCTGGTATGATATGTTATCACTAAAGCTGTGTGAGGAAGGCTTTTTGTTTGCTTAAACTATGACTTAAAAATGTAACTGCTTTAGAGGAGAAAGCTAAACTGCTGTGGCTCTTTTCTCTGATGAATATATAAAAGTTTTGTTCAGTTCCACCAGTGCAATCTATAGCAAAGCTCTTGGCTTTCTCAGGCTTATGGAAGAAAGCAGATTTCATGGAAGAAGGCAGACTGTACAGGATACTCTTTGTGAATAGATGTCCGGCTTTGTACCCACTGCATGAGAGGTAGCAAGGGACAATGGAGTGAGACGAACTCTCCATCTGATATCCAGTACAATTGAAATGGCTTCTGTCATGACTTGCTCTGTAACTTTTGAGGGACTGAGTGAAGAAAGCCTGATGGCTGGTAGTTTCCCAGATCCTCCTTCCTTCCCTTTTTGAAGACAGCTGTAATATTTGGGATTTTTTAGTCACTGGGGAACACCTGTGATTGCTATGACCTTCCCAATGCTGTTGAGCATCTTTGCGATGCCATCTTTGTCCTGCGTCACCTTCAGACACGTTCCATCTTGTCTCCTGGGCTTATAGAGGTGCTGCTCACTGAAAGAGTGATGTTGCCAGTTCTGGGTATTTTATAATGGGAATCAAATACAGTGATTCTCACTGTCTGAAAACAGACTGTCATTTCAATCACAACCAGCTTCTGGGACATTTCCATTAGGCACAGAAACGGCATGAAATATTATTTTTTTTAAGTATTATTATTTGTTAAATTGCAGCACTCAAAAAGTCTCATGATTTTGAAGAAATGCGTAAAGATAAAACAAACAAACAAAAGAAATAAACATGCACTTTGATATCTCTATCCAGTGTAACATTACAGATCACAAAATGAGGACATGGGAGTGCTTTCTCAGATGCCTGATGTAGCATGTTGGGCATTATAGATTTCCAAAATTTACCATATCCCACAAAGATTTTAACACCCACTTTGGTAATTTCTGATCGTGGAATGTCATTTATGAGGTTGTGAATCATCAGGTAAACATGAGTCAGAGAAATACTGCTGCTTTAATAGACTCAGTTGACAAGAGGGAGAGGAGAGAGGATGAATCCTCTTATTGTTATAACAACATCTTTCTTCTTCATAACAACCAAGATCAATTTGGAAAAAAAAAGTTGTTTTCTTTACAGAGTGAAATTATCATCAATTTATGCGTAGCTATGGCAACTTTCATGAAGCATGAAAATGAAAAATGGATAAAGCCAAAAAGAAATTTGCAGGGAGATTTGGAACAAAGAAAATTGAAATTTTCCAAAAATGAGTGCCTTTCCATTTAAAAAAAAGATCTTCTCAGAAGAAAATTGTAATTCCCCCAAAACTCTGGTTTTTAACTCTACAATCAGTTTTTATGACCAGAAACCTGTCAAGGAAAAATGAGTCCATTTTCTACAGCAAGAAAACAGGCTTTTGGTTCAGATTTAATCCTATAATCACACACAGTGTTTACTCATAGTTGAATTGACTGAGAAAAATGTTACCGCTAGGCATTTGCTTTATTTTAAGAAGCATTAAATCTGCTGGATGTGATGAAATCTCTTCCAAAGTGTTTATCAAACACTGTGAAAAACAGTAAGATTACTAACACGACAACATCATCGCTTGTCTGGTCAAGGGTAAAAGGTTCTTGGAAATGGAAGACGTAGAGAATATTTACTTCAACAAGTAGCCTCAGAAAACCTTGACATATTATGCTGGAAAAGAATGGAATATAGATGCCATTCTTGTATAGCAATTCTTTTGAACACACCAACAAACACCCTGCATAGCTTTCAATGTACTTTAGCCAATGTCCTGGATGGTGTAGTCATTCCCAGGGCTTTGCTTTGAAACCACTGCCCTGAACACAAGCTCAGTGTCACACCATGGTGAAATGCCAGCTAAGGGAGGAGAAAACACCTGCTCACCTGAATCCCCTGCTGACAATGGAGAGCGGTGATGAAGCATGCTCCTCCAACATGAGTAGCTGACAGGCATGGGAAGAGGTGAAAGACACTTTGTCACCAGGAGAGACATGCCAATGACAGTCTTCATGTGCATCATTATATATTGTAGTTGACTCAGAAATACTTGATGGTCCAACCTCCTCACTATCACTACTCAGTGTTCCCATACAATACATCTTGTCTTCTGTCATCACTCAGTATATATAGTACATAGAACTACAATTTTTGCAGTATCTTGTATCTTGTATCTTACTCTTCCCCATTTGCATGCTATAGCAGTGTGCCACTTCTAGGAATGGGTAGAGTTTGTGCTGGAAAACTACTCTGCATTTTTTAACTCTGAAGTAATCTAGCAAAACATAAATTAAAAAAACAAAAACACAAATTAAAAAAAAATAAAAAGAACAACACAAAAAAAAAACCCACAAAAACAACCCAATGCATTTTGTCTCCTTTCTGGGAGTCAGTTGTGGCATTATTCAGTCACCAGCACGTTCATATCAAGAATCAGAGCTCTAGCGAAAGGAGAAAATTATGAAAGCATATGAGAATGGTAGATGTGTAAAAAAAAAGGAGTAAAAAGTTACGTGCAAGAGTAACTAGGCTTGTCAGGGGAAAAGGCCAATTAACAACAGACCTCTGACAGGGAGACTGAACGTAATACTTCTAAAATTAGGAAGGGTTCAGCAGGAATGGTGTGTAAAACATAGTAATAGTAAAAATAAATAATAATATCTGATCTGCATTTAGCTAAAAAAAAACCAAAAACAAACCCAAAAAACCCAACAACCAAACCGAGGCACTTTAAAACACTGCTTTTTGGCAAGGGGAATATTCATGTCCAATGTTATCTACTGTATTCCAGCTTAGGAGCTTTTTGAAAGCATGTTGTGTCTGTCTTACAAAAGCAGTCAGCGTATGTCCTTGGGAATCTGCACTGTTGGACATTAACCTTAAAAGCCAATTGTTTTTAGTGGTCACTTCATATTGTCATTCCTTCCAAACATCATGTGCTTGTGGAAAATGAACCAGAATAATTACATCAAATTTTCTTTCTGAATAGAAGCTTGAGAGGTATTTTTTTCATTAGAGAGAGACCTCAGGGGCTGCTTAAAGCACAACACCGGTTTCACAGCTGCTCCTCATCCCACCACCACCACTGGGAGAAGGAACCATACCCACCCTCGTCATGGCTCTTTGCCACATTGTCCAACCACAGAGAGCCCAGCTCTGTGATGCCCAGCATGGCACAGTGCATTGCCATTTGTTAGACCTGCAGTTGATTGGGGTTCAGAGAAATGCAGTTGGAATGCAAATTGGTAAACTGGTTTTAATTTAATTACACCATGCAGCTGTAACAGAATTTAAGAGTACCAATGAATAACCCCACTGGATAGTATTCTATGATATGGAATGCAGGTGGAGTTGGTAGCAAATAGAAAAGCCAGATCTGGAGATTTATCAACATCTTTCAGGACACACAGGTATTGGCTGTATTCACAATGGGCAATTTGGAGTGTTATGATCACAAGCTATAGGAAACACATTGGTTTGAATTTGTAGGGATTTAATGCTATATAAAATTATTCCCCAGTGACATGAGAGATAACAGAAGTGACACACCAACTACTCTTCTAAAAAAGTGATACCTGCACTGTCACTTAATTTAGGTTTAATGTTACTGGACTTATTTTTTTTCTCTTCTGAAAAGGTTTTGATAAAACCTGAAAAAGTTAATCAAGATAAAAAGAGTATATTGAAAATCTAATGATTTAATAATTGCCAGTTTTGTTTGTTTTTTTTTTTTTTTCTGAAATGAAATGATTTGGTGTTAAATGTAGAACAAATCCATAAGTAAAATCCAGACATATGAATAAAATCCCTTCCAGCTGCACTGCCTTGTGGCTATGCAGATCTCTCCACTAGTGTGGCAGTCAACAGGTTTTTTAAAGGGTGATGTGTCCATATTTAATATTCATGTAATTAGGTATTTTGAATGACTTCCCCTATTCTGGAAACAAATGAACAATTTTATTTCATAAATTCCAGCTGATTCAGTGGGTGGTGAAGAGGCAGTGATTTTTTCTGTTCATTTAGAAAGCTCAGGAGACAGCACTCCTAAAGACATTTGGATTGTCCCATGTTGTATTAAGTTTGAGTTGCCTACTACACTGCATCTTGGCAGGTACAAGGTTCCCCAAAAGCTGTTTTATTTGTCTCTGTTCCTTTCCTTTGACATGTGAGTACCAATAGATGTCAGAAAGCCAAGGATGTCTGCGATGCTGCTGCAGTCATGCAGAATAAGGGCTCCCAATAAAAAATACAGTGAGTGCTGAGACACAAAATCTGCTGTTATCAAGCTATTGCTGCTTGGCACCCATGTAGTCCCGGTGGACTACTCCAACCAACCCATGAGCAAGAATCTCCCATCCAAACAGATGGCTGCAACTGCAGGAAGCGAAGAGAACACAGGGTTTTTCATGATGTGTGGGTGTTGACAGTATTTCAAGACCATTTCAAGACCTAAATCCAAAAGACTGTCAGTTCTGAGCTTCTGGTCTGAAAGGGATATGTCAGCATTAATTTACCTCTGAGACAGATTACCCTTCACTATAGAAAATCTTCCCCTCATTTATAATTGGTTTACTCTTAACAGTTGCAGAGCTTTCCTTCCCTGAGCTGTTATGTGGTGGTTTTTGAATGCCTGTAGCTGCAGTTCATTTCTGAGGTAGGTGGATCTCAAGCATGAAAGACTAATTTGCACATGATTTGGGGTTTGATGTTTAGTCCAATACACAGGGCTAATTACAAGCTAGCACAGAGGCAGGGGTGTTGAAAAAGTTTTTTGGCTTTATGCATGTTTACACACAAAATAACATACAGGCACATACATGCTCTGTGTTTACAAAGAAATGATTTCACCTTTGGTGTACCACTGTAATACACTGTCAAGTTGTGTAAGGTGATTAAGATCAGGATGATTCCTCATTCCTAACCAGGTCACAGTAAAATTGCTACATTGTTTTTTAAAGGACAATGCTAATATAAGTAGTAAGAGCACATGACCTGTCATGATTTAGTGATGAACTGTTCAAAATCAAAACAGTAAGGCTTAAGGCATAGCTAATCTACAAAAATGTGGAAGCTTTCCATCAACCATTAATTAAACAGAGTGGTGAACTAAGTTTAAAAAAGCTGATTTCAGCTAAATCTGCACACCAATAGCTGCTCTGCTATTGCCCAGTACAACTAAAAGTATTAAGAAAATTAAAGAATGCATGGAGGGAACAGTAGAGACCTATTCCTAGTCTGCTTCGATACACAAATACAGTTATATGGTTTTTGCAATAAATCAGTGACAGAGTGCTTCCATCAGCTTTAAATTGCATTTACCTTCCCTATTAGCTCACATCGGTCTTAAAATAGCCTTTGCTTATGCAATGGTCAAGGGTAAAATTTCCTGCAGTACAGGAAATTTCCACAGCTTTCTGCCTCCCAGGTCTCAGATGAACCCTTGGCAAGGCATGGTCATTTCAGAGCCAAAATATTAGTTCAGTATTAATTAATGTGCATGAAAACTCTTGGTGCAGTTGATTCCATCAGGTGAAATTAGCTTTCTTTGGCTCACAAGCCAATGGCAGCCTACAATACAGTATGTGGTAAAGCCTTCTTGTGATGGATTAAATAAAAATAGAGAGATAATAAATATATATATTGCATTCTAATTTTCTTTTGAACAAAGGACAGATTGATTTGAGAATGCCTAAAATGCTTTTATACCTGTTGCCCACGTGGCCTCCTTCATCCACACACTATCGTAATACATTCCATCAGGAGACAGGAGGAGGTAGAGCCTTCTAAAGATTCACATTGCTTTTCTTCCTCTGCTCCATTCCCTGTTAGTGAAGCCTTTCGTTCCTCCTGGGGATGACTGAAGACTGAGACACTTTAGCCTGAGGCATGGTGACGGTGCTTTGATATCTTCCTTAATTCTCAAATGTGGTCATGGACACAAAAATACTTCTCTACTCAAGACTCGGGTTATCCTTCTGCTTTTTTAATACATTATCTCAGTACTTAAAAAGCTTTATGAGCATATTTTCAGAGAAGACAACCATTAATAAAAGTCCTTCTGGGCTCTTTCTTGGAAAACAAGTCACTAAAGAATCAAGCAGACATTTTTGCCTGTCAGAGGGACAAGGACTTCATGGACTTATTTTCTCATGCCCAGGAGTCCACCCAAGAGCTGGGCTTCTGGCAGACACAGCTCTACCCTTCATATAGGCACCAAGGTTTGACGAGCCATATTGCTCTTATAAACTTGCCATGGACAGTAATTATGTTTTCTCCTGTGAATGCTGGAAGCAATGTGTATGGGCTGCAAATTCAACATAAAATAAGGAAGATCTCACATAAATTATAAGCAGCTGCACACAAGGTGCTCCTTTGAAATTCTCCCATAATTGTAAATGGCCCCTTGAAAAGAACAAATAAGCCCTGCCATATTTCCTAGTCTTGCTACGGTAGTTATACAGAGAAATGTTCATTCCTAATGATGACACAAAAGCTGCTGCAAGCTTTTCTTCTGCAACTCCACTTCTTCTATCAGCTATTATTCAGTTAGTCCATCCTAACAGCAGAGAATCATTTTTGTGCTTTTCATTTTTCCACCCAGAGGGCAACAGATGTAATAACTTATTCCCTGTCTGGCACATTAAAGCTTGAAAAATTAATGCAGTGCTGCTGAGATTTCTACTTTCTGCTTTACTGGGAGTGCCAAAGCTTTGAATTTCAGTGAAAAAACATTAAGCAATAAAAAGCTTATTTTAAGTTTGTTAATGTACTTGTCTGTTTTAATGCCTTTCTGAAGTTCCTACAAAATAAGAATTCCAGTGACCAATCTACCCAAATTTATTTTGCTTCTAAGCAATTACTCAACAGTCTAATTGAGACCTTTACAATTATGATATACCAACTAAAATTTAAACACTATTATCAACTTTGTTATGTTAAAAAATAATCAATAAAGAATATCAAATATCTGTAGATACACTTATTTGCTATGTTTTATCAGGCTGCTCACATCACCTGCAGCTTAGTCAGACACAAATTGCTCTGCACATGTAGCTTATGCTTTATAACCAGGGCCTATGCATTCCCTCATAAACATTG
This sequence comes from Pezoporus wallicus, assembly GCF_028554395.1. NCBI lineage: Eukaryota > Metazoa > Chordata > Aves > Psittaciformes > Psittacidae > Pezoporus > Pezoporus wallicus. Next base: position 310,320 of record NW_026640748.1, read on the forward strand.
TCCAGTTACCTCAATTTTGTAAAAGAGAGTAGTAGTTCAAACCAAATTTCACCTGTGTTTTATTGCTTTTGCACAGACTCCCTTTGGAAGCAGCATGAAAAGCAAACATTGCATGTGAAGCTTGCCTGGGGGTTTGACAACTATGCCACAAGGCTTGCAGAGTAAAATCAGAGCCCATCTAGCTGAAGATTTTAGCATGGGGGATCCAGATAAATGCATTGTGTCACCCCCTAAAGCAGTCCAGGGGATTGGTTTATGCAGGCAAATGCATTTCCCTCTAAATCAGCACTATCTAATCTTTCACGTCATACACCTTCAATAGGCAAATCTACAAACTGCCTATCTTTGCAAAAAATAAACAGACCTCTATCAGGTGATTATAGTGAAAGAAAAGGCAAAGAATAGTAGAGTGTGAATTGAAGAAGACAGAATGAAAGCAGAGCTGGGAACTACTTTTCCTCCAAAAATAATGTAGGATATTTTTCATCCCTTTCACAGATCTGCACAGTAAAAGAGATGAAACAAGCCCTTTATTTAGACTTTATCTGTGCAGAAGTCAGCTCTTAGTGTTAAAATTCTAACCCAAAAGAACAGGGTGGGAAGCTTAAAATTAAACATACAGGTTCAAAATGTATTAGCAGTTACAGGGAAAGAAAGTCACAGGCAATTTTCCCTTGCACTGTAGAGCATTTACTAATGCTACTGCTCCCTGTATTCCAAGTCTGTAAGGATGGGAACCAGCATTAACTATACATCATGCCAGGCTGTCCTTTCACTCCAATGTACAATCACTTAGCCCTATTCTCCTTCTTGGATAGAAATCCTCAAATAATTTCTCCTTTGTTCTCCAGGCTGCTGGCTGGGCCCCAGAGTTCTGACTGTTAAAGAGCACAGACTTCCTATTTCCAGTCTCAGGCAATACTTGTTCCTTTATTCCACAGAGAGGGATCTCTGCTTCCTTAAAAAGCTGGCTTTGCTGATTCAGGCTTCCTCGTCTCAGCAGATTTCAGTTCAGAGTTTGATCTATCAGCATCAAAGACATCCTTCTATTCAAAGCATGCCTCAGTGATCAGACAATAAGCAGCAACGAAGTTTCAAAGTAGGCTAGTGTTTCCCCGGGAGACCAAAGGCAATTAATTACATATTTTTCTGCAATGAGCAAACCTAATGAAGCCTGATTTCCTACACATCTGAGACATTCATCTTCTACCTTGCCTGTAAACTGTTAACCCAGTTACCACTACAAACTGCCTCACACCTCCCATCTTACCTCTCAACCTCCACTTACCAACTCCTGTATTGTGCTGTGACAAGAAACAATCTTACTGTTTAAACAATCTTCTTTGACAGACACTCACTTTCCTTTTGTTCCTGACCTCCACAGGGTCCTCATTTCCTTCTGTGCACCTTTATTTGGTCCATCACTTGCCAGACAACGCATGGCGTGGCTAGCCCAGAGCCATGTGAATACTCAGGGGTCAGCACACTGCTGCCAGGCAGAATGAGCTGTGTTTGCACCTTCAACTTTGCTTTAATGTGTAACCTTCAGCTGCACATTAAAGCACATGCCAAAGTAGAAATCGTATGAAAACCAGTGGTACTTCACAGCTATGAGACCTCAGTTCAGGCAGAGTTGCCAAGTTTGGCTGAAACAGGCCAATAACTACAGAAGTTATCGGGAAGCATTGAAAAAGTGGGACAGAAAAATAAAGAAACAGAGTGAGTGCAAAAATTTTTCTTTGGAAACCAGACAATAAAAAGAACAAAGAAGCCTTTCAACTGACCTGTGACCCTGACCAACATATATCAATCAGGATCTAATATGAACTATTGCAGTTGTGCTGCTGACCATCTTCATCTTTTTGAATAAAGATGTGGCAACTCTAATTTTATTAATAATTGGATCACAGTGGCTGAGACCCGTTTAAAAGAAAAAAGAACAATGATAAGCTAGAAGATGAACAGAAGTTGTTCAGCCTAATAATAAAGAGACTCTAAGTAATTTGCTTCCCCTCAGGGGTGTGATTAAACAGGATTATTCTCTATCAAATTATCTAGAAGCACTCTTAGAGGAAACCTCTGAGCATGGCTATCCAGCTGCTCAAAGGACTTTTGTTTACTCCTTGGATATAACTTTTGAAAATATCACTTAGTCCTATTGTTAGAGAGGGTGAAGTTTTTACAATAAAATAATCATATAAAATAGCAAAATGATTATATTTGAGAAATGTATAAATCAATAGTGAGGCTTTGTATATTAGAAGACGTAGTAACTTTGCTGTTTTGTATCATAGTTACTCTATAACTAAATGTTACAATGGTAGTCTTGGTAGCAAGAGCTAACATAACTGTATATGGTGAGGGGAGTATGGGTGTATGTATTGTAAAACTCTACCCAAGCAGAACCTAAGTTTAAGATAGCCAAAAAGGGCATACCAGAAGCATCCTGGTGAAGATAAGAGAATGCTAACGTCCACAAGACTACTGGGACCTAGCCAAGTAGAGAAAAGGTGAAGAGGACAACCTGAGGAAGACTTCTTACTTCATCTGAGGAAGACTCCTTACTTCATCAGGGCGACCACCAGAGGGGGCTGCGCAAGAGCAAAAGAGGGTGATGTCGTAATAAGACTGATGTAGCAATCCTTGATGCATATGGATTAGTAAATGATGTAATCTGTGGTGAATATGTATTAGTTACGAAATTTTTAGTGTATAAATTGCGAACGCGATGTGACAGGAGTCGGAACCAGATTTGGGTGTGTACCCCTGGTTCCCGGCGCCTCAATAAAGCACCTCATATAACCATCCCGGTGGTTATGTGTTTGTCTTGACGCTAACACTATTGGCAGAAATATGAATGGGCAATCACTTTCATTTAGAGTTGCTCACCAAGATGTTTATGTCAGATTCTGGCCCAACCTACAAAACATGTTTGCTATTAGCTTGGATTTAGAACAAGCCATACAGATTGAAGTGTAAAATATCTATGGAACTGTTTAATGACATCTCTTATCTATTCCTACCTCTAGAAGATTAACTGGACTCTACCTTGCCTTCAGTTATGTGCTGTTCTTAGCAGTTTCAAGGAGGAACTTGAGCAGACCTTGCAAAACACTCTTTCAAGAAAAGGGCTCTCATTTAACAGGCAGCAACTCAAGGAAACAATAGTCTTTATGAGATGCTGCCTACCTGCCATTCAACAGCTTTCTCATAGGTCACGGTGTACTGTGATTGCAGCTGCTTGTAGTAATGTCTGCATGACTTGTTTGTAGTTTAAAAAACTACAGCTTAAAAAAAAGATTGAAGGGGCATAACATCACTAAGATCATGGTAGCAGGCAATCTATACTCCAGATTCATAGGAGTTCAACACTGCTGCTTTTTTATTCCCCAGATACAAACTGTCAAAAGGATATAAATTATATATATACTAATATATATATTAATTCTATTTTGAAAGGAACAGAATAAATGCCCTTATATTTTATAATCATCCCAGACACAGCATTTATTAACAGGACAAAAGGCTATCCTGTTAATTTCTGATTTATGTGATCAAGTAAAATTGAGTAAATAGATGATGTCATTCTGATCAGCTCATTCACACCTTTGCATTTAGCACTCTAAGTACAAGGAACTATAGAACTGCATTTTTTTTTCATAGGGGACAAAATTCCTACTATAATTCATTCACCATTAAGACTTTTCATTCATACCATCTTCTTTTTAAGAGATCTCCTTGGAATCTAGTTATTTAACTTCTGTTATTTTAACTTGTTATTAAAAGGAAGATGATCATGCCTTAAACTAGTTGATCACAGGGGCCACAAATCAATATGTTTCTTGAAGATTAATGGAAATACTATCAAAGTCTGTTTTATTTCAAACTGTGAACAAATTCTAAATGGAGGAGCAGAAGGAAGATGCATTAAATGGCTTCACTGGGAAGCAACAATAGTGTAGGAAAAAAACCTGGATAAAGATTTGAAAGAAAAAAGAAGGCAACAGGAGAAAAGTGAGAGACCATAAATAAAATCATTATTTAGTTTACCTTGGGCATGTCCTAAGTTGACCTCTATCTAGTGCAAAATTGTGCTACATTTTAGTAGCTAGTAGTATTTAGTAGCTCTTGTATTTGTAGAAAATAAATGTTTATGAAAAGAAGGAGGTCATTTCATTTTCAAGATAGTTCCTGCAAAAGAATTTATTAAACATCTGCAAAGCCAAGGAGAAATATTTCAGGGCAGCACTGATGGATAAGCTCTGACTGAGAATTTGCAAACCATGTGTGAAACTATTTCAGAGGGGTCTTAATCACTAGCTTAAAAATCAGCAGGCTCTCTGGATGTCACTGGTATCAAGGTGAACATCACACATATTGCAAAAGATTTATTTTTTTTTAAGTGGCAATGCTTGAAATGCATTTGAGAGATTTTGTAAGTTATAATAAAGGTGCAGAAAATATATAAGTGATGAATGCTAATGCTGCACTCATTGCAGAGGTACCCTTTTGCAAAACATTTATTGAAACACTGGAAAATTTGCAGAATATTTTTTAACTGGAGGAGGGTAATAAAAATACTTTCAGAGTCAACCCTCTCCAAATTTGAAAAAAAACAAGTCTCCAAATGAAGAGAGAAAAGACACAGACAAAAAGGAAAAAGGAGACTAGAGCAATTTACAGTATTCTAAGACAATACAATAGAACTGTTTGTGACAGACTCCAAACAACCTCTATATTTCATAGAATACAGGATATAGAATAGCTGGGGCAGCAAGCTGTGTCCAGCCTGACCTTGAATGTTTCCAGGGATGGAGCACCTGGAAGGTGGTCATGATACAGAAGGTAATCCTTTCTGACCTTGAAAAACCTCTGGTGTAGAAGGTCCATCATCCACATTATCCACTGTCCGGCCTTCCACATCCCTTGTACCTGTTGTAGAAAGGCATCTGGGATGGTGACATGGATAAGGAGGAGATTCACCTGCTGCCCTGAGTGTGGACTTGTCTCTATTCATTCCTTTCCTTTAAGCCGCTACCTTCTGCCTGGTGGGACAGGATACAGGATTCCCTTAAACTTTTGCTTTTTTTCTGGTTGCCATTCCTGTTTCTGCCTCAGGAAGGACAGCATGGTCCCACCAGTCTCTCTCTTTCTGACTCCCTGATGCTCTCTAACTTTTCTACTTCCTCTCATAACTCTGCCACCAGGCTGATGATGAGGAGACCATCCACTTGGTTGCACCTCACAGAGTCCTTCCTGCTGCTGCCGGCCATCACCAAAGAAAGGCTCTGGCATGTCCCATGACCAGGATGGCTGCATGTGTTCCTGGGAGTTCTGTTTGGGTTGCCACATCTGTCCTGGTGAGAGCAGAGGATGTGGCTTTCTGCTGGGTTGACACCACCCCTAACTCTGTCTGGGAGAGCGAAGACCATCAGCTGAAGGGGCCTTTGGAGCTGCTGGCTCCTGGCAGATCTCCTGGCTGCTTCAGTGCTTCCTGCCTTGGGGAACCCTGAAGAACATTTCTTTCTCCAATACAAGCATGACAGACAATGGTCGTGTTCCATGCCAGCTCAGAATCTCAGCACCTAAACGTATCAATACATTTGAATCAAGCATGGCTACTTCTGTTCAAAACCAGAATATTTCTTAAAATACTCCTGGAGAAGGCTCTGCTGGAATATCCTTATGAGTCTGACTGCTTGCTCCGGTTATAGACCATGAAGGCATCAGCTCTCTCCACGGAGCAGAGAGGCTTGCAGGGACCCAGCTCATATCCTCAAACAGCCACTAGAAGTTCAGTGTGAAATACCTGCTCAAAACAGAATGGCTTTCAAACGAAACAACCACTGATTGCTTTTGAAATAACACCAACTTTCCTTCAAGGACTTCTTACAACAAAAAGAAATCAATAAAATATTAAATGTAATTTCAGTTGTTAGGGTAAGGTGACTGGAGTTTTCTCTCTCCTTTCTTTCTCTTCTTCCTCTCTAAAAAAAAATAACTAGAATACAGAAAACACAAAATCTCAAATGATGTTCCTGTTTTTACAACTCAAAACATGAAAATGTTACCTCAAATACCAAAATGGGCATGATTCCTACTTAATATGTTTCATAGGAGTCCAGAACAGTCTTTGGGAAGAGTAACTAGTTGTATGTACAATTATGTGCAACGTGCAGAGCATTAGGATATCATTTATATTCATTAGACTTTGTGGTGTGCAATAAATCATTGTTTTCATTTGTAGAGCATTATTATAGGAGTGATATAACTGAGGAAATTCTTCCTTGTGGCCTACAGGAGTGAAAGGTTAATGGCATAATGAATTCCTATAAAACAAAGGGTAGACCTTTGTCATCCTTCAGCCAGCAGGTAGTAAATTAGCAGGTAATAAAGAGTGAATGCAATCTACATTCACGGGCCAATAATATCCAGGGGCTAGTTTTATCAGTTTTAGTTGACAGTGCATTACTGGGACTATATAGCTCAATCATGTCAAGGAAAGGTACAGAGAACAAAAGGGAGCTGATTTTGCAGTAGCCTGACTTTTAGCACTGATATATGTCAGATATTAGCAGAGGCATATCCTGAATATTATAGCAATGCTCAGAAATTCCACATTGCTCTGTAATAAAGTATTGCTTCTACATGTGGCAAATATACATTCCTGTCGTCCCTTCAGCTTGTGACATTTGCTCTGGCATCCCATTAATACTGGTGGCATTTCGTTCTGGTAATGGAATAGCTGAATGAAAAAAACAATATGCAGCATCCTACTGAAGGCTACCCCCCCCCCCCCCCCCCCCAAATAATATGCTAGCTCTTGCTATGAAAGTTAAACATCTTATCAATGTATTTCTATGAATGGGCATTAATTATCCATTTAGTCTACATGACTTGTGCAATGTGTTGATGCTCTCTAGCTACAAGAAATACCGCTACATTGCAATGCAATTAAAATATTATTAAAAAAGGAATTTTATTTTTTTTCCCCTGCTGTGATTGTATTCTTTGCCCTAACCCGTCTCAGATTTCCTTATTCTTTCCAGTACTGGAGAACAGGCCTCCAGTTACTTCCTTGTTGCTGTTATTGATGGTTGCGTACTACACGAGTCAAGACACAAGGCTTGGGTATTGTAGTGAATCCCAATGCTGCGAGTAAACTCAGCAGCTTTGCTAAAGTTTGGTTTTGTTCTGTGTTTCCTGGGGAAAGAAGTATTTTCTGACAGGTAGATGAAGGTTTGGGATAATATCTGAAATCCTTTAAACTCTGAAGTGAAAAAAATAGGTCAGGTGTTTGAGTGTGTTTGGGTGTTGCTCTGTTCAGCCTGAACAGATCATGTAGAGACTTTTGAAAACCTCATTCTGAGTCCCATGTACCCTCTAATGTAACCAGCCTCAGAGACTTGTCTATGCTGTGAAATGAAAACTGCTAAATTAAGCCAAGTGGCACTAATTTTATAAGACTAAGGTCTCCTCAGGGCCCCAGAGTTCTAAAATATAATTACTGTTTGTGTTTTTTTTTCCTGGAAACTACCTGCAACACGAGGCCTGCACAGCAGCAGAGTAGGGCTGCTCTAGTTGCTGGAGGTGGCATAGGGAGCCAAGGCTGCAGGGGCAGCAGTGCTGGGGACCAGTGGGAAGAGCACAATGCCAGTGCTGAGCATCCTAGGGACACTGCCTGCAGTGGGGCACCCCAGAGTGCTCCCCAGAGTTCTTCTGTATTCCATAAGCTTTATAGGTATCTGCTGAGAGACGACAAATTCATATTTAAGCTCTTAGCATTATCCCAAATGACATTCTTATTTGTGAGCTGATTAAAAAAAACCCAAACAACATTAAAACGCACAACCAACTAAACCAGACCAAAACCCAACATGTAATTAGGACCCCAAGTATGTTATTCCCAGATTTCAGTAAAACTTTGTATTAATAAATTTATATATATATATTAGAATATATATAGTAGAATATATACTGTTATTCTAGTTACTATGGTGCTTGATAAGGACATGAAAAATTACATTTCTTGAAGTGACAAAAGCAAATAATGCCACCACAGCACTATCAATCATAAAATCATAGAATAGTTTGGGTTGGAAGGGACCTTTGGAGCTCATCTAGTCCACCCCCCATGCAATGAGCAGGGACATCCTCAACTATCAATGTAATGAAATTGCTGTTTCAGTGAGAATAACAACTGCCCTGTGCGACAACAGGCAGATAAAGGAATGCCTGAAGTTAATCCATACCTTGTTCATTTTCTTCCAATTTTAATTTGATTTTTCCAACACTCCAGCTTCACTTTCACGTTAAGCTTATAGCAGTTTAAGTAACCAAAATAGCTGTATCCAGAGTATGCAATACCTGGAAGTTGATCATGCTTTTTGTAAAGCAATAGTTACCCAAGGAAGTCAGGAGGAATTGTTACCTTCCACTCTCTAGTCTTGTCTTTGAATGGATGTCTCATTGCTTCCATACCCACATCAGTGCAGATACAGAATGAACAGTGGCTTTTTAAAGAGTATTTATCACTTTTAAATAGACAACAAATAGACTCAGCATGGGAGTTCAGGCCTTATATCAGGTGATAAAAAGGGACATTCAGGAGGTTGCTGGGTCACAGATAGGTCAACCATCTGAAAAAGAGGCTTCACTTCCAGTTTAAAAATGCATCATTGTTGTGACTGGTATAAAAACCAGACAGGTAGCTGTGGATTGCAATGCTGCTTTAATCTGGGACACTGCCTTTTCTGACAGGGCCATGCACAAGTTTGGGTGTCTAAATTTTCACGTAATTTGAAATGGTTAGACACCCCAACCCTTGCATTTAGCTTCTGTTTTTCACAACTCTTTGAGGCAGTTTCTAAGTTATCTTTTTTGCTATTGAGTAGTTTCCAGCTGTGTACAAGGCCAGAAAAAACATTTTAGAGAAAAAAAAAACAAAACTAACCAAAACAAAAATCATGGAAAAAAAAAGAACACCCAACCTCAAACAACAACATATCCTGTTCATGATTTTCATGATTTTTAGGTAACGTCCACTTATTGTAGCAAATGTGCTCCAAAAATATTACACAGATCATAACGGTTATGGTATCACACAGATATTAAGATCATACTTTGTTGGATGCAATTCTAAAACCTTCCTACATAACTATTATTATCCAGGCTGAAAAAAATTTATCAAGAGCAATGTAACTACACCATATTTTAAAACTAGGACTCACATCTTCAAATCTGTCACAGAGCCTTTCAAACCAGAGCTGGGAGCTGAGGACAGGGAGCCATTTCGGTGCTGCTGGCTGGAAACCCTGCCCTTAGACACATGCACTTGGTGCTTGGACAAGATTTCCCCTGATAGCTTCCTGCACCCAGCCCATCTGCTGTGATGGCACAGTGCCCACTTGCCCAGGATGGTGCCAGGTTTGTTCCATGCCAAACAAAATGAGTTTAGATGGCCAGCTTGAGAGCACTGTCTCTTCTATAGCAAGTCCCTCCTCTGAAGGCACAGGCACAGAGGTGCCAAATGCCACTTTATACTTTATTGCATCTGCTGGTACTTATATGCCAAGAACAGAGCACCTAAATGGAGATGGTAACAAAGACAGAAATCTGCATTTATGCTTGCCAAAAGACTGCCTAAGCCATTAGAACAACATAGGGCATGAAAAACAATGCTGAATTAGAACATAGCCTGTTAAGGCTAATTCACAACTGATGGTCATATCAGGAAATAAACAAAACAAAAAACCCACAAGGGAGAAAAGGTCCAAACCGTAGTTTTGCACCTAGCTGAAGGACTATAAAGCACTTACATTACATTACATACACTTACAATACATTACATTATACAATCACAGACTGGTTTGGGTTGGAAAGGGCCTTAAAGCTCATCCAGTTCCAAACCCCTGCCATGGTAAGGGACACCTTCCACTAGACCAGGTTGCTCTAAGCCCCATCCAACCTGTCCTTGAACACTGCCAGAGATGGGACAGCCACAGCTTCTCTGGGCAATCTGTGCCAGCACCTCAGCACCCTCACAGGGAAGAATTTCTTCCTAATGTCTAATCTAAATCTCCCATCTTTCAGTTTAAAGCCATTCCCCCTTGTCCTGTCACTACATGCCCTTGTAAAAAGTCCCTCTCCAGATTTCTTGTTTGTTCTCCAATACATTCATGGTGGAAGAATTAAAGATGTTAAGACCAATTCAAATGCAAAGGTGCATTAAAAAATAATAAAATAAAGCAAAGCCTCACTAGAAATTCTTTACCTTGTATTCCATTTACCTGCTAGATGTTTGTGCCCTACTTACCCTTTTAATGGGCCAACATATTAAATTGCTGGCTGTTCCAGACCTCATAAGCAGAAAAACATCACTTTCTTTTTCTTCTAAAGCAGAAGATTCCAATAATTTAGACTCTCTTCAAAAGATGATAACTGTTAATTTTCTCCTGCAGCTTCCTCCTTGTCCTACCTCATTTACTGATAAACTTTTGGCATTTTTTTTTTACCCTCAGAGGCTATAAATCCTAATGGATTATAATTAAATGCTATCTTCTTGTATTGTTTGTACATCAAGAAGAGGTTTCTGTTGCATTAGGAACTGTACATGCACACTCGCATAAAGAGCAAAGCCGTCCTGTCTAGCCAAAGCTCAGAAAGGTGTCCTAGGTGCTGCTTATCAGCTCATTGTTCCCCCCTTCCTGAGATGGGGAAAAAAGACTAAGATGCTGCCTCAAGCTTGCTGCCTATTTACGAGGTCACAAAACCAGGAAATTCTTCTTGTGTTTGTGTGAAGAACAATACACAAAAATTTAATTACACTCAGAACAAACTAATCTCTTTTGGATGATTTGGCTGCAATAATCAAACTCTTCCCAATTCTTTCTCCCTTTCTGGCCCTTCTTGTCCATTTGTCTCTACTCTGTGACCCAGATCATGACGACTGCCGTACTGCATTATGGCAAATGCCCATCAGGTCTCTCTCTACCTGTCCTGGCAGGGCCTAAGCGGGCTCTTGGGGTAAATACAGATCAAGATGCTTTCTACAGTAGCTTACAGATGCTTTTTCTACATTATTAGTAATTAGTGATTCTATAGCTAAATCTTCCACAGAGCTTCAACTCTTTTGCTTCCTGTTTTGCTTGTTTGTTTTGGTGTTTAGGGATTTTTTCTGTTTGTTAAGCTTTTCAGTCTAATTTTATTTAGCTAAGGTCTTCAAAAGTGATTTTTTAGGGATTTTTTCTGTTTGTTAAGCTTTTCAGTCTAATTTTATTTAGCTAAGGTCTTCAAAAGTGATTTTTCACAGCAACTGTTTTCTTTTAACAGAGGAACTGTATTGTTTTCTTAACACTTTGTAGTTCAAGAAGAAATCTTACTAAAATCTTTTTCCTTTAGGTGTCTGTAATATATCTAAAATATTTGCATCTTGTCTGAAAGAAGTGTTATCCTGTGGCAAGAACCTTATCAGGTGGCAAGAACCCACAGAGGCAACCAGAGCACATTCCTCATCATTTTCTCACCGAAACTGTTTAGGAAATGTGCATCTCAAGGAAGAGTAATCCATCTCCTGATGTTACTGCCAGGACACAGCAGGAGATGCACAGGCCGAAGTTGAACGAAGTCCCTGGCAGGGGTGGTTGGGGTCCCAGCTGTGCTGTTAGTGCCATTTGGGTACATTAGTGCCTCTCCTGGTCTTTTGGTTATGCTTTCTGCTCTGCTAGTACTGAATGCATTAGGCATTCATTCAGGAGAAATGTTTCTATTGCTCAGAGATTTCTGCAGCTTTACTGCCCTTTTCAGCAATTGTCTCAGGCGTTTTCCTGTGCTGATTCTGGAAATTCTTACATACATAAACAACCTTTGCATATCTAAGTAATTCCCCTGACTCCTCATAAATTTATCTTTCTTCTTCACTCTGTAATTAGGTGATTTTTACCCTCTCAACCTCAGGTGCACCCATCATGTTTCCAAAATAGCATTGATCAAGCCTGGTTTTAAAACCGGTTTCCACAACCACATTGCATCCGAGTCAACTGCTGTTCAACTGAATGGGAATAGAAGGAAAGATCTTACTGGTTATACCAGGAAATGAATCTTGTAATTGCTGAAACTCCCACTGCAACTAGCAAATATGTCAGTTCCTGGCAGCCCAGCCACATTTAAGGAATGCTTAAACATCAATCTTCTGCACTTTTATGCAAGTGTAGCAGTCCTATGAGCACATACTTACACTTAAGAATATGCCAAAATACTTTCCTGAGTCAGTAATATATATTACATCTGCTTTTAATTACAATAATTTGTAAATATGTCTTTTGCACTCCACTATCTATCACATGTTGGATTGCCAATAGCTACTAGTATTTTTTTACTTTCAGTATGCCGCTTATTCCATCAGCACAGACGCTTCTGTTATTTTTATACTCCAAAACAGCCTGACTTTATGATTCTATTCATTTCACACCTGGCAACACAGAAAATGCAGAAGTAATAGAGGGGAAATCTTTTAGCAATCAGTGAAAGGACTAGAACTGCAGTGGTGCTGTGTGTTAATTTCTCAAGCAGCAATAAAACGCATGTGAATTTTCAAGGGACTTACAAGTCATTGTTTGCTGTACTGACATGCTGGCATATGTTCCTCCTGTTATCATTTAATAATATGGAAGATAGCACTTATCAGAGCCATCACAGAGCAAAGTACCAGGGAGGTAGATGTTGCAATAAAAAGTAACTCAATGTGAAATATGTGAAACATGCTGTTGATGTTAGAAACTGATTTTATGTAGACATGTATGAAGACAGAAGCTCACAAACATACATAGGAACACAAAAACCATGCTCTTCTATTGTTTATAATAACCCTACCTGAAACATGGTGGAAACTTTAGGCTCTGTAAAAAAAGTCCAGTAATGACTTTGTAGGATTTCTTGTTTGTGGTTTCATGATGTTTACTTGGTCATAGTGTCTTCTACCTTAGTCTTCTCTAGTGATGACCCATTTCTTCCTGAGACTGGAAAGATAAACCGTATGCTTTCCAATAAGTATTAATAAGGAGAGAGGCTACTAAAAATGCTGTATCTGAACAAGACATTTTTTCCAGTATCTTCATCTGAGCAGTGGTTTATGTAGTCATCTTTATTCACTAAAAGTAAACAACCTACAATAGGAACCATGGGTTTGTATCATGAACCCAGATACAACTCATCTTCCTCATCTGTGGATGGCAGAGAAAATGAGAATCCAGAGGATGGGCCACACTTGGCCTCCCCAGGCTGAATTACTGTAAGATATGCAGCAGGAAATACCAGAAAACACATCTGAAACGTGCCAGCCTTTAGCTTAAACAGTCAGATGAAGACACATATGCAGGAAAAAATTCCCTAAGACAGAGCATATGGAATAAGAAGAGCATCACCACAACAGGGACTAGATCCCAGTCCCATGAAGGACAAAGCAAAAGCAACCAATACTTGGAAACTATTGTTCATAACTATTTTACTCACTCCTGACCTTATTTCAAATTAATTTTCTGAACTTTCTTCAAATAAATCTCTGTGTATTTCACTATAAATATACACTTTAAAAAAACCCCCTGGTGATTACAGAATTTGGAAATGTTGCCATTTTACTTATGCAAGCTAACTCTCTTTCTGAATGTTTCATTTACTGTCGTAGTGAATATTGAGACTGGAATGAAACAGGAGCTCTTTCAGTCAAATACATGCTGAGGGATTGTTTCACAGCTAGTACAGGAAGTGTTAATGTAAAATAATATATAAAGAAGGTATTAAAATGCAGATTAAATGTTTAAGAAAGCATAAATAATAAACATTTAATAAACACCAAACTATGTTCATATATATTTAAGAGATTTTATTAAGCTTTAATAAATTTATTATTCAAATTTGATAATATTAAATAAATTAGTTCCCAAAGGCTCCAAAATCATCACACATATATGCAAGAATATAAAACTTATGGGATAAAATTTTTCGCTGTATTTTTCAAATAACAATCCCTGGCAGTGTTCAAGACCAGGTTGGATCAGGCCTTGGGTGATTTAGCGTAAGGTGTCCCTGCCCATGGCAGGGGGGTTGGAACTAGATGATCTTAAGGTCCTTTCCAACCCTAACTATTCTATGATTCTATGATTCTATGATCCCATTGTTTCTAGTAAAAGCTCTTGATTTAGAAACACCCTTCCAAAAATAGCACATGTAGAGAAAAAATGCATACTTTAATCACTTTATGCCTTATTTTTTTAGGGAAGGGCAAGACTGTAGGGGCCTTAGGGAAAGCAAGGAACAAATGTCATCTATCTTTCATGTGCTTTATGTGATCAAAATGAATACTTCATTTTCTCACATATTTAGCTGGAGGAACAGAAGGAATATGGAAAAAAAAAAGCCCGAAGGGCAAATGATCTCAGTCACCTGGAAAAAAATGTGTGTGTTAATAGAATATTTTGTTAATTAAAGATTCTAAGATGTCCACCAAACCCATTTATTTCTGAATTCCCACCTCCTAGAGTTAAACAAGATCCCTGTTAAAATGTAATTAGAAACTCTATTTTTCCTCTGTCTCAGTTGTTCCTAAGTGCAATCAATTTGACAAATATCCCAAGAGTTACCTCAGCAGCAGATGGTCTATGCACCATCCCAAGCAGCACAGCACACCAAGAACAAAAAAGATAAAACAATTTTGTTCCTGTCGCTAGAGCTCCAAAGATACATGTTGCATTGAATTATCTTCAAAGTAAGCTCCTTACAGGCGGTGGAACACGAAACAGAGATTACTGCAGGAGACAAATAAATACTTATTTCTAAGACCTCAAGCACAATGAATTTCTTTTTTTTTTTGGGGGGGGTGTGGTGGTAACGCTTAAAACATAGGTGATAGGGTTTCAGTTCACAGAATCAAGTAAGAGAAACTGGATGCAAAGATTAGTCCAGCAGTGGATACCTGACACCTGGGAATACTTCCCATTTCAACTATGTGGCAGCCAGTTACAAAACTTTTAGCTGATTATTTTTTCTTTAAAGAAAATAAAAACCTACTGTGTTCCATGTTGAGAAGCCTAATAACTGCTTTGTTTCATTTAAAAAAAGGGAACAAACACAAATGACTACCTTTCACTGACTGTAGTAATATGAAAAAGGGAGATAAGAAATCCACAGGTGGATTCAGGATCCTATTTAGGAAACCCCTGATTTCCAAAGCTTTCCAGGGGCTTTTTATGGTGCTATGGCAGGACAAAGAAAGAATTGTTCTTGTAGGAACCAGTCTGGTTTTGACGACTCCTGCCGCTGGCTGTAGTCCCAGGTTTAGCCTTTGATGCTCCCTGAGGCCAGAACCCTAAAGGATGGAAGTAAATTGTATTGCACAGCACCAGTGGAACTGTGGGTGAATTTTTTTTAAAGTCCACTTCCACATGCAAAATACAGTAGGAAGATAGAGTTAATAGCTTGCTCAGACAGTGAGGAACTGCATACTGCATGGGATGGTTGCTCCTACTGGATTCCTCCTGTATGGAGGAATGTGGCCAAAAACATCCCTCTAGTGAGGAATGTTTCCAGCTAGGGGGTTCTCTATTTTTAATGGAAAGCCATTGATCAAAGTGTTCAAAATGAAAATGTTTGCTTATAGGGTAGTCTCTTTGCAAATCAGAATTAAACTCACAACAGCTGTGACTACAATTACTCTTCTAATCCTCAAAAAACAATTAAGGTTGCTGCAAGGGAAAACTTTAATCACAATGGAGCAAAATTGATGAAGAGGAGAAGGCAATGGGCATGAAAAGCCTGCTCATATCTTATCAACTATGTAGCATGCCCAAACTGACAAGACGCTGCATATATCCGCTAAGAGCAGGTTGCAGCAGAAACATAATGATGCAGATGACCTCTGAGCTAAGCATTTATACACAGCTAGAAAATGTCTTTTCTCAAGGTATGCATTAAAGTGTTTGACACCTTTTCTGCATAAAGCCTATTTGCCTTTTAAGTATTGTACATGAAAGAAACTGGTAATGACAGAAAAAAAAAATAAATAAACTCAAATGTACTACTTTCTATTAAGAAGCTTCCCTGTATGTACCATTCGTATGGTAACCATGTGTACTCCAACTCCAGCTGGGACAGCAAGATAAAGTCAAATTATGTATCGCATGATTGAACATACTTTCACATTCTTACAATATGACCTGATACAAATGCATTTACGGTTTTGACTATCATTTTTCAATCTGAAAGAAATTTCTACACAGCAGTGACCTATTGAATACTGTAGAAAATCACTGGTTGTCATGCTCACTAAAAAGTCTTGACCTAGAATCATAGAATCATATAATCATAGAACAGTTAGGGTTGGAAAGGACCTTAAGATCATCTAGTTCCAGCTCCCCTGCCATGGGCAGGGACACCTCACACTAAACTATGTCACCCAAGGCTCTGTTCAACCTGGCCTTGAACACCATCAGGGATGGAGCATTCACAACTTCCCTGAGCAACCCATTCCAGTGCCTCACCACCTTAACAGTAAAGAACTTCCTCCTTATATCCAAACTAAACTTCCCCTGTTTAAGTCTTCATAGCAACACTTTCCATTCAAATAATGTAGAAGTTGGTGGGACATAAATGTGCATTCAAAATTGTGCAATTACTTTCTTATTTGGTACTAGACCAAACAAGAATTAAAAAAAAAAAAAAAAAAAAAGGTGACTTATCAAAAGCAAGGAACTGATCTTTTTTGTAAGATCAGATGATTCTGATATTTACATTGCCTGTTCAGCAGCAGAATGCAACACAGGTTTATCTCAAAGCCTGTTGTCAGCCTGTCTTCTCCTACACTGCACCTCCAAAAACACAGACTGAAAAGAAGCTATGGGTTACTGACTTCAGCAAAGTCAGTGCTGTCTTGCACACCCATCTTAGATCAATTAGCACTTTCCCAAGCAATTAGCAGTCACAGTTTTGTATTTTGGGCAATCTGAGGATCATCCCTTCCCTGTCTGCCCACACTCACCTTTCCTGGGGCAGTACAAGAGCCTTGCCTCCGGTCCAGCTGGTTTCAGCATCCAGAAACATCTGCAAGCCCATTTATTTCATTATATCCCAGTGAAATAAAATGCTCTGCTTATGAATTCTGCCCGTCTATTAGCTGCAAGGCAGTCTCCCTTGGTTGCTTTATTTTCTTAGTCTCACTAAACAGGATTTAGGATGAATCAACAACTCATCAGTTTTTTTGAATTTCTGCTAAGCAATCACAGACATAATTTAAGAACTAGATTTTGCATGTTTGTTTCCTCATTAAACCTATCATATGTGCATAGGGATCTGATGTTGTCTGATTTTGCTATTTTTTCCAGGTTGTTTTCCCAAACCAGTTTCCCTTGTTCCACTAAGAAAGAAAAAACAAACATGAACTGACTGTAAGATATGGTGAGATCATCTATATACAGAAAAGAGAGTTATTGAGTTATTTACAGTTAGTGAGAGTGGAATAGGCTCTTACTTTGAAAAACTAAAAAATGGTCTTAAGTGTCTTCAGAAAACATATTAGATCAAAATTAAGCATTTTCTATGATAAGTGCATAGGCAAAATGATGACTGAATCATTTAAACACTAACTGAAACACAAGAGAAATACACGGTCCTGGATCATTCTTCAAGTCTTACGTGAAATGAGGAAAGTTTTCACATGTACATCATTTCCTTTCCATATACTTTATTACTCAGAGCAGCAACTAAGACCCAGGTTCTGAAAAACAGAAATACAGTTGGATTAGTAGCACTGGTGTACATTTTCATTCCAAACCTCTGCCATGTTTGTGGACTTTAGCCAGTGTTTATGGTCTCATTGGAATCTGGGACCAAATGGAGCTGTTGTAGGATGCCTCCCTGTTTGGTCCAATTACAAGGGCTATTTTCTGTATTCCTTTCAGAAATTATTTCGGTTTGTAAATTAAATGTAAGTTTGTAAATTCCTGAATACACTAGGGATTTACATCATGAAGTTTTCTGAAATTATTTCTCAATACCGAGTGAATTTGATAGTATTAAAAATACTGTATTTTCTCCTTTCCTAGCTGAAAACTTCATGAATCTTAGAAGTTAATAAAACATATTTCATCTTCTGATTAGCTGTAATAGAAAGTAAGTGTATTCACCCTACCTGAAGGTAATTACAATTGTTCCAGTTTCCCAAAGGAAGCAGAGAGAAATTATTTCTGTCCTAAGTCACACACCATGTTCGTGACTTAGATAAAAATCAAATTTATGACCCTTCATTTCTGTCATGTAGATTCTGCTCCCCACAATATAATAACCATTTCAGGATCTTGCATATGTTCTAGCATGAATACCCTGGGCTGTCTGACAAGAACAGTAATCCCTTCCTAACCCCAGAATGTAACCAAAATGTCATATACAGCAAGCCTCAGATGTATGCCAATAGTAAACAGGAAAGGTTTTCTTTTTCTTCCTCTGCATTTTGCAATGGAAAATCCCCAGAAAGAAAGGTGCGTTTTTAATCTTCCTTTTTGACAGCTCAGGTACCAACAGACAGCTTTAAAACACACTAATGTGACAAGGAACATCACAAGACAGAGAGTTGAGAGGAAACAAGAATTGTGTTTAAACCCTCAGAGAAGCAAAGGTTCTTTTTTTTTAGGATAAACAACAGTCACTCTCTGTTTGCATAACAGAGCAAGAATATCAAAATTCCTGGATGACTTGAAAGAAGAAAACCTATTATTGAATAGAAAATTAGTTCCTTGTGCCAAACAGCAAGAGAAAGGCAGCTCTCAAAATTTTCCCTGCTTGCAAGAGGAGTATGAATGTGCAAATTATTGCATAGAATTTAAAATGAAACGACATAGCCAGTGTTTTTAAAATGACAAAATTCAGTAACTCTAAGCAAAGTTTTGTATGATGAGAGTTTCCAGGAAAATAATTGGATAAGATCCCATTTTTGATTGTTAATACACAAATATGGTATGCTTGGTATGCTAAAAGTCCAACGAAGTGACTGAGTCCATGAGGCTGATGATGAGTGATAGGTTTGTGGGAAGAGCAGCCAGAACAATGTAATGGCTTCAGAAATCCATTGAAGCCACAAAAATGTCAAACGTAGGCCCAATTCAAAAGTATTCCCTGAATATCCCAGATTAAAAATCCAGACCTTGGCTTGAGATTTCTAAACTAAATCCTCATAGAACCAAAACCAGATTGACACAGACTAGTTCAGGCTACAAATACATATTCAGAGCCCCTCAAACAGATGAAGATTTCAAGTTAAACCAGCACCTCTTAATTACTGCTTCAAGTAGGATACTGAAAAGCAAAAGGCCCTTATCCTAGCATCACACAGCTGTTATCACACAGGAAAACTCACACATTGTTTACAAGAATCATTAATTCAGTTCTAGGGTAAGATGCATTTAAAAAATTTGTGAAGGGAAAAGGATTAATCATTAAATAGGGACAAGCAAAAATGATTTTAAGCTCAATTATAGCAGAATGAACACAAATATCTTTATCACAAAAAATAGTCTGACACAATGCTAAACAGAAATAGTTTGCATATATTATAGATATATGAAAACCAGAACTTATGTAAAATGTATCTCGGGACAGTTGGTACCTCAGTTGTTTCGGATGACCAGAAGCAATTGGTTGAAGGGGAGCACACACTGGGAGAGCACCAGTAGGACATGGCACTACCCAGCTGAATGAGCTCTCACTGTCATAAAGAATATTTCAAGTGCTGGGGTTTGAAAAATGAAATTGCAGTCACTATTGAGTCTAACATTATTACCCATTTCTAAGCAGGAAAGAAATTCTATCTTGTATTTTATTTTTAGACATATGAAAATAAACTGCTTAAATTAGCTAACGCGCAAAGGGAACAGATAATTTGCAACATTTCTCTGCAAGACTATTGAAGGTTCAGTCTGTAAGGTCCCATTTTTATTCCTCACCTTTTTTACCACCCCAGCAATGCACTACCAACATCTCCACACCTTGGTGGTCCTCAGTGGCAGTGACACTCTGATGATCATCTCTGATCTTAAACCTCAGAAGCTGCCTTCCATCCCACTCTGCCACCTAAATCCACTGAGGGACCCAACACCCAGCTGAGCAATCCCTAACTCTTTCTCATCTAACAACCAGGTTCAAGCAACCACCACCACAAAACTGAATTTTGATTCCCTATAAATTTAGGCCAGGATGATAACATTAAAATTCAGCCTGAGCGCTTACCTTCACCAGGGCCAGCCTTGAAGGCTATCAGGAATTCCTGATAATGTGAGCACTTGGCATTATGGCTTTGGGATAAAATATGGATCAATTTCGCACATTATTTAAATTACCTTACATTTTTTATTTCCACTGTTATTAAACTGTGATGAATTTATTTGTTTAGGGAAGTGTGCACTGCATGTGTAGTACTGTTCTATACAGCTGGATTTACAGCCAGACTCTGATTTCTATCCTAGACATCATTAAACAATTTATTTTCTGTGATAGGGGAATGTGCTCTTGGGCAAGAGCTCTCCATTAGTATGAATTATTAACAATATGTATATACTTGCATTACAGATTTAAAAGATTAAAAGAAAGGTTGCCAGTTATTCTATGGAGCTTTCTCTGTCTACAAGGCCGCTGAATTTCAGAGAGCTGTCTGCTGAACAGTCACAGACAAGAAATCCCTAATGACCACTATGATTTTGCTTTCCTGTTGCTAAAATTATAGAAAATGTAGAAAAAAATTACCTGGTTGGCAATAACTGCTTAGCCCTCCAGTACTTCTTCCCACCAATGTGAGGTAATTTTATGAACCAGCTGACAGTTCCCATATAGCAACACTCCTCAGAAAGGGGTCTCAGCATTGTTATCAAAATGCATACAGTTTTAATTCAAAATATCCTGCAAAGAAGGATATTTTTGTAACTGCAACATCTGAAAAAAATGTGTCACATTTAGATGCTCCTGCTGACGCATCTGCTTGTGATGTGTCAAATTGCATCTACCAGTGATGTTCAAAACCCTGCATAATGAAAAGCAATGGTAAGAAGCAGCTTTGATACCCACATCATACTGTAACACAGCAGCAGAAAGAGTCTAAAACATTGAAATCTCAAATAAAACCTCTTACATGTGCATCTGCCGTGGTCTCCATGTTTCTGTACAACTCTGTTTCTCTGTGAAAAACACTCCAGTAAGTGTTTACTCCTTCAGCCCTTCCAGGTGATCTGTTGCTGCAGAATTCTTACATCCCACTGCTCATGCTAATGCCACACAATGTTATGTCAGGAAATCCCATTGCTTGGTATCCCTGGGTTAGAAAGTAAAAGTACCCCCAAGGAGAACTGAATAAAAGGACGTAGGGTGTTCTAGAGATAAATTATCACCACTCTTTGCAGGCTCGGATAGAGTTTATTAAAGCTGTCTGTAAAAACCCTTGTAGCAGTGCACCCTCTCACCCAGCCTCCCTTGTCTATCTGCCGTGTCATTCATCTCCACAAATATTGCCAGGTTCAGTCCCTCTCAGCTCCCCTTCTTTTTCCTCCAAAAGTACCTGCATATTTTCCCCTAAACCCACTTTCTATTGTGCTCAAGACATTCTTCAGAGTGGCAAATACTGCTGCTCCTCTGAAGGCTGCTCTGTGTTTCACACTCAATAACCTACTGCCCAGAATCCAGCCATGCTCCCAGTACTGGACTGGTGATTGACAGGACTGATTTACATAGATATTATAGATCTCAGGATATTTTATACTGCATGTAAATAACAACAACAATAATAATTTTATAATTAATATATTTATTATTATGTTATTATTATTATTACTCTTGCTCATAATGAATTTCCCAACTTTGAGAATTCCCTTGTGACAGCTTTGTGATTTACATTCTTTATTTCATCCCAACACTTAAGTTTCTATTTACTCTGCTTTTTACAACCTGAATAGCATTTTGCCCTTTTTATTAACCAAGAACACATTTATTGCCCACATTGCTTTATGGAAAACAAACTATCCTACTATGGAAAAAAAATATCCTACATCCTAAATTAGGCTTCCACTTAATGCTCCAAGCCAGACTTAGTCCCACCACAAGAAGAGAGCCCTGGCTGACCTCTGCCACAAGTGGGCAATTGCTCCCCATTCAACAGACCCAAAGAAACCCAGTCAGAGATCTAAGTCTCCCCGCTAACCAAATACAGAGCTGGCAGACAGCTGGTGGGCACGTAACACATTTGCATCCATCCACTACTGATGGTTCAATGACCCAGTATCTCCTCATGCAGAAAGTGGAACACCAGCAACAGAACACAGGGAAGGTCCTCTATCCCATTCTACCAACCTATCCACTCAAATGGGTATAATCCAATGATTTTCCCTAGGAGCAAAGTGTAATTCACTTCCTTGCCCACCCAACCAGTGCTCAATTTCTTTTGAGAGTTCCCAAATATGGAAGTCTGCAGTGCAGAGAATTCAGCAAGTATAGAGCTGATGGGCATCTACTGAGACACTAAAGCATCTCAGTGAAATGCCTTATTCACTTAAACCACTTTGCCCTAGTGTTTCTCCTCTCATGCTTCTTTTAGCCTGGCTGCAATTCCGTCTGAAGTAAGAACTGAAAAATAAATGCCCAGTGCTTGTGACACTCCTTTCACTTACAGTAACACATCTGCTGGGAAGAACATGGATAATCTTCCAACGTGCTCCTCTGCACCCAGTTCTGGGTAAACTGGTGGTGCTAGAAGACCTTCCTTTGTACTTCTTCTGCCTCTGGAGAATGACACATTAAGAGAAGGTGAGGAGTGCAGCCACAGGCAGTGGCAGAGAGAGCAATATCCTTGCTTTGCACACTGAAGGTTCATTCTAGTGAACAATTTCTTCAGAGAGAAAAGGGACTTTCTAAAGATGAAATTACATGCACATCTTCTCTTGCTATCCTGTCTTTTTTTGACACTAATGGACTAACAGACCAGCTGGAAAAGGCTTACTGAGGAAAACAGCACTTGCAATTTAAGTGGTAGAAAGACACAAAATACAGCCAGGTAAAGTAACTGAGCAACTTTCCTCCATCCTGGAGAGAAAAGGATGGGTTCATTATTTAATAATCACACTTTTTAAATAATTATGATTATTATTATTAAATATTTCTCCCTTCAACGGTCTTTTCTACTATGTACATTTCAAACAAGCTTAATTACAGATGCAAAATTACACCTAGAAAAACAGAATCCTCAACTAGTAGCCCATTATGTGCATGGCAACACGCACAGGCACACCTATATACGTACAAACACTAAAATTCAAGTAAACTTCTATGTCCAATTACAATTCCACAGGTAAAAAGTATTATTTAGGCATTGACAGATTCAGGTTTACCTCCTTTCAGTCTTTGCCTCCTTTTCATTTCAACAGGCATTACTCGACATGAGAGAAGAGATTGGATTTTACTGCTGTTCTTGCCAGCACTCCACTGACATAAAAGCCATGTATAAAAGAGCCTGTTACATGCACGAAGGTTTTGGGTCTGAATTACATTGCTAAATCTGAATTACATTGCAAGAAAAAAATTAGCTTTGCTTTCTCCATATTCACCATAGTGCAAATATATTAATTTAAATTAGTTTGATTTCTTACAATATAAAAAAGGATCTTGCCCCTTTGAGGTAGAACTTCCTATGTTTTACCCTAATTCTTCCCAGATTTCACCAGACTAAACCAAGATAAAACTGAACTAGAAATGCAAGATGTTTCTTTAGAAAAAGTGTTTTCTTTGAATGCACAATACTTACTTGCTGTTTCTCATCCCTGAGAAAAGGGATGCAGGTTCTACCTATAGCTGATTTTAAAATATGCATTTCCGAAAGTATTTTCCTGTTACCTCCTTCTTTTGAAGAAAAAAAAGGAAAATAATTTATCTCTAAAAATCTCATTCATAGCAAACAAACACCACTACTGATTTAATAGTAACCTCCTTTAATTCACATAAATAATATTATATCCATTGTGGATTCACATTTGAAGCTTAATGTATTATTGTCATATTCTCTACATGAATTTGCACATTCTGATCTTATCCCATTAAAGACTACTGACACTTTATCTAAATACTGTATGAATTTAGTCACACTTACTAAATCTGTTTTTTTCTTTGGTATCAAATAGAAGGTGCATGTATACATTTCAAAACACTGATGATACAGAACAGAAATTTTAAGGACATACCCTTACGGTCATTAATTACAGAAATATTGTTACAATAAAAATAGATCAACAAAAGACTGATGTAAAATGGATCAATTTTTCCTTACTGGTCTGTGCTCCTCCTCATACTTTATGAAATTATTATTCAAGTGAAAGCAGTGAGTATAAGGGAGTTTTAATAAATAAAGTGCCCTAATGCCCCAGGACAAAATAAGTCCTCAGCAACGTTAATGGCAAAACTGTCTTAAGAATTCACTGGTTTCAGAATTTTACCAACAGGTCAAACTTCAGACTCAGAGTAGAAATTCTCCCAACCTTATACAATCCATAAAATGAAACAGAAGCTTGAAGCAAAAATAAGATAATTCTTAAAGTCGGTACACTAATTTTTGCAGTTAGAAGTAATAAAGAAGCCTGGTTCATATTCAGAAATAGATATATTACAATACATTCTGATAATCTTACAGAAAACCAGACAGCTTTATAGTGTTCCTGAAGTAAAGGGGAGAAGGAAGGACATAAAATAATATACAAAACCATGCCTACTGCAAGCATTCAGTGATCTATAAAATAACATACACATTTAGAGAGTAAGCCATGTTAATTTAAAAATATCAAATGATCTTTATACAGTAAAAAGGTCTTTACTTTCAATAGAGTTTAGATAGCTTTGTAAAATTGTACATCTGGAAGGCATATTGCATAAATATGTGCACTGCTACACATACACGAATCTTTAGGCAATGCACAGGAAGGGAAATCAGAAAATGAATGTGTGGTGTTTAGAACATGTAGACCAGGAGCACCACAGTACAATATCCAGGAGATTAAAATTTACCTCCTTAGATATAAACAAATAACTGCCTTAAAAATACATTCACCTGGTCATAACTTATTGCCTTAACTGAGCAAGTTTACAAAATCCTTAACACTGCAACACAAGCGATTTTGGGTTGGTACAAATCAATGAAATTCCACTGAGGTCAGAAGTTGTGCATTGATTTACACTGATGAAGAGTTTGGCCAAATTATTCTTACAGCTGTATTTTAAATGCAGCACATGAAGTAAATATTATCACAACAAAAAAAAAAAACCAAGTACTTTGAGAAAAATGCACAGTCATAGAAAATTAACTTGACAAAAAAAAACTATAGCCATGTCGTGTGTTGTATAAGCAGCATATTATCATGTATAGTAGGATATTAAAGAAAAATGGATGTCCCAATGGCCTTTTAAAGCTTAGCCTGAATACATGAGCTACTACAAAGTTAACATGGCAAGCAAAGAAGATGTTGCTTCATTAATGATTTCATTGCTGTTTGATTACAGCAAATGATAAAAACATTATCACCCTGTAAAAGGTGGGGTTTTTACCAATGATTGTGGTCAACAGTTTCTCCATAAGTGACTACCCATCACTCACTCCTGTAGAATCTGAAATGTGGTGATTGCTCTGCAGTAATTCAAAACTTGCAGAGCTGCTAGTTTGCATACCAATACAAGACATTGTCTTGTATGTTCCTTAATGCCCAAAAGCTTCTCCAGAGCGTGACCCTGTGGGTCACATTACCTGAGCAATGGGACATCCCCAGGAAGATCATGGTCTGGGCAAATTGCAATTTTCAAAGGACCAAACAAAGGTACTCTTCTCACCTCAGCAGAACAGATTAACTTTCCAAGGAATTTCTCTGCAGAGCTGGTCTGGGAAATCACTTAACAAAATCTATAACCTTGTTTAGGTTAAGATCTGAAGGTTTAATTCCTTCCATTCTGTGTACCACTTTGCCTGTTTACACTAGGAAGACAGGCCAATAGTTCTACAAATTGGAAAACTGGCCGGAAGCATAGACACACTCAATCTGTGTAAATCTGAAAATTCAACCATAAATTCATTAGATTGAAAAAATTTTGTGGAATTTATTTAGACTGATAAAAATTCAATAATTTAGTATTTGAAATATTCTGCCAAGTTATGGAAGAAAAATACACATTTAATCAAAAATATCAGATAGAACATGAATAAGAAGAGCTACCTTTATATAACTTACTAGAAGTTAGATCTTTAATAATAAAAGAAAAACTCAAAAGAATATTTCATTAGGTCATTTAATCTAGTATGCTCAATTTTAAATTTAACTTGTGATTTATTTTTATATTGGTTTTGCTTTTACAAATGAAGTCATATATATAAACAGCTGTAGCGATCCAAGCAATAGCATATGAGTACACTTGGTTCTTAGAGTTTTTAAGTAGTTTATGCACTTAAAGCAGTTACAGTAGATAACAAATAATTGTGCAATGTCTTCAAAGTTTAACAACTTAAAATAGGAAGAAAATTGTAAGGAATAAAGTAAAATTTAAAGCTATTGGAACATTTTGTTAAAAAAATGTGGACTTCTAAATTTAAAAGATGGGATTTTTCAATGAATATTGCAACTGAAAAACTGAAATTGGTGATTTTTCATCTCCTGCCAGATAAAAATGCATGGATCTGATAACATGCAATCATGATTTTCCTACATGACTTTTTTCAAGTGTACTCATAGAATTAGATGTTTTTTTTGTCTTTGTTGAGACATCAGAACCCAACGGACTGTCTGTGTTGGCTACTACACAGAAGGACAGAAATGCAGAAGTCAGCTAGGGGAGCTGGCATGAACCTTCCCACTTCAGATATTCCTGTGTTTAGCCCTGCTTGGTACCTACATATCACAGGCAGTAGTGGAGACATATAGATTATGTAGGCATGCTTGCAAAATAAAGGTGTATAAAGTCACTTCTATGCTATGTTTTTTCAGGTACCAGATAAATAGAAACAGGCATTCACCTGAAATTGCAAATAGAGAAAATATACCCTCTTTATGGCATTACAGGGACAGCAACATCCTGCTCATTGACACAGCCTCAGTCAGGAGATCCGAGTCGCTCTCCAGACCCTGATATCTCAACTGCTCTTTCTTATCAGCTTTTTGCTTATTGGCATACTTTAGCCCTTTGTAACTGCAAGACAGGGAAAACTCGCATTCCTTGAGTAGCTGACACTGTAATCATAGTGACAAGATGTCATTTGCTATAGTTTTAATGTAATATTATACAAAAACTTGCATTATTGACACAGGTAAGTTCTAATGCTATAGATGCAGGAAGTAATATCCATATATATGTCTTAAGATATAGTATTACTTTTCAAATGATTAATGTCTGTAGCTATTCATATGTAATGAATATTAATAATCTTCCAAAATTACTACTTTTTAAGTTCAACTTTATATAATTTTATTATACTACATAAAAAGGTGAAACTAAGTAATTAATTGGATTGCTAACACCTACCTTCCATTACAGAGGGCCTACTTCTAGCACTAAGGGTCATGCTGCAAATCCTTAGCTTCATTCACATGGTAACACTTCATTTTAACTCAAAAAGATGGTTCTATCTCAGAATGTCTTCGGTTTTGTTGTAGGTGTGGGCCTGATACATCCCAAACTAAAGCAAATGTGGAGATTTCACTGGCTAAAGCTGTTTATAGCTGCTAAAGCAATAAACAGACTGCAGAGGTAGGGAGAAGTCTCTGAAATAGAGTTAGAAGTAATGGCAGCATATTATTATTTTAGCTGATCTCTATTCAATGTTATTCTACTTTGGCAAACTGCTTCAGGAAAGAGAGGGTGAAAGTGAGGTGAGAATCTGTCTCAAACCCTGGTGGGTTTCCCCATGTGAACCTCCTCCTGACATCCCCTTCATACTCATGCATCCTTGTTATTGTCACACACTGCACAGGCAGGAAGGACCTCACCCAAACAGATCTGCCCCATCGAGGGCTGTGCACAGTCAGAGCACAACTGCTTGGTGGAGCCAAGATCTTCCCTGTGCTTCACCATTCCAGTGTAAGCAATATTCCCTTGAAGTCAAACTGGTGTTGATATTCCCCCCAGGCCATCATTGATGTCATTTTTGTTACATCATCATTTTGTGGTTTAGTACAAAAGGGATTAGCTCCAACAGTGAGCAGTTTGTGCACATACTACAAGTAGGCACAATTTGTCATGGTAACTTCAAGCTGCTAACACAAACACATCTATTAATCTTCCTCTCTTGCTCAGTGAGACAATACCTCAAGGTATTAGCCTTTGAGCCTCCTTGATAAATCACTGATGCATAGGAAACCTGATTATTCAAACAGAGTAGGGGCAGAGGATGCTATTCAGCTGCAGAAAACCATGGAAGAGCAACATCCATGAGGCTTATAACGAAAGATTTTTTTTATATACTTAAGTAGTTAACAAAAATTTATTGCAAGAGATAGTTTGTCACCAGATTTACAGTTTCAGAGGACATAGTACAAAACATAGTGCATCAGCTTTGTCTAAACATTAAATAGGTGCAAATACACAAAGATAAAAACAAAAAAGTGAATACAACATGTTATAGAACTATAAATATATTTTATTTATATTGTACATATTCTAAGACATGATTTTCACTTACATATAGAGAGTTCATATTAGCATCAGACTATTTAGTGCTTTTGTTATAGTACAGGTCTGACCTCAACATGAATGTTTGCATTATTGTACTTACAGTAAATGCTTCCCAAGGAACAAGGAATTTTAACCAGTTCATTTCACAGAACCATCCTGCAAAGTCGAGGGGGGGCTGTAGAAGCAGCAGGACCACTGAGCTGAGGGCTCCTTCCCCCAGCTCTGAGAACCCATCCTAAAAGAGGGGCTGCAGGGGGATGACAGTAGGGTGTGGGGACAGCAGGGATGGGAAGACGGTGTGCGGCAGCAGTGGGAATGCCGGCGGGCTTGGTGGCAGGACTGAGGGTGGCAGCAGTGGCAAGTGCGGTGCGGTGACAAAAGCTGTGTGAACCCCTGGGCAAAGCCTTGGTCCTACTGGCACATGAGGTAAAGGAGCTCGGGAAAGAGCCGGGACCTGTGAGAGAAACTGCTGGTGGGGCTGGAGAACCTTCAGTGAAGCAGCGGCATGCTGCTGTAGGACAGTGTGGTGGATGGTGGTGATGGAGGTAGAGCACAATGGCAGCTGCAGGGGTACAGGCTGCAGTGGGGAATTCGGGGGCTGGATTGCTGTGGGAGGGAAGGTGAACTTCACTTTGCTGGCCAGTATGTTCTGTGGCATGATCTGCTGATAGGCCTCAGACGGGAGATCTTTGAATTTGTCGTGTTTATCTGGAGGGAATATCAGTGTCTGATCAGGCGGGGTAAAAGGGGCTAGTAACTGCTCAGTAGTTAAAAAACTGTGACTGTTTACATGTGCTTCCTTGAATGGCAAGGGTGGTGGGCTGCTAAATATATCAGGATTACGCTGTACCCATTCACCAGTCACCTCATTTATTTTCTCATGTGGTAGAGACTCGGCCAATTCATAATGGCAAAGATTGGATCTAGGAGGAGCTTGTTCCAAATGTCTGTTGGGGAGGGGAGGTTTGTAATGAGCCTGATTTTCATGACTGTTGACCTCTTCTGTCTTCTTTTCATCTTGCAGAACACCCTGTGTGCTGGCAGCTGCTGGAGCGCGGTGCTCAGGAAGGGGCACAGTGACAACATCAGAAAATACACCCAGCGTGTTCTCCATCACTGTGCACACCCTTGGTTCATTGTGTTCTAACACGTGTGAAATGTCAGTGTCTAGAGATGACTTGCTTTCCTCCAGTTGTGTCATTTCATCTGTGTCTTTTGCATGATCAGCTTTGGGATCTGCACTAACTTCCTCTAGACTGTCTTGAGTCAAGAGGCCCCTCAAAACATTTAACGTAGAATTTGCAGAACTTTCTGTGGAAGGTCTGGAGTTCTCACTCCTTGCTTTCCTGTCAAGGAATATGCGATGGATTCTGGTTTTTCTTTTCCTTTGTTTCCCTTTTGTCCTGTGACGTGTACCTATAGTTTGAGCTTGCCTCAGATATTCCTCTGCTGATAATGTTTGTGTGTACGAGCTTTCTTCTGATGAAGAGGAACAGGTATGCTCTCTCCACTTGCAGTGGGATTTCTTTGTTTCTTCTGTCAGAACACTGTAACCTCTCTTTATGGACTGTTTTTGACTCAGACTCTTTTCCACACTGCAGTGTCCTAAACATTTATGCTCTGGGCTACAGCTTGACCTCCTGGCTTTCCAGCTACAACATGTTTTAGCGTACCTGAGGCTGTGCCTCCTGGAACTCAGAGCCAGCTGCTTTGCATATGCCTGAGAACTTGCTCTGCTCCTTCTGTGCCATCGCTTACAACCATGGTGTTGGTTATTGGTTGCACTCCAAACATCACACCAGGCTCTGTCTCCATGTACATGATGTGGTGCAGACATGACTCTCTTATGACAATTTTCAATACCAAGTTTTTGATGCGAATGCTGTAGCTCACCTGCATCTAGCCAGATATTCCCCACATCATATCTGCACTTCTCTGGATTATTTTGGAGGTGCTGATATTTGTTTTCATCTTGGTAACTGATTTCTTTTTCACTCATTGAGGACATCTCCATTTCTGCTGCTGTCATGTCCCCACAGTGATGATGATGACGACACAATTTTCTTTTCCTTTTCCATTTTCTACTTTTGTGTAGCCATTTTTCATGGCTTTCTTTGATCCAGATTTTGTTGTATTTCTCATCTATCACAGTGTTTTGTCGTAAGTGATTTTTAGAAAGGCGATACTTTTCTATTTTTCTAATCCTGAATGATTCATCCAAAGACACTTTATTTTGATTTTTTGCAAAATCACAATTTATGAGGAGGGAATTGTCACTTATAAGGGGTATTGTATAGTCACACACATCTTTATTGATTTCTGGTTCATAATCACCACACTCTGAAGTAGGTTTATTTGTAAAATTCAAGACTAAGCTATGGTTGGATTCACTTTTATGGTGCAAATGAGGTATGTTTGGCTGATGCTTGGGCTTTTCTTGGCTGTCAGTTGCTCTTGATAACTTGAAATCAAAATATAAAGGATTGCAGCTGTAAGAAATTGATGGGTCTGTACTTGTGTAAATTAACATTTCCGATGGCCACTGAAGAATATTTGATCCGTGTTTGCTAAGAACAGGAACAAAAGGTTCACAAGGTCTCTTGTGCACGTCCGGTTTGCTTTGTGGGGTTCCACCACTACCTTCTTCAGATGCTGATGGAACTGATACATCTGCAACCAGTCTTTTTATTTCAGTTTCAGTCATGGATGGATCACTGTTGCTATCTGTATTATTTTCCTTGGCAACATCCTGCAGAGATAAAGAGTCCTCCACAATTGCTTGTGCCAGAGCCCTGTTGGCCTGCAGCTCATACCCGCTGCAGTCCAGGGGCAGGACCCGAGCACTGTCCACAGCCATGGGCAGCATTTGGTCCACTACGTCTGCTGCATTCACATCAATGCCATAGCCACCCATGTCCAAGGAAACCAGATGCTTTGAATGGGATGCAGCAGGAGTTAAGATAGGAGACTCCAGCACACCGCTTTCTTCACCAGCTAGTTTTTCTGGCTCCTGAGCTTTAGGAGTTCCTGCTGTGCCTATGCATTTTTCCACCAGTGGGTGAAAACAGTTATGTTTCTCCTCAGGGCACAGGACTATTTCTGCCACTGAAGGAGACTGAATGTTACATGCTCCTGGAACAAACCTACTTCTTCTGCTAAATCCATGCTCTATAGATGTCTCGTCATTATATTCATAGAAAACAGCAGCTGAAGACTCCAGTTTGACCACTGCTTTCTTGGGAAAAGCAAAAGAGAAACCAACTCTATGACCTTGAGCTCCTTGAACCTGATCTCCACATTTGTTAGTGTCGGATTTATTACTACATGCATTTCCAGGAATGGAAGAAGTAACAGAAGCAACATCTTCACCATTCTGTGTATCATGCATTAAATCCTGACTGTTGGAAGAATCTGTGATGGCACTTTGGGGGTTATTACTGCAATGATCTCGCACAGTCACTGTAGTAGATTTGAACATAGGGCCGCTTCCAGGAGCACTAGGAAGGAAAACAAAACTCGGAGTCAGTACCTTTCTGCAGACAGAAATATGGAATTACATGGGTATCTACAACATTTTTTTTTTTTTAACAAAAGACAAAGAATCTGAGGATATGTAGACTTAGAATATGAAAAAAATGTCATCTTTTATACTAAGATCAGCTGACTAGAATAAAAAAAGAAAGTAGATGTTGTGCCTCCAGTTCCTTCATGTGAAGTCAGCAGCTGAAGGGCTCAGATCCCTATGAGGTAGTTCACTTTTCCTAGACACCCTGCCTGTCCCAATAAGAGACTATTCATTTATCTAAAAATGTTGCTTCTCCTCCCAGTAGATCATTATGATTACAAGACTGTTACTACAAACAGCATAAGTTTTACATGCTTTTGTGCTACAAAATTTACTAAACCACAGAGTGCCTCATGCACATGACTTCCACCTTAGTCAACATCCCAGTGACAGCAGCTCTGCCCATCGTCAGTCACCCAGCAGCTCCCATCCTATTCATGTTCACAGACTGAACAATTGCAATCTCAGCAGTTTCTTTCATGGAAAAATAATATCAAGGAGAGTATTTCAGCTGACAATAGTGCAGTAAGTGATTCATTCTTCCCAAGAAAAAAATTATCACTGTCTACTTCTGTTCTTTATTTCATGTCATCTTCCCATCTGTTCTACTTGACTTAATACAAAGCCAAGAGCAGAGCAAAAATTGTTGAAGCTGCCAAGTTTCCAGGATCCACAAGAACTGCTCAGCACTCGGAGTAATGGACCTATCTTACAACATTCTTTTTTTGTTTTTGTAACCAAATTATTCTGTCCTTCAGTGTAGAGCAGTACTAGATAACAAGTCATTGGGGAAACTTTCAAATGTTGTTTAGGACCCCTAGAAGTGCTGAGATAAAGAATGCTTAACTTATTCTACTGAGTCTAGAATTAAGGTAGAGGTTTCACGGAAAAGAATTTCTCATGAGAATTCTTGCCTTGTCCAGTTCTTCATAAATTTAAAATATATACTAAACCCCCCCCACAAATCCTTTCTTTACGCAATAAAATGGTGACTTCTGTAAAACCAACCTAGAAAATACCAGTTTAAAAAACCCTGTGTGTCTGTCTGTATCACACCTCTAAGAAACATTCTGTTTACTACAAAGTGGCAGTAAACAGCAATTCTTAAATAGAGAAATAAGCTGAGAGATAAACTCTCCTTCATGACATTTGCATTTCAGCAGCTATTTTTTTTGCCTTTTCCCCACTGAGATTCCACTGCGAGAAATTGGTATGTATATTTTCAGTGGCTTGTTGGTGTCATAACTGTCATATTTAAGTGAGAACACAGTCACAATGAGCAAGCTCAATGTTAATTTCAACATTATCCCCAGATGCACCACTAAGATGTATGATTAGAAAGGAGTCACTTTTGTAGAGGGAGGTGAACACTCTGTTGAGCTGGGGAAAAGAAGCACTTACCTTTTAATATCAAAAATCCGGTTACTGAAATTTAATACAAGATTTCTGGATACTTTCCCAGGCGAGCAGTTTGAAAACGAAATGGCAGAGATCTGTTACATCCTAGAAAGACAGACTGTATTCCTCACCTCATCAATGAAGTAGTGTCAGTCTGCAAATGCATGTTCATGCAGCTTTCAACCAACGTGCCTGGTTTCATGAAATATATATGAAACTTTTTTTTTTTAAACTAAAAATACATGCCATTTTAGCTCCACTGAAAAACCAAGGGTAAACATTCATTTCTGCAGTGTGAATCAGATTATTGTATACATGCCACTTCAAAAATACCATCCAAACAAATCCATGGGGCTCCAGTCAAGGGACTCCAATAGCCTTGCATCCCACAGCACCAGCTAACAGCAAAGGGTTTATTTGAAAGTATTTTTTGTTTCAGCAGTTATGCACTTACCACGTTCTCTCTTTCCTTAGCTCAGCCAGCTTGTGCAAACGTCGAAGGGCTTTCTCCTGTTTCTTTTCATCTTTCCATGACTTAGATGCTATGTTTCGAGCAAACTCCCTCTGTTTCAGCTCCTTCAGTCTCTGCAAGAAATAGTCATATAATGCACACAAAATAGGGATGATGAAGATTTGTAACAACCGTTATAGTGCTTTCTGGTAAGCACTCATGATATGATTAATTTTTTTTTTTTAACCTAAACAAAGTGACCCATTCAATAGATTTCTACATTTCTCATGAATAACCATAGCTTGTTTCCTGATCCTGCTCATGTCTGATGAAGCAGTTAAGCAAACACCGAGATTCAGTCCAGGATCTCATTCAATTTCATCTCCAGCCTGTTTCTTTGGGGGAAATTAAAATGCATAGCTCTGATGTTCCACACGAAAAGGGGATTTCGTTTTCTTATATCACAGACTGACAATACACAGAGACTTCCCTAATCCTCCATGTCAGCAAGAAGTCCTAAACCCTGTCAGTGTATTGCTCAGTTATTCAGTGGGTCCCCAGTATGGCTTGCAGTCAAATGACATTATTTTATGAGATTATAATCTCACAATTCCGGTAAGAATCCAGTAATTTGCCATTTAGTGGCTGAAGGTTAATGGCCAGCCACAAGCAGGGGCCATGTGGATTTGTAAGAGCAGCAATTCTAACTTCAAATTGTTTTAGCGGTATTGAAATCTCTTCATAACACTGGTGGCACCTAAGAAATACACATGAAGTAGAGTTTGCAGAACTCAGCAACGTTCTGATCCTTCTCAGTTTTTTATTTCACCCCTTTTGTGAACACTCCTCATATACTGTCATTTGCTTCTTCACTGAAAGGATGGTCAGTCACTGGAACAGGCTCCCCAGGGAAGTGGTCATAGCTCAAACCCTGTCAGAGCTGAAGAAGTATCTAGATGATGCTATGGTTTAGTTTCAGGTAGTCCTGCAATGAGCAGGGAGTTGGAACTGATGAGCCTTATGGGTCCTTTCCAACTTGAGATATTCTATAATTCTATGACTCATTTACACACTGAATATGTCTTTGCCATTTTGGGTGATGCTAATGCTACCCTGGCTGTGCATTTAATGCCAAGAGACATACATTTAGAAATATGCTGAGACAGCAAACAAACACATAAAAATGAGCCCCACTCTAAACTTTCGACTTTTGCACTATTTAGCAAATAACTGGATACCCATAATAGATACAGAGAAATAACTTAAAGGTAATTACGTTACTTTCTAGTTATCAAAATCTGTACTAATACTGTATAAGGTAATAAATACACTCAAAACTGGATGCATGGTAATTTTTTTTCCAAGAAAAAACGCTTGAAACATGAAGCATCCTTGTAGAATATTTCCTACCCCTGTTCACTCCTATTTTCCTGAAGATCATATGATTCTGACCCTGCTTCACACCAGTCACTCATGAAACCCAAAGTATTTCATTTCATAGATGACTTCTGAGTACTCAGAATACAAGAGAAGGGATGTAATTTGCTCCTTTCCCTCCACCCCCACCTCTTGACATTTAAAGACAGAATTTCATTCCATTTTGTGGAGCTTAATAATTTTAAAGGGTTTATTTTCCCCTCCAACACATGAAAAGAAGTATGTGGTAAAGCAGGAGAAGAAAAGAGAGATAAAAGGGTGCTTTTTCATAAGATTATAAAAAGAAGCTTGAGTGTACAAAAATCCATAATTAGCCTCCAGCAGCAACACTTTACTGTAATTACCAAGATTATTACAATTTGTGATTGATTCTGAACAGATTTTTGACCCTTTCAGTCTTACTGCTGAAAGTTATTCAGGACTCCCTGCCATCCCAGGATGCTAAAGTGAACACAACTCCATGTTTAAGGGAGTAAATAGGGTCTTGCTTAGAGTGAATTGGGAAAATGCTGTTAGAGGAAGTTTGACATGGTCTTGAAGGCATAGAAGGCACATTTCAAGCCCATCACTGCCAAGCAAACACCATTCTGAGCTTCTCGTCAGCCCCATCAGTCATTATCTGTTTTACACGTACCTGTTACAGAAGAACAATTCCCAATTTTTAAGTAAGTAAATTACTCTCCTTGATTACTACAAGACAGAGAAATCAGGCAGAAGTTTTGTGTGCACAGCCTTCATGTTGGACTGCCTGCTCTTCTCTTCTGGAGAACTTCTCATTTCAGAGCTCCCCTTCTATCAGACCTCCTGCCAAATACACCACTCCTTTGCCATTTGGAAAACTGGTCTTAAAAGAATATGAACTACTTATAAAAGGTGTCTGGTTTTTGTTTTGTTTTCTTACAACTGGTATCTCAGTCTTTTTCATGGAGAGCTTAAGCAATCTGTAAGGTGTGATCTAGTGAAGTGAAAAATGTGTGTTCCCATTTTTTTATAATGTAATTATTTTCCACCTGTCTTTATTTAGCCATCTAATAAACTATCATCACCTGCACTCCCTCACTGTCCTTGGTCATGCTAGCACTGCATTTATACTATGCTATATTTGTATTTTGTTTGTATTATGCAAATGAAAATGGTGTATTACCAAATTACACATAAAATACCATAACTCCATGAATTCTGAACATCACAAGCCCCCTCCTTTAGAATTGTTCAAAGTAAATGGCAGTAATAAAAAGCAAAGTGTGCCTTATTCCTAAAAAGTGTCTTTTTCTTAATGTGGCAGAGCTATTCACTAGTGGTAACTTCAATAGTTAGCTTAATGCCTGTTCCGAACATTTGTTTCCATGTATCAGTAATGTGCTAAACACATCAATGTATTGGCTTTCGCAAATCATAGGTGTGGTTATGTGGATATAACTGTACCAGTTTACAATAACAGAAACAAAGCTCGCTAAAGACACAAGGTTAGACAAGTTAAAAAGGGCTAGAACTCTTGAGCAAAAGAGTCACATAGCAAAAGAATTTGTACAGGTAAAAGAAAGAACGGGGGGGGGGGGGGCTTGAGAAAAGCTAGTGCCTGAAAAACATAAAGTACTTTTTAGCTTAACTTAGGTTGTAGAAAGAGAACAATGTTTATGTTGTAAGTCTGTGGAATTTAGTGGCCCCACTAAACATGATTTAATTGTTTCACACTACTCTTCTAAAGTATCTTTAGTTTTAAAGAACAATATTTGTGTTGTAAGTCTGTGGTGAGATAACAGGATTTAGTGGCCCTACTAAACATGAATGAGTTATTTCACACCATCCTTCTCATTATCAGTTAGTTTAGAGACAGAGCCTCCCAGACATCTGCTAGCTCGGGATACTCCTTGTCTGCCCATCCTGCAATAAATTTTGCAGGAAGGTCACACTGTTTTAGATCTTTGCTAGTTATCAGAAGAATTACAGATACAGCTGGTTTCAGCTAGTTGTGTGATTACTGGGGCATTCAACTGTGCCAAAGGTGAAAAGTACATTGTGAGGAAGGCTGCTTACTTCATCTTGAAGACCCCTACTCACAAGAGGACGACTGCTTACTTCATCCTCAAGACCCCTGCCCACAATCACCAGAGAGCAGTGCGCAGATGCCAAGAGGAGAAGACTTATGATAATAAGTTCTTGGAGCTAGTTATAATATTCACTGCCTATATGTGGGAATTATGAATATGTATGTAAATAATGTAATAGTGAAAGTACATAAACCTGTAGCAAATACTAATCACTTGCGCCTCTGGCTACGGTCATGCGGCCAGTGCTGTTGCTTTTGCTTTATTGACTTTGTCCCTCAATAAAACCTTGTTATCTCGTTTAGAGGAGTGAGTTTGTATTTCACAAGTAAATAATTACCAGGCAGTCACATCATATTTATATGATTGACTCCTTTATTTTGCTCTGCTTATGAACCAGTTCAAAGTATGTAAGTCCTAGGAAGCAGAGTTCAACAAACAGTTCACGATGAATAACTAAATGACCTTTCTCCAAAAGAATTAAATGCCTTCTTCATTATTCTGACACACTGTACTGCTACTTTGAGCATGCAGTACACGTACCACCATTGCTTTGCAAATTATTTCCCCCAGCCCAGAGCAATGGGAAGCCTGACCCTCATTCTCCAGCCTTGAAATAGGATCCTGCAACTGGGCTGCTTTCACTCAGGCAGAAGCTGGAGTATTTTAACAAATCTAACTGTAACACTGGGCCTGAAGCAGAGATATTCCACCTATTTCTAACAAACTGGAGCATAAATCTTACTGCACACCCATTACATCATGCTGAACTGAGGTATGAGAGTCCAGACGAAAAGGAGGACTTTTATCAAGTCCTATGTACCTATGCATAGATGAAACTACACATGAGAAACCCATATGAGGTCTAAAGTCATGTGCGGCTGCATTTCACTATCAGGCATAGAGTGCAGGTGTCCCCAAGCTTGCCATGGAAGATACCCATCAAAAAAATCAAAGAAATCCTAAATGGACTTCCAACGGGACCCCGTTTCTGGTTACTTCACCCTCGTCTTCATTTCCCCACTTACCACATTCAACAGTTAATTTCAGCATGCCACTTCTTAAAAAGTTCATGAAGAGTTTTCCTAATTCTCTGCTGAATTTTTGTATTTACATTAGTAATACATTTACATTAATAAATACACCCAGGACATCACAAGCACATAGAGGCTGAATAGTGAAACACAATGTACCTGAACACTGTTGATACCAGGTGATAAAATGGGGGGGGGATAACAAAAAACCCACTCCAGACTCATATGACTTTGTACCTTGAAAAGTATAATTTAACGTTATCAGATAGAGCAGAGTCACAGCTATAGGTGTACATTACAGTGAGAAAACTGACACACTGCTGTGTCTATACCACACACAGAAAATACAAATTAACTGGCACAAGGACTCTGCTTTTGCTCCACTGTGCCTGCCAGTGACAGTAGCAGTAGTGTGAGACCATGAAGACATGGGATATTCAGCCCTTCAAAATCAAAAAGCTGATTACTTAAACATGGGGACCATGGGTTGGTAGTTCAGCACTGTTATGGAGGTTGCACAAGAGCGGCATTTGGTTTATTTAATTTTTTAAACATTTCTTCCCTCTGAATCTGTATATGACATAAAATATGTTTTTAATTGTTAATAGAGGTTTTTTTCAGCTTGTATTCAGTTCGTTTTTTTCTTTTCTAAAAATCTGATTATTGCTTAATATAGTGATTAAACGTGAGTATTTCTTGGCTGTTGGTGATTATTCTAGAAGTTGTGCATATTCCCCTTTCTCTGAATACTATATGACTGTTGTCAATATACTCCCTGTTAACTGAGATGGTTTATTGCTTCTTTATGTGAATTATGGTAGACAAACAGCAACAACATACTCATTAGATAAACACTTGTCACACTAAACCAGATTTAGTATTCTTTTCTAAACAGGATTGAGCCTAATCAAGTATAAATAATAACTGAATAGATCAGAGCTTCTGTGACATCTGTAAACACTCAAATGTGGAAAAATGCAGAAAAGGTTGCTTACTAAGATGTAAAATACACATAATTTCCTTCTGCCTTTGGTGGCTTGTGTGGGCATATATATTTTGCTGGTTTGCAACTGAAGAACCCTTCATACACAGTAGCATCTCTTCACTTGGGCTCTGGTCTGCAATTCTGCATACTTTTCAGAATGATATCTTTGATATTATTTAAAAAAAAACCAAATCACTCACCCTTTGTAAAGATTACAGAAAAAAATTAAAGCTCGAGGAATAAATACTACAATACAGGGAAAACTTACCCTGTTAGTGCCACAGGCCTTCCCCAGCATTAAACAAGGCAAGCTATTTCTACAGAAAGGAGAAATGTCAAGATTTCTCAATGAAATTGGTAAATCAACTACTCAAATAAGTAGGCCAAGCAAGAAATTAATAGACAATCATTATTTTTTTCCACGCTGCCAGCATGGAATTAATTGCTGTAATATGTTGCTGCAATAGAAGACGAACAGGAGGAATTTAACAACAGCCTACAACTGCTCGACAGTGAGTTGCACAGCAGATGGACTCACTTCTTGCTAGTGTCAGGGAAAACTTCCTGCCTTGGTGCTGCGGCACTGCAAGCAGTTACTAAGAGGGCTGTGGTACATACTATTCCTGTGAGGGTGGTGTGGTGCTGGCACAGGGTGCCCAGAGAAGCTGTGGCTGCCCCACCCCTGGCAGTGTTCAAGGCCAGGT
This sequence comes from Pezoporus wallicus, assembly GCF_028554395.1. Taxonomy (NCBI): domain Eukaryota; kingdom Metazoa; phylum Chordata; class Aves; order Psittaciformes; family Psittacidae; genus Pezoporus; species Pezoporus wallicus. The sequence continues at coordinate 350,658 of NW_026640748.1, forward strand.
TGGACAGGGCTTGGAGCAACCTGCTCTAGTGGGAGGTGTCCCTGGCCATGGCAGGATGTTGGGACTGGATGAGCTTTAAAAGGTTCCTTCCAAGTCAAACCAGCCTGTGATTTTATGATGTGGCTGAAGAAAGCCCCATTTTACTTGATGATCTCATGTTTCCTCTTGAGAGGAAAGCCAGCGAATCCTTCCAACCACCATTTTTACAACTTCTCTTCTGCAGTGAGTTATCTCCTCACTTTATCAGTATGGACTTCATTGGCCATTCAATTTGTCTTTAAGACACCTTTAATAAATAACATCAATCTCTTGCTGGCTTATGAATGACTTTCAGTTTGTTTCAAGTTATAAACTGCTTCTAACTGCCTCTGCCTATATCTGCATGCATCTTACTTTGAGCTGCAAAATTTAAACCTTTTCTGAAAAACTGAAAGCTTAACAAATTTGCAGCATTTTGTATGACCAGATATTAAGCCCTCCAGATGTTAGGGAACATATAGGTTGTAAATAACTCTTTTCCTCTCCTATTTCTGCCATGAATTGCAGTCATACTCTCCTGATGGTCTTTTAATATTAGAAGAGATCTAACACACAGAGATACATAGGATTTAAAAATAGCAAGTCCTTGGAGCCCACAATATTGCTGGATGGAAGTGAAACTGCGCTGCTTTCCAGCACTGTCATGAGCACTGTCATGAGCACCACCCCAGACCTGGGAGAAAATGGGAATCAATCAAGAGGAAGGGAAGACTGGGATTGTTCTAACTGCCCATCATGAGCCTGAAGGGAGGTGGGTGATAAGAAGCTGAGATTCTTCATGATTTGGAAGATTTTTATTAACATGAAATTAATTGATGCAATGCAAATGTTCACAAACAACTATAATTTGTCATGTGCGTACTTTGGCAATATGTGGTAGTTTGGTTTGTTCTGTAGCCTGCAAAGAAGAACTGTTGAACCAGCTTTTGCATTCAGATTCTAAAAATATATATTAAAGCATGTATTAATTTATACAGCTGAACATTCACTGTGGTACTTTCTATTTTTGTGATACAAAACCTGGAACGATTTTATAATGAAATATAATTAGTTTTTGAGACTATTCCATACTTGTATATGAAGCATCTTGAAAAGCGTCATGAGTTCAGTTTGAGTTTCCTATGCAAATTCATGGCAAAAAAAACCAAACAAACTCTTGACCTTAAAATGAAAACCAAAACCAAACGAAAATTTTACAGTTTTCAAAATCATAAGGAAAATCAGAACATTAAATATTTTGAACACTTGCACCTGTAATATACATGAAAGCTAGTTATGTTTGATGAAGAACTTACTAATTACTCTTGATTAAATGACTGCAAAAGATATGCACTGGAGCAACAGAAATGAAAATAAATCTTTCTTAGCTTTCTTCTTAACACTTTTGTTTCAGAAATTATCTGCCAGAAACAAACGCATTGAATCACAGAATCATAGAATAGTTAGGGTTGGAAAGGACCTTAAGACCATCTAGTTCCAACGCCCTTGCCATGGCCAGGGACACCTCACACTAAACCATGTCACCCAAGGCTCTGTCCAACCTGGCCTTGAACACTGCCAGAGATGGAACATTCACAGCTTCCCTGGGCAACCCATTCCAGTGCCTCACCACCCTTACAGTAAAGAAACTTCCTCCTTATATCCAATCTAAACTTCCCCTGTTTAAATTTTAACCAGTTACCCCTTGTCCTATCACTACAGTCCCTAATAAACAGTCCCTCCCCAGTATCCTTGTATGCCCCCTTCAGATACTGGAAGGCTGCTATGAGGTCTCCACGCAGCCTTCTCTTCTCCAGGCTGAACAGCCCCAACTTCCTCAGCCTGTCTTCATGCAGGAGGTGCTCCAGTCCCCTGATCATCCTCGTGACCCTCCTCTGGACTTGTTCCAACAGTTCCATGTCCTTTTTTATGCTGAGGACACCAGAACTGCACACAACACTCCAAGTGAGGTCTCACGAGAGCAGAGTAGAGGGGCAGGATCACTTCCTTCGACCTGCTGGTCATGCTCCTTTTAATGCAGCCCAGGATCAGCACTGCTGGCTCATGTTCATTTTCTCATCGACCAACAGCCCCAAGCCCTTCTCTGCAGGGCTGCTCTGAATCTCTTCTCTGCCCAACCTGTAACTGTGCTGGGATTGCTCCAACCCAGGTGTAGGACCTTGCACTTGGCATGGTTAAACTTCATAAGTCTGGCATCAGCCTGTCTCACAAGCATGTCAAGGTCCCTCTGGATGGCATTCCTTCCCTCCAGCATATCAACCGAACCACACAGCTTGGTGCCCTCAGCACTCAATCCCACTGTCCATGTCACAACAAAGACGTTGAACAAGACAGGTCCCAACACCAATCCCTGAGGGACACCACTCATTACTAGTCTCCAGCTGGACATTTATTATGTGGCGATTAATGCCCTTTCAGCATAGTGAGCTCAATGTTTCATATGACATCATTTTAGTGCATACACATCAACTCCTATCCCATATCCCCCACTGTAGGATTCAGATAGCATTATGGCTTATCACTGAACAAGGTTCCAGGACTTTGACAAACAGGTTGTGGAGCATAAATTAAGATGTTTGTTGATTTTGTTTTAAATAACTATGTTTTCTGAAGTTCACTAAATGGTCACTTGTGCAAAAACATTGTTTTAAGCCTACAGAATTTATGAGTGTTGCATGGTATTTCACTGCAATAGCTACTAACCACATGTATAACAGCCTTGTCTTATTGCAAGCTGTAGGATATTTCTTGTTAGCTTCAGCAAAAATCATCTGAATACTCCGTAAGTATTAAGGACAAGACCAAAGAAAACAGCATAGAAATACAGAATTAGCACCTTTCCTCTCAAATTAATTTTGCCAGATAATGAAAAGAACATAAACCTGACACACACTTGTTCATCCGCAAAGTGGATACATATGCTAGTCGCTAATTTAAAGGTATTTATTTTAGTGAATTCAGGCCTAATTCTGCTTCTCTGGAAGTCAGTGGAGTAACTCCCACTGAGCTTAGGGACAGCAGAGGTTTAAAATTCACCATGGAAATTTTCAGCAGCATTTAAGGAAGCTTCTTCAATCAGAAAGATTAAAGGCAAGATCGGTACCTGTACCTTCTTTAAGGATCACTTTACCTTCCTACCCACTCCTGCACCATTTAGGATTCTAATCCAAAAAAACATAAACAACATCTTAAATCCTGTCCAGAGATGGTTATTCCTGCTGCTATCAGAGGAAAGGGCAATTCTGTAGGGAAAAGGGCTCAAATCCACACCTCAGGAAAGACACAGGAGGTCTCAAATGTGGGGCTGCCCTGAGGCCACAGCTCCTCTTTGCTGCTTCAGAGGGACTGGAACCCAGTAGGAATTGCTTTAGACATCATGTGCCATTCCCTGGTCCCACAGCATTATCCCTACCTTCCTTTTAGTCCAGCAGTGCAGTTTAAGCATGCAGAATAATCTTGCTGAGCAGACACAGTACTTTCATGTTTGACAGTTCTGGTGCAACCAAAATACTGATTCAGGGAGGAACTTTCTCTTGACATTTTCCAGTGGGCACCATTCTCTGAGGGCTAAATGTTGAGTGCTTTATGCATGGGAAATTGTAACTGGCCAGAGAATAAAGTTGTCCCTTGCTCATTTTGGAGACCATTTTAGCTGTTTTCTACATGAATAACACATTTGGCAGCTCTGAGCTCTTTGAGACTTCATCTTTGAGACTTCATCCAACAGCTCTTCGTTCCAGTGCCCGCCAACACCTATTGGTGTCTGCTGTTACCTACCAGTTTTTCACCTGGTCAAGACAGTTCACTGGGTCTCCAGCACTGAAGTTCTCTGTAACATCATGCTGTTATTCTGATTCTTTCTTCTTTGTTAACAAAGGTGGACAAAAAAACCTTTCCACAAGCACATTAAAAAATGCAAGCAGAAACTTTTAGTCTGCTTTCCAGTTTCAGGTTCTTTGGTCACTGACATCTTAGGAAAGACTGACACGGAGACTGATATGAACCTACCAAATCCTAAATCTTTCCAGTCTCTAAAATGTGCACAATGGCTGAAAATTAGGAATTAGTATTTACAGAATATCCTCTAAAGATTATTTTTCATAATCCTTGAAGGATACACTAACAACTGTGATAGGCTGAAGAAGATACATGAATTCCCACAAAGCAAGATCTTTATTTTAATTCTTTATGTCAGAGTTAAATCACAGTCCCTTTCTTATAAAAGTTTTATATTGGATCACTGAGCTGTTCAAAGCCTCTGCTCACAAATTGCTTCTCACCAGCAGGATCTGGGCCTTGCCAGAGATTATCCCAGGACCATGACAAGCTGCTTCAAAAAATATATAAATCTGACCAATGGAAATTGAGACAAGAATGAGCCTTTGCAAATTTTGATACATATCTCACAGCCTCAGCTAACTGGCACAGACAAAACCTATGTTATCCTTAAGCCGACCTTTAATACTAGTCACACAGACACCTCTGAAAAAAAAACAAGATTACAGAAAAACTTATTAAATATGAAGACTGCATCTCGCAAGGCAAAATTAATTAATACTGTAATTTGACACATTTTCATTTTCAACTATGCAGATGACATGTGTTGTAATTCTGGTAACATACCACTGACATTACCAGGAATAGCAGATGTTGGCAGCAAGCTTTTATGAGAGCATGTATCTGTGTTTATGTGTATCTTCTACTGCATCACTGCTTTTACAGACTGAAATATTAGTAACTCTAGAGCAAGGATGTATGTGTCACTACATTACACTGATAAAGTATTACTGAAGTTATCAGTAAACCACAGCTTGGAGGCTGCTGAGGGATATCAGGACTGTAACAGAGACCCCCAAAAGGACAAGCAAAAGATCAGAGCAGAGGCCTAAAAGTTGCAAAGAACGGAATGACAACAGGGTCCCAGAGCTATAACTTTTAACATAGAATCATAGAATAGTTAGGGCTGAAAAGGACCTTAAACAACACACTGGTGTTCAATTACTGCTTGCTAAAGGAATACAACTTTAAAATACAGATAAAAGTGAGTTTAGGGGTAAAAAGAAATGTGACATATCCATATCCATATCCATATTCAAGATATGTAAAACATACTACATGTACCAAATTTAACTACAATGTTGTGAAATATGAAAGAAAAATCAAATAAGCAAATATTTGTGCTAGTAAATGCATAAAAATGGACTTCAGAGTGAGAAGAAAGAAACCATCAACATTAACTTCACCTTCTTCCTGTCAAAAAGGAGGGGAAAACCATCGGTATCAACTTCATACTCCCCTACTTGAAGAACTCAGTGCTGACAACTTACAACAAAACCTCCCTTCTCCAGGAGGACCATATGACCAGACAAGGATCAGAGCTTGCATACATCAGTATCATTACCAGGAATGAGCTAGTAAAATCAGATAATTTGCATTGTAAGTGCTGGTATCATTATAATTGGCCCAATAATTATTTCAGTAGGCTGTTAGGATTTAAGCTGAGCTAACAACAAATCCTTGGCATTGCATGTTGGGTGTGTTTCTTTCCCCACATACCTGCAGAAGATGTTTGGTCAGAGAGCCCAGCCTCGAGAACTGGCTGAACACAGTATGGCAGAGCTGCAGATTGGTCAAGCAGGTCCAGCTTTCTGTTTTAATATAACCCAGAAGCAATTCACAGTAGCATTCCATTGCCTCAGTTAGATATGAACCTTTCAGGAGATAATTTGCCCTTGATTAAGAATCACTAGGAAATTAATAAAAACAGTAATTAACTAATAACATAAAACTCATTACTGAATGGAAATGTACCCAAATCTCAGTCTACACTCTTAGACACAGAAAGAAGTTCTCCAGGAAAACTGACAACATCCTTTTTTACCTTTCCTTTCCGATAACAACATTCAGGATAGAAATACATCCATTCTCACAACACAGGTTCTGATTAACTGGTGAGCATCCCACAAGGAACACAGCACAGAGCACTGTGCACCTATAGCACTGAACTCTGAAATGTGAACCACTATATGCTCAAGCTTTGATAAAAATAAGAAACAGAAGCCCATAAAAGGCTATCTATCTGACACATAAATAGCAGGGGCAATTAATTAGGTGGACCTGCCATGTATCTCAGCAGAAGGTAGATTTAAAAGGTCTATACTCCTCATGGATAAAACATTGCCACAGAAAATGGAAAAGAAGAGCAGAAGCTTTATCATCTCAAGGTCAATGCAACTGTGTGTTTAGGGAAGTTAGCAAAAAAAAGTCCCTTCCTGTCTTTTCCTATAGCAAATTCAAAGAAACAAACAAAAGGACTCTGCAACTAAGAACTACCAATGAGACCTATGAAACTCTTGCCCACTCTTCTCACAAAGCCCAGGAAAAATAATTTTCTTCTGAGAACTCCCAGCCCTGCAAACAAACCTCTTTACCATCCTCAAGCACTACACAAGCATTGCTAAAGCACTCTGTAATTAATAACTATTTACAGACTCGATTCTCTACACAATATTTATACTATTTCTGCACAATATTTATACTATTCAGATGAAATGGGTGTCTTTGTTGGTCTTTAGTGCCTCTGGGCTGGGGTAGGAAAAAAAGCTGTAAGAAACTTGTTTTTCCTTGCCATACCCTCTCCTATTCTTATTTTTATTTTTATTTTTATTTTATTTTTTTTCAAAATTGCCACAGATGATGCTTAGGAAAGGTTAGAAGAACACCTTACACAAGCAGCACTTTTTTTCCCCTTCCACACATCTTGGATATATTGTTGGAATTCTCTCTCTTAATGGCATCAAAGTGACTCATTGTTTATGAAAGTGTGAATCCATTCATCAAATTGCCAGCCCCCAGAACTGTTTCTTGCTTACTTGTGTAGGATGCAACTACATAGTCACAGAAATACTCAGAAAGCTTTAGAAAATTACTCAAGTTCCAAAGCTTAGACAGTTTGTGAACAGAACTTGTGCTCTTACCTCTACCGAATATACACATATTAAAATATTCTCTAGTTACACGAAAAAGCACAATTCATATGACATTATTTCTATTATGCAGTACACAAGCTGAAAGACTACCATCCTTACCAGTGTGCCACAAAACTAGGCTACAGCAGCAAATGAATAATGGTACACTGGGTGGTGAGCACATTTGTAATTGATGGAAAGGATGACCAAACAGACTTCAAATAAAGACAATCAATCAGGAGACCCATACACCATCTCTAGCTCTGACTCAGAATAACTGTATAGCTCCAATTGCTAAAGAGAACAGCCTGTCCTTCAATCCTTTCCTGTAAAATGCAGTCAGTGTAAAGCAGCTGCCATGAAAAACATTGCACAGTAACAATACCTGATCTGACTTCTGATTTGAGTACATTTAGAAACAGTTGCAATCTGCATGACGACATTCATGCTGTCTTATTACAGAGGCACAGACATTATTAGCAAAGTCACAGACCAGCACTAACTTAAAGCAGGAGAATGGTTCACAGTTTCATCATTCAAAACATTTCTTCAGATGGAGTGACAAACATGGGACTTTTTTTAGGACTATTTACCATTTTACCATTCTGCAAAGGCAGCACAAGAGCCCAGTTTGTGCTCCAAAACCTGCACCTGGACTTGGTAAGAACTTCCTAAATTTTGAAGAATCAGGTCCCTGGGCAAGCTGCTAGCAAAAACCTGAAGCTGTTTCTTGATCCCACTGCCCAAATTAGAGCTATTCGTATTAAAAGAAAAAACTTGTTAAAAGATCATTGAAGATGGAATTAAAGTCATAGCTACTTGGTTTTAATAAGTTGGTTACAAATTATACAGTGTTTTCCATTCTGATCAAGTTTTGTATCTCAAAGGCAGCAACTCCTGCAACATAATTATATTGCTCCAATCTCAACTCAAAGAAAAAAGTGCCACCTGTTGTAGTACCATCATGTGCTGTAGCACACAAATGTTAATTCCTGGTTTTCTTTTAGAAATTGCTAGATGCTCTAGTCCTCCACAGTGTGAAGTGTAATGAGAGCACCGTGGTATAGCTAATAAATCAGTTTACTGTATAACCTGATTTCCTTAATGAAGAGCAAACACCTGAGCCTTAGCAAAGCAGGAGCCCCAGGCATTCACTGCAGTCTGAAATAGTAGATTTGCTTTTGTGTGCTCTCTCTGAACCAGGGAGCACTGACCCACCACTAGTCATTGGAGACTGCTCCTGTCAGGGGCCAACACTAAGAGTCAGCTTTATGTCAGAGTTCAAAACCACAGAAGAGAGGAGTGGCAAGAGCATTATGGGAGAATAACAAATAGCCAGTAGAGGTATAGTTTTCGTAACGGAATAACTTTTAAAAAATAACAAAAGCTGTCAAGGTGTTAGGCCAGAAAAGCCAGCACAATTAACATACACTAGGCTTCAATCTACTGGGAGGGGAAAAAGCAGGATTTATTCTGACAATTACAAGTTAACAAGTGTAAGCATCAGCTCCTCTGTAAAGCACCTATGAAAGTGTACTGAAGGTCACAACCTCTTACAGCTTCTGTCACAGTAACAACACACTACCATTATTCTATATTTCAAGCAATTTTATTGTCAATGACAGCAGTTACAAATGCACAAGAAAATGTCCCTTAGCAGACTTCTAGGCTGTTTACTTGGCAGAAATCCTCTGTGCCCCAAGAAGTGACTAGTATTTTAGATTCTTATTATGAGCCCCTAATCAGGGCATCTGCCACGGCAGAGAGCCCAGCAGCCTCCTGCATAACTGGCAGCTGCTTCTCGCGGGAAGTGGAGCTCTCCTCTCACTGACCGCAGGGGCAGGCAGGTATCGCTCCCTCCCTGACCTCACTGCCTGCCCTTGTTTTCCTCACTCCGACTCCCCATTAAATCCAGACCTTGCATAGCATGCAGAGCCATTAACTTGCCTGTGTGAGGCTCGCTCCAACAGCTAACAGAGCTTGGAAATGGGCTTCTGCTTTTCTTTCCTTCCACTAAAATGAATAAATATACAGAACAAAAACTGGGTTTGCTTTGCCTTTGACAGGGCTTTGAGCAACCTGGTCTAGTGGAAGGTGTTCCTGCCCATGGCAGGGGGTTGGAACTGGATGAGGTTTAAGGTCTTTTCCAACCCAAACCAGTGATTCTATGATTCAATACGCAGACTACTTGAACCCTGTTATTCTCATCTGCCTACCTAACAATAAATGACAGATCAAATATCTCCAATTCAGATGGCAACTTGAGGGATTTGCAAAGATGTCAGTCTTCTCCATGCACGCCCATATAAGAAGGCACAGAAATCCCTTTGTCATGGTGAATCTCCATCGTACAATGACTAACCACTGAAGCTAAATTAAATGGGGACATAAACCTGGAATTTTACACTTTTCTTATGCTGAGAGAAGAAAAAGTTTCCAAACCCAGCACTTTTTAATACACAAACTTTCCTCTTCACTATTGCTTAATAAAAAGTACATTCATTTAGCCTCATTGATCTTCCTGTTAATTGAAGCAGTGCAATGAGTTGTTAGCTATTCTAGATTCGCTTTGTCCACAGCCAGGCATGTATGCAGAGCCAAAGCAAGACACCCAAACAGTGCTTGAAAAGAAAATCTGCTGCCTGCAGAATTATTTGTGAAGACTAGCTGTGTCCTGGGTTCAGCTGTAGCAGTCATTTTTCTCCTTCTTAGTAGCTGGTGCAGTGCTGTGTTTTCAACGTCAGCCTGAGAACAGTGCTGATAACACACTGATGCTTTGAGTTGTTGCTAAGTAATGCTTACTCTGATAAAGGACTTTTCAGTCTCATGCTTAGCCAGTGAGGAGGGGTATAGGAAGCCGGGAGGAAACAGAGACAGGACACCTGACCCAAAGTAGCCAAAGGGGTATTCCATACCACAGCACATCATGCCCAATATAGAAACTGGGGGGAGTTACCCAGAAGGCCCAGATTGCTGCTCGGGTCAGGCTGGGTATCTGGTGGGTGGTCAGCAACTGTATTCTCTCCCCTTGTTATTTCGCATATCATTATTATTATTGGTGGTAGCAGTAGTAGTTTTGTATTATACCGTAGTTACTGGACTGTTCTTATCTCAACCTGCGTGATTTACATTCTTTCATTTTTCCTCCCCATCCCTCCGGGAGCCAGGGGGGAAGACGAGGGTGGAGTGAGTGAGCAGATGTGTGGTTCTGAGTTACTGGCTGGGCTTAAACCATGACAGTTCTTTTTGGCACCCAATGTGAGGCACGAAAGGGTGAGATAATGACAGATCTGACCGGAGTGTGCCTACTTGTATTTGTCATAAGCATGCATTATTTTGGATTAATAGTCACTCATTATAATGTTGATTTATTTGCTCTCGGAGTTGTTGTACTTGATCTCAGAGTTTCAGCATGTCATACCTCGCTTGCAGTCAGTATGTGCTGTTTTAATGTTTATCGGCTTTGGGGCCTAGGCTAAGGTTCTTGTTTTGCTGTACTTCATGGTAATGACTTGTAATACAGTAGATTCCTTGATCATGGAACTGAGCTGGTATGTATTCTCAGCGTGGTCATCACCTCTATACTACGGGAGGCATATAATGGGAATTTTTAACAATTACACATCATTTTCCTTCCCTCAGGGTTTCAACCTATGGAGGAGATATTCCCTCCTACCGCTCCCCCACCAGGTCAGTTATAGTAGGAGTCAATTCTGGAAAAGTTAAAGGTCAGTTATAGTAGGAGTCAATTCTGGAAAAGTTAAAGATCTTGAATATTCTTTCAATACCCTCTCTATGTTTTGCCTATGGTGTGACCACCCTGAGAACACTCGATCTTGTCCAATCTCAGAAGTTAAGCAGGGTATGGCTCGGGTGCTGTCTGTGGTTAAACAACTATCTAAGAATACTACCAGGAGATCATCCCCAAGGCAGGACAGTCATGAGGGGCAGGGTGGCTGGGAGCATATGGGAAAGCACTTAAGCCAGTGGGCGACTCCAGTGCTTTGGAGTTTCCCTCCTGAACAAATGAGGAATCCAGAAAAATCAGAACACTTAGACGAGGTGTGCGGTCGTCCCAGCAATACCACAGAGGGACAACTCACTGCAGGGTGCTGGGGCTTGGCCTGCACCTACAGAGCCCTGTTCTGTAAGGAGCAAGAAAAAGATGTCCATGGATCTGATGGCAAAGCAACAGGCAACACAGCTACTCAACCCCCAGTCACACCAACCCTGGCAACAGACACTGGCAGCCACTCCAAACCCAGTGACAGACACTGCAGATAAACCAAAGGACCAATCCATGCCAGTATCAGTTGCCCCTATAAGCAAGGGGAAAAGCAAACAACAGCCACAAAAAGAGCAATCTGTGCAGTGAAGAAAGATGAAGTCTCAATGAATGTACTAGAGGGGATACCATCTGAATGAGAATTATTACTACAGGAATCAGAGGAAGACAAAGAGGTAACTTCACGATCCCGGACCTCGACCAAGCTGCAGAATATGCAAAAAGATTTCAGCTGTCTTCCAGGGGAGCACATCGTCGCATGGTTGCTTTGATGCTGGGAAAATAGGGCTGACTGTCACGAGTTAGACAGTAGGGAAGCTAAGCAGCTGGGATCACTTGCTAGGGAAGGAGGAATTGACAAAGAGACTGCAAAAGAGCAATGAACCCTCAGCCTTTGGAGGTGGCTCCTGGCAGCTGTGAAGGAAAGGTTTCCCTACAAGGGTGATGTTATGTGTCGCTCAGGCACATGGACAGTGATAAAGGCATTCAGTCACTGAGGAAATCAGCCATTCTAGAGATCATCTGTTGTAGGTTGGATGCTGGGAATGGATCCATAGACCCAGGTGAAGTTGAAGGTATAGAAACCATGGGGCAGAAACTCACATGGAGAGCACCATCATCATCTGCCCACTCATTGGCATCAATGACCTGCAGCAAGGTAGCACCACCAACAGTGGATGAATTGTCAGCTCTGGGAATTCAAAGACAATCTCAACCCTTCCACCATTTCAGCTATGGAAAAACTCCTGACCCAGGAGTTCAAACAATTGAGAGATGATCTATCCTATCTATCCAGCTCCACTTGTACCAAGCCCTGTCTCAGCCATGAACAGAAGGCGCCCTGTTATCCAAGAGAGAAGATACAGGAGGTAGATGCCACAGGCCACCCTACAGTTTTATCTGCAGGATCACAGAGAAGACATGAGAAAGTGGGATGGAAAACCTACCTCAGCTCTGGAGGAATGGGTGTGTGAATTGAAGAGGAAAACAATGGTCAAGGATTATCCTCCCAAGAAAGTTGCTGCTCCAGTCTTCAGTGAGCAGCTTCCCAGATGGAGTGGAAGGGCTGATTTTACTCCAACTCCTGTGATAAGGAATTCTAATCCCTTTTATTTAAGATTTTACCTACCATTATTTAAGTAAAATACCCCCCAACTCATTGTCATAAGGCTCACCGTCTTAAGGCTGCCCAGCTCTCACCATTGCAAATCTTATTGCTCATCTGTTAAGACAGCTTTGCTTGGACAGCCTCTCCTTCTCACTCTGTTGGGCTTTTTTTTTATTTAAGAAAGAAAGAAAAAGGATCCCAAAATAGCCTTGGTTATAGCATATATGCCTTGCAGGAATCCTGGCATGCGGTGGATGGACATCTGTTTCAGGCCTGACCTACTTCTAAGCATCTGAACACCAAAATCTCCTTGCAAGTACTCCCTGTAGAGTGGTTTTTTTTTAGATGTTAATCCCCTGCTGATTTTGCCTTCCCCTCAGAAGCCTTCTTTTCTCCCTGAGATCTGAGCTAAACTCAGTTATATTGGGTTTGGCCATTTAAAGATGTTGGCAGTGTCACTAAGGAGTAACTCCAAGTAGAGCTTCTAACTGTGCAAACACCAAGTGCTTAATGAAGAGGATATAGCCTCCGTAGGCAAAGCACATGTGAGACAGGTGAGGAGCATATAACCCTAAGAGGTAGACTATAGTAATTTATCTTGGATAGTACTTTTAATATATGTATCATTATACAATATGTAACTTTAACCATCCTTACATACTAGACTGATGCTAGGAAAACATACTAATTGGGGTATTTCTTAGAAATGCAGATCTTGTAACTATGGGCAGAAATTAGGGAAGAAAATAAAGCAACCCACATCAGCAGCATGTGTTGTACTAAAATCCAAAAAAAGGAAAACAAGAAAGATTCATTAAGCAAGAAATGAGTCTTGAGAAGCGACAGGAGAGGTGGTAGCAGCCTCTGTCTCATGAAACAGAAGGAAAACCATTCATGTTAGTTCAATGTTTGCTTAGCAAAAGAGAGTGAACACAACTAAGGATGATGCTTCAATCACTTAGTTTTTTTCCTCATTTGTTCCATTTGTGAGCTCATTTTCAAATCAACATAGCCTCTCATTTTTTATTATACCTAGTGACAGCAATGTTTCATACCACCTCTTTTGTCCATGATGCAAAGACTACTGATAAGGTGGAATATAAGGAAGAAAATCTTTATTGTGAGGGTGGTGAGGCACTGAAACAGGTTGTCCAAGGAAGTTGTGAATACTCCATCCCTGGCAGTTTTTAAGGCCAGTTTGGACGGAGTCTTGGGTGACATAGTTTAGTGTGTGGTGTCCCTGCCCATGGCCGGGGAGTTGGAACTAGATGATCTTAAGGTTTCCAACCCAAACTATTCTATGATTCTATTCTATGATTAGAATAACCTCAAGTGTCCTTAAACAAGTGTCCTGCTTTTGCAATGCTCACTGTAACCAGTGTGCCTCCACCAAAGCCCCATTTGACCAGGGGGACAAGTGGCTTTTTTTTCAGCCAGGAGAGGGAGAGCAGTCACTTTAAGGGAGGAAGATGCACACAGTTGAGAAAACCTGATCCTTAAGGGAGTCTAATAACGATCTCTAACCTCTGGTACTGCTGTAACCCTCTGTCAGTGTCCAAGTGGAGAAAACCCTAGTGCCAGACCCTGTTTTGCTCATGATCTCAAGAGTAACATAAAGACGCAAACAAGGTCAAGTACTGTAATCGGTTAGTTGGTTTATTACAGAAAGACAATTATTATAAGAAAGGAAAATTATTGTAGCAAGGATTCGAAGTGCAGAATGAGAGAGACAGTCACCACCACAGAACCAGCAGTGTCCCGGGGATGTGTTGTTGTCAGTGGTAGGAGTCTTTCAGGGTTCGTAGCTGCTATCGGAGCAATTGTCCCCCAGGAGTTCATATTAGAGGTGTTTGTCTTCGTGGAGGTGTCTTTCTGGAGCTGTCCCCTTGAAGGTACCCCTGGAGGTGCTCTGATGGAGATGCCCTCTGGGCAATGTCTCATGGAGGGTCCGTAGTAGTCATCAGTGGAGAGTGTCCTCACGGAGGTGTCCACCTGGGGTCATCCTCATGGCAATGGCTCCCTTCAAGACTACCTTTTCCCCCTTTTATAATGAGTTGGGGGGAGTACCTCTGTTCTTCATGTCACGTAATACACATTCCTGGTGAACCAGTTTCCCTGGTCTTCCAACCAACTCTTCAACTGCATGTGTCTGAAGCAATTTCTGGGATATCGGGCAGAAATTCCTCACACCAGTCCTCGAGGTAACAGATAAAAGAGTCTTATCTCAGCATTTTCTCATGCATCCTCCAGGCAATGGATGGTGGAGTCTCAGTTCAGCTCCTCACACCCTCCTCCCAGGCAGCAGATACTGGAGTCTTAATTCCTCTCACCCATCTCTGAGACAATGGATTGGTGGAATTCCATCTCAGCTTCTCATACAAATCTTTGAAACAGTGGACAGTGGAGTCTGATTTCAGATCAGTCTTTCACACCCTTCTCTTCCATGCTATTGCTGTGAGTCTCTTGTTTTTTCCCTAGCACTAATTAAAAGCAATTTGTAGGCAAATATATCTCTCTTTAGTTATAAATCATGCAATGCGATCCAGTACCAGATGTGAACATACAGCTGGCAGTGAAAGCAAGCACTTAACAGCTTTGCAAAAATTTACAAAAAAAGTTGGTTAAAAATAAAATAATAGAAATCAGAATTAAAGAAGGTGGAGGTTTTAATCTAATACATTTGTTTAATGATCTTGAATTTCAGTACTGGAAAAGGGAACGTAGGGCACAGGTGCAGAGCTAACTTTCTGTGTTCTCTCTTGGTATTATTAGGTATATCAAGACTGTGTATCAAGAAAATAGCAGTAAGTCATATGAGAGAAGTCTGGCATTTAAAAGCAGCAGCACTAATCATGAATTAACTTGAATCAATATTATTTATTTTTTATATTACAGTATACCATGGTTCTAATTTAAGAAAATTAGAAATTGTAGGTTCAAATTTAAGAAAAGATCCAAGATGATGTTGGAACAGAATTCAAGGAACAAGGATGCCTGGAAGAGGGAGTCACCATCACTAGACTGCCAGTATTTATACTACCTTCTGCAGATCGAATCGCATTAAAAAAATATGAAAGAAATCATTCAACCAAAAGACATCAACACTTGTAATCATTTCATGCTGAAGCACTGTATTTCTATCAAACATGGGGACTTTGGAAAGAACTGAAAGGTCCTTTACAGAATAATTCAGGTTTGTCACAAGGATGTTTGCCACAAACAAGCACAAGTGAAAGCTCAGTGAGGAGCTAGGAGGCATTAACAGAATAACAGTGCAAGGCATCCTTGCGGTGAAGGAAAAGGCTCAGCTGAATCCAAAATACAAACAAAAGCTGACCAGCTATAACCACCACAGTTCAAACCCCAGAAGCCAACCACAAACAGAAGGGGCTCTGCAGCTAAATGGTTCCAAGTCTTCATTGGCTGAATGTGGAAAATATCAGAAAACCACGAGTTCATATTTGAGACTGCTGAACGTTCCTAGAGAGCTTTTAGGAACCTGTAGATGTTTCTGTACAAGCTGCTACTGAGCTGCAGTTAAAATTACCGTTTCTAGAGTAGTGTTAGCCTGGGTTAAGAAACCATTGTCCTCTGCTCAAGGCATACTACCTCTCCTTAGACATATCATAAGCTCACCCCTGGCTCTGTAGAGGTCCCAAGGTCCTACTGCATGCAGCTTGAAGAGCCAATTATCTGGAAGAAAAATAGAATCTCTGGAGGGAAACCCACTACCACTTCTATATAGTAGGTATGTCTCATGGCACCTCTTCACAACAGGCAACGCAGATGGCAATGCTGTTTCATCAACAGGGTAAAGCCACCACTAAAAAAAGAACAAGTTTTTTTCTGAAACGAATGAAAGACAGGTTTTGCACTGATCAGCAAAGACTGCAATAATTACCATGAGCTGTACTGGGGCTTGTACTGAAAAGGTTGCACAGTTCTTTCCAGTGAAGAATGAATTCTCACATATAAACCAGCATGCACAAGCTGTAGGGCATAAGATATAATTATAGCATCGCTTCTAAGGAAAAAAAAAAATGCCTTGAAACTTTTTTTTGGTAGCAAATAGGAAGCTGTATGATGATTTTTGCAGCATCAGGCAGGGAGTACTAACCGCTCATATGCACCACTTAATTCTTTTTAGCAAATTAAATGATGCTAATGTCATAAAAAATTATTCACCTTGAGAGGTTAGTTAAATATATTACTAGCAACATATTATTTTCTCCTTTATTTTAAGAAAATATAAAACTTCACTGTAAATACCTTTTTTATTTTTCCCCTATGATCAATGACAGCTCAAAAACATGGATTAACAAAATGCTTTTCGTATTATCCATTAAATTAAGTCTAAGTAAATGACAATTTATATTCTACTTGATTACTTTCAGGACAGCTATGGAACTGCATCTGGAATTTCTGAAAACTATAGGAAAGGTATTCTCTTGATTGGGTTGAACCCTGCAGCAATAATAACACTTAAATTAACTTCATGAGATTGACGCTGTTAAAGAATGACTGATTTCTTCCAGATAACTGTCTAGTTGATCTATAGCCTAATGCAACAAAGATGTTAAAATGTTTAAAGTGTTTTAGTTTTCTTTTTTTCTATTTCAAAGAAGTTAAGAAAGGAAGCACAAAACCTATTGCAATGCTCTGCTTCCAGAACATGTAGTGACAGGAAAAGGGGGAATGGCTTCAAGCTAGAAGAGGGTAGATTTAAATTAGACATTAGGAAGAAGTTCTTCAGTATGAGGGTGGTGAGGCGCTGGCACAGGTTGTCCACAGAAGCTGTGGCTGTCCTGTCCCTGGCAGTTTTCAAGGCCAGGTTGAAGGAGGCTTTGAGCAACTGGGTCTAGTGGGAGGTGTCCCTGCCCATGACAGGGGGTTGGAACTGGATGAGCTTTAAGGTCCCTTCCAACACAAACCAGTCTGTGATTCCATGAACTGCTGGAAAACTTCTGCCACTGAGGTAGGAAGAGCATTCAACAGTAGTACCTGCAGATAGCTTTAGCTCACTCAGTAAAATCAGATTACTAAAAAAAAACCAAAAAAAACCCCATGATATGAAGTTCCCTGAAAAATTAAGCAATTCTGACTGAACACACAGGGCTGCACATGGCACCTACGCCCCTTTTCACCAAAATATGGGAAGAGGAATACTTTTTCTTTATAATATCAGTAGAAACAAACACACACATATAAAAAACCCCAAACCAAAAATCCAGGAGAGTTAAACTTCACGTTTCAATCTCAGGAATCAATAGTTTCATTTGCCAGTAACATTACTGAAAATTATTAGCTTACCCAAACAAGCATCCATTCCATATTTTCTACTGGAAAATTAGAAACTTTTGCATGATTTCCTACCAGGAGATTCGAGTTGTGGAGGTACAACGAGGAAGAGGATGGCTCTTTGTCCTGGGTTCTGAACCCAGGACACTCTTTCACTAAACACTAAACACTAAACACTAAACACGCAAACATAGACACACTATCCCCTACACAGAAGATGGAGAGGTAGGACTTGGTGCCGTGCTCACCATCTCCTGTCTAAAGGCATCAGAAAACTAGAATAATTATATGAACCACTGGAAACAAGTCCCTGTTCAGTCTCACACCTGACCTCAGTTTCAAAATCAATTTTTCATCAGTATTGAGCAGACGAATGAACACTGCAGTGTTCAGATTCTCATTATTTAAAAGTGCTTCAGAGCAGTTAAAAAATAATAAATTACAATCCTAAGGGAATTCAAGTGCGGAAGACTCTGCCCATCACTTTTTTCTTGCCTTCCAGCAATGAAGTGCTGCTGTGTGAACGTAGCACTTGAAGCATCAGTTCCAGCTGTATTTTAACTAAAAATACTTGCATTTCATAATAAATATCTACAGGATGCAGTGAAGCTAGCTGCTAATTTCTTATCTAACGTATCTTTCCCTCCAGCTTCTCAGAGACTGCTATTGCTGCTAAGGTCCCCATCTCCATAGTTCTCAAAACTAAACGTAACACTCATGCTGACAAGTGTCAATTCTGGGCTAAATAAAACTATCAGTAACAGAGATGGAAGTGTTTCAGTGAAGAGTGCTGAAGGGAAGAAGAGCAGATTATTTGCTTAGATAATAGAGATATAAACACATGGAGCAACTCACCTATGTTCACTCTGAGCAGAGTTACAGGACAAGGGGAGATTCAATTAGAATGAAAAGCAATCAATCCAGACCAAGATTTCAAGAAACAGCATAATTACCAGCTAAGTGGACTAAGTAGAAATTTCCTGTACGCTTATCATGTATCTTTACATTATCATTATGTGTATCTACCTTGGAGTGAAGATGCATTGTCTTTTCTCCTGAATTATCTATATTATACATGGGAGCACTGCTTTCATGTTACCAAAGCAGAAAACACAACTTGGAGGTTGTGTGGCGAGAAAAGTGGTACTAAAACTGTAAATACCAACATTTTAAAGCTAACACTTCTTACTGTGAGCTGATGCAGAAACTTTTTACACCACAGGTTTTTTTAAATGCAATGCATTTATGTAAAATCACAGACCATTTCAGAAGTGTATCTGCACTGAAAGAAAAAGTACCAGAGTATGTCAGATTCCCTATCCACATCTGTCGCAACAAACGCTTCCCAGTAGGTCATCTCTTAAGTGTAACACAGTATTTATGTACATGCAAAATTAAACTGACAATGAAATTGCACATTTATAATTGTAATTTTCATCATGCCCTCTTCCTTTTTGCAACTGAACTGTTTACATTTCTCTTTCTTTCCATCTTAGAATTTTTGACTGTAAAACCTTCACACTGAGATTTGTTCCTAAGAAAACAGTGTGTTTTGCTTCCCAGAGCCTGAAATCTGGGCACAACTCAACTGTAATTTCCAAGTCATGTTACTTCATAATTCTACCTGAAACTAAGTTGGAGTAGTGAGCAGATTCCTCTTACCTGTTTGTGAGCATGATCATAAGAGTTAATGTGATTGTCAAACTCCTGGTGTTTATAGTACTGCTTGTCACAAAGTTCACAGTAGAAGTTGGCTTTAAGATCTTCCAGAGCTTTTGCTATCGTGTTTTTCTTTTCAGCATAATCCTGGAAGGGGATAGGAAAAAGGAATTTTAGTTTTGCCTTTGATGCTGCAAATGGATTTTGTGCTCTGAAGTTAATCATATTTGTCAATATTTACACACCTCTGTAACTAAAAGCCTTCACTATTTGCTGTGTTACACTGCACATATTTACTGTATCTGCTGGGAGGTTGAAGATTTGCACTCTCCAATTTGCTATACAGTTGCCATCTCCCCATACAGGCTCTGTTAGAGGCTAGAAGCATTTTCCCAGATTCTGTCTGCATACAAATATTTATCATGCTGAGGCTATTTTTGAGGTAATTTCTATTCAAGACCTGCTAGGTAATACATCCAAACAGAATAAGCATGAAGATACAAACTGCATTAAATTAGTTCTTAGGCTTTTACAAGAAAGTGCATATACTAAAAAGAAAACAGAATTCAAGGAACCATCCTGGGTCCTTCTTGAACCCGTGGAGACATGAAAACCTGAGGAACACTTTCAAAGCTGAGACATAATAAGTATCTTCATCACTTTGTCATCAAGTATTAGAAGGACATACAACTCCATTTACCATACATTAGCAAAAGCATCACAACCTTGCTTATCGTTTTGAGCTAATTACATAAAAGTAATATATATTAATTACCTAAATACACTGATGATAACATGGCCTGTTCTGAAAGACTGTGGAAATGGTCTGTCATCTCAAATTAGTTTAATATCAGTTAAACACTGAACATGTATAACTTTAGTGCAACAACCCCTGCTTTTGATGAGTCTGTCTGGGACAGAATCACACCCTCAAACCCTAAATGCAGGAAATACTGTTTAAGAAGATAACACCCCTTTGACTTGTTTCACAAAATTTCATTGCTGCAAGCACTTTGGAACTGACCCCAAATTCTCCTTGTTTCTGTCTTCTTCCTTGTTCAGTTAGATTAAGATAAAATATGAACTCATAATCAGAACACTCAAAACTGAGATAATTTTGGGAAAAAAAGTCCCTATTTGCTAGAAGTTTTCAGAGCTTAGGACTAGTACACTTCCAATATATTCTAGGGAGTTTAACATGGAAAATTCAAGTTTATCAGCTTAGAATGTTTGCAGAACAATGATGTCTGTTAAAAGAAAAAGAGGTATCAATTAGAATTATATTCATCAATTAGAATTATATCAATTCAATATATCAATATATCAATATATCAATTAGAATTATATCCACAAAGCATTCATTTAAAATAGCACAGAGAGACCCTAAGGAGATACACACCCTTTAAACACTTTTAAAGTAATTTTTATAGTCTACAAAGCGATGCCACATGGATTTTTTTAAAACACACAAAAATCTGGATTTTGGTTGATTACCAGAACTCTGAAATATTATATATGACCTCTGTGAAGGACAAGAGCAAATGTGATGTATTCTAAGACAAGAACAGTGAATATTATTTTTTCTTTATATAAAACATCTCACACCATGCTGCTGGTTAATCCTCAAGCAAAACTTTGCAAGACTTACTAATGTAGCATAATGCCTTAAATAAAGTTACTTAACTTCACTGGTGTTCCTCTTGACATAAAGCACCATTTTGGAAGCAATATACTTATTATATAGCAGAACCTAACCTGAACACAAACATATTTGACATGCCAATGCATTCTAATGGAGCAGAGACAGTGAAACCCCAAGAACAACTTTACTGCAAAGTAATAAAATCTTATCATTATCTTGGGATTTCTACCACTAAAATCCTTCAGCTATAGGGCTTTTAGGAGTAGGCTCATTTTACATTACATTATTACATCACAGTTTCAGAGGCAAGTCATCACATAATCTAAATTAGACACAAATAAGGAGGATGAAATATAATAAATAATGTAGCTTGATCATGCATGGGCAAGGGGAAAACCAGGACTTTTAAATAACAAGAACCAAAAGTATTTGAGCTTAGGAACAAATGAATGGTTGTATTGGACCAGATGAACCTTTCAAACCTGCATAAGATTTTATTCTGTAGACCTAAGAGAAGTGACTTGACTTGCTTTGCAGCTGCGTTCTGCTAGTTTCAGTTGCTGCATACTGGAAAAGGTCATTAACACCCACTTTTTATTCCCTTTAACTGACTCATTCATAATTACATACACCCCCTATCACACTGTCTCTTTGGTATCTCTGTCTGAATGATATAGTTCTGGTTCATTCAGGCATTCCTTATATCAAGGCCACTGATCACCTCTGCTTGTTCTTTTCACAGCCTCCCAAAGAAGACATGATAACACAATATTCTATGGTGCCATGCAATAATATGTTAATATTCTCTATTTTGTACCTTATTCCTTTTTGTACTAAGTCTTAACATAGGAATTGTTTAAAATCACAATAAAGCAAAATCAACATTTTTATAGAACTCCTTTATCACATGTATCTTTTGCTGCTGCATAATATTTTGATGGCAGGAGATGTTTTTTTCCAACTACTAAACTTCACCTGACTTCAGAAACTTTATATTTCCTTAGTGGCACAAAGGCCACTAACAAACCTTATGGATAAGGTTTTGGCTTTGGGATCTAAGCAAGGGCAATAGCAATAGCATTTACTTGTGGCAGTGTAGCATTTAATAGCATTTCATTGTGGCAGTGTAGTATTGATCTTGTCAAGAATGTATCCACAGCAAAAATTTCTAAAGAAATAGTAGCAGAAGTGTGTATTTTTCACAAAATTTTGCATTGTACTGCACTTCAACCAATCATGCAAAACCAAACAGTTTCTTCATGTTAGCCCCTAAGACCACCAGATGAGCTGGAACAATTCTAATTTTTATCTTGTGGGAAAAGATACTGAATCACTTCTCCCACCGTCTTTGTTACTCTGTTCTAAAACTTCAGCTTACTGCATAGCACATGTATGCATTAAAAAAAAAACTTTAATAATACCCTTAAAGGAGGGTCTTCAAGAGATTCCCTGCAGCCATCTTCTGGGCTGACCTGGGATTGAAGATAAAGTCCTGTTGCTGGTTGCCATCAGAAGAGGAGGAAAAACTGATTTCAAGGATGAACAGTGAATGGAAATGGGAGAACACAGGCTGCTGCTTTCCTGCCTGCTAGGCTATTTCTATCAATTTTGCAGGGAGGACCACCTTGGAAAAGGAGGATTTATCAATTTTGATGAGGGATAACTGTGCAAAAACTGACAGTAAAAAATTACAGTCCCTGGACCTTGATAGTACTGGGCAATGGACTGCAGATGAAACTGCAGAAACTTACTGGAGAAGAATATTCCTGGAGTAAAGTACGAGTGAAAAAAATCACTTAAACTGGTTAAGTATGATCAAGCTTAGTCTCAATTTCATAAAGATTTGCAAACCATCCTGGAAGTTTTAAAAGAACTTTGAATTACCATTCAGCTTGGTAATGAAACTCGGAACTGAGTGTCACTTAGTTTCATTACTTTTTCCTGAAAGGCTTATTATCTGAAAGTCCACAGCTAATCTCCATAATTTATATGAAAGATCTCTAATAAGTGATCACATCTATCAGTTGGCTTTATTTCTCTAAATCCATCTTCTCCATCCTCCAAAGCTTTAAGCCTGGGAAAATGCCAGCGCAAACATCTGATAAACTGGAACAAGAGAGGGCTTCACCTGCAGAGGGGGTACCTGTCACTGACTAGACTGGACTTTCTCCTCCCAGTATATGAGAGAAAAAGAAAGAAGGAAACAGAAACATTAAACCCTTGGCACAGATGACTGGAGAGGGTTGTCTGTATGCCTCAATCTAGTGGATATTTTCATGGAGTGCACTTTATGCTCATACTTCTACTGTCTGCAGAAAGGCCAGCTAGAAAAAAACAAGTAGGAATATGAGATTAGAATACATTATCTACTCCATGTTGATTGCCAGTGTGAATATTCTTACTTGACAAAAAATGTGAGAAGTAAGCTATTTTGCATTTACTGTAGACTTAAAAGGGTCAGGCCTGCAGTCATTGCAAAGTAAAATGTGTTACAGAAATAAATCACTTCTTCCAGATAATTTATCCCAGAGAGGATTAGACTGTTGTGGTCTGATCCTCCGGATTAGATCCCTTTAGACCTGACAGATGTTCCAGTGAAACCTTGTTTCACAAAAAGCATTTAAAGCATTTTTTTTTCTGTTCCAAAAACCCCCCAAAAACCCAAACAAAAAAAAAACCACCCACCAAAACCCCACCTGACCCCCCTCAAAAATATATTCTGAACATTGTCAAAAACTTCATACTGACTGTACTTACAGAAAAGGATTTGTCTAAAAATATGCTGTTACCAAAAAAGAAAGAAAAAAAACATTATAAACCCCAAACCAAACAAGCCGGGAAAGAATTAGCCATCACTTAAGAGCACCCTTCTCTACAGTCAATTAACTGTGATACCTGTGGACATAATTTACAATAGGTTCCTTAATTTCTGGTATATTTACAGTTATTATAAAAACAGTCCAAAGAAGCAGATTTCACTGAACAAAATGTGCAATTTACAAACATCTCCGCTATTACCCATCTTGGTATTACCTGGCATATATAACTTTTTTTATCATCTTCATATATCACTTTTTTTCTCATGTAAGTGGTCTATGCAATATCCACTGGTGCACTTGAAGGAATAAATGAAAAATAGAACACATTAATAATACTAATGCAGTCTAGTACCAAATCTAATTATTTATAAGGTTCTTGTCCTTATCAGGGCAGTGAGAACAAAGCAAAAGGCAATTAGATACACTGATCAAATTACTCATCGATCTTAACAAATTCATTTCTAGGGAGTGGATAGTGAGTTTCAGTCTAATATCAAGGAGACTGGCTGGGAAAATAAATACCAAGAATACTGTCATACCTTTTTGATTACTATATTTGAAACTTTTGCATTAGCTGTGAGATGTGGCAGCAGCCTAAAATGTACAAGGCCATAAACATCAGATACTATACCCTTAATTTCTTCATCCCTTCTGACATTCTCCTTCCCGGGAAAGGAGCTTTATCCTCAGCAAGGATCCTAGCATTTCACTGCACTGGGTGAGAATAGGCCAAGGAAGTAGTGGTACCCTGAAGAACCCTACATTAATTGAACATTAGAGGCTGAAAAACACCCACCTTCCTTTCTTTTCTCTTTAAGATTACCCACAGACAACTAGTTCCAATCAAAACCACTTATTACATACAAGACAGCTCATCAGTATTCTGCTATGTGCGTACTTGAAAACGCTATCGAAGACATGCAAATTATTATAAAAATGGTTTCTCAGCTTCCTGATAAACACACAGACAGTATTTCACATTCAGATAAACACCATAATATTAGGATAAATAACACAGTGAAATTAGAAAGAAATAGTAAAATTTATTCCAATTAGTGCTGTCTGCTTCCTAATGCCATCCCCATTTTTTTTCAACACCAAATTTGTTAACAATACATCTCCTGATGCAAACAGCTGAATTTTGCACCCCTCTGCACTAAATGGAGTGAGACAGGAGTGAGGAGGAAGAAAGCTGAACTCAGTGGAGAGCAAAGCAATGCAGAACTGTGTCCTGCGATGTTAAGACTGAATTAACTTGAAAGGAAGCTTATGATGAGACAGCAATTTGTTATCAGATTTGTCTTTCTCAGTAAGTTACTTAAAGTACTTATGCTGTATAATTACTTTTAACTTGATTGGGGGTTTCTGCCATTAAAACTAACATGTGCATAGGTCTGCAGAACTCTGTTTATTCTAGTGCTTTAAAACCTACTTTAGGGCTCATTTGGAGAGCTTTAAACTAGATTCGAAGGGGGATGGGCTTGTAGCTGGGCTTGCCCCAGTGGGGCAGCGCTCCAGAATTAATGAAGACTGGGAGGCCTCCTACAATCCTAGGGTGAAATCGGTGTGCTCAGCTCGCTCCCTGAAATGCCTGTACACCAATGCGCGCAGCATGGGGAATAAGCAGGAGGAGTTGGAAACCTGTGTTAAGTCAGGAGATTATGATCTGGTGGCAATTACAGAGACGTGGTGGGACAGCTCACATGACTGGAATATAGTCATGGAGGGCTATGTCCTTTTCAGAAAAGACAGGCCAGCCAGGCGGGGTGGTGGGGTTGCTCTTTATGTGCGGGAGGAACTACAGTGCACCGAGTTCTGTCCAGGGACAGATGACGAGCGAGTTGAGAGTCTGTGGGTGAGAATTAAGGGGCAGGCTGGCAGGGGGGATACTGTTGTAGGTGTCTGTTACAGACCACCGGATCAGGGTGAGGAAGTTGACGAGGCCTTCTACAGGCACCTGAGAGCGGCCTCACAGTCACAGGCCGTGGTCGTCGTGGGGGATTTTAACTTCCCTGATGTTTGCTGGAAGGACCACTTGGCAACCCAGCCACGGTCCAGGAGGTTCCTCCAGTGTATGGATGATAACTTCCTCCTGCAAATGGTGGATGAGCCGACCAGGAGAGGAGCGCTGCTGGATCTCATCCTCACTAACAAGGAGGATCTGGTTGAAGCAGTAAGGGTTGAGGGCTGCCTTGGTTGCAGCGACCACGAGATAGTGGAGTTCAGGATCTTGTGTGGCAGGACTAGTAGAATACCAAGTAGAATTGCAACCCTGGATTTTAGCAGGGCAAACTTTGGACTTTTCAAGCATTTGCTAGGGGAGATCCCATGGGCAAGGCTGCTTGAAGGTAAAGGGGCCCAAGATAGTTGGTTGGCATTCAAGGATTGCTTTTTCCGTGCTCAAGATCGGAGCATCCCGACACGTAGGAAGTCAAGGAAGAGGGCCAAGAGACCTGCGTGGCTAAATAGGGAACTGCTGGGTATGCTCAAGTGGAAGAGGAGAGTTTACAGGTCATGGAAGGAGGGGCTGGCCACTTGGGAGGAATACAGGGCTGCTGCTAGAGGATGTAGGAAGGCAGCTAGGAGGACTAAGGCATCCTTAGAATTAAACCTGGCAAGAAGGGTCAAGGACAGCAAAAAGAGCTTTTTCAAATACATGGCAGACAAAACTAACACCAGAGGCAATGTAGGCCCACTGATGAACGGGATGGGTGCCCTGGTGACAGAAGATACAGAGATGGCAGAGTTACTGGATGCCTTCTTTGTCTCTGTCTACTCTGCTGCAGGCAGTCCTGAAGAGCCCTGTACCCCTGAGACCTTAGATGAAGTCAGGTCGACGGAGCGGTTTGCCTTAGTCGATGAGGAATGGGTTAGAGACCAGTTGAGCAATCTGGACATCCATAAATCCATGGGTCCAGATGGGATGCACCCACGGGTGCTGAGGGAACTGGCGGAAGTCATTGCTAGACCACTCTCCATCATCTTTACCAAGTCTTGGGAAACGGGAGAGGTGCCTGAGGACTGGAGGAAAGCAAATGTCACTCCAGTCTTCAAAAAGGGCAAGGAGGACCCGGGTAACTATAGACCGGTCAGCCTCACCTCCATCCCTGGGAAAGTGATGGAACACCTTATCCTTGGTACCATCTTAAGGCATATCAAGGATAAGAAGGTTATGAGGGGCAGTCAACATGGCTTCACCAGGGGGAAATCATGTTTGACCAATCTCTTAGCCTTTTATGAGGAAATAACACGGTGGATGGATGATGGCAGAGCGGTGGATGTGGTCTACCTTGACTTCAGCAAAGCATTTGACACAGTCTCCCACAGCATCCTCGCGGCTAAAATGAGGAAGTGTGGACTGGATGATCAGGTAGTGAGGTGGACTGCGAACTGGCTGAAGGAGAGAAGCCAGAGAGTTGTAGTCTATAGGGCTGAGTCTAGTTGGAGGCCTGTAACTAGTGGAGTGCCTCAAGGGTCAGTACTGGGACCGGTATTATTTAATATATTCATCAATGATTTAGATGAGGGAATTGAGTGTACTATCAGCAAGTTTGCTGATGACACTAAGCTGGGAGGAGTGGCTGATACGCCAGAAGGCTGTGCTGCCATCCAGCGAGACCTGGATAGGCTGGAGAGTTGGGCAGGGAGTAACTTGATGAAATATAACAAGGGAAAGTGTAGAGTCCTGCATCTGGGCAGGAACAACCCCAGGTTCCAGTATAGGTTGGGGAACGACCTGTTAGAGAGCAGTGTAGGGGAGAGGGACCTGGGGGTCCTAGTGGACGACAGGATGACCATGAGCCAACACTGTGCCCTTGTGGCTAAGAAGGCCAATGGCATCCTGGGGTGTATTAGAAGGGGGTGGTTAGTAGGTCGAGAGAGGTCCTCCTTCCCCTCTACTCTGCCCTGGTGAGACCGCATCTGGAATATTATGTCCAGTTCTGGGCCCCTCAGTTCAAGAAGGACAGGGAGCTGCTGGAGAGAGTCCAGCGCAGGGCAACGAAGATGATTAAGGGAGTGGAACATCTCCCTTATGAGGAAAGACTGAGGGAGCTGGGTCTCTATAGTTTGGAGAAGAGGAGACTGAGGGGTGACCTTATAAGTGTCTATAAATATATAAAGGGGGAGTGTCACGAGGACGGAGCCAGGCTCTACTCAGTGGCAAACAATGATAGGACAAGGGGTAATGGGTACAAACTGGAACACAAGAGGTTCCACTTAAACTTGAGAAGAAACTTCTTCTCAGTGAGGGTGACGGAACACTGGAACAGGCTGCCCAGGGAGGTTGTGGAGTCTCCTTCCCTGGAGACATTCAAAACCCGCCTGGACGCATTCCTGTGTAACATTATCTAGGTGTTCCTGCTCCGGCAGGGGGATTGGACTAGATGATCTTTCGAGGTCCCTTCCAATCTCTAACATACTGTGATACTGTGATACTTCAAGGCAGGGCATGCACTTACAAGATGACAGTCCTGGCAACAAATTTTTGATTGGGTATTAGTATTAAAAGGAGTAATTCTCATCACTGCTTGTGAAAAAGCTCAGGTCTGGTCATAACAGAGAAAAAATTACTTACCCGATCTCTACCACTTTTGATGTACAACCTGAAGGTGATTTTGCAGTGGCAAAGAAAGAAGAAAGAAGATTTGACCCTAGATAATATCTTCCTCACTGAATGTTCATCAGTGTTTGATGATAATCAAGGGAAAAAAGAGCCTGGTAGTAATCTTCTTTACTCTTCTACATTAAGTTGTCCAATCAAACACTTCAATTAGATCAGAGTTTTGATTCCAAAACATCCCGGGGTTGATTTTTGGTGTTTAATTTCCTTATAACAGACATGTAGAAATCCAAAATTTTCATGGCTACTTAATGTAATTTAATTGACATGTAAATGTCTAACATAATTAGACTCTTTGAGAAAATCAAGTTTTTCCTCCCAGCAACACACTAAACTAAATGAAGTGCCTTTTAACCGTGCAGAACTTGCAGCTCCAGAGATGGAGTGAAAATCCCTCTTGGGCATGAAAACCAAATGCTGGAACAGACGTCAGTGTTCATCCCCGACAGCCTGCCACCCAAGGGGTATGACCACTTTTTTCATGCAACCTGTCAGGACCGCAGGAAAGGAAAGGACAGGACAAGGGCAAGTTGTTTATTTACTTCACCTCAGGTTAAGCGATTGCCAACTGATCAGTTGCTATTAATTTGCATTAAAAAGTTGCCATAGAGCTCTTCAAGCTTTAAATCATTGGTGAAGTTAATTTTGGGTCTAGTAAAAATCAGCAGTAAACTTGGCTGGGCATCAGGGAAACAGAAAACCAGTCCTCATCTGAATAAATACATTTAATTTTTAACATAGTATTGATCTATGGGACAACTTATTTACACAGGAAAATGTGCATACCTCTATTTTCAGCATGAGAGTTCTTGGTGATTCAGTTTCTCTAGCTTTGGCTGCTGTGCTTGACTGTACTATTTTTTTTTTCTGCAAGGTTTTTACGTGATCATCTATAGCAATTTTTTTTTCTAAGTTTCAAAACACTTTTTCTTCTATTTTTGTATTTCTGCTTCTATTTTTTCCAAACATTTTTCTTTTTTAAGGAAAATAAAAGGGAACGTAATAATCTTTGATTTGAAATAAAGATGGTTTTGTCTCACTTCATTCCTCTCAAGGCCACAGCTTCTCCATGACCAGTTAAAATTGCAATTTGTTTCAAACAAATCTGAAAATTTGTTACTTAAATAAAAACCACCATCTCAAAAATGTGAGCAATGTATTTGCCCTATTGAGGAAGTTTCAAGCTGCACTTTAAATTCAATAGGTCCATTGTGCTTTTACAGTTAGGTTCATTAGAAGCAGGGTGCTACTGAACTGTGTGGTGCCTGCTACAGGAAGTGATCCTGGAATCCCCACTGCTAGGTCAGTGACTTTTGTTTACAGACCCTTTTACTGATTCCATTTTACTATGGATTTCCAGACCATTAAACCTTTTAATGCAAATTTACTAGCTTTTAATAGCTTCAGGAACACATCATGACTAGCC
This sequence comes from Pezoporus wallicus, assembly GCF_028554395.1. Lineage (NCBI taxonomy): Eukaryota > Metazoa > Chordata > Aves > Psittaciformes > Psittacidae > Pezoporus > Pezoporus wallicus. Next base: position 380,523 of record NW_026640748.1, read on the forward strand.
TTACATTATCTGCTTTGAAGTTATGTGCCACAAGCAGTTAAATACCCAGCCACTGAAGAAGAGACATTAGAAATAGGCCAGGTCTGAAATCCTCTTAGGCAGGTTTGTATGCCTGCCCAGTAAGTCCTGGACGCAGGTAGGAAACAATTGCAGCTGCAGACTAGAAGAACAGTCAATTCTGATATGTAGCTGATGGTCTGTATCAGATTATCCTGCTGTAAAGAAGTATCGTCTACATAGACATTTGGTTACTAAATGGACATATTCTGTAGGGCTGGACCAATGCACTTTTAGTTAAAAGAACCCACCATTACTACAAAAAACCCCAAACCCACTGGGAATTACTCTCCTGAGCTCCTTCAGTAGATAAATTGTGAACATGTACAAGCTTAAGATTTGTATCATGATGCAATATAATGCAGTAAAATATTTATTTTCCTAAAACTAATCCTCAGTATTACCAGTCAGAAGACCATCTGAACACACACAGAAAAAGTCTTTTTAAAAAAGCATAATTCCTTTTGGCATCTTTAAATAATGCAAATAAACCTTTTTACTCGGAAGCCCAGAGAAAAGGTTTGTCCTAATGGGAAATGGAATTAAGTTTAAATTTGCCACAGAGGAAACTTCTTGAAAAAGATCCTTCTAAAAATTTCTTCTTCCTCACAAGCAGTAATCAAGTGTGATCAGCCTAAGTGAAATGACAGTCACACTACCTAGACAAACAGAAATGAGACTATACGAACAGTGCTTTGTAAACACACACAGAGGTTTTGAAGATCCTGTTTTTTCATTTTGGAGATTGGTTTGTATGCTGCCAACGTGAGCTGAGTCCCTCAGGAGTCCTGATTTACTTTGGCAGATATGTGACTTTATTGCAGTCTTAAATCCAGACACAGCATCTTTAAGATAAATAAAGTAATCGATGACCCATGGAAAGTATCTTTTTTCCAATTACTTTCAATGATATTTTTCTTATTTTTTTTATTTGTGTGAGAAACAAATGGCAGATGGAGCATTTATCATTGCTATGACACTCAGATATAGAAAAAGTTATTTGAATAGATGCAATTCATAAGAACAGCTACTTTATGTGAATGATAATACTTAAGTTTTGAAGACTTTAGTCCATAAAGCCACATAATTGATTGTCCTGGGTTTAGCAGTAGCAGTCATTTTTCCCCTTCTTAGTAGCTGGTACAGTGCTGTCTTTTTGACTTTCAGCCTGGGAACAATGCTGATAACACTGATGTTTTTAGTTGTTGTTCAGCAATATTTACTCTGACCAAGAACTTTTCAGTCTCATGCTCTGCCAAGGAGGAGGGTAAGCCAGGAGGAAGCAGAGATGGGACACCTGACCCAAAGTAGCCAAAGGGGTATTCCATACCACAGCATGTCATGCCCTGTATAGAAACTGGGGGCAGTTACCCAGGAGGGATAGATCGCTGCTCAGGTCAGGCTGGCTATTGGTCGGTGGATGGTGAGTGGTTGTATTCTCTTCCCTTGTTACTTCCCTTATCATTATTATTATTGGTGGTAACAGTAGTGGTATTTTATTATACCTTAGTTACTGGAGTGTTCTTATCTCAACCTGTGGGAGTTGCATTCTTTTGATTTTCCTCCCCATCCCTTCGGAAGCGGAGGGAGGAAGAAAGGAAGGAGGGAGTGAGCGAGAGGCTGTGTGGTTCTGAGTTACCAGCTGGGCTTAAACCAAGACACTGATGGTCAATAATTTCAATAAAAAGGACAGTCAGAGGAAGCTTAATAAAAATACCACTTAAGGCTCCTAAGTGCATAGAAGCCCGGTTATAACTTCACCTCTTGTCCAGAGAGGAAAAGGAAAGATTTCTGTTGATCCGATACTTTTCACTCTTGTGTTGGAAAATGAGCAGAAAATGAAGGACCGTGGTACAGGCATGTCTCAAGATAGACTGCTGGGCAAATGCTTCTGAGACTGAGAGTGTCAAATATTGAAAAGGCTTGAGAAAGTAGTTTTATCAATCTCTTTGCTGTTTGCCTACCTAGGCATGGTCAGTAACAGCCAGCAAGCAGGACAGCCAAACTTGAATGTCTTATGTCCAGTATCTGTACATGAGCTGATGGAAAATACCTAAAAATGACTGGCCATTACCTCTAATGATACTTCCAAGGACATTCTTAACAGCCAACAGGCTTGGGACTGTGACCGCACCATGCTGCTCGCATGCTGGCAGTACTGCGAGTGACACCTTGCGCTGCGAGATGAACGCACAAAGATGAAGCAATTACTCGGCACTGCCCATGATCATTAACTGTGTTCAAATTGATGCAGAGAAAATGAGCTGCGTCCACAAAATAATTAAAGTTTCCTCAAAAAACATCATACTTACAACTCACATGTTAGCACAGGCGATACATTTAGACTGATCCTTAGCCACACTATTCCACTTCTCTCCCTGTTCTGTCCTGTTTTATGCAAAGCAAATTTTTCTAAAACAATCCCTGAAGTTCAGCAAAAATGCAGAAAATGACATGTTGTCATGCTGTCAGCTAAAGAAATGGGGTTTTAAATCCATTTTCAATATACACTCACAAAAGCTCAGCACCAGACTAGAAAATGAGAGCTAACTGAAATTCGAGGGAATGTTTCTACCGATTTGTCTCACACTGCAGTTTTCAGTCCAGCTTTCAGGGAGGGAGATGCTACATCACAAGCCTGGTGTGAGCAGCACTAATGCACTTGTCCTGACTTTTCCTCAGTAACCCTTCAGGTCCCGTTTGAAACTGGAATGACAAGTATTCCACATATCCCACTCTCCATTCCTATTAGAGCAGTATCTATAAGTTCTCACTGTTTCATGGACTCTGAACAGAATATAAAAGACAGTTTGAGTCCCCACAAGCTGAAGTGGCATCTTACAGATACCTCCTCCTCAATGGTAAGGCTTCTGCTCTATCCCTAGCTACTCCTGCTTGGTGCCAGTACATGTGCTGCAGGAGTATGCAAGCTGATTGGAGTAAAAAATACTTCTTCAGAGGAAAAAAAATATGCTTAATTAAACACCAAATCAGTTCACATATCCAGTTAAGATATGTTCAGCTCCATCACTACCATGCCAGAACAAACAACAGGGTGGATGCAGAAGATGTGGAACAAGGGACAGAGCTGGTCAAGACCAATCAACTCCATCACAAGGGGAATCAAAGCTAATACCAAAAGCATAAGGTCCAAAAGAAATTAGTGCAACAAACAAAACTAAAACCAAAACCTCTTAATGTTGTGTACTCTGTCTGTTAAATGTGCACTTTTAGGTTTCCATAAAACTGTAGGCCCAAAGACCTTTTTTTAGTCTTCATGAAGAAATTGCTGCTCGTTTGTGAACAGCTCACCAGTGAGAGAAGCAGCATGACCTTGAGGCTCCAGGATCCTCTGATATAAGAAAAGCTTGGAAGGAGAAAATAATGGCACAGCACACTAGACAGAAATGTATACTGAGGAGATGCCAGGATTAATGGTGAGCTTAAGGCATTTGGTAAAAGAAACAGATTTTTTGCATATAAGTGCTGATTTTTTTTGAAGTCTTCACAGTCTTGGATTATCCAGTTCTTTCCTGGCCCTAAGCCATCCCTGCCCAGGCAAAAGTGTTCCCTTTTTGGCTCAAAGAACTCTAAACGCCTTAAGAAACAAACAACAGATAAATGTCCCACGCCACAGAAAGTGTTGGATGCACAACAGGCCTTTCCAGCAGGAATCATGGGTGGAATGCTTATACAGAATTAGCATTTCTGAACCTGTTAATCATTTTTTATAAAAAGCAACCCTATCTGCAGTATTGCTGATAGAGGAGTCAGATGAACAGGATTCCAGTTTAGCTGCAGTAAACTAATCAAGTTTAATATTGAAATAATATGGATACTTATGAATGAAACCAAAACTGATATTCCTGATACAGAGCTTAGCAAGGCCTACATAAAAAGCCTGATTCTTAAGTAGCAATGAGCATATATATATATCTGAGTATACATATATATATATACACATTTATATGCACATATATTCCCAAACCTTAAGAAGTCTTTGGATCTTGGACTTTGTTCTTAAACAAAGCAGAGCTCAGCCATCAACTACAGCAGTGTCCTGATTTTCTCTGGACTTGAGTTTCAAGCATGGAACCTACAAGATGTATGAGTAATATCCCCAGGCTGTGGTCCATCTTCCTCTTCCATTATATCCTCCATCACTGCAATATCCATAAACCCTTGAGATCTTTGCTTTGCTGTTAATAATGTCAATTACACTGAAATCAGGGCAAACCAGGCACAGCTACAGGTTGGGCAGAGAAGAGATTCAGAGCAGCCCTGCAGAGAAGAACTTGGGGGTGTTGCTTGATGAGAAACTTAACGTGAGCTGGCTTCAGTGTGAGCTTGAATCCCAGAAAGCCAACTGCATCCTGGGCTGCATCAAAAGAGGCATGACCAGCAGGTCAAAGGAGGTGATCCTGCCCCTCTACTCTGCTCTTGTGAGACCCCACTTGAAGTATTATGTACAGTTCTGGCATCCCCAAAATAAAAAGGACATGGAACTGTTGGAGCAAGTCCAGAGGAGGCCACAAGGATGATCAGTGGACTGGAGCACCTCCTGTATTAAGATAGGCTGAGAAAGTTGGGGCTGTTCAGCCCAGAGTAGAGAAGGCTGCGTGGAGATCTCATAGCAGCCTTCCAGTACCTGAAGGGGGACTACAAGGATGGGGGCGAGGGACTCCTCCTTAGGGACTATAGTGATAGGACAAGGGGTAATGGGTTAAAACTTAAAAAGGGGAGGTTTAGGTTAGATATAAGGAAGAAGTTCTTTACTGTGAGGGTGGTGGGGCACTGGAAAAGGTTGCCCAAGGAAGTTGTGAATGCTCCATCCCTGGCAGTGTTCAAGGCCAGGCTGGATGGAGTCTTGGGTGACATGACTTAGTGTGTGGTCACACACACATGGGCACAGGGGTTGGAACTAGATCTTAAGGTCCTTTCCAACCCTAATTATTCTACGATTCTATGAAATGGGCTTTCCATTTTAATGTACATTAACAAGTATACATACAGATCATAATAGCATAAACCTAGCTTTGGAAAGCAGACTTAAGATATTCTATCTAAAGTGCATACCTGTAGTAACCAAAATGGACTTGGGAAACTATCAAACTAGGTTCAGTCTTACAAAGAAATGACCCATAAACCCCAGGTAAAACCAGTGTTAGAAAAAAATGTCAGCACAGTTGAGAGCCTTAGCCTGAAGTCTAAACTTCAGGTAGTTTTAGTCCTGACCATACCAGACAATCAGGACTGTCTTTCTTGCTTTTGGCTTTTCTGACAAATTCCAAGGCGGCTAGTGAAAAAGAGTAGACAGGTGGTGAGAGCTAGTGATGGTAATGCTGGTCCCAGCACAGCTCACCCTGCTCGCCCACCAACATTCAGCCCTTCACTGTCTCTCAGTGAAGGCGCAGACAGCCCTTTTGGATCAATATTCCTGTGGGATCTTAAAATATATTAATAAAGCAAGGGTTTATCACACAGAAAAAACTACATACTAACATCTTATTTCTTAAAATTGTGTTAACGATTACTTGCAGTTTTCTTGTTTATTATTATTATTACATATTTATTTTATGTATTTTGGGCATCCAGTGGAAAAAAAAAAAATCAATTTATGCAAACTGAATTCCAGTATATGTTAAAATACCTCTTGATGATTAAGTTAAGTTAAATTCTTTTAACTTTTCCAGACAAGCAATTTGTTTCTTCCAAAGAGGGTGGAAGAGTACTCAGCAGAGGATGATCATGTTGAAGTTTTGTGTAGACATGCTGCCAGGAGGTGTTAAATGAAGACAAAGCACTTCGCTTTCTTCTTCCAATTTCATACACAACAATGCAGATGTAGCTTCTATATATGCATATTTTAACTGCTTAATTTTAACCAGTTGTTTTATCCAAGTTTTTTATGTATATTTTGATCCTTTTGTATGTCATAAAATTCACAAACCAAAGTTTAAAACTGCATGTTTAAATATACACATATGCATACACATTACATCTATAACAATAAAGGAAGTGGTAACATAATTTATCATCATTAACCTTGTTTTTATACACAGCTTTTCAATCTATTTTATCTATACAACCACATTCAATCAAGTACTGATGCCACCCCTGCATACAATAAGACTGTGCCAATAGAAAGGAGCTCAGTCAGCTCTCATATATGAGTCAGCAATTGTTCTGTGATATCTTTAATTTGTTACAAGCTAAATCCTCTTAAGCGTGCCTGATGGAATCTAAAAGGTCAGGCAGGAAAGTGACAGAAAAATCAATACTGACAACTTCTGTCAGCCTGCACAATCTATATAGCTCTTTCTAAGCTAAATTACTTCTTTCTAATCTTTCTGATATTTGACTGCTTGAATCTGGCTTCTGTAACATTAAGAAAAAAAAAAAAAAGAAAAAAAAGAAGGAATTACAATTGTGGTTTAACCCCAGCTGCAACGAAGCACCCCACAGCCGCTTGCTTACTTCCCTCCTGGTGGGATGGGGAGAAGAAGCAGAAAAAGGAAAAACCCACATGTTGAAATAAAAACAGTTTAATAATTTAAATAAAGTAAAATATATAAATATATAAATAAATAAAAATAGTTATCATAACGTAAAGGGAGACAAAAGAGGAAGAGAGATAAAACTCAAGAAATCCAAGTGATGCACAATACAGCAGCTCACCACCTGCTGACCCATACGCAGCCCAACCTGAGCAGATAGCAGTCCCTTCCACCTAACTCCCCCCAGTTTACATACTGAGCATGATGAGCTGCAGTATGGAATACCCCTTTGGCTAGTTTGTGTCAGGTGTCCTGTCTCTGCTCCCTCCTGTGTTCTTGTGCCCCTCCTCATGGCAGAGCATGAGACTGAAAAGACCTTGATCAAGGTAAATGCTACTGAGCAACAATGAAAACATTGGTGTGTTATCAGCACTATTCTCAAACTAAAGCCAAAACACAGCACTGCACTAGCTACTAGGAAGAAAATTAACTCTACCCCAGCTGAAACCAGGACAATTACTTTCCTGAAATTTGTTGCTTTTAGCAACAAAATTCAGAACAAAGCTAGTTCTTGGATGGGGTTTGTGCAGATACTCTTGTGACTGAAGTTCCATTTTTATACAGAGGCTGTCCAAAACCATGACAACTGACTGCACTCAGGTATCAACCAGAACACTTCTGAAGAAGGTTAGCCTAAAATTTGAAAGACAGATTAATAGTAGTTGGGCCCATTAGATTTTCTTACAGCTCTTTAAAAAGTACAGTTCCTCTATTCACATGCCCATAAGGGTTAATATCAAAATAGAGTGAAACAAAAATTCCAGAAGGCTTTAGATCAAGCTTTATAAAGAGTTTTCTTGCCTACTGCATTTTAAATTATGAATAAATACCAGCACAAATAATCAATAAATGCAACACGGAGGAAAACACTCATTTTTCAAGGAAGGGATTTTAATATGAAGCAAAGAAAAGGTCATTCTAATGTAAACCAGATTAAAAGAAAAATAAATTAAACATCCCTTTAACTCTGATATAAAAAAATTAACAATTCCTGCAGCTCTTAGCAATCTTCTCTTATAAAAAAGATGTCTTAACAACAATAACAGAGAAAAACAGATTTTATCAATCAGGAAATGACAATTTCTGTCCTTGAAAAGAAAGCTGAACATGCATAATCAATAATTAATGCTCAGCAGTATCCTGGTTTTATCTGGAGTCTTTCCTTAAGAATGTGAGATATGTCTGATGATTCTGTTATTTTTTCTGCATCCTAAATGTGTGAGGGTTTCCAAACTTTTTTTTTCAGGACTGTGCTCTTGTCATTTTAAAATTGGGTTTTCTAGCTCATAATCACAAGTGAGCAAGTGATGAATGTGGAAAAGTTGTGGTGGTGGCCATTGCTTTGGCTTTTTAAGATAATTCTGTTAAATGTTTTCAAACAAGCTATTTAATTATTTATACTTGTCCTTATTAAAAGAAAAACTCATTGGGCAACTTGATAGCACATCTCTCTTCATGGAAACATAAGCCTTCAACAACTGAAGCAAGCAGAAATGAAGATCAAGCCTGAAATACCAACATCTCATCATATAGAAAAGAGCCCTTCAAGCCCAGGACCAGTGATGCTCCCCAATACTAGCACCAACCAACCAATCACCTGGCCTCCAGGTCACAATCAAACCACCTTGTTGAGCAAATGCCTTTCCCGTAGGAATGGGAGCTGAGATTCCTAGCTGATACAATGCACACAAAGCCCACACATGATGGCATGACACACAGGTAATCTGCATATTTTCCCTGGCTAACTTGCATTAGGAGATACCAAGTATTCAAAAACCTTCACAAACTGAATCTGACACTTTTAAGAGGTTAGTGCTGATGGCACGTATATATATATATGCATATATAATTTCTACATATAGATTAATTTCATTTTGGAAATATCTTACCAAAAGATGTGGATCTAAAATTATTGCTGTGAATGACAGCTCCTGGAATAATTGTAGGAAGAAGTAAAAGTTTTCACTCCTTTCTCTTTCTTGGGCTCAGGTGTTCAACTCTACTTTAAATGGCAATTCAGCTGCTTTTAATTTTGACCTTGTAGGCTTAATTTTAAAGGCAACGAGAACATAACAATTTAATAGAAATTCATTGACCTTTTAAAAAGCTTTCCTACACCATTTTTCTCATAAACTGGTAAAATATTTACTAGCATGAAGCTTTTACTTTTTTCATTAACAAATATTTTCCCCGCTGTCTACTTGATTTGACTCATAATATCCTTTACTATATGCCACACAAATAATTATGAAATAAAGTATTTTTAAACTGCATTGAAAAGTAATAGAGTCACAATGAGAAATAGCAGGCAAAATAGTTCAAACAATAAGTGAAAATGCACATTCTGTTAATGTATATTTGAATGGCTATTTGCCTGGTCTCACAGCTCCCTGGTTTTAACACTGCTTGCTTCAGTCTTTATTCTGGGCAGCCAAAAATCCCAACAGATGTCACAGATCCCACACCCAAGTAAGCAACCCCAAGCAGCTCATCCACTATACCTGAGGGCCTAACCATGAATGAAGTAATATCTAATCACTTGCAAACAACTAGGCCACCACTTACGAGAAGACATCATAACTAGTCATGATAACAGGAATCTAGTAAAGCAAATAAATAATGCTGGGAGAAGTTATCAGCAGAAAGTCAGGACTCGGCTCATCTCCAAAGGTCCATAGCTAGTGCCCATGGCAAGCAAATATTGACCTTAATATTTTTTTTCCTATCCTCTTTTTTTCTCTGTATCATCTGAAATCATGAAACACAAGTTCAAGTATTCATCCCAAACACATCATCCAATTTGAGGCAGCAGGGTCAGGACTGTTCTTGAAGAAAGACTTAAATAACATTTGCTGTCCAACAGAACACAACATTTCCTTCTTCAGTTCAAAAACTTTCTTACATAGAAAAGCTTTCGTCTGGATTTTTTATATTGCTGTTTTGGTTTTGTTCTCTATCTCGGTGTCCTGGGTTCAGCTGTAGCAGTCATTTTTCTCCTTCTTAGTAGCTGGTGCAGTGCTGTGTTTTTGACTTTAGCCTGAGAACAATGCTGACAACATCAATGTTTTTAGTTGTTGCTAAGCAATGTTTACTCTGATCAAGGATTTTTTCAGTCTCATGCTCTACCAGTGAGGAGGGTCACAGGAAGCTGGGAGGAAGCAGAGACAGCACACCTGACCCAAAGTAGCCAAGGGGTATTCCATACCACAGCATGTCATGCCCAGTATAGAAACTTGAGGAAGTTACCCAGAAGGCTCAGATGGCTGCTCAGGTCTGGCTGAGTATGAGTTGGTGGGTGGTGATCAGTTGTATTTTCTCCCCTTGTTATTTCCCTTATCATTATTCTTACTGATGGTAGCAGTAGTAGATTTTATTATACCTTAGTTACTGGACTGTTCTTATCTCAACCTGTGAGAGTTACATTCTTTCCCCTCTGGGAGTGGGGGGAGGAAGAGGGGAGAGTGATTGAGCGGCTGCATGGTTCTGAGATAATGGCTGGGCTTAAACCATGACACTCTGGAATACTAAAATGATGTGTTAAAAAAATTCTCATTATATTACCCAATACAGTTACACTGATGAAATTTAGGCTTTCAAGTCTTGTTTTTTTTTTCCTCCAAATGCAATACACATATCTATGATATATATATCATATATACATCCCTGGCAGTGTTCAAGGCTAGGTTGGACAGAGCCTTGGGTGGCATGGTTTAGTGGGAGGTGTCCCTGCCCATGGCAGGGGAGTTGGAACTGGATGATCTTAAGGTCCTTTCCAACCCTAATTATTCTATGATTCTATGATTGTACATGTATGTATCTGTATCTCTGGGTTTTAATTTCTATGGTTTGTTTTTTTTTCTACACTCAAACAGGTTGACTTTCGGTGATGAATTTTTGAACAGAGGATCACTGCACAGGTGTGTATTTGTTAATGCCAGAAAAGACCTCACTATTTTCCTGCAGGTTCTCTGTAAACTAACATATATATTTATATGCACATAACCATTGCACAGGAGGATGAGAAGGCAAAGTACTGTTGTACTTATTTTTTCTAGTGAGAAGGGACTAGCTCTTAATCTACTGCTGAATGTATTGACTTCACATATACAGAAATGTGACATCGGTATCATTAGCAGGCAAGATCAATGGAAAGGCGAATAAGTCAAACAATCCCACCTAAATACAAGATGACCACATTAAAGACACTGTAAAATCAAATAACACTTATTTGATTGGTCAGCACAGAGGAGAAAACATGATGTGTTGGGCCAACACTTAACTTGATAAATCAATCTAAAGCCATGCTTTTCAGATTATCAACATGACTGCTTGGAAACACACTTTATCACAAAAAGAGGTGTACAGTATCGCTACATTGCCATTTAATTAAAGCAAACACTGATCACTTGAAGCCAGAACTTCTGTCAAATACAACTTTATTGAACAATAAACTCAATTTCAAATTTGCTTATTATTTTTAAATTAAAGCATGCTGTATTACACACAGAGAGCTACATACTCTGAACACAAGCGGAAAGCATTCATTACAAAAGCAGTCATGCTTCAGTGACAGCAATTATCATCTTGCATTTGTTAAATGCCACGCAAAATGAGACTTGATTCAGATGGTTTAATTTCATCTCACGTGACCTGAATCAGACTAATGATGTACTGCAAAAGCTACACTTACACAATCAGCTGATTGCCATGTGGTATTTTTATATGCTTTAGCATGAAAACATCAGATACAGACATACAAATAACATCTTTGATTTTATGTTTAAAAAAGAAATCATCCATGCCTGCATTCATCAGGCAAAAGCAGTTTAGAGATGTCATTTCAACTGATGCAGCTTAGCATCATTTTAAGGACTCAGTTTCAGATCGGGCTTACTCCGGGTCTATGATACTGAATTACACATATTAACAGTTGATTATAAGTGGTATCTTTGAGATGAGAACATTTCCATATTTAAAATGTATAAATACCAACCTTACTAGTAACCAGAAAAAGGATTTGAACTTGCGCATATATAAGGACACTTAAAATAACATTTATCAAGTCTCCTGATAGCTTGAAGGCTAAATCATAGAATCATAGAATAGTTAGGGTTGGAAAGAACCTTAAGATCATCTAGTTCCAGCTCCCTACCATGGGCAGGGACACCTCACACTAAACCATCTCACCCAAGGCTCTGTCCAACCTGGACTTGAACCCTGCCAACAATGGAGCATTCACAGCTTCCCTGGGCAACCCATTCCAGTGCCTCACTACCCTTACAGTAAAGAACTTCCTCCTTATATCCAATCTAAACTTCCCCTGTTTAAGTTTCAACCCATTACCCCTTTTCCTATCACTACAGTGCCTAATGAAGTGTCCCACCCCAGCATCCCTATAGGCCCCCTTCAGATACTGGAAGGCTGCTATGAGGTCTCCATGCAGCCTTCTCTTCTCCAGGCCGAACAGCCCCAACTTTTTCAGCCTGTTTTCATGCAGGAGGTGCTCCAGTCCCCTGATCATCCTCATGGCCTCCTCTGGACTTGCTCCAACAGTTCCATGTCCTTTTTATGTTGAGGACACTACAACTGTACACAATACTCCAAGTGAGGTCTCACAAGAGCAAAGTAGAGGGGCAGGATCACCTCCTTCCACCTGCTGGTCACTCTCCTTTTGATGCAGCCCAGGATGCAGTTGGCTTTCTGGGCTGTAAGCATCCACTGACAGCTCACGTTAAGTTTCTCATCAAGCAACACCCCCAAGTTCTTCTCTGCAGGGCTGCTCTGTATCTCTTCCTTGCCCAACCTGTAGTTCTGCCTGGGATTGCTCCGACCCAGGTGTAATGGTTCTGAACATATGAAGCAATGGCTCTGAACAGATCCTTTTGATCTGGTTTAGCTATTTACATTATAGGCTGCAAAATGCTTTTTCCAAAAACAGGGGAAGAGAGTCTGAGGACTATCCTTGCTTGAAACATCAGTCACTTTTTCTGTCAAGGTGTTAGAAAAGCTCCAAGCATGCTACAGATTTCTTAGAAGACAACAAGGGAAAGCAACATGAATGAAAGGCCGATGAGATGACAAAACTCACCTGCAAAACAGCAGCTACCTTCCAGCTAGTTAAACCCCCCCAAACTCGATCTCTTTTCTGAAACACAAACCAACAATCTTTCTTCCCCCATTTCATATGTTTGTACAGCCCATTGAAGCTGATCCTTCCTTCCGATTTATATCCAGGTAATAGGAGAGAGCTAAGGGCTATTCTCTCCACACTACCTTTTACAATACTTTGGCAGAGCACAGGTTTTGCGCATTTTGAAAAGCAAAGCAAAGCTTCCCAAGAGAACAGTCTGAATTAGGGGAATAAAAGTGCTGATGAACTACAGATCCGGACACTTTCTTTAGCGTATGACAAATTTTCTCAAGAATGATAAAATCCATAATAAACAAAACCAAACCCTCTAACCTCTGTATGAGCAGGATGTGTTTGATTATAAAGCTTTTATAATGTTACCATCTTCCGTTCAGCTCTATCTGTTGAAATTCTATTTAGGAGTTTACATAACATGCTGGGAAGCAAGTTTTTTCTAAACGGCATCGACTAACAAAGAATCATGTCTCAGGTAATATTTGTTCTTTGAAGGTAAATACAGACATAATTCTCGTTTTCAAGTTCAATTTGTGGCTCATTTCCTAGTCTACATAAGAAGGAAATATCTGGAGAAAAACATTCCATTTCAAAAAGACTCCTCCAGTCCTAGCATTTTGGCCAGTAATTCTCCACTGCAACATGATGCTTGCAAGGCTCGCAAGACAGGTTAAGACTCTTAGGTGAATTTAGCTTTCTGAAAGCAGCCTTAAGACCCAATACACAGTCCCTTTTGCTGATTAAGATACGATATTACATAACTGGAAAAATAGCTGCTGTTTTGGGACCTTTAAGATTCCATACAAACAGAGCATCAGGCTATACTCTGTCAAAAGTAACAACTGATTTTGTTTCAGCAGATTTCTGTGTAAGCTCCCAGAGGATCATGGAACCCTCTCAACAGTCTATTTTAAAAGACGTGGCTGTGTTAAAATGGTGGTATTTTTCTGAAATATTTCTGAAAGGGCATTTTGTGTTTCCATAAAAGTTCTGAATGTTTCTATTACTACAACACCAATATTTTTTTCATAAAAATTGCTGAATTAACTCTATTTTAAAAGAGCAAATTTGGACAATAAATGGCAGTTTTGCCATCCATGCCTCCACAGCTCTCCCTGGTCTGGGGATCTCAGATGAATGATCATCAGCTCAGATGAATAATCATCTGGCTAAAAACGTTTCTCTGTTTTTTTTCTTCTGCTCCCCTGACACCATGTGTCTCTTACACCTTAGTTATAATGCAACTAGGAGATTTGATATTAGACCACAATACAGCTAGAAATTGGTGCAGCACGCAATTTAGATCTGGTCATGCTGATGTCCCACTCCATTTGATGTGTTTGGCCTTGGTAAGAAACAAGCCAACTACCTACTGTCTTAACAATGGCATTGATGAAAGAAGGAGGACCTGCCGGATCCAAAATGTGTCAGTGTCAAGGTGTCAGAAGACAGATGCACGTAATCAGCTTTGGGCTATTTGCCTCAGCTACACCCGTGCTTCAGAAACTACTGCTCACCTTGGTCATTTATTCAATATTCAAATTTCTAACTAAAGCTGAAGAAAGACTAAGCAAGCATCTCGAAAGCTAAATCTAAATGAATAATTTACTGTAAGAACACTTTCTGCTCCACAGCAAACATTTTTTGAGATGCTTTGTGGCTGGCAAATTTAAGCTAAATCACAAACTTGGAAAGCAAATGGAAACGTGTAATATCTTCTCTGTCCCTTTCCAACATTTTTAAGAAGCACCATCACAGACAGCAAAGCCAAAGAGCAATGAAACAGATCCCACAGTCAAATGCGTCATCTTGGTTGACAATCAGAATGGCACAGAAAGTCAACAGGCCTTTCAAAGCATAATTCATTTCCTACAAGTGAGACTTAGAAAGGCACTGAGGACCCCAAAAAGAGATACTCTACACCTGTCACATTTTTTCGTGAACCATCAACTCAAAAGTGAATTTGACCTTTTTTTCAATAACTTTTAAATTAATAGAACCAAGCATGCCATACTAATGAAGTTACATATTTTATTGGCACCACTGCACTGTCTATTGCTTTCTGAACAAGCTTCAACCCCTGCTATTCAGCCAGGCCCTTCTTATCTGCCTTTATTTCACAGAGACAACAAGCTATCCCTGCTGGCTTCAACAGTTTAGGAACAAGCTGAGCAACTAATACATAAAGTGTAATTTGAGGCTAACGAAAAAAACATAGCACATCGTCAAAACCTTCAATTTCTTTTTCCTTCATTCCAAGGAATGGATGGGCAAAATTTTTTCAGTTATTTGCTTCTGTAAAATTATAATATGCACATGATTTGTGCATTAAGAATGAAGTTTCATATCTGTTGAGAGACAACCAGAAAACTTTCTTTCTGACAGCTACTACTAGGAGCTGCAAATCAACTTTCTTAAATGAATGTCTTATGGCAAATGTTAAAATGCATTGTGGGCTGACTAGGTCTGCAAATTTTAAAGAAAAGTCTGCTACTTCATTCACTTTAATAATGCTAATAATTTACATTTATATTGATGTAACAACACAAATCCAGTAAGTTACATCCGCTGGGATGAGGAATGTACAATTATACAGGAGAGGACAGTCTGCCTTGAAGAGAGAGGTCTAAACAGACCATGGATTTTCCAGTGAGAAAATGACCTAAATCTTCAAGTACATGATAATGTAACAGTGAAGAATCAGAATAGTTTCTCAAGAAATAAGGGATACAATTAACTAATTCGCAATTTCTAGTCGTGTTTAAAAAATCTAGATAAAAACACTAGAAAAGGTCTGCTGTGCTGTATTATAAGTGATTCAATCAAGCTGTTTTTAAATTGCTTGTGGGTTTGCTGTTTGGTTTTGGGGATTTGGTTTAGTTTGGTTTTTAAATGTAAGTAGCTAAAAAACAACAGCAGTCCACACATAACAGAGGGAAACATCAGTTCCAGGCTGATAAACATCTTATACTCTCTTTTTTATCATTGTCCACAAACACTTCCTAGAGCCAAAACACACAAACAAACTAGGCTTTGTCCTGTAGGGTGTTTGCATTTGAAATTTCAGTCAAAGTATTTTCATCCTCAGAAAAAGCCCAACCACAGATTCCACCTTTGTCTCTGTAGAAAATCTACCTTCCTCTCTGTAGAAAATCTTCCTTTGTAGAAAACTAAGGAGCTTGGAAGCATTCTCCCTGTCTAATTTAAATATCTAAGCACAGAAATTGAAGGGAATTATTATAACTTTGTCATTGCAGTATAGGATTTTGGTCCACAAAGATTGACAGTCGCTTAATATAAAGTGTACGCACAATTGTCACATCAGCAAAGCAAAAGACCAAACAACCCAGGAATCATTCAGTACATCTGGGTGGGATGGGCCACATTCAGTCTTCCAAAAAGCAGTTGAAAAAGGGCTTAAGAAATCAGGACTGAAAGGTCCCACCTGCCAACACAGAATGTGTGTTGTTGGATTTAAGTTTGCTTTCCCTATAGTGCCTGGGATTCTGATACTATAACTGATACCATATAAAAGTCTCTTCACTAAAATATTTGTAAAATATCTAAATAAAAATAAGTTATAAAGTCTTGTCTTTCACTCTGATAGTGTGAAGAACCTAAGTTACATAGCTAAGATTCATCACAATGGCCACTGCTCATTTCCACCTTACACTGTTTCTGAAACGCACAAAAGCGAGTTCCCATTTGATTTTTTGAGATCAGCTTTTCCATACAACCATGTGAAATGAACCAGCCTGTGAATATCTGGCATACACAGAAAGAAGAAGGAATGTTATTCTTTTTCCCTGCAATGCTCACAACCCAGCAGGGAAATAGCCCTGAAATAGTTAAAATGCAAAGATTGTGTCTATGCTTCCCTAAGCATCTGTAAGAGTACAGTCAATGGTTAATGAGGTACAATCAGAATACAGGCTATGTGAAAAAATAAAACAAAAAAATACATATATATCTCTGGAAAAGGACACATCTGTCCCTGAACCGACTGTAAACTTAAGGCTTGAAGTTGTGGCTTTGTTAGGAAGAATTAGGGAAGGAAAAAGAAACCAAACAAATCCCAACAATTTTATTCAGTGTGCAAATGTATCAGCCTGGTGTTGGGGCTTGGGGTTATGTGGGGGAGAGAAGGAGTTGCCAAATAACTTACTTACTTTGAATAAGAACATGATTTTTCCAAATATAAACATTTGTTTGAATTAATTACGGTATCATAGCACAGTAGGTAGAGTATCCAGAATAGCTGAGTGGGTATGTTAATAATTTCTATCCATATGCATTCGCTGGCTTTAAATAGAGACACCAAAAAATTAGATCATAAATTCATATAAGGTTGAAATTCTTCTATGCAAAATGGGATGCATGTTGGTACAATAAATTTACTTGTGGGAACATTACAATTAATAATCACAACAGCTCTATTATAAAGTCTTATGGGAAAAATTAATAAAAAAGAATAGTAGCTCAATAAAAAAAGACATGAAGTACAGACAGAAGGAAGTAGATATTTCTCACTCTATAGGATTCCTAACCTTTAATCTTCTCCCAGATCAACCTACCACCTGGCAAGTAGGAGACATGAAATAAACAATCATGATACTACAGTAGCCAAATACTTCCATACTGGACAGAACCGCACATCTGAATTCCCCAGTGCTCTCCTAACAACATCCCACCATAACAGTGTTAATGAACTCAGTATCAGTTTCCATTCTTCCAAACACTTAACAAATTTACGGATGCATCTGGAGCATACAATGCCAGCCACTTCCATGGTCAGATGGAAGGAAAGGATATGGAACTACACAGATAACGTTTTGCATAATACACCTGGAAAACTTAGTGATTGTTTGAGTCATTTAACCACCTTCAGTGCTCTGGAGAAATCCAAATGCAGTATCATCAGTTACTATTCAGTGAAGTCACTACAGCCCAAATGAAGAAGGATGCTATTAGTAGATACAGCATCAACAGCCCTGTACAGGACAAGAAAGAAGAAAAATAAATCCCATTTTGCAGAAATAGAGACAATTCAAGCAAAGTAATTACAACTTTATGGCACTGGTAGAAATTATTGGGTTTCCTCACTTTTCATTTTCTTTTTTTTTTTTTTTTACAGGAACACCACAGAATTTGGGATGAATTTACTCTTCAAAACTAAACGGTTGAGGGTTTATGGTCCTGTATTTTGGAAATTGTCCCTTCCTTGGCTACTTTATGTAGTTACTGTAGCAATGCTATGACTGTTTTATTCCAGAATCGCATTTCAGCCTTTCCACTAACAATTCTCTAGTATGATAATCAAGAGTCAAGTTGTTCCTTAATACAAATACAAACCTGAAGTAACTTCAGTTGAGTTTCTCCAGCTTTACTCCATTTATTTTTTACAAATTACATTTTGAACTAAATATTTTAGACACTAGTTTTGGCTAAACCTGTTCATTTTAATCTGATTCCCCAAGAGAAAAGCAGTATCAGGAACATGATTAGAGCTACAAAGCTGTGTCATAGAATCATAGAATCATAGAATCATAGAATAGTTAGGGTTGGAAAGGACCTTAAGATCACCAAGTTCCAACTCCCCTGCCATGAGCAGGGACATTTCACACTAAATCATGCCACCCAAGGCTCTGTCCAACCTGGTCTTGAGCACCACGAGGGATGGAGCATTCACAACTTCCCCGGGCAACCCATTCCAGTGCCTCACTACCCTAACAGTAAATAACTTCTTGCTTATCTCCAATCTAAACTTCCCCTGTTTAAGTTTGAACCCATTACTCCTTGTCCTATCAGTACAGTCCCTAATGAAGAGTCCATTCCCAGCAACCCTATAGCCCCCCTTCAGATACTGGAAGGCTGCTATGAGGTCTCCACACAGCCTTCTCCAGGCTGAACAGCCCCAACTTTCTCAGCCTATCATCTTCATACGGGAGGTGCTCCAGTGTCAACATGCATTATGCTGCATTACTGGAAGATCTCAATAAAACCATTTTTAAACTAAGTAGACAGGCAGGCAGCTGCATTTCTAATAACATATTCTATATGCAAAGATGAAGGTCTTAGTGAACAACATATGCATAATTTACTCCACAGGAAAATAGGTTTTTTAGGTTACCTTGAAAACACACAATTCTTTCCACTCCTACCTCCCCTTCCGCCTTTCCTTCACTCACTGAAGAATATTGAGCAATTAAGAGGGTTGTTATATTTCGTGTATCTAAACCTCAGAAGCTGATAACATAATGATTTTAATAACTACTTTAAATGTAACATAGTGGCAGGCTGACACTCGAGGTTTGCATCCCGCAATTTTATTTTTCCAGAATTCTTTTGTTATGCCTCTATTATTAGAAAAAAATTCTTGATAGTGCTTCTTAACTATTTTCCCCTTCCTTTTTCCCCATTATAAGCATCACAGATCTACAGTACAGGCTCTCTAGTAGGTATTAGAAGTTGACTCTTCTGCAAAGCTTCTTGCTACT
Source organism: Pezoporus wallicus (assembly GCF_028554395.1). Taxonomy (NCBI): domain Eukaryota; kingdom Metazoa; phylum Chordata; class Aves; order Psittaciformes; family Psittacidae; genus Pezoporus; species Pezoporus wallicus. The sequence goes on from NW_026640748.1 coordinate 399,779, forward strand.
TGCTTTATCGAAAGGAATGAACTAACATTACTAGAGGCATACAAATCACCAGGTAGTCAAACCCTCTGTGAAAATATGACCATTAATACAGGTTCAGTATAATGGTATTGTAGTATTTCAGAGCTATAATATCCATAAGGATCTCAAAAAGCACTTCCAGGAGGATTCTATGAACATCAGATTCTGTCTCCACTTACAACACCCAAAAACTCAGAAGGAAAAGAATTAACATGCCACTTTTTTCTAAGAAGAGCATGAAGCAAAATATTCTTGAGTGCTTTAGCCAACATGGAAGTGTTCAGTAGACCCATGTATATAAACTGGACTCGGACTCATATGCAAGCTGGCCTCATTTCTTGGTCAGGAAGAAGGTAACTACAAAAACAAGTGAAATGGTTCTTAGGAGTATGGAATACTTCATAAAAATACCAATCTCAGATGCTGTATATTGCTACAGCCCTCAAGTATGAATTTTATATATTATTTTTCATTTTTATATTTTACATATTACTTTCCCACAGGTTTTGTGCATTTTAATACAGCTTTGTATTTTGAAAACAGCTCTCAAAATTCTGTACACGTACTGAAAATAACTTTAATTGGAAGTGCAGTCTTCAGAGAATTGGTATTTAGCACATTTCTGTCATCTGCAACGATGTTTACAAAGTGTTTTTCATTGCTGCATTTTAGATAAGAATGAATAGACATAATAAATTCTGTATTTTATGAGTATTTTAGGGGAATCACTAAACAATATTCCCAACACAAACTTTATGTATCCCTCTTTGACATGTTACTGCCTCTGAACAGTGTTTTACAAGTCCTTAAAGCCCACACTCTTAGCTTGGATAACTCAGATGTGGAATTCGGTTTGCTCAAGACAAATCAAAGGAAGTTGAGTACTTTGGAATCACTCAGCACTGTTTAATGAAATGTCTGGTTTGCTATGATTTTATAATACAATTATGACCAAGAATGCTCATCTAGTCATCTATTTTTCAAGATAGATAAATCTTCATGGAATTTACAATGTTAAACTTTCTCACATACCAGATCACTACAATGTCAAGACTGTGTCATAAAAAATGCAGCCCATTCTGAAGGAATACAAATTATAATTAGTGCTTTTATGCCATTTTAATGTTTTATCAATGATTAACCAGGGCTCTTTTATATGCAGTACGTAATCTGAGAAATTACTAACACTCATATCAATTCAAATTACACAGGGAAAGTGCAGTCTCCAAAAAGTAGCATTTTCTAGCTGTGTATGATGAAACAGCTCTCCAGTTTAGATTATCTGCTTTCTCATATATTTTTCACATTTCCAAATAATGGTGGACTAAATTGCTGTACTAAAAATAGTAAGTCAGGCATTAATTATTGCCTTTAAATAGTGTTGTAATGAGGAGCTATGGAAAACACTTCAATAGGTCTTTGCTTCAAGAAAAAACTTAGTATTTTTTAACACATGGTGGGATTCAGTTGCCTAAGCCTAGAGATGAGTCCTTGACTCTCTACCATGTCTGTGACACAACAGGACCTACAATATACCCACAAATTTCTGGAGCAGTAAACTGCCAGCCAGACACAATATGTTAGAGCACTGAACACTTTAGATTTTCTATTTATAGACAACTAGATCTAACCACATTTCTAATTTTCACGTTGGAAATCAGTTAAAGATATTTCTGAAATGCATAAATCTGCTATTGACATACCAACATTAAAAGATTTGGAAGACAACAATTTGTTTCAGAAAAGGAACTGCAGCAAATTGTCCTGAAGTCCCTTGCAAATTAGGGTTATTCTTCTTCAACAGCTTGCTGAGCCTAGATGAATTTTTGCTGATGCTCTAGTAAAACCTCCAACTAGCAAATGCCCAGCCTTGCCAAGGGAAAAGCCTTCATACCTTATTTGAAAATTTTGCTTCAACATGCTCTCCAATTACCTTCTGCAGTAAATATGTTAATGCTCATATACAGAAAATACTTGGAGGTGTGCCTTTTTTTTTTATTTGTATATTTATCTTGGCTTATAAATGCAAAAATAACAACCACCTTCAATGACATTTTTAACAGGGGAAGTCTCAAGTATAAACTCACACCCCATGTTTTTGTCTCAGAACTGCAAATCTTGGCGGCCAGATGAATTTAGACTTTTTGCAGTAGTGTTTGCTTAAAAATGCTAACAATGGTTATGCAGCACTCAGACTGCTCAATGATTTTGCTCCCACAAAAACACAAATGTTCATCTCCTTCCAATGCCCTGCTCCTCACCAAGGTGCTCACCCCAACTGCATGAAAGAATACTCTTTCCATCAGGTAACAGCTACATTTCAAATCCCCATTTTTTGTCCTATTCAACCAGCTCCAGGATAAAACTATCAGATCAAATAAATTTTTCTGTTAGTATAAATAATACATCTAAACACTTAACACTGATTTCTCACCTACTGTAGAAGTGCCACAGGGTAGACTCGCAGCACATTTAAACATTGTGTTGAATTTATATCCAAGCATTTCAATGATATCCACTCTATTATCCATATAGCTAGTAAAATCTAACTGATCTCTCTATGCTTTAAAATGCTGTCACCTCCTTTCCCCAAATGAATAATGCAGGTCTACTATAAAAGTACAGGTTTGTATTAAAATCCCCTGCATGAATCAGAAAGAATGTGGGCTCGGAGTAAAAGTGTGAATGATAGTTCAGCCAAGAGCGTAGTGTTTCTGTGCTTCCCTAAATAGCACAGACTACAGAAACTATTAGGTATCTTGTAATCTCAGAACTCAGTCAGATTGTGCTGTTTGAAAGAAGTACAATATATAAAACCTCTCAATTTCAAACATATGAAAAGCAGATGTAAAGGTACTTAGAAGTATGGTTCTCCAGCTGAAAACCAAAGACCTTTATTTCTGTCCTCAACCAGTGTCCTGGGTTCAGCAGTAGCAGTCATGTTTTTCCTTTGTGTTAACTGGTGCAGTGCTGTGTTTTGACTTCTAGCTTGAGAACAGTGTTGGTGAAGCCGATGTTTTCGGTTGTTGCTAAGTGATGTTTACCCTGACCAAGGACTCTGTGAGGCTCATGCTCTGCCAGGGAGGAGGGGAAGCTGTGGAAGCAGAGACGGGGCGCCTGACCCGGGCTAGCCGGGGAGGTATTCCATACCACAGCACGTCATGCCCGGGGTGGGGGGGTAACTGGGAGTTACCCGGAAGGACAGGGGCTTCCGGGTGGAACTCGCTTTCTTGGCCGGTGGTATCGTATTCTCTTCCCTTGTTATTTTCCCTTATCATTGTTTTAGCTGATAGTAGCGGTGGTGATTTGTTGCTGGACTGTTCTTGTCTCAACCCGTAGGAGTTGCACTCTCTCGATCCTCCTCCCCGTTCCTCCGGGAGCGGGGAAGGGGAGAGCCCCGGTGCGGGGGGGGGGGGGGGGGGGGGGTGTGGGAGACGGACACGGACCTCGATTGTTGTCAGCTCGGCACCACTCACTGGGAGTGAGTGAACAAGTTACCTGACTGGGTTTAAACCACGACAACCAGAATCACACTTGTGTATCTACTGATGTGCAAACACCACCTGCAACTGCATTACAGCCTGTCATAAGTCTGCTATGGATGAAGTAACCATCCACTCCTCTAATGCTCAAAATCATTAAGAGGGTATAAAAGGAGACGAGATACATAGTGGAACACTCAAAACACATGGCTAAAAGCAGTGTTTGGCAGTGCAAAGGAGATGCAAAGCCTCGCAATCGATGTGAAATGTTACAGGCATCCAGGGTTTAAATTAGAGCTCAGAAATTATATGACAGCTGAATTTCATCCAGGTAATCTAGCTGCAGCACTCTGAACTGCAACCTATTCAGACTCACATCATTCTATTTAATAGCAAGAGGCTGTGGCTGTGGCAGAGGTATGGATCAGCACCAGGTTCCTAAGGATTGCAAGACCCCTGGGACTGAGTCCTGCAAACGCTTGGACACCAATCTTAGTAAGATTATTCATGAGGTAGCACCATTTAGACGTTTGCAAGATCAGATCCACGGTGGCTGTAAGAATAGTCTGTGTCTAAAAAGAAATACAGTACCAATACAATTTAAAATACTCTAGGCTGCAGGTCTAATTATTATTTCAAAAGGTTTCAAAAAGAAGTATTTTGTCCTGCACAGCAGGGAGCATGCAGTTCATCTTTTTGCAGCTATGGATGAACACATTCAGCATATCTGGTTGCCACTGTCTATCAAATGTCTCTGTATAAATAAAAGAAATTACCACGCAGAGGAAAGAAATCACTACAAGTAAAAGATCCACCAATTAATTCACTTCCATCAATAAAATCTTGCTTATCTGAGTGCAGTGCAGAGAAATGGCTGAGTCATGGGAGCTTGAGCTTCAGGTGCTTCAGCTGCTTGGAGAACACAGAGATGAATAAATTTTATATATATATATATATATATATATATGTTAAAAAAAAATCGGCAAGAAGAATAGGTTTTACACTTTTTATATGCATTTATTTTCACCTTGGGCGTTCTCCAAAGTGAAAATATGCCTCCTAATGCACAGCTCCAGAGCAGCATGACAGAAAGCCTTGTACTCGTACCACCTTGGCACAGACTTCTAAGGAGGTAGAAAAACACTATGAAATGTAATGTTTTTTTTCTACTGTTAAATCTTTAATTTCAAGGATTTAGAATCATGCAGGAATTAAAGAACATCATTATCACCAAAGACTGGGCCCTTCCCCCAAGCCTGGATTACTTAAAATATGCAAGGGAGGAAATTGTGTTTGCTTTCCTGTGTAAAGCTCATTAATTTGTTAAAAATTCAGGCCTTAAAACTCATCCTCACAAATAAATTTTATGGATAAGAAGAAGACTGCTTACAGAGTTTCTTAAATGCTTTAATTACAATGCTATGCCAAGCAACCAATCACATTAAGCATTTTTAACTAAAGGTACTGTATCTAGATGACAATTTCAAATTATAACTTTTAAAGTGAGCGTTACGTCAAAGGTTTAACTGAACTTTAAAGGAAATTCTGAGGATTTTATTTAGCCTAGACTGCACTGTGTGCAAGCTTTTGCAGAAAAAACAGGGTTTTTTGTTACAACTTCTGCCTTCTAGCATCACTCTCATTCTCTAGAATGCATTCTCGTTAAATGCTTTCTGTTAACAAAACATCCCCCAATTAAATATGAAGGAGTTGTTCAATGCCCAATTCTTCTTCTCAAACATTATATTTCAATAAATCACACCCAGATTTGTTGCTGATTCTAGTATTACTTACAGACACAAAAAGTATGTAATTGAAACTAACAAAACCAGCATAGGATTCAGGATCTACATTAAAAGTATATATTATATATTATAAAGTATATATTTACATATAGTCATACTTAAACTGTTTTACATGAGGCACTTGCAGACAAGATTAACCTGGGCCAACAGCTATGCTTTGAATGTTTAGGCACTCTGTGGGAGGAAAAGGCCATTCATACAACAAAAACAGCCTCATATTTCACCCTATCTTTGAAACTGCAGTTATATCCCAAGACAAAGCTTCTTTAGTAAGACACTGTCCGGGGTTCAGCAGTAGCAGTCATTTTTCTCCTTCTTGGTAGCTGGTGCAGTGCTGTGTTTTGACTTTTGGCCTGGGAACAGAGCTGATAACAATGATGTTTTGGTTTGGCCAGGGACTTTGTGAGCCTCATGCTCTGCCAGGGAGGGGCGAAAGCCAGGAGGAAGCAGAGACAGGACACCCGACCTAAACTGACCAAAGAGGTATTCCATACCACAGCACATCATGCCCAGGATGTAACTGGGAGTTACCCAGAAGGGCTGGGACTGCAGGGTTGGAGGAGGTATTGGTCAGTGCTTGGTCAGGCTGGAGGGGGGCGAGTTATCGGTTGGCTGGTGGTGAGGTGATTCATTTTCTTCCCTTGTTATTTCCTTTATCATTATTATTATTAGTGGTAGCAGTAGTGATTTGTGTTATACCTTAGTTACTAAACTGTTCTCATCTCAACCCGTGGGAGTTGCATTCTTTTCGATTCTCCTCTCCGTCCCTCTGGGAGTAGGGGGAGGGCAAGAAGCGGCGGAAGTGAGTGAACAAGCTGTCTGTCTGGGTTTAAACCACCACAGACACTATTACTGTGGTGGTCTGCTTTGCATATATGAAGTTGGGTTAGGGACTGGAGAGTCTCTATTAAAGTAAACAGCTACAGAAAATAGTTGGGGAACATGAAAGAAGACACTCAGACCCTCTTTCTTGCATTTATACACTAGAGAAGTCATACCAACATGCCTAGAAACTGTCTGGGAAGCCCCTCCTTTCCTTTGCTGTGTAAGAGTAGAGGAAAACACAGACTGGATGGGACAGAGAATTCAGTCTTGTGCTCTGTCAAAACCAAAGCAATCCATACAGCAATAAAATGAGAAATGCTACGATGGCAGGTACCAGTTTGGTTTCAGAATTCTCAAGCACAATAAAAATAAAAGGATAGAAGACACAAATAGGAATGGGCAGGTTGGAAAAAAAAAAAGGTATTACAGAAACAGAGAACAGGTGGAATAACTAACAGCAGAAGCATGGCAAAACACAGGACGCCATAGTCTGAAAGGAAGAAGAGGCAGCACAGTGAGCTTTCTGTTCAGCACTGAAATAGCAAAGGGATTCTCAGGATAAGGACCACTGGATGTTTGATGTATACCAGTAATAGATACAATGCAACCTCCTGTATCCCACACTGGGGCTCCCACACTGCATTTTGGAAAGTTTTCTTCCTTCTTCTCTAACAAAAGTTGACTGATCAAAGGTCTTCAAAACTGTGCAAACAGAAAAGGGAAGGCATCTTTTCTGTCCACTTCATCCTCTTCCAGTTAGCTCACAAATTGATCTGGCTTCCCTGCTTTTTTTTTTTAACAATATTGAGATAGAGAAAACTAGGAAGCTTCCCTGAGCTGAGTTAATGCCTTGGGAATTAGTGTATTTAATATGGACAGTTCAGTGAGTTTAGTAAGTCTCCACATAATTGCCTTCAGCAATGCTTCTAGCTCTTCTCTCCCAAGTCTTTAGCATTAAAAGCATAATTCTGTATTTTGATTTCTAAAGCAGTAGGCTCCTTTTTCTCCTGGTTTCCAGACACACATACGTCATCACTGTACTACTGAAGCAAATCCCAAAATTATAAAGCTAGGTTTGTCTTTTTTAAAAAATTCCAGCCAGCTATTAAAAATACATTAAAAGGTAATAGAAGAAAAAGGCTACATCTCCAAATATTGAGCACTGAATTTTTAATATATCAGTGTATTTTACTCCCTTCACAAACACCTGCAATATCCTTTGTTTTATGTTACAATTCCATATACTAAACCTCATCATTTAGCATGATTATAATTTCTTGCTGATTTATAACCATGACTAAACCAGCTTAGAACATTACATTTTTCTGACAAAAGCAGATGCCTTTCTTTGCATGAACATCCCAATACCGGTGATGTATTTATTTTTGGAAATGCTTTTGAAAACACTTTTCTGAAGAACTGTGTTTTCAGTTACTGTCCTGTAAAATATTTTAATCCATACTGTCCTGTAAAATATTTCCTTATTTGGTGGTCAGAGCCTCTGTAAGTGAAACCCAGAAAAATCTTACTGAATTACACTTAGAATTGCGCCTCAGAAATATCTGAGTTTGATCAGGTTAACATGCTACTAGAATTACATGAAACATGGAATTTTTAAACTCTGTATTTATTTGAAGATGTGTTCCCAGAATCTCTGTCATGACCACAGTATTAGAAAGCACTCTAAAAGCTGCACATTTCTAGTTTATACGTCAATAATCTATATAGGCATTGAGAAGTATTTACTGCACACTCCAAAGTTAAATGCAGGTATCCACCTTTTCTTGGTTGTAATTGCAAATGCTGTGAGATTTATACACTTTTTGACAATCCTCTAATTATCTCCCAAATAAATTAAGGGACAGAAGAATAATCAAATCAAGGCAGAACAAAGACATCTCTAATTTAATAGCTTGTTACTGATACTAACAGATCTTCTCAAAACCATTTCATTAAAGACACTGGAAAACTAACCATTTCTTAACAAAATTTCTTTCTTCTCTTACTCCCTGCCCCCTTCTCCCCCTTCTTTTTTTTTTTTTGTAAATTTTGTAAAGAATGAGGGATTCTTGCTCCCTTCCATTTTTACATTTCATCTCCTGTAATTGCAGATCTAAAGAAAGATATGCTCTGATTTTTCTTTAATCATGCTCTTGGCTTCAGTGGTATTCTGTCACACTGAATTATCCATGACATCAAGCTCCTTTTCTCGATTTTAGAAGTCATGTCCCTCAGTTTCAATGACTGTTCGCACAGTCATTGCTGGATCTGAACAACTTTAAATCAGCCCTAATTACTGTAAATTGGAGGGGGGCAGTAGGAGCCCTCTTTATTTATGGTTAAGGGAACAGACTCTTTTGTTCCCTCTGCCTTTAACAAAAAGCACACAAAAGCCTTTTCATATCTAAAATTACTTTCAAACTTTTCTCACCTTGCACACATTTTTTTATAGACTCAAAAACTGTTTGTGAAAACCTTTTAGAGAAACCAGGACTTAAAATAAAACCAATATATGAGCAATGAGTTCAAATAATACACACTTAAAGTTGGTACTGGAGTTTTTACAGCAGTTCCTGCACAGCTGTAAATTTTGAAACTTGCAGAATTTAAAAATCTGTACTTCTGTTCATCTTAATGAGAAAATTACCATGTTTTCAATAAAAGCGTATCAACTTTCTGCATTTCCTTTGCTTATTTCTTCTCACAAACTCATGAAGTTATAAAAATGTTTTCAATATCATGAACCTCCATGAAAATATCTAGAGATCTTGTCCACCATGGGTTGTTTATGCATGTATTTAAACACACCATATCTGAGGATAAGGTACTTCAGAATAACTGATTTGCCCCAGACTGATTTTTACCATGTAACTTCTATTTACTTAGACCTAAAAATCTGCATGTCAATTAGTATAAATTAAAAGTGGGGAGGGGGAGGAATCTAAAAAATAGATGAAGCAAAATCAATTATTCAAAATTAATTAAGCAACTTCCATGTGTTTAGATAAGACCTATTTACAGCTCATTAAGACCTGAACTGACTTCAAAACTTCTTGTGTTTCCCATTTTTGCATAAAGCATTAATAAAAAATGATCAAGATCATGATGAGAAACGAATTGTTCAAAGTAGCTTTTAAGGTGGTTTTTCTAATGGAGAATATCACCTCACTCATATTCCAGTGGAATGCACTTGGACTTCCCATAAAAACTTGTGGGCAAGAAAAACACACGAAAATTTCTTGCAACACTGCCTAGCAACATCTTCATCGATCACAGCAGAGAGAAATTTAGGGGGTTTGCTTCTATTCTCTCCTCTCTCTGAATTCTGAACAGAACAGAAATTAATGTTTCCCGGAAGCTCTAACAACCAGCAAATATAAAGAAAAACTCTGATTTACTTTTAAGGAATGAATCCTTAGTAAGCAAGCCCAATAATTTATATGAGGAGATGGAGAAAACTGCAGTAAAAAGGGTCATTAAATTTTACCTCCATATGCACTAAGTACAAATCGTTATCTTCTAGACTTTGTACATTTATTTTTTTTTTTAATTGTAAAGGCTGCAAGAAAAAAATACTGCATCATGCTGTCAAAAACCACCAATAAAATTACAAAGAAACCATTTCTGAGAATTATGATGTATCACTTGACCATCCTAGATGCTGGACATGTCCATTAACTGGCACACCCAAAGAAATCAATAGAAGGACACAGCAGAGAGAAACACATGAAGAGGAATGAATAAAACCACGATTTTGCTGTCACCAAGCATCCTGACAGCCCTTTAATCTTCACCTATCATGCTGTCATACCTCATATCTGCACCCTTCTTTCTATCAGTAACCTTCGGATCTTAAGGCATTTATGTATATAACTGTGCTCTCAGTTCAACATCTGAACCAGATGTTTTTTAAGTAAATAAATGTTTTTTACCAGTAATCGGTCTTCATTATTTTTAGAAGAATACTGGGATGCATCATGGTCTAAGGAGGCAGTGCTGGGTAGTAAGTGCACAATGTCTCTGGTTCAGTACAAAATAAACCAGTGCCTATTTTCAAGGTGCATTGTTCTTTACTGTACACAGTCAAAAAAAATTAATTATTACACTGCTATCTATAAAGCTCTGAACTTACTAATTTCCTTCTACACAGCAAAATAACCTAGGTTCCTCTAGCTTTTCATCAATACTTTGTACCAAATGAGGCCCTATAGAAGCTCATTACATCAGCCAAATTTGTGGTATTATAGAATATATACCAAGCTAATTTGACAAGATCTGTTTTCCATATTACCCTTGTTTAACTCTTTATTAATTGAGTCCTTTTAAAAACCATTCCATTATTTTGCCTGAGATCAATGTCAAGCTGACAGACTCATAATTATCTGGGTCTTTCCATTTAGCCTTTTATTGGCACAACATTAGATTTCTTCCATTGTCCAGAACTTCCCTGATATTCTGTGACTTACTAAAAATCATCAGTAATGACTCAGAGAATGACTCAAGCAGATTTTTTGAAACTCTCAAGAGACTTGTAATTCAAACCTGTTGACTGCAAAATGCCCGGCATTACTATCCACCATTAAGCATCCTTAGTTACTGTTATAATGAAATACTGTATGCTCTTCTGCTTACTTTTCCAAGCACAGAGTATCAGTGCTTCCCAGAGTTTCTGAATTGCTGCATTATCATTTGAAACACTTCTATTTTTCATTTCTATTCTGCTACTTAAAACCTTTCCATTTGCATTACTAATGAAGTAATCATACTCTATGATTACTTATTATTTTTCTATAGAATATTCTAGTGCAATTGAAAAAGAGTATTTTAGCTTTATATATGTTGATTTTACCTTACCGCTTATTTATTTATATACATATACAATAAATGTAACATATAGGTTTATATAAATACACACACACATTCCTCAGTAGCTTTTATGAATTTGTAGGTTCTGGTTTGTAATTGTTAACATTAACTTCCTCTTCATTTCCTTTTTTTTTTTGTTAATTTATTTTAGCTCCTCTCCCTTGCTCTCAGCGAGCTCTCCTTTTGATCACAAGTGTCACAACTGCTCTCAAAAGCTGGCCTCTTCAAGGCATTGAGCACACACACACAGATATACAGATATATAAGATATATATACAGATATATAAGTATATATATGCACACAAAGAGAGATTTTCTGAAGTTATTCTTGTGGCTCAGAATTTAGCTAACTCATGTTCTCTTGTACTTTGGTTAATTGCTCCCTTTGGTACTTAAGCCATCATTAATTTTGTCTTCATCTGTGAAGATAAGGCCAATTACAGAATTCTCTCAAAATCTGTCTTCATAGAAGGAAATTAATTATCTCCATTTATGTATATTAGATATATATATTTCTGCAGCAGTTTGAACAGTACTGTTAGAAGGCAGTATGACTCCAGTAACATCATACAAATGGAAGTCTCCCACACTAGCGAATTTTCCTCCTCCACATTACAAGAGGCTTTTAAGGAGCTGGCCATGTTGCTGTCTGCTGGTGGCCTATTGCACACAGGGAATTAGATCCCCAGTTTGCTAATTATATATTAGAAAGTGAAGCTGTGAGTTATTCATGAGAGTTACTTCATAAATAATTGTGAACACAGAATAATTCCACATATTTCAGTCACCACTTCTCCTTTTCTTCCCTCTCAGTGCTATTTAAGTATGGTTTCAGCGTTTCAATCATTTGAGTTTTCCCATTAGGCTATATTATTAGCAACCTGTTCAAATTTATTATAAATGAGGGATTTCATTACTTTTTATGTATTGCAGACACTTAACATTTGCACAGAGGCAAAGAATTCTTTCTTTTCATCTTCTTTGATGCATTGATTGATGTTGGTTTCCAGTACCTTGATTTTGTGCTAAATTAATGGGCTTTCTCCCTTTGCATACATTCTTTTCAGTGCATCCTTGGCCATATTCTCCCTTCTAAAAGACCAACTCTTCTTATAACAACATGCAGTAAAATAACTTCCACCAGAGACCAGCCCTACCACACACCTCAAACTCCTTATCTTAAAATATCTTAAAAGATTACAGTTCATGTCAAGATTCTCTCTTTACCCATTGTACAAAAGGTCAGTTGGGTGCTCCTTTCCATCATCCTTTTTCCATTTCTATTGTGGATTTGCTTAAGTGAATAATTCACCAACACAGTAAGATAAAGATAGAACACTTTTGGTATAGTAAAAGCCCCAGGAAGACAGAAGTTTAGGAAAGGAGCAGTTAACAGTTTTGAATGTGAATAACCAAGCAAGATAGATGAGGAAGAGAGAGCAGACAAAACAAATCACTGAAAGTGCATCATTAAAAATAATGTAACAACATAGAGAAGGACCAGCTGATGTCAACGGTGTCAGAAATATATTACAAGTGAAAAAAAAAAAACAAAAAAAAACCCAAAAAATCAGTTAGTGATATGTGGAATGGTTCATGGATACAAAATCAAAGGGGAAACTGAAGTTTGATGGAAAAGAGATCTATTTTTTTTTCATATGATGTGATAAGTTGATTGCAATTTCTTTCCCAAAAAAAGTAAAAAGCTAGTGAGTGGCAAAGTACAGGCATGAGACTGGAAGGCAGTAAAGGGGGACGTGGTAATAGTTTGGGCAAACAGAAATCTTAAATAAACTGAAAAGGAACATTAATCAAACTTTCCCTATGCCTGCATTAGTAAATCATGTGGTGCAACAGAAGCAGATTTCAGAAGGTCTTCCTTCAGATTAAAAGCAGTCTTCTCCCACCACTACAGGCTGCATGGTTCATGCAGACTAGGATGCACTCAAAGGGAGGTCACTTGAAAACTGCTCTGTAATGTGAACAGTAGTAGTCTGGATAGTGGTGATGACCCAGAGATTGACTTCAAAACTGCACTCCTGGTCCATGCTAGAATACCTGACCATGCTGACTGAGCTAAAAGCTTCATATGCACACGTTGCCAAAATAGTCCAAACCTGTTGTGGTCAGGCATGTTTAACACCATCACAACCACGTTAATGTAAATCAATTTGTACTTCATAGATTTTAATTGTATGAAACTACTGAAAATAATAATTTGCATTCAGAGATGCTGACATTTTCGGTCCACTGCTAAGTCTTGCGCTTTGACAGTGCAGTCAAGTGAATGATTGGTATTTGCAAGCAGGATACAAATGCCACAAAAAATTTACAGTGCCAGAAAACACATCAGTTTGTACAACACAAATTAAGCTGGATAAATCCACAACAACTCCTTGAACAGAGTTCTGCTACTTAACACCTTAAATGCTCACTATACTACCTTCCTCATCAACAGAGGGGTACCTTAAGGGTATCCATCTCATCTACTTCAAAGACTGCTCCTTTCAGACTAGAAATATATGTATTTATTGGAAAAGAAATAGCTTGAGTTTTCTTTAATACCTTTACAAAGCAAAGTTTATGATGTATGAAGAGATCAATATATGCAGTTTCTCTGCAAATTTCAGATGCTATTACATGACTGTCAAGCAGTCATTACTTATTAAGCAGCGTTGCTGAAAACTGTTTATTGCATTAGTGATCCTTCCTGAGATCTTGCACTTCTCACCAACTGCATCTATTTAAACACTTCATCTTTCCATAGAACATCACATCTTTATTATTGATGATAGTGCCAGATAGATTCCACCTTACAGCATTTTTAAAAAGTGAACATCCTTTAGACCTTTCTTTATACCCTTCTTCTTTACAAGATTTACTTGTTTTTTTTCCATAATTTTGTACAGTTCCATCAAGAACAGTGATAGAGCCACACAGGATTTTACTATTTTTTTCCATCATGCTAAATCATGGCATTGAAAAAGTTACCAAAATACCATGAGAACAAAAACTAGCATTATTCTTGCCTTTTTCCTACAAAACACTTGGTTGATCTGTAGAAAACACGCACACTGTACACAAAAGGAAGTGCAGGAAATTTCAGACATAGGCACAATCGTATCAAAGGACCAATCTCACCGATAATAAAACCAGGAGAGAGATTAGAAAACCAGCCCCAAACATGGCCTGCATTAAGTAAAATATATCTCAATGACTTGCGAAAGTTTTTGTGCTACAGTGTTATAGCTGGCTTTATGCCATGAGTTTCCTACTTTCCCGGCAAGCATAAAGAATAATGCATATATGTGAATTATTCCAATTTGGACAATAAGAGAATTCTAATGCCCAGCAGAAAACAATTATTTGGACATTAGCATAAGAGCAGTATCCTCCTCTCTTGTTATCAGTGTACCTGCTTCAAGCTTTCTCCAGGTATTCCAAAATGCCAGGGAAGCATTTTAATACCACAGAAGTCCATGTCAGAGAAGACGATGTTATCTCATATAACCAATGTTACATCAGATAACCAAAGATAGATTCACCTGCTTCATAAATTATCACATATCAAAGCAGGACGTTACCAAACAATTTTAAATTTAGCATATAGAGAGTAAAAATTATTTAGATAAAACCTAAGGCAGTCATAAATATAGTATTCCTGGGAAACTGGGGAATATTTTTATTAACACAGAGTTAGCCTCCAAGGTGTTGCAAAAGTTGTCTTTCTTCTTACACTGCTTTCTTGGATGCAAGCTAAGGGTATGCTTTGTCTTTCAACAGTTCGAGAAACTGATTACAAAAAAAACCATAAATAAATCTGGATGGCAGATCCTACATACTTCAACAGGAAAACTACACTAATTAATATAGCAACAAGATATTCCCTACAGACATTGCACAAATGCACTTGCTTATCCACTAAAAATAAACAGGATATGAAATCCAACAATTACTTCACTGTAGAAAAAGTCTACTTGGCCTCCAAGCTATACAGGTGTATGTCAAGGAACAAGGAGCAGTCACTCACAGGAACCAGTCATCAGTCAATGGCATTAACATTAGACCATTTTAAGACCAAAAAAAAAAAAGGAGGTAGTTCGCTACACAAGGTGCAGTTAAACCATCAGTGTACAGCTACAGGATGCCTTGGATACGAAGTATTAATGGAAGGAGATTTTAAAAACTGCTGTAAGAGAAATCTGCAAAGGCTTAAAAATCAGTGTGAACCATGTATGGCTTAGGCAGCAGCAGACCTGAAAAGAGTTAAAGTTGGACTTCAAAAATTGCATTGGGCCACTGCTAGGAACAGAATATTGAGCTGTGGATGACCCAGAGTACTCATTTACAGGGCTTTTTGGTGCTTATCCATTTTATGAAGCACTTGAGAAAGTTTATATCAAAACAGTTATGTATATACTATTATTATTATTATTACCCATAAGCAGTGAATAACAGTACATCACAAATGCCATTGATGCATCATCAGAAAAAAATGCCTCATTCAAAAAGATGAGTGGGAACAAACCTGAAGGAATCTTCGTCTTTTCTGATACAAATAGAACACCATAACCTGGGACTTACAAAGAATTATATGACAGCAATCATATATGACAAAATTCTTCTTGCTTCAATCCAGAGAGACATAAGCCTTCACAAACTTCCACAAACAAAGCTGAAAAATTGCAACACTGGTCAGAACTCATCAACAATTTCTCATTTCTTGAGACCTTTGGGACCAACTATTATTATTAATAAATTAATAAAATCTGAATTTTAGCTAAATCTAAATTCCAAGCTGAGACTGATCATTCAAAGCCAAAAAACTAGTAAGAAAAAAAAGGCTAATCTGTGCTTGAGCATTCACAGAATTGCACTACATCATACACCATATGTCATATGCTTTTCTCCGAATAAAAAAGAGGGAAAAATAATTCACTTTTAAATACCAATAGTATGCCAAAATTTACCTGCTTGCAATAAAAAGAAAATTATTCATCTGATTTTTAAATATACTTGATTTTTCTAATTTTTTTTTCAGATTTATTGCTAATCAGACTGTTTCTTCTGTACCAGTAGTGAACTTCACCTCAAATGTTACCTTTATGGAGTGCTGCTCTTTAAACCTCTCCTCCCTCATTGCTCACATGTAAAAATTCTAACAGGATTTAGTTAATACACTTCTGTGTACTTGTTACATATTCTGATTGAATATTGTGCAGTTTTTCTATTGGGCAAAGCTGCTATTACAATCACATTTGACTTTCACAGGTACTGAAAACTTTCATTTCTCCAGGTTAACGCTAACAAGAAAGAAAGTTTCTACATGATGATTCTCAACCAAAACCAAACTAGGTTTTAATTCTTCCCATTTCTGAGCCTTTCCCTGCAGTTAATGAAAAAATGAGACAGTTATCTCTTCTTAATGCATATGGCTGCATTATGTATTCTGAATGCACAAAATATTGAAGTTAATGAGCATAAAAAACTTGTTCTTCACTCAAAGGGTTGTCAAGCACTGCAAGAGGCTGCCAAGGCAGTGGTGGCAGATGTGCAGATGTACAGATGTGGCACTGGGGGACACGGTTTAGTGGTAGACTGGGCAGTGCTGGGTTAACGGTCAGGCCTGATGATCTTAAAGATCCTTTTCAACCTGAAGGATTCTATGATTCTATCACGTCTTACAAAATACAGCTCTCCGGCTTCTGGAGGTGGTAAGGGTTGGGTTTGGGTTTGTCTCAACACACGCCCTTTGCTCCTCTTTTCCTAAGTGACGCAACCAGTGCTCCAACTCCATTTTCAACTGACTAGTGGTAGTCCAGTATTTTGGTAGCTGATCATGACAATTTGGAAGCTCTTAGCTAGACACAAAAATGGCAACTCCATCTGAAACTAAGCAGTGGATGAGGATAATTCATGAAATGACTGTGAAATACAAAACGGGACAAAACAAGAACTGGCATAACATTGCAAGGAGAAGAAAATACCACATAAAATTAGATTTTGTAAAATCTGAAGTTTAAAAGCTTTTAGCTTTTATATTACTATCTATTGCACTTTTGCTGACTTTGAAGAAAGTAAAGCAAAATTTGATACAACATCTTTCAATTTTCCCTTGACTCATACAGCCATGATTAATTACTAACTACATTTCCTATAGTGAAACCTTTTCCACTTTTCTGCTGCAACTCTCAAGTACAAATCCTTCAGCTCAAGTGACACTCCTGCTCAGGTTTTCTGCCTTTGCTTTCTCCATTCTCTTTGACAGCTGCACCCTTTAAGGTAGCCTGAAATATTTCCAGCTTCAAGACACTTGAGTTTCCAAAGCACTGGCCTCACAGGTGTTAATATTTCCTTGCACTCCCTAACCTTAGAAGAGAGCTATTCACAGCTTTCTCACAGTATATGACACTTGTTCCTCTGCCGGCTGGCAGAAGGTCTGAAAGAAAAAAAATCCCAACAGCTCAGTCTCGCCAAAGCCTGGGATGTCAACTGTCAGGGTGAAGAAAAGAAGACACTCAGCAGGGTGTGCTCTTCACAAAGTCCTTCAGTTCATATCATCTTCCCAAGACGAGCTGGTCAGCATCCAACTGCTACCTTCCAACCTTCCCATAGACACAGCAGCAAAACAGCACAGGGACAAGGCCAAGCTCATGGTCTTTATGATGGACAGCAAGGTAGGACTTGACCTTGAGAGAGGATGTGCTACACAGCCCCTTCAGAGTTGCATTTTTACTCTTTTTTAAGTGAACGGCAAAATAAGGCATCTTCTTGAAATTGTCTGAAGTGGATTGACATTTTTCAGTTGAAGACTGTTGTTGGTTTCACAGCAGGCTTCATTTTTAAATTTAATGTTTTAGCACATTTAAAAAAGAAAGCATCTCTGGGGGATAATAACTTTTAGCAATCGACTGCATATAGGTGCATTTTTGCAGGTAAATCTCTTTAAGGAGGCTGAAAAATAGGAAAATTATAGCTTACAGATGTACAGATTATCTGTGTTTGCAAAAAAACACTAACCTCGGGACTATTTGCTGATTCTTTTATAATAAATATGTCAGAATAAATAAAGCAGCAAATTGGTATCAGATCAGAACACATCACCTATTTTGTAATGTCACTTTAGGTGTTTTATTAGGGCTTTTTCTTCATTTTTGGTTTTGTTCCTGTAGCCACTTTTGAAGAAAACTATTTTTTAATTTAACTCAGAGAAAAAAAGTAAGATTGACCTAGACAATATTAACTACATAGCTCTATGCAGTCTACTGAAGTAATTTAAGATCCTATCAATACTACAGCAGTGAACACATCCCTGAACCGATCCTTTTTTCAGTTTTCATTAGGTCACTCACTTTGTCCTTCTTTTTCCTAAGCACATTATATTTGGTATACACATAAAGCAGCACACAGAGGAGAAGACATTAAAATTTAATGGTGATGCATAATAAAAACCTGTATCACAGTTTTTGTATAAAATACAGCCTCTCAGGTGGAAAAGGTTTTCCTGAAACCCATCTTCAGGTTTGTTTTTACATTACCTGAATATAATTTAGAATTGTTAAGAGAAATTAAATAGCCACTTTAAATTAAAAGTTTAATTAATTAAAATATAACAATGTAAAGAAATTAAAAGACATTAATAGTAACTTGTGTTACCATGTAATTGTTAAATATACTGTTATATGCAATTTATGAAATTTGGTCATTAGAAAAAAAATAAGCTGTTTTCTAATAACATTCACAAAAGTTTAGCATTGGTGAAAACTCAGGTTTCCATATACAGAGATGATGATGCATTCATAAAATCCCCATGATGCTGGCATAAATTTGGGCTTCAGTACTTTTTTTCAGGCACTTCTAGATTCAAATTAGAAAGAGTAAGCTCTAGTGAAAACCAAGGGACACAGAAATATGGAAGTCACCAGTGATGGATTTAAAATGAAACCTGCCCCTGTATCTTGCAGCCTACAAATAGGTAAATATGGGTATTGCTGTATGCCAGGGATGTATGTGAGAGATGATGCTGTAGCAATACAGCTACTCTTCTTTATGAAAAGAGGCTTTCAAGACAACTTGTTTGTAAACTAGTTATTGTGATGCATATTAGTCTGAAAGCAAGACTCAATTTTAGATTTCTATTCATGCACACAGTGGCTCATGCAATATAGGCAATATAAAAATCTTCAGAATGGCTGAGTTCACGGTGCAAATATAAGATTTGCATGTTTATAAGAAGATTCATAACAGTTTAATGTCAGGCCAGCCTCTTCCTCTTTACCTCCCAATATTTGTTTCTGTCACAACTGGCATGACCAAATATGTTCCTACTCACCTCTATACCTGCTGCTCTTAGCTAGCCTTATGAATAAAAAATAGGTGATAACATACTTGCACACGAGAAAGAAGACTTAAAGTTGCTCTAGCAGTACCCATGACATAAGACTGACAGCCAGAGTTCTAGATCAAATAGATGCACGTATAGGAAGATCTCAACCCAGACTTAAATCACAATCAATCAGTGAGATAAGTCTATGTTATTAAAAAGATATTGCATCTTTTTATTCAATTACTTAGTCACAAATACATGACATAAGAGATGAACTCGCATTTAAAAATTCAAGGTTCTGGACTATTTGAGCTTAATAAGGACAAAATAATCAGTTGCAGATGCTTTCACTTAACATTCAAAAACATCCCATGCGACACAAAAACTTAATTTTATGGTCATCTGTCATTTTAATGATGTGCTTGTTATAATGCAGAACATCTCTGTCCTACTTGGCTGTTATAAAAAACATACTGAGCTAAACTGGAAACATATTTAGCTGCAGTATTGCTACCTTGTATCATTAACATAATACATGACCATGGAATATGAATTACTAAGGAAAAAAAAATAACCCCTTGCTATTTAAGCATCATTTAAGCCTGTCAGTTGCTCTTATTTACATTTTTTTTTTTGCTTCCAATCTTGAATTTCATGCAACCTCAGCCATCTTATATATCTTTCACTTCTATCTTTCTAGTGCATTTCTTTCTATTTGGGATGTGATAAAATACAGAACTGTTCAGAGAACACATGTTTTGGCTGGAAGAGCATAAACTACTTCACTGTCAGTAAGCAAATTTACAAAGGTGAGCTTTTCACTTAGCACTATGTACAAGGCAACCTGTGGATCTTAAGTAGCTATAAAAGAAGCTATAAAAAAAAAAAAGAAAAAATTAAAATTCATCTGCACAATATTACATATAAACTCCCTAATAGCGTCTGAAGATAGTAACGTAACCAAAGGGAATGAGCCAGGAAGATCCCTCCTAAGGGTTAGTTTTATGGACCGTTTCCTGTTTTCTTGCTAAAAGAAAAGATTAAGTTTTTATTATAATTTTTGTAACAGACCAAGACTATAGACAAAAAGACTTTTGTGAGAGGAAGGAAAAAAATGCATTTCCTGTTAATACTTAAATAACACTAGCCATATAATAACACTTAATTTGAAACTCAATAGTGACAATTCCCCACATCTTTCTCCAGGAAGAAATTAAGACAGGAAAGTCAATCTCTGTATATAAAATGGCCATTCCCTTCAGGATTTAAAAGTCCGGCTGGAATTACTGCTCTGGATTCTGGCTGGAATCCAGCCAAAGAAATGCAAATACCAAATCAGCTTATCACCAGAAGCATCAACATTAATACATATGATTGCTATGTCTAAACTTTGTATCGTTTAAAACTCCTGATACCATTTCTAAACTTTGTATCATTTAAAACTCATGATACCATTTCAAGTATTCTTTTTGTTTTGCTTAACTTTCCTCAAAGAAGCCATTCTGATGAAGATTAAAACTCTTTTCTTAAAAGATCTTTCACAGGTAAGAAAGAAATAACCAACATTTCCAGAAAACAGCTAATGAACTCTTACTTTTCTGCTTCTTTCTGTGTTAGAGATTGACCTTTAGGATTCAGAACATAAAGCTGTGATAGAGCAGATTGAAAAAGATCTAGAGTACACAGAATAGTGTCAACATTTTCCAAATACTCTGCGGCTTTAAGAACTTGGTGCCACTTACAAATAACCAAGTGCATTAGAGTAAACAACAAATTACTACAGTTCATACTGTTTTCCCTGTTATCATTACATCACTTTTTCACATACTAAGAAACAGACATTCAGAGAGACATGCTCAGATGGCCCAGGCCAGAAGAGACAATACAGCACTCAAGTCCCGATTCTTAGATCCCCATTCCAGAAGAATGACTTAAGGAAACATTTCCTTCCAACAATTCCTCTTCCCACTGAGATAAAGGTGGTATAGTTATTAACACTTTACATGTGTCCACATTACTTTTGAAGAGCCTCTTATGACAAACTGTACTGTGCTGCCTTCAAAGTGTAATCCGACAATACAAAAAGAAATTAATCTGCTCATATATAAATTACAATACAGAATCCCATACACTACAACTCATCACAAGGAGCTGCCTCAAAAAAGCATCAGTCTGGCACAAGCAGCAACAGTAATATCATCCAGATGTGAATTTGGGACAAAAAGCAAGGATTATTCCCATCGGCAGATCAGAGCTTGCATGCTTCCACTGAACTTGAACATTAAGATTCCTATTTTTCAACTGCAATGAAATTTTAATTTACCTGCTCCTAGGTAGTAAGACTTTAGTATAAACCTGTCTTTCTAACTAACATTTCTGTTCCATCCACATTACAGAATCCTGCTCAGTTTTACATCAGCAGCTTCAAATAAACTCACTCCTTGTAAAAAGTGGTAGCAAGTATTATTTACTCTACTACAATATGTTGTTGCTCCAGAGTTCTCTTTTCACTAGACCTGATGGTAGGCACAACAGAGAGCATTTCAACATTGCCATCTGTCTCCTTGGCACCCCATACCAAGTGAGTTGCTGCCACTTTGATGGTAAATTAGAATTTCCCACAAGATATATTAAGCCAGAGACTGCTGACAGGTTGTCCTATCTCCCCCAATGACTTCTTCCCTTAAATTTATTTTTGATACTTAAAAATCTGAGCATGTTAAGAATAAGCTTCTACATGACATGTATTAAATTGCAGTAATCATCAGTAAAAGAATAATATATGATTTGAAAAAGAATCCTTTTCCGAAGGACTTAAATCATCATTAAATTTATTTAGATAATAAATAAACACTTAGATTATGTTTTGGGCTTTATCACAAGAGATGGTCACAAAACAGTTAACGGTGATGCTTGGGAGGGAGAATAGACATGGTGACTGGTTAAATCAACTCACAGAGAAGCTGGAAACAGTAGTATGAAGATGAGTCTGTGACTGCTGCTGAAACGGCAGTACTGTGTTTCAGCATGTTCTCTTAATTCTAGCTTCCCTCCAAGATAAATCACTATAGTGATGTTAAGATACAGTCCCAGTTACTCACCACTGATGATGCTCTTACACCCAAAACAATCTAATTCTTTATTTCAACTTCAATTTTCCTATTTTAAGGTCTGTGACTCAACACCTGAGCTCAGAGGAGAACTGCATACCTTCCACCTCAGTGCTTCAGGGAGGGTATGAGTAGGCACCTGGAGGGACCAGAAAATACCTTTTGGTGTCGCTACTGTTGCTGTTATGTGAGCAACAGAACATCCTGAAGGTCTACCCAGTTTAATACTGGTAGAAAACATATTTCCCAACACCTTTGAGAACAAAACATATTGCCCAACATTCTTCCAAACCCAGGCTTTTCAGATCAGATATTTTATTTGTCATGCCTAAACACCAGTCCCCAGGTAAGTCAGCAATTCAGATGACTTAATTACAGCAATTCAGTTGCCTAAAACAATAAGCTCATTTCAACTCCAACCAAAATATAGTGTAAGATTCCAAGTTACTTCAGGAGGGCGTGGACAAGTGATCAAGAAGTGAGTTAAAAAAAAAATCAACCATTCAGAATAAGTAGACACAATGAACATCGGAAGGACTGGGATATGCTCTCCAGTGAAGTCCTTCAGAACAGCCGTGCCAGACCTTGAACAGCACAGTGACAATCTGCACACTGAACTTCATTCATACGCAAGTGAGCTACAAAATAGCATTTACTATGTAATACTAAGCTACTTCAAGAGAAAACAGGACACAACACCAGTTCCTAGCCTGAAGCTGAGATAAATGCAAGGGAAGGATCAAACTAATACTATTACCAAAGGTTTCTGTTCCTGACAACAGACATAAATGAAAATTTCACAGTCTTTTATCAAAATACTATTTTTAGTCTTGCAATGTATTTTCCTGACTATCTTGTATTTCTTCCATCAAAAGACTCAGGCATATAAAAGTGTGATAATCCTGTTTCTGAACATGAAGAATGGCAGGGTCATATCTTAGCCTCATTTTGTTAAACTGATTCTGAATGGAGAATTCAGGGCACTGACAGATCTTACTGAACTGAAAATAAAAACAATTACAAATTTCTTGTCTGATTTCCACTTGGTACAAAGGGCACTTAGACCAGGTAAAGGCATTCTGTATATGTAGTTGTGAGACTCTAGGCAGGTAAACGACTCTGCACACATAAGTAATGAAACCCAAACAAAACCAAACACTAAACCACTGTTGACCTTTGCCATGTGTGGGCTGCCAGGAAGTCAGCTGTCTCCAAAAGATACCTCTCCCCTGACAAATACTCACTGCAATGATCAATGCAAGTATGCAGTGATGTTTATATTAAAATAACGATTATAATACTAACAGTCCTATAGGGTAAACAGCCTATGGAGTTGTTGATTTGCCCTGGGCTACAATTTACACATGTTTATTCTGAAATCAGTAAGGGCTTCTCTGGAAGATACTGAAGTTGTGGATTTACCTGAACACCAGAGACCACCCTAACTCGTCAACTCAAATTGAGTTGGATGTCTATTTAAGCTCGTTTGGCACATAATATAACAAACCCCATTATTCAGTATATCTGTAGAGCAGGGAATTTACTGTCCTGTGTTTACTACTCATCATTCAGTTAAGATTCTTTAAGAGGTTGCCTGATGATTTCACTCGGATACAGACTGTTGCAATACAGCCTTGCCAGCATTGCAAGGAAAAAAGGGCAGCTATCCCCGGAGACCTACTGCAGAGTATTCATGTTTATCATTATGTCTTTAGGGTACAAGGTCCTCTTTGACCTCTTCTCTAGATTTTCTTGTCCCAGTGACAGGGATAAGTGACATTCTTTATGCTTTCTCCCTGCAAAAGGAAAAAAAAACCACCTTCCCAGATTTTAAATAAATAAATAAATAAATTTACAGGGCTCAAATTTTTTTGCTTGTCAAAGACAAATACAAAATAAGTTTAACTTTAATTCTTCCTCAGCTGCTACAGTCCTGCTGTCCACCAACACTTCTGCCAGGAGACTCCAGAAATGTATTAAGCTCCTCTATGTCATAGGCTAAAATCACACAAGAAAATATAGGCAAAACACTGACATCCTCTGTTACAAGGTTTGCTTCCTTCTGATTTACAGCATTCATAAACTGAAAACATGAAGTGTTCCTCACAAGAACTTCATAAGACACAAACTTTTTACAATCATTGGGTCAGATTTGCATCAGAATCTGAACTGAATAAATTTGGTAACTAGGAACCTTGGGTTTGCTTTCCAATACGTTCGGTTTCAGTTAGTCTTTAATGCTGCTAAGGGAGCCAGGATAAACTCGAGAGAGAGATTAAAATAAAGAGGAGAAACTCTCCACAGTCCTTTTAAACAGCTACAAGATAAAGTGAAAACAATGTTTACTGTAATTCTTTATTAAAAAAATTTTTTTCCTCTTTCAATGAGAATAAATATTTTTATGTATAACTGAAGTTAAATAATAGTGGTCTTTGAATCAGCATGGTTTCAATACTTTGTACTGACTTCAGAATGAACGAATATGATTCTTTCCATCTTCATTGCTTTCAGCATTTTGAAATGAGTGTGCATTTTTCAGATTGCACTCTATCTTCATCCTCCACAACTGTCAAAAGCATTTTATTGTTATTAAATGGTGTTTATAAAGACTAATGGAAAATACTGTTTTTTTTTAATGGAAAGGTACATGACAATACCTATGAATCCCCTTTTACAGGTAAAAAAATCAGGGATTCATAACACAGAGCACTAGGTAACCCAGATGCTGGCAATCTGACAGCTGGTTCACTGTTTTAAAGGTGCTTTAATTAGTATCTGAAACCTCAACAAGGAACAAGGACAGATACCTTGTGATGAATCAAAAAAGCACCTAATACAAACAGCCCTATGTAGTAGAAGTCATCCAAATCTATCATTCAGTGATTAAAGCTACTCCACGGTTGTCATGGTTTAAAACCTAGCCAGACAGCTTGTTCACTCACTCCCAGTGAGTGGTGCTGGGCTGAGAGCAATTGAGCCCCCCCCCCCCCCCCCCCCGGGCTCTCCCCTTCCCTCCTGCTCCCGGAGGAACGGGGAGGAGGATCAAAAGAGTGGAACTCCTACGGGTTGAGACAAGAACAGTCCAGCAACCAGTGTACAACACAAATCACCACCGCTACTACCAACAACAACAATGATAAGAGAAAATAACAAAGGAAGAGAATACGATACCACCAGCCAAGAAATGAGTCCCACCCGGAAGCCCGTGTCCTTCCGGGTAACTCCCAGGTACCCCCCACCCCGGGCATGACGTGCTGTGGTATGGAATACCTCCTTGGCTAGCCTGGGTCAGGCACCCCATCTCTGCTTCCTCACAGCTTCCCCTCCTCCGTGGCAGAGCATGAGCCTCACAAAGTCCTTGGTCAGGGTAAACATCACTTAGCAACAACCAAAAACATCGGTATCACCAACACTGTTCCCAGGCTGGAAGTCAAAACACAGCACTGCACCAGCTACCACAAAGGAGAAACATGACTGCTACTGCTGAACCCAGGACATTATCCACCCCTTATTCCACACCATTCACGTCATGCTCAGATCCCACATTTTCAATACACCATCGCTCTCTCACATATATACATCCATATACACACAGACCAAGAGAAAAAGATCATTTTCTTAGTGCATGGACCAATCCCTATAATGCTGCCAAGTCCATTCAGTCCATAATGTCAGGTTCCATCTCTTGTAACAATCTTTCAGGGCAGGAACGGCTGTGTGCAGTATTGGATCGTTGCCTGCTGATGCTCGTCGTTCCTTTACTGCGGAACTCATCCGGTTCTATCAAAGTTCATTCTCTGTTGGGATGATGGTTGGAGGGAAGTCAGGGCTAGTTGCTGGTGACCTGGAGACACCTAGTTGATGAGCTGTAAAAGTATTACACAGCAGGCAACAGCATACTATTAAGTTCATTGGCTGTTTTCCCCTAAAATCAAATCCCCTTGAGGTATACATCAGACTTCCCCTTCTTCCCACATTACCCACCAAGTATATCCAGGTCCCTGAGCAAAAGCAATCCCACGAGTGGGTTTGCCTTTACCTGAAGCAGGAATAACCCAGACTGTCTTCCCCAGCAAATTCTTCATATGCACCACGGGAACTTTGTCCCCCTCTACAATATGTAAAAATTCTGACTGGGCTGGGCCAGCCCTGTTGGCAGATCCTCTGGTGTTGACCAACCAGGTGGCCTTTGGTAAGTGTGTATCCCAATGCTTGAAAGTTCCCCCACCCATTGCTCTCAGTGTAGTTTTTAACAGCCCATTGTACCGTTCGATTTTCCCAGAGGCTGGTGCATGGTAGGGGATGTGATATACCCACTCATTGCCATGCTCTTTGGCCTAAATATCTATAAGGTTATTCCGGAAATGAGTCCCATTGTCTGACTCAGTTCTCTCTGGGGTGCCGTGTCGCCACAAAATCTGTTTCTCAAGGCCCAGGATAGTGTTCCGGGCAGTGGCATGGGGCACAGCATATGTTTCTAGCCACCCGGTGGTTGCTTCCACCATGGTAAGCACATGGCGCTTGCCTTGGCGGGTTGGTGGCAGTGTGATATAGTCAATCTGCCAAACCTCCCCATGCTTATACTTCAACCATAGTCCTCCATACCAAAGAGGCTTTAACCGTTTGGCTTGTTTAATTGCAGCACGTTTCACACTCATGAATAACCTGGGCAATAGTGTCCATTGCTAAGTCCACCCCTCGATCACGAGCCCATCTATATGTTGCATCTCTGCCCTGATGGCCTGAAGTGTCATGGGCCCACTGGGCCAAAAATAGTTCACGTTTATGTTGCCAATCTAAGTCCATCTGAGCCACTTCAATCTTAGCAGCTTTACCCACTTGTTGGTTATTCTGGTGTTCTTTAGTGGCCCGACTCTTGGGTACATGGGCATCTACATACGTACCTTCACCACCAGGTTCTGCACCTGGGCAGCAGCCCAGATGGGTTTACCTCTGCGTTGCCAGTTGCTCTGCTTCCATTGCTTCAACCATCCCCACAGGGCATTTGCCACCATCCGTGAGGCAGTATAGAGGTGAAGTACTGGCCACTTTTCTCATTCAGCAATGTCCAGGGCCAGCTGGATGGCTTTCACCTGGGCAAACTGACTTGATTCACCCTCTGCTTCAGCAGTTTCTGCAACTTGTCATCCAGGACTCCATACAGCTGCCTTCCATCTCTGAGGCTTTCCCACAATACAGCAAGACCCATCAGTAAACAAGGCGTACTGCTTTTCACTTTCTGAAAGTTTATTATATGGTGGGGCCTCTTCAGCATGCACCACCTCCTCCTTTGGGGACATTCCGAAATCTTTGCCCTCTGGCCAGTCCATGATGACTTCTAGAATGCCTGGACAACTGAGATTTCCTATTCAAGTTTGTTGTGTAATTAGTGCAGCCCATTTACTCCATGTAGCATCAGTTGCATGATGTGTAGAGGAGACCCTGCCTTTGAACATCCAGCCCAGCACGGGCAGCCGGGGTGCCAGGAGGAGCTGTGCTTCAGTGCCAATCACTTCCGAAGCAGCTCGAACCCCTTCACAGGCTGCCAGTATCTCTTTCTCAGTTGGGGTATAGCTGGCCTCAGATCCTTTGTATCCCCGACTCCAAAAGCCAAGGGGTCGACCTCGAGTCTCCCCTGGAGCTTTCTGCCAGAGGCTCCAGGTAGGACCGTTCTCCCCAGCTGCAGTGTACAGTACATTTTTTACATCTGGCCCCCTCTGGACAGGTCCAAGGGCTACTGCATGAACTATCTCACGTTTAATTTGCTCAAAGGCTTGTTGTTGCTCAGGGCCCCATTTAAAATCATTCTTCTTCTGGGTCACATGTTAGAGAGGGCTTACAACCAAACTGTAATTTGGGATGTGCATTCTCCAGAACCCCACAGCACCCAAGAAAGCTTGCGTTTCTTTCTTATTAGTTGGTGGAGACATTGCTGTTATCTTGTTGATCACATCTGTGGGGATCTGTCTATGTCCATCTTGCCATTTTATTCCCCAAAATTGAATCTCCTGTGCAGGTCCCTTGACCTTACTCTGTTTTATGGCAAAACCGGCTTTCAGCAGGATTTGGATTATTTTCCTCCCTTTCTCAAAGACTTCTTCCACTGTATCGCCCCACACAATAATGTCATCAATGTATTGCAGGTGTTCTGGAGCTTGCCCCTGATCCAGTGCAGTCTGGATCAGTCCATGGCAAATGGTAGGGCTGTGTTTCCACCCCTGGGGCAGTCGGTTCCAAGTGAACTGGGCACCCCTCCAAGTAAAAGCAAACTGTGGCCTGCACTCTGCTGCCAAAGGAATTGAGAAAAATGCATTGGCAATGTCAATCGTGGCATACCACTTGGCTGCCTTTGACTCTAGTTCATACTGAAGTTCTAGCATGTTCGGTACGGCAGCACTCTATGGTGGTGTGACCTCATTCATGCCACGATAGTCTACTGTTTGTCTCCATTCTCCATTAGACTTTTGCACTGGCCATATGGGGCTATTAAAAGGCGACCGGGTCCTGCTGATCACCCCCTGACTCTCCAGTCTACGGATCAGCTGATGGATGGGAATCAGGGAGTCTCGGTTGGTGCGATATTGCCGCCGGTGCACTGTTGTGGTCGCAATTGGCACTTGTTGTTCTTCAACTTTCAGCAACCCCACAGCAGAGGGATCTTCTGAGAGACCAGGCAAGGTGGACAGCTGCTCAACTTCCTCAGTCTCCAAAGAAGCAATACCAAAAGCCCACCGGTACCCTTTTGGTCTTTGAAGTACCCTCTCTTGAGGTAGTCTAAGCCGAGGATGCATGGAGCCTCTGGACCAGTCACAATAGGGTGCTTTTGCCATTCCCTCCCAGTCAGGCTGATATCAACCTCCAGCACAGTCAACTCTTGGGATCCTCCTGTCACTCCAGAAATATAGATGGGTTCCACCCCTTGACAGCTTGATGGCATCAGGGTACACTGTGCACCGGTATCTACTAGAGCCTTATACTTCTGTGGGACTGATGTGCCAGGCCATCTGATCCACACAGTCCAGTAAATCCGATTGTCCCCTACCTCCACCTGGCTGGAGGCAGGGCCCCTCTAATGGTCATCACAGCGTTGGACACTTAAGTCTTGGTGAAAGGGATTATACTTCGTTATCACAGGAGCTGGAGTAAAATCAGCTCTTCCACTCCACCTGGGAAACTGCTTACCAGAGACTGAAGCTGTAGCTCTCATGGGATGATCAGTCTTGGCCCTTGCTCCCCTCTTCAGTTCACTCACCCATTCCTCCAAAGCTGAAGGAGGTTTTCCATCCCACTTTGTCATGTCTTCTCTGTGATCCTGCAGGTAAAACCATAGGGTAGCCCGTGGCGTATACCTCCTGTATCTCCTCTCTAGAACAATAGGACGCCTTTTGTTAATAGCTGAGACGTGTGTTGGTACACGTGAGGAGCTGGATAAATCAGATAGATCGTTACTCAATTGTTTGAGGGCCTGGGACAGTTTTTCCACAGCTGAGATGATAGAAGGGGTGAGATTGTCTTCAAACTCTCGGAGTTTATGAACCATTTCATCCACTGGTAGTGGTACTATGTCATTCCAGGTTACTGTTGCCAATGAATGGGCATATGATGACGGTGCAGTCTGTGTAAGTTTTCGCCACATGGGTCGTGTACATTCAACTTCATCTGGATCTATGGGTGAATCCCCGTTATTCGGCTTGATGTGATAGATCATCTCTACGATGGCTGATTCCCTCAGAGACTGGATGCCTTTGTCTATAGTAGTCCACTTGGCCGAACGACTCATAACATCGTCCTTGTTTGGAAACCTTTCACACCTGCCAAGAGCCGCCTCCAAAGGCTGAGGGACTTTTTCTCTCTTGCAATTGCTTTGTCAATTCCCCCTTCTCTAGCAAGTGATCCCAGCTGCTTGGCTTCTGTACCTTCTAGTTTGTGACCATCGGCCCCACTGTCCCAGCATTGGAGTAATCAGGGGATGATGTGCTCCCCTGGTTGACGGGTAAAATCTTTTCGCATATTCCGTAGCTCGGTTGAGGTCCGAGGTCGAGAAGTTACCTCTTCTTCTTCTTCTTCGTCATGTGATGATGACTCCTGATCAGATTCTGGACTGGGTGGTGAATTCATTGTTTCTTCACCTTGCTTCACCCTTCCTGCCTCTTTTTTGCTTGCGTACAGGGGCAACTGATATTGGTACGAATTGGTCCTCTGGTTTGGCTGCAGTGATTATCACTGTGGTTTGAGTAGCGACTGTACTTGTTGCTGGGGGTGGTGAAGCTGCTGTGCCTGGAGCTGGAGTAGCTGCACTGACTGCTGCTTTGCCCTCAGATCCACCGACATTCTTTTCCTTTTGAAGGTGCTGGATAGTGTTGAACAAGGCCCTGTAAGCATAGGCCAAGCCCCAGCACGTTGCCATGATTTGTCCATCTCTGGTATGCCCAGAATGACCACACACCTCATTTAAGTGTTTTACTAATTCTTCTGGATTTTGCAGTTGTTCGGTGGTGAAATTCCAAAGTACTGGAGGGGCCCACTGACCTAGATACTTGCCCATACTATCCCACACACCCTGCCACTCATGGCTGTCCAGCCTCAGGGAAATTCTCTTGGTCCTCCTACATCGTCGTTTGACCCCAGACAAGACCCAAACCAGACTCTGCTTAACTCCTGAAATCAGTCGTGGGCAAAACACACTCTGTATGCATGCTAGCATGGTGATTCCCATCACGATCAGCAAACAAGTCTCAACAGCATTAAAAGGCCATTCAAAAAATTCAAAACTCTCAAATGTAAATGGTCTGGGGGGACGACTGGGAGGGTAAAAGGATGTCTCCTTCACAGGTTGAGCACCTGAGGAGAAAAAAGATGTGTAATTGCTAAGCACTTCTATTATATACCTCCCAAAGTATAAAGGTGGTGACCACACTGGGAACATAAGCCAGATCAGCTTCATGATCAATGATTCTATTGTATTACAAGTCATTACCATAAAGTACAATGAGACAAAAACCTTAGCCCAAGCCCCACACTTGAAAAACACCAATACAGCAAATACCGGATGGAAGTAAGTTACGATATACTGAAACTGTGAGATCAAGAGGAACAACCTTGAGAGCCAATAAATCAGCATTGTAACGAGTGATTATTAATCCGGTCAGGTCTGTTATTATCTCAACCCCTCGTGCCCCACGTTGGGCGCCAAAAGAACTGTTGTGGTTTAAAGCCTAGCCAGACAGCTTGTTCACTCACTCCCAGTGAGTGGTGCTGGGCTGAGAGCAATTGAGCCCCCCCCCCCCCCCCCCCCCCCCCCCCCCCCCCCCAGGCTCTCCCCTTCCCCGCTCCCGGAGGAACGGGGAGGAGGATCAAAAGAGTGGAACTCCTACGGGTTGAGACAAGAACAGTCCAGCAACCAATGTACAACACAAATCACCACCGCTACTACCAACAACAACAATGGTAAGAGAAAATAACAAAGGAAGATAATACAATACCACCGGCCAAGAAATGAGTCCCACCCGGAAGCCCGTGTCCTTCCGGGTAACTCCCAGTTACCCCCCACCCCGGGCATGACGTGCTGTGGTATGGAATACCTCCTTGGCTAGCCTGGGTCAGGCACCCCATCTCTGCTTCCTCACAGCTTCCCCTCCTCCGTGGCAGAGCATGAGCCTCACAAAGTCCTTGGTCAGGGTAAACATCACTTAGCAACAACCAAAAACATTGGTATCACCAACACTGTTCCCAGGCTGGAAGTCAAAACACAGCACTGCACCAGCTACCACGAAGGAGAAACATGACTGCTACTGCTGAACCCAGGACAACGGTCATATTTTGGTGAGTCTATTTCCTCAACTGGACACTTCCATATTACAAACTGACAAAGCTCAGTGCCATGAATATTCACACCCATTAATATGAATCCCATCCTTCTCTCCATTTACAAATGTCCTATATCCTATACTGATTCGGTCTCAATTAGGAACTCTGGGAGGGTAATGACTCACTAATACAGTGAATGCATGAATATACAGAAGAGCAATAGTATTTTACTGTGAAATTACTTTTTCCAGTCTGTATTTCTTGTTATGATGTCTTCACAATTTTGCTATTCTCAAAGAGTATTGCTGTTTGCAGCCACCAATATTAACGTTTTTCTTGAAAAAAAAGAATATTTTGGAAGTATTTTAGAAAATATTTTTGGTAAAACATCTTAAGAGAATCAACACGGTCTCTCATTCCTATTTTCTTAAAAATCAAGCACACACACACCCGCCACCCTATTTTCCTGCTGCCAGCTCCATGAATCATGCCCATCAGTAGAAAGAAGATTCACACAGTTCAGGATCTGCATTCAGCTCCAGGGGTCTTCAAAGCCTCTTCAATAAGCCAGCCAAGATGCAACATGAGGAAGCATTTACCATTGTAAATGTGAACCACCCCAAAATCACTAATGTTCAGAGAGCAGTTATAACCATCTTGCAATTGCTCTGAGCATATTTTAGTGTCCAAGGAACTCTCTCCTCCATGTGCTTCTGCTTATCCCTCTTAAGCAGAAGCAGCAGTACTGCTCTAAACTAATTACCCTTTTTGCTCACCCTTGCTGTCCTCTGACAGCATTAACATCCCTAGGCTGGGATTACATTTCATTGCCTTGTGTCATGATAAAGGAAAAGTGTGACAACAAACAGAAGAAATAGTGATTATTTGTGGTTGAAAACCATCTACAAAATTTGCTCGTTTGTTTGGTGTTTGTTTTTTTTTTTTCCTCTCGAAATGCAGGGTTGTGAATACTTTATTTGTTCATTTTCTATAAATAATCTAATCTCAGAACAAACAGGTGCTCCCCAAATTTAAAGTGTTTATTCAGACATAGCATCATGAAGCATGTACAGAAATTAGTTGCATTATTTAACAGACCTTGTGGAGCAATCTCCAAGCCAATTGCATTACACAAAACCCATGAACCCTGTTACTGCATTTCCCTCTTGTAACCAGGATGAAGACTAAGACTGAATGAGGGCAAAACTTCCACACGGAAACCAACCTGTTCAGACTGGGAAACAAAATCACATGGGGAAAGCAGGGGAAACCTTAAAAAACACTCAACCCTCACACACAAAAAAACCTCTACTTGACTTTTTCTGACTGACAATTATGTCAGCTCATTTAATAAGGCCCTGACATTTGCTTTCAGAACCGCGTGGGACGTGGAAATAAAGTTCAGTATCTAGCCTGCAGTCAGACCTATTATTACAGAAAACAGAGCCCATTTCTACATGTCATAGCAGAGTTTTCATATGCAGAGTCTCTCAGTAATCTGTTTTCTCCAGCATGCTGTTCAATATACACTACAACCTGGCAAAATATTTTCTAAACCACAGCAGATCATTGTAGATACATCTTCAGATAAGATACAATTATATCCTACAGAAAACAGGAGCAGGTAACTGACTCTGACCTACATAACAGCACCATGAAACAGGACAAAGGTGGAAAAGAGGATCTGCTACCTTCACTGATTAGGAACAGAAATAGTTAGGATACAAAGACTACGATTAAGTTACTTTCTGAATTGAAACCAATTTAATAGGATCCTTTTGACCCCAAGATGATGAAGTATAGGATTTAATGTCAATAAATGTAGGTGTTAAACATTTTGCCAGGCTTCTTCCTGACCATAATCACTGGATTTCAGACAGAAAGTTAGAGCTCTGCTTACCTACACAGAAATCAAAATGTAGGTTAGTAGTTTCGATGTAAGAATTAGATTATACATTCACCTAAATTAATATGACCTGAAAAAGGAACCACGGGGGGTTTGGCAGAATTTGAGAAGATCTGTTTTAAAAATCATGTTTATCCCTTATTTTATCAACTTTGCATATTGTTTCCAAACATTTTTCAGCTATGCATTCAGTTTAGAGCAAATCCTACTATTTTTCTTTTTTTTTTAGCATTACAAACCCACTGTTTGTGCCTCTATCAGTCTTCTACCCGGTATCTCTATTTATTATTGTCAGGCAATTAACAAAAATAAAGGTTGATGCTGGATTTTTATTCTCCAGGTGTATTAGAACATTAGCTGCCCAGTGAACTAAACACCCCTGTAGTGTTGGATTTTATGAATCACTGTAGTTATGAGCAGAAGCTCTCTCAGACATAGGGGAAGCTTCTGTAACCTCCTCCCCACTACCAAAACCTTGCCATGCAAACCATTCTAAACTGTCTGCAGCAAATTAAAAATGAAGAAACTTTAAAAGACTTTCTATAAAAAGTGAAAGACAACAACAAGAAGCTTCCTCTAAATTTCCATCAACAGTCCAGTAAATTTCCATCTGACCTGCAGCCATCCAAATCTGCTCCAAATTCCAGAGCAGTGGGGCATGCTCCAAGTGACTCTATGCCTGAACTCATAACCTCAGCTTTGAGGATTTGCAGCTGAAAGGCAGCACCATACTGATGGGACCTAACCTAGCATTTCAACATTTAAATGCTTCAGCATTTAAAACTCCATGTGGATACACCAACTGCATATATCTCTCATCACCTTGGCACACGCTCCAAAGTAGTTGGAACTACTTTGACAATTTTTGGTACTAAATTTCAAATAGCTACAAAAGTAGCTATTTAAAGTACCCCTATGAAGTAACAACAACAGAAGAATATTCTGTAGTTATCAGATTCAGCATGCAACTCTTGACGTTTTAGGACAAATTTTGCCCTCAGTTAAATCTATTACCTTGCTGATGCCAAAGCAGAACATACCAAACTCACACATCAGAACCATCTGTCATGATTGTTTGATGGTCTTGCAGGTGCACATTTTTCTTCTCTTCCCACCACCATCCTTTAGGTATTGGCTGGCCCTTTGTACCCAACACCAAGACTTCTACTAAACCCTGAAATGTCAAGAACAGTGGACACTGCCTGTTTAGTTAAATGTTTGGAGATGTCACTGTTTTTTCCTGAAGGAAATATTTATTCAAATAATTATGTGCTGTACCATGAAGCTATTAATACATACACCCATGACTGCCCTGACTGAGTTTTGGTGTTCAGACTTTTTTTCCCCATAACATATATATATATATATATACTACTTGTGTAATGAATAGCATATTATTCCATTAAAAGTATCTTCTGTGGAATGCCTAAATGTGTTAGAAAGGTTAATATGGCATTTTATACCTCACAGGCTGGTGACAGAAAGTAAAAATGCTATTCTGAAAAGCAGAAATGTCAACACATCTCTAAAGACATAAAATGACACAAAATTAAATGTTACCAACTGCTGAGTCTGAAGAAAGGCTTATCGAAATTAAGGGATGAAATAAAAAAAAAAGGCAGAACTCATACTCTAAAAGCATAGCAATCTACTTAATGAAACTTTATAGAATGTTTTTTGTGCACATAAGCTTCTAGAAATATCATTCACTTCCTTTCTACTGCAGTAATTTCAAACGGTTCAAATACAGAGGGGTCCACAAATGCCAACCACTAATCACTTAATTTTTTGTAACAATTTGTATCTGAGGTTCCATATCTTTTGGCAAATTATAAATGATTTAACGGAACTTTTTTTTTTTTTCCGGAAGTACATTTTGTAAAATGAATCATGACCCTACATTTAATTTCATAAATAGGGATGCATGTGTGTATAGATACAGACACACACATATATATATTCATGTCCATGACGTGTTGCGCTATGTATAAACACATAAATACTTCTAAAAACTACCCATCAATTTCACTGTGTGTGAGCATAAATCTGTAGATAGAAAGATTTACAAATATGTACTACCAGATATTCAAATCAAATTACACCCACTACATTTGCCTGCTGTAATCCTCCAAGCTTCAGGAGGAGGGCATGAGTTGTTCTTGAAGGAGGAAAGGAAAGTGGGGAGAGCATTACAGTTTTACTTATGAACTAGGATACAGGAATGAAAAGCATTTATTTAAAGAAACCACTTAGAAAAACTTAATCACCAACATCTAATTAGCCCACACAAAATTATGGGTTGAATGTATAATGAAGAGATCGGTTAACATCTTGGATTCCCCAGTACCAGGTTTCAAATTCCAAACCACTGGGAAGGTTTCGAAAAGTTATGGAATCAGAAGGGACATACACAGTGTCTGTACTTCATCAGCATCAGTCACCCGCAGTTGCACTAATACTGTTGTCCTTAACACCCTACTGATTTCTGAATTATCAGCATTAAATCTTGAGCTCCTCAGGTTTTTCACTTGGTGCTTTTAAACCACCATGTCCAAAGGCTAACATCTGCGGACAACAGCATAGCCCAAGGTGTAAGCCTGCAATGGAATGCAAAATGACGGCTTGTACTTCCAAATACTCCTGCAAAAAACCACTGGGAGCAGAAGCACAGCAATTAGCTTTTAGTGCAAGCTGTATTAGCATCTCTAAGCTGCCAGACTAGCCCTGGGAAAAAGCCAGGAGCAGAGCTCAGTATGGTTACCTGAGAGGCAGGAAGGTATTTAAGCAGCAGACGGATTTTACAGGGGAAATTTTAATTCTGCAAAGAAGCCCTGGTCCACTTTCTAATGCCAACTTTGAACAACATATTTCCAAGAAAAGTTATGCCTTGGTTAATTTTATTCATAATACAGATGTTTTTTTCTTCCAATTGGATGCACCAAGGCAGGCAGCAGCACTTACCAAGCCAGCTTTATCACTTTTTTTTTTCCTTGAGAAACTATGACTGAAAGATGGGCATCAACAGGACAAGATGAGCACAGTCTCAAGTCTCTTAATGAAATTCCTACAGAAAGTAAGTTCCTTTGCACTCTGATTCTGACACTATAATGACTATATTCCTAGCAGACATCCAGAAAACGTGGAAGCCAGTTTGGCTCTCTTCCTTTACGACTTCAAGTTAATCAACCCAAACTCTCAGCAAAAGGAACAGCCCAGTGAAGAAAGTTCATTGATCTCTCTTTGGAAGTGCTCATTTCAAAGCTTCAATAATGAGCACTATATGTTTATCATACCATGACAAAAATGGAAGCAGAAAGGAGGGGAAAAAGAAAAGCGGAAGCAGAAAGGAGGGGAAAAGAGAAACAATGATGAAGGTAATGTCTCTGCCTGATATTACTAGTCACTGTAATGGAAAATGATAACAAAACATTTGAAAGACAAATCCATCCTGAGATATTTAATCCAATTTTTCATTAGGTTGGACATTAGAGAAAATTTCATTTCTGCAAGGCAAATCCAGTGCGTGACAGTATTTTTAGAGGCAGACAGAATCAATTTGAAGGGATATGGATGAGTACAAACACAAATGTCTGTCCATGTTCCAGCATAGGAAGGGGATCTCCCCTATTTCCTACCAACGGCCACAATGCTCAACAGCCCTAGAGAGTAATAATTTTACTTCTCCTTCTAGAAAAGCACTGTGAGATGGCCCACTGAAGCACTGACAGACATTTAAAAAAGCATAATAAAAATTATTTTTTGCTTCTGTGTATTTCTTCTGTCAATAGTGGCTGGGCTAGACATCACAAGGGGGATGCTGGCAGTATTCCAGGCTGTTATTTTCATGGACAATGCTCAGATCTCGTTAGTATTTTTAACTTAAGAGTTTGCATGACAAGTTTTTTCTTCCTTTAAAAGCAATTTCCAAGTGTCCACCTCACACACCTCACAAGCAAATTGTAAAGGATTACAAAGTAAGACCAGCAGCCATCCAACACTATTTCTAACATGAAGCCAAGGGTGACTATACATACACAGCTACCTTTCTGCAAAGAATTTAACAAAAGCTTACTTCAGAATTCTCTAATTAATCAGAGTTGTTGTATACAGACGTAAATATATGCATCTTTAGTGGCCCATTCAGATTGTTATTAGCTTTAACAAACATTTACCTTCTAAAACAATAAATGATAAATGAGTGAAAGAAATCAGGAGCATATTACCAATAATATGAAAAGTTTCACAAGAACTTTTTCCAAATATGGCAGAAGTTGGATATATTAATTATTTGGGGAGGGGGACAGGATGGATGCCACACACACACAAAAAAAAAAAACAACACAAAAAAAGCCCAAACAAAAAAAAACCCACCAACAAAAAAAAAACAACCACACACCACCACTCCCTAAAAAAAAAACCCCACAAAAAAAATAAACAAAAATACAAAAACCAAACCAAACCAAACCAACAAACAAAAAAGCCATAACAAATGAAACCAGGAAAACCCAAACCCAAACCCAAACCCAACACCAAAACCATGAAGCACAGAGCACAGTCAGGTGCTAAATATGCTTCCTGGAAGGCTCACTGGATAGATCAGTTTAGTTTACTAAAAAAGTCTATTGTGAATGCATATATGATTTTGCTGTTGCTGAAGATTAAAAACCTACTACTATTACATTGGCACCATACATAAGTCTTTCTGAGTTATGTGGATGGATTTCTCCTAAAATTTCTGAACTGTTCACAAGTATGTGCATAGGTTTATGAAAAAAGTTAAAAAGTTGAAGATTATACTGCAGCCATCACTATATTCTGTAGAGAAGATGAGTCAGAGTCTTTTAGTTCACAGAGATTTTTACTTAGGTCAGAAGAAGTACTTTGGGCAGGTATCATAGCTTCAGTGTTTGAACCTGTACATTAATGGAACCTTCATGACCTCCAACAGATTAAAGCACTAACGACTTTAAATGCCAGGGTGACTCATGCTGCTTATAGTATGTGGAGATAGCAGCCAGCATAATCCAAATAACTATTCCAACTTTTCCAGGATGCTGCTTTATAGTCTTCAGCACCTGCACAGTCTTCGCATTAACTGGACACATTCCTGTTAAAACTCTGATTCATTCAGCAAGGATCTTTAAAGTCCCTTCCAATCCAAACCATTCTATGATTTCATCTATGATAACACTTTCTATCCCTAACTACTGGTCATGTGCAACTCCAGTCACAGGCAAATCTTGGTTTATCACATTAACACCAGGTTGGGAAATTCCAGCACAGCCATAACAGTTCCTAAGAATGGGGCCATGGACATTCTCCATCTTCCAACACAGCTGCAGCAGCTGGGAAAAGCACAGACTGAACATACTAAAGCCCAAATCAGCATCTGTTTTCCAAGACCCTTTTTCAGCTATGCAATCCTTGCAGAGTCAAGAGATCTTCTGCATA
Organism: Pezoporus wallicus; assembly: GCF_028554395.1. Taxonomy (NCBI): domain Eukaryota; kingdom Metazoa; phylum Chordata; class Aves; order Psittaciformes; family Psittacidae; genus Pezoporus; species Pezoporus wallicus. Next base: position 439,375 of record NW_026640748.1, read on the forward strand.
TACACACCAAAGAAGTGGATAAGCAATTGCAAAAAAATTATCAATATTCTAATTAACAGAAAATTAAAGCTACACTTTCCTTCCTGCTAAAGATTTCTTCTAACAAAACTACCAACTCTGCCCTATAAATTAATCTTTCACTGCTCTTTTGTTTAGCTCTGTGCAATGCCAGCTGGTTTGCTTAGAGCAGTGAGCTGTTGAACTGATAACATATTTTTAATGTCAGTCCAGTACAGCAGTTTTGAATGGCTTCAGATGTCTAAATTGTCTGTAGAGTAATATTAATAGTAAGTGGTAAGAACAGGGACTTATGGTGCTGTTGAATCCACAAGTGGCAAATACACATTTCCCATTTAATTAGTCTTTTAATTAGTCCTAAATGAAATTGCACATTTGGATAGCATTAGGGATTATTCTAGACAAATTGCAAGTTAATAAGAACAAAGCATCCACCTGAACTCAGAGCTAAACTGAATGCACGAAGAGATGTTGTAATCCCTAGCTAGTGGTGAATAAGGAGAATTTGCTATAGAAGATAAAGCTTCCTAGACTTTTTACTCAGACTTTTACTGATCCCACAAAAGGAATCTAAGTCATAACCCTGTGGCAGCAGGTAAGCTTAGGAGTCCCACAGGCTCCAGGATGCCTCAAGAGTCCTACTAGTAAGACAACAAGACCTAAGGAGGAGAGGCTTTCAGATAAACAGGGGGTTTTATTGCTGCTCAGGCACCAAGTACCTGCAGTATGAAGCTACAGTGACATTCTTTATCATGAGGATAGTGAGATGCTTGCACAGCTTGCCCACAGAAGCTGTGGGTGCCCCATCCCTGGCAGTGTTCAAGGTCAGGTTGGACAGGGCTTGGAGCAACCTGGTCTAGTGAAAGGTGTCCCTGCCCATGGCAGGGGGTTGGAACTAGATGAGCTTTAAAGTCCTTTCCAAACCAAACCATTCTCTATGATGATTCTATGATATTCAGGAGTACTGTGGAAACAAATGAGTCCATTACTCAGGACTTAGGTAAGAAATGTGCTTGGGGAACTCTGCAGGACTAGAATGGCCTCACCATGCCCCCAGAGCAGAGGGTCCATCTGGTAGCCCTTGTGCAGACTTACTAGCTCAGAAATGCAGCAAACCTGGGTCAAAAGCCTTTACCAAAAGCAACTGGAGATGCTGCATGTGACATGTAGCCTCCCAAAAAACAGCATATCAAAATGATTTCTTTAAATAGTTGACATTTTTCTGTTGAACTTTTCACAAAGTTTTCATTGTTTTTCAGGCAGGGTGCTAGTTACATTCTTTTTATGATTAAAAATTTAGTTTGCATTTATATAAAGAAACACTTCCAGGGAAGACAGGGTTACTTTTAAAGCTGCAAGTGCTTTGGGATGTATTATAAAAAATAAATAACCATAAAAAATTAAAAGAATCAATGAAAATCCAATCAAGAAAATTGCTTTTTCGGAGGAAAGAATATGCATGACATAGAAATCAATGAAGTATTTATTCACTAAAATAAGATTTCTTTTATAGTGCAGTACTTGAAAAATAAATTTAAAGCTTAACTAACAAAACACAGAAAAATACAACAAACACAATTTTTAGATTAATCTACGTAGTATTTTACAGTTCAATAAACTTTAACAAAAAACAACTTGTTTCCAGCAGCTGGGCAGGTTTATGGCATTTGCTGACATAACAAGCAATGCTATTTGTATATTTTTTTTTTTTTTTAAAGAGAACGTTATCAAGCCTGCTAGGTATCATACAGCATGCATTAGGTTACTTACTAACCTCACAGTTTCTAACCACAAGAATCATCTCCACAAAGGCAATCCTCTTTGCACCTTGCTTTGTTACCTTAGCTTCACCAAACTGTCCAATTCCTAAAGCATTTTTGCAATACAAGCTGTGCAAGCAATCCTCATCTCTATGCCAGCTGGCTCCAGAGGAGAACTCCAGGATCTCTGCTAGCTGTGTTACTCTCCAGCCATTCAGTATTATACACTTTGAGAAATACATCCTGATTTTCTAAAACTTGAGTCTACTTTTAGACCCCACTGTCCCAGTATATTGGGCTGTTCTTGCTTTCCTTTGACTACAATGAACAGAACACTGGGTTTGCTCTAACACATGCTCTTAATAAAGTCAACAGGAAAATCAGATCTTGGGATCCTGGTGGTCACCAAGCTGCCCAGCAGCCAGTGACGTGCTCTCATGCCAAATTTGGTCAGCAGTATCCTGTGTTGCATCAGGAAGAGTGATGTCAGAGGGCGGGCAGAGGATTGCACGAGGTCCCTACCAACCTCAGACATTCTGTCATTCGCTTCCAGAACTGATCAGCTTCCAAAAGAATCATTGTATTAAACTCTGTGCCACAGCTGTAAACTCCAAAATTAATAATGGTTAAGTAATTGAAATAAAAATCTACTCCGTCAGCTTCTGTAAGGGGAAAAGCCAATTCTGATTTACAGGCTATGACGCGTGGATGCTAAGTGGGTACAACATACCGCTTGACCTTAGGAACTTCAGGTAACACACTATGAAAACAGAGAAGACATTCTTTTACAGAAAAGGCAAGGAAAGAAATGACAGTATTGAAGCCTTTGGTTAGAAGACAAATCCTTGTCTCCCTAGATTTGATGGAAGAATTGAAACTGAAGGAGGTTATTAGGCTTGCAACAAAAAGCTCTTCAAGAAAATTTATTTCACAATATGCAAAAATATCTTCAAGTATACAACCCACTTGGAGCAGATTCCAGGTGCATCAAAACAATTTCAAAGGATTATAAGAATCAATGTACTATGACCTACCGCACTCTTGAAATACTCATCCTTCTTCTCTAAGAATGTCAGTATTAATTTTGTTGATCAAGTTTAGACCATAATATGACTCTGCCAAAAGCTTAAAATAACTCTTATCTTTAGAATATTTAATGTACATTAAAAATACAAAATGTAATAATTAAGGTAGAAATCACAGATTTTCTTTAAAGTAGTTTTTATATCAAGTAACAAAGTTTAAAAGCTCAATCAAGACATTTATTTATTTCCCTCATGCTGCTAAACCTTAAAACCAGCTCCTGAGGGAGCCTGGAATTGAAGAAAGTGGAGATTAAGGAATAAACCCATGACTGAAAGAATAATAATGGAAGAGAGAAACAACTTCTATTTCCTGTACTTAATAAAAATTCAAATAAAAAAATAACTTCAGAGCAACACAGACCTATTGATCAAATCAAAATATTGTTTAGCTGGGCTAAAGTCTTGGAAATATGCTAGAATGGCACAGAAGCTCATAAAACTACCAACTGAGAGACAAATAAATTGTTTTTAAGAGAAGATGATCTTGGGGAAATAATAGTTTACTAATCCTTAGCTATTGGTCACACCGATGGCTCTCAGCTCCAGGGTATCTAAAATTCAAATAAAACTAGGAAGTCTTTGTCCTGTGTGATGTTTTTCCCCCATCTCAGACGAGATTTAGTAGACATGACTTTGAAGATGCTCAGCACTTGAAATACTGTTATTAGTAAATTTGACATTTATCAGACTTTATCAACTGATCCTCCAATAACTTAAATAGCACTAAAAATTTAAATCATCATCCTTAGCCATTGCAGTTCACCTAAACCCCATTTGTGCTTTATTTTAAGCTGTAAGAAAAACATTCAGGTATATCCATAAGTATCTGGATTTCAGACTTGTTACAGAAATGGAACCAAATCCATAGGGATTATCCACTGCACTAAAACCAAGATATTCTATGTGCATTGGGGGTGGGTGTCAGGGCTGGGAGGGAGGGAACATTTTTAAACACTCTGCTTACAACAGTGTACCTCTAAAAATGAACTCAACAAGTAATATTGTTAAGCATGTCAGAATAAGAACTTTCATAGACATTTTCAAGTCTAGCTTCTAAAATCACCCTTGCAAAATGCCATGGATACCAGCTCCAGAAATGCAGCACAGATGAAGAGAAGGAATTATCAAAGAATGAAATAACCTTTAGTCTGTTACCAAATTCTGCCTAATCTTTAGAAATGCAGATGTGCGGATGAGGTGATACCATGTTCATTTTTGTTCTTGCTTATCACTTACTTTTAAAGCACACTGTCTAGCAGTTCTGTATTATAAATAATTCAAAGGAAGCCAAGTTTCAAACCCCTTGTGTTTTGAGTTCAAAATAGCCAAGTTCAAAAATAGGCTTGCTTTTTAATACTGCCAAGTCTTCACACACAAATGCACACAACCACCCACCACCCTATTCTCACAGTTCTCCTGGCAAAAAACAACACGGAGCATCCCTAGGTGTGCTATGTATATGCAACCAGTATTACAGAAACCCTTTTAAATGTGTCCAGTTCAAAACAATCTGAAGAGTTTTAATTGTAAATTCAGCTTTGAACTATTTTACAATTACTTATATTTCCTTTTTTTTTTTCTGCACAACTATTTTAATCTTATGGAGTTATATATATGTCTATCAATATCATAATCTATTTTAAATTTCTATTGAAATCTGCTCCACAATAGAAATTGCAACAGGAAAAACCCAAGCTTACAAATCACTAATAAACCCAATAAAGGTATTGAAATTAACACCTGCAATTTTTGTTTTTTGAAGGGTGTAGGTGAGCAAGAAACATTTTCATAATAACTTTCTGGGCAATAGGAGGGCAGTCATCCAAACGAAATATAATGAGATGGTATTTTCATACAGGAAGACCAATGATGTTGTACAAGAACCTAAGACGGAAAAAAGGAAAATCCTTCTTTATTCCCACAGCCCCTTGTAGTACATTTGGTTGAATAAAAAAAACACACAAGAATCTTATCTCTGAACTAAAGCTTTCTTTGCAGATTTCACACATTTTAGTAATTAGCCAGTACATCGCTATTTTAATATATATATAAGATTATTTTTTAATCTTTGTGTTAAACCCAACAGCAAGACACACATCCTGTTTTGCTGTCAGTTTTAGTGGTTGTGGCAATTGACCTCACTAGAGAGAGAGACAGATCTGGTCCATGGAATGAAGTCACAATACACAGCCATGGAGAGCGGAGCCCAGAAGTTCTATCCACATCAATCCATTCTTACAGACAGGGAACTCAACACAGAAGGACTTACTCTAACCTTTTTAGTGAAGTTGCCTATCATATCATGAAATGCTTAGACTTTAAAGTGAGAAAAGAGGAAAATACTTAGTGTGCAGAATTTAGGTAAGCCTTAATTTTAAAATATTGTCCATAAATCTGATAAGCTTTGTTGCAGTTGGTGAGCCAGACATAAAAAGTCTGAATCATCTCCTCAAGCACCCCAGTAGTTTTTTCCTGCCCCCAAATTTCATTTCAGGATATAAAGAGATACGAAAAAGATAAACAGAAGAAACAGTTCAATTAGATGCCATTAAAATATCTGTAACAAAAGTCCACTTATTTTGCAGGACTTGGTTGATATATTTATCACTGCATATTGTTTATATTTCTACTAGCATTCAGTGTGCTACTCAAAACATGTAATTATGTACCAGGACTATAATTTGCACATGTCTTTACTTCAATGAACACAAATAAATTAATTGCCCTTTTCCTAAAGAGGATAAAAACTTCACACACAGGTCTTTGAGCAACCCTCGTATGTTAATAACGTTACCAATACAATATTACACAAAATTATACTAGCGGTAAAGTTTCCACTTCACACTAAAAACAAATGAGAAGACTGCCAATACAATTAAGTAGTCTCATATATTCAGCCATAGTTAGTGTCTTTCCATAATAAATCTACCAAAAATATTCATTTTTTTGCACTATTAGCGGTACTCTAACTCCATCTACAATGTCGTTTAAACTTTGTACTGTTCAGAAACTTAGAGTGGCTGACTCTGCAAAATCCTCTCATGGGCAGATTCTGACATCTGAGGCTTTACTTGAACTGTACCAGAATCCAAGATTTGCCCAGTGTTTAAAAAAAACTTGACTTCTCATATTTCAAGCTAGCCCATTACATCCAGGCTCAGTGCTGAGTGTGATGAAGTAATTTGAAAGTTTGGCATCAGTGTGGAACATCAACACCTTCATTTCAGGACAGGACATACACAGACTCCTGGAGGAGCTGTCCCTCCATCAAGTCTCTTTTACTTCTCCTTATTTCAGGTACTTAGCAATTGGCTTACTTTCCTGTTTGCAAGGGAAAGTACACATTTAGCAGCTTCTTCTTGGCTGCCATGGATCGCTTGGAATATTTCCCCAAGAAATAACAGACTGAAGTGCTTGCAGCTCTTCTCCATTACCTCTGAGTTTTTCTCACATTTCTTGACCCCTCAGAGAATTCATCTTCTTCCTAGATTCACAGGAGAACCTGGCCATGGTAGTTCCAGAAGAACCCAGCCACTGTAGTTCTAGAAGAACCCAGCCATGGAAGTCTCTCCAGTCTTTCTGCAGTCTCCCCTTTTCAGCCATGTTACACAGATCACTTTCATCTCAGTTACATGATCCTACTCCTGACCCTGCAACTGGTCAAATACAATGGCAAATCGGATTACAGCCCTAAACTGAAGGTGCAGCAACTTTATTTGATTTCATTTCCATTTCTGAATTACAAAGGACAAAGCAATTTAACCTGCTTTTACACAAGTGATGCTCCTAATTTTTCTGTCATCTTAACTAGTCCATAATACAGGAAGTATTTAAGAAAATAACTATTTAGTGAAAAATTTTTGTTAAATTTAAGCTATCGCTAGCTACCAAAACCTATACACAGGCTGTGAGATGCTTAATACACTAATCTACACATATAAGGAAAGACAACTGACCTCAACATGACAGGTACCAATGGTTACGTTTGGGCTTTTGTTATGGCCAAGATTGAACACACTGATTATTTGGCTCACAAGGATTAATTTGGCATTAACCAGAGGTCTGGAGGTTTTCTTTTTTGAAGGTATGTCATTTAGCTTTAGTTTATACTGCCACTCTGAGAAACTAATGCTAACTGCACAAACAACAGGCTCAAACAGGAAACAGCCACCAGTAAGCAACAAAGATCACTTCCAAGCGATAAAGACCACTTCCCAGTTTCCATCAGTAATACCTCCCAAGTACCTCAGGTGCAGTCTTTGGACACAGTCATTCAATCGTTATTCAGTCCTGACAGCACTGCACAACTTTTCTCTGTTATGCCAAAACTACTGAAGAATTAACAAACTCTCTTCTCTTCTGCCTGTCTCACCACTGGCAGGTATTTCGGTACAGGGTCACATCCAAGATGTCACAAACTGCTGCCGTCTCTGCTCACATTATGTACACCAGGACAGGAGAGTCTTTGGATCATCTTTATCCTTCCCCCTGGAGGGCACCTGACCCTAAACACCCCAGCAAGTAAGTTGCAAGGCATCACTTGGCAATCCTCCGGCTCATCAGGGTCCCGCTCTGAGGAACCTCACTCTTCCTACTTATGAAATCGGAGGCTCCAGGACCACCTCAGGTGACAGAGGCACAAGAAAATTAGCTTCTGCAATGCTGTGTGTGATGCTTGCCCCCAGGATTTAACCTTGGTGCCTCCATTCCAGTCTATAAAAGGCAAATTACTTCCATAACGTCCAACCACACTGTAAGTTGATGCTTTGTTGTGCAAGAATATACCACATTTCAGTTTCTTTCTGTGGACAAAGTGATTCTTTATTCTGAAATAAGTTACTACTTCCTATGAGCAGAAGTACCATGATCTACTAGCCCTGCTCCTAGTCTGCCAGCACAGTTCCTCTAAGGAGGAATCATTATTCATCCTAGATGAGGACATATTGACTCAAACAGCTCTTACAATTATTTTACCTCTTCACAGTGAGTAAGGAAATGCTTTCAAATACGGATCTGTGGTAGCAGGAAGGTTGTTAAATGGACATTTTCCCTTTTGCCATTTTTCTGTAGTGAGCTCAGACTACAGATGTAGCATTGAAAAAAAAAACCCACCAAAAACCAACAAACCAAAACCACAAAACAACCTTATGCAACATTTATTAGGTTTGTATTTTATACTTTCATCCTCACTCCATTAATGCTTTAGCTCTATTTTTCTGGAAGCAGGCTATAAAGGTTGTCACTTGCACTAAGATACAGAAAAACACTGGAGATTAGCCTTGCTTTATTCCAGTGACTTGTGGTTTCCAAATACCTTCTTTCCAGTAGCCACAGACAGCAGCATAAACATGAATAAGAACAAAATAATTTGAAGGAAGAAAGGTCTTTATCATGAAATGAGATCTGAACACACTGAGAAGAACAAAAACAAAAAACCAACAAACCAACAACAAATCACAATCAAAGTACAGAAGTCTGGTTAGAAATCTCCATTTTCATACAGCAGAACACATGCTTTCGGATAAACTGTTTCCCAAAGAATGAATTTTGAGCAAGAAGTAATCTGTCACTCCTGATGTTTAGGCTCTGCATATGTGAACCCAGCTGAATGCCAGGTAAGCCGACCAGTTAGCCAACCGAAAACCAGCAGAACAGCCAATGGAAAACAAGCTGGTTGCAAACTCTTGTTTAGTTGCTCCAACATTTTACATTATTTTCCCCCACAAACACTTTTTCTTGCTAATGCTTAGGACAGAGAGAATCTTGCGGAAAGCTGCAGCAGGAATGTTTTTGAGAGACACAAACAACTATTTTTGCAAACAAAGCTAGAAAGAAGTAAGTTATTTTGTCCACATAAAAATAATTATTCGATTTCTTTCACTGGGAAACTCTAGCCACTTTACAGTTTAGGACCGTAACCCAACCTCTACAAAGAGCATAGCCCAGTGTTAAGATGTGCTTTTTGTGCTTCCGTGAAATTTTAAAAAAGGGAAAAAAAACAACCCACAAATGAAAGCACACACACACAACTGCCTATTTCATGTAAGTTTCTTATATGCTCATTGATATCAGCAGCTAATTGTCTGGAGTTGCCTTTTACAGCGCATACATACATATGGTAACATCGTGATGACAGATTTTTGTTTGAAAAAGAACACTAGAGAGAAAACAAAAATGGTGAGGAAGTCTTCAATTTACATCTTAGCTCTTAATTCCTGCAACAAAGCAACATACTGCTAAAGAACTTATTGGAGAATGACTGACTGCAATCCTGCCTCACTGCTGGGGCTGAACAGGGAGTGGGAAGAAGCATTTTGTCATGAGCATCTTCCAGGAGAAAGATTGTAGGCTTATACAAAACACCTCAGCCTGACATGCAGAGAGGTCTGAGGTTACCTCAGGTACATTGAGCCTGGCAGGTACTGTCAAGACTTCATGTTTATTTGCCTTGCATTTGAAAGCCATGATTTCACCCAACAGACAGGGCTAAGTGTGTAAGAGGATGCTGATGAAAAGGACCCAAGTCTGTAAGAGAATTCCTTCCGTGATCAGGCAAGGCAGCATGGATTTTCCTGCACCATGGGAAGAAAGGGCCTTTGGTACTTCTGGATGATGGGAAAGGCTGTGCTGCAAATTTCATTCTGCTAACCTCCACTTTTGGGCTAAGTACAGTTTAAGGCTCTTGGCACAAAAATAGGAGGGTAAGAAATTAGCCTTTACAGCTCTTGGCTTAACTTAAGCACATTCTTTCAATGGACCAAGGCTAAAAACTCCATAAGTAGCCTTTTTTTTATGTCAAGTTATTGCTTTAAAATCTGCCCAGTCTCCATAATCAAGTTTCTTTCACCTTCCTTTTTCTGAAAACAAAGCTCTGAGATGTGGAAGACACCCCAGCAGACAGACCTTCTATAGCTACTGCTGCAGCAGAGTGTACATCTAACAGCTTCTAGCCCTTATTCAGCACCAAGCTGTTGTGCAATTCAGAGATAATACTGACAGTGCTTTGAGAATATGTAAAGGCATCTCTTCTTACAATATTTATATTTTTTATAGTTTATTTATATTTATAGTTTTAGTATGTTCTTAACTGTTCAAAGCAGAGGTGGCTTTGGGTGGATTCACCACCAATCTCTGCGCAGTTAACGCATCCCTGGGAAATTCAATAAAACTGACATTTGGTACCAGCAATGCAGACAGAAGTCAAAAGCTGTGAATTCTCTAAATTTACTGCAAGATATGATGGGGAGATCAAGTAGTGATGATAAATCTCAAGGGCTGCCACAGAACACCTGTCAGATGTGGAAAGCTATAAACTTACGGAGAGGGCAACTCAAGTATTCTTTCTGGGGTCAGTGGCATTCACAGGAGCTACTGCAGCTTTACCTACCTGCAGGCACAGCAGGGCCCAGCAGATCCCTTCGGGCTCGTGCCTGGGATGAAGCTCTCCAGGTATCCTTTGCAAGGCTGCAGCTCATTCAAGCACGGGGTGCTAGTCCTGAGGATGCTGCAAGTCTCACCACAGTAAAAGGCAAGATGTTTCTCACACAAACAGGAAGCACTGACTTGGTATGTGTAACATCCTGTTACAACTAATTGCCATGTACAAAACAAAATAATTCAGTGCTTTGCAGCAGTTCTCACAGGGTAACAGCTATACCCCTTCACGTTCTCTCTGCCTTCTAAAACCACATTTTCCCATCCAGCTTTATTTTAAAAAGGATGAAATTAATTACATCTGAAGCAATTAGAAATTTAAGATCCTTTAATTAATTTCTCTCAGACATGAAGCTTTAGAATATATTAAGATGATGATAGGTCTAATACTCTCCTCAGAAACCTAAGAGACTAATTTATTTTGATGGAAGGCACACACGCCTCTGAAAGCAAATACAGCCATTAATCCCTGTCCGTATACAAATGATCTATTTTGTTATTTAACTACTGACTTGTTAAAATGAGGAGTAAGAAAGATTCCAATATCCTCAAACCCACAGACGGAAGAGGTGCAGACTAAAAGCCTGCCTTGCCCTAATGTGCTCCTTACACCCCCTTCACCCTTCAACGTTTACAGCCCTGTCTGGAAACTCTTCTGTGGTCTGGCTGAGCACTGTCCCAACAGACTGAACCCTGCCCTGGCATAAGTATTACTGGAGACCTTCACTCAATGTGCCAAGAGAAATGGGGCACATTGTATTAAAAAACAATAGGCTTGAAACGTCTCATTGACCACAGGTTTCCTGCATTGTGTCTGTTTACAGAAATACTAACTTTAAATGTGATTTATGTACTTATTGCTGAATGAAGGCACATTGGAATATGATGCATTCACTCCTTAATCATAAGAACATAAGAACTCACGTCACAAAAGAAGTAGCAAATACACTGATAACATCACACTACGATGCTGAATTAAACCGGTGTTAAATTCCAGCCTCAGCAGCAACTGGCAAGATAATACAGTGAACAAGCTTAATTGCTGATCATGACACAAGAAGACATACTGCAATGCACAGTGCAGCACTCAGAGGAAGACACTGAGAACACAGGCTTTTGCATCTGGGTGTTTCACACCAGACCCATCCCCTCTGCATCCTGGCTGCATTAGATGGTTTGGCCTGACAGCTGTGTACAGTCTAATGGTCACAGTCTATTCTCCTAATCTAGCAGATTAACAATACACCCCAATGACTAAGGAAGCATAATAATTTTTTCTCATACTGTAAGTGCTATCTGACACAATAGCCTGCAGTAGGTAACTTGACAATAACCTAGATAAATATTAAGTAATATTTAAAAGATAACATATATAAATATTAAATAATATCAAAATCTGTGTGCAAATACACAGGCTGCAAAACAAATGGGAGATGGACAAGTCAGAAAAAGTATTTTGGAGAGGAAGTTTTGGTACATCAGTAAAGTTATCATTTATGGAAAGAACTGTAATATTCCCATACCCAAGCACTAAATTTCAAAGGAGCACTCGCAGTGTGCTGAATTGGATCAGCCCTCAATAAATATTTATCTCACAAGTCACCTACAAAAAGCTTATAATGATTTTTTTTTTCTAGAACTTTAACATGAATGACCGGTAAGTGTTTAAATGAGTTTTTTAAAGCAATGCAAAGCAGACAAAGAAGCCTCAAGATGAGGAAAATCTGAAGGTACGAGGGAAAGGCTTTAGTAGCCTAAAGATTAAGGGCTTGTTACGTTGCAAAGCAGTTAATACACTTGAACTTACTCAGGGGATAATTTCTTCCAGATGAGTTAGTGAGGTGGACAGAAGACTCATGATTAATAATTATCCTAATCTACTTTCACCATTCCTGCACTGAGGCTTTTAACTGAATGGGATTTAGAAGCAAAGCAGAAGAATTTGAGCCTGTGTGCAGGGGATGACAGTGGGAAGGTTTTCACTACACATATTCCATCAGGGCTGTCTCGTTAAAGCTCATTAAAGATAAACTCCCCTTTCCATAAACATCCTTCAGCATCCCTTGCTGGCACCCACCCGCATGAAAGAAACATGCTAGGTTCTGAAACCATTTGGCAAAGCACTAGAGGGTGGGTTTTAAATGTCACATCTAATCCGCAACACCTGGCACTGGCAAGACACTATTAGTAGGTTACCTGGAAAAGACTGTAAAACTTGAACTGTTTCAACAGCATTCAGAAAAAGGGATGATACTCATAGCAAAAAAACACCCAAGACCTTTTTTTGCGAACAAGCTTGAGAAGCTCTCTTCCAACTAATGAATATAAGCAGAAGAACAGGATGTGTAGGAAAAGTGAGATTTATAGGGAATATCCCATTTTGAGACCCTGCATCATTCTCTGCCCTGAAGGCAGCATGCTACAGGGTGGTATTATGTTCTTTGTAGCCTGAACTTCCACACTACATTATATATTATATTCTACTGTCCTGTATTATATTACCATATTTGTAATTGTTCAACACTATGCAGTAACCACCACACCATTCTGTCCCAAACTGTGTCACAGTTCTGATGCTGAAACTGAGACTAGTAACCTGGAAAATGCCCGCAGTCTGTTTTGCTGGGTTGAGTGGTGAAACAGCCATCTTGGTGCAGAGTTCGTGATGCTGTTAAAGGCTCAAGCACATCTTAAGAAAACTGCAACAAAGACCTGTATTCAAATGGAAAAAATAAAAATGCCCTGAGAGATAGGTACTCAGCCCAACCCCATGGCAGACGTAGCAGCAATCCCCTCATGTACACTGACTATAGAAGACACAAAGGACAATGTGCAAAAAGACACATAGGACTGTGGAAAAAAAACCTGTCACAGCTGGAGAAGGGGAGTCAAATTAGAAAAGTCATGCTGAGTTAAGAGAAAATGGGAAGAAATGAAAAATGAGAAGAGTGAACAAATGGTGTATTCCTGAAAAATTTTAAGTAACATTTGAAAATAATCCAAATACGGGTATTTGATAAACAAGAGATCCATTTTCATAAACCAAATCCATGAGCACAATTATTTTGAAGGTTTGGTACCTAAATGCCAGCAAATAATGTCCTTCCCTTTCCCACAGCACAGCAAAGAGGGAACTCCAGAAAATGAGTTGGATTACAAAACCTTCATTTCCTATTTTTGCATCCTTGGAAAGATAAATATTCATGAAAAACTTAGACATTACCTTTTTGATGGATTATGTACACTGTACTTTCTACTTTTATACTTACACATAAAAAAGCCCATAGGTAAACCAGAATTCCATATGTGAAGTGCAGGAAACTAAAGTATTCAAATAACTCAAGCATACACATAATGAAAAACCCCATGAGAATCAAACCTCTAAAAGATACACCGTATGCATATCTTCTTTCTGTGAGCTGTCTTACTATCAGCATCTACATCTTGGTACTTAATATTCAAAGAAGCTGACAAACTTTGCAAATTCTTTGGGCTCTGCACAGTGATCTGCCATGAAAAACAGCTTGCAAGTACCTGACATACTTAGTATCCAGCAGATCTCCATACTTAAATGGGTGGAATCCAGAAGAAATACAAAAAACAAGGATAAACAAATGCAGAACAGGGTCAAGTCTAAATGTGCTATTTATATGAAGGCTTTCTGATACTTCAGAACGCTGGTCTTCCCTTAGTGACTAAAGAGATTGCTTTAACATAACACTGTTGGAGGTAGTATTGCATCAGAATAAAACGGGGAAGAGTGGATGCACAGATAGAAAATCAGAATTAAAAATAGTAAGATATTGTACCTCTATCATAAAAAGACAAAGAAGCAACAGATGGAAAATAGGTCACTGTCTAGAAGAGTAAAAAAACTTGAGCAGCAGATTTTCAGAGATAAGGACTCCTCAACTGGGCTTCCTTCTTCTGCACAGTTGCACAGGACAGAGATTGCCTTTCTCCCTGTTTCTCCCTGACATGCCACCCCCTGGTCCATGGTTGGAACACACAAATATTTTACCCTTCGTACTACAGTTTATACAATATACTGTCTATAAGGGAATGGATTAGTGCTAAAAGACAAGGAACACAACATAAAATACATGAAAACCCCAATACCTATTACCAGTTAATAATACAACAGCTTTTCGCAGCTAGTCCCACCCCCCCATGTCCATCCCTGAAAGGGGTTCCACCTGGTGTTTTCTGCTAGCTGGCTAGCAAGGTTTTTCAACTTTTGTATTTATGCATGTATTGAACTGGAGTGGTCACTTAAATTCATGCAACATAATTTGGCAAAGTCTTCACACCCATGCTTATGTACTAAAAGCAAAAAAAACTCAATCACTGCCATATTTTGTTTTGCACGATCCAAGGCGGCGAGCACTTTGGATTCGGTTCTTTGCAAATTGGTAACAAGTCTCTAGATGATATGGAGGAAAAGCAAAGCAAAGCAGTGATGTCCAGGACCCAAAACCAAGGTTTCTCCAATGCATTAGTCAGATATACTGGGAGTCTTGGGAACCTGAAGATAGATGCTGTTACTTCCAAAGACACGGTCCTTGGCTTTCTTTATCTCCTCTGCTTAAGGAATCTTAAATCACACAAGAGCAGCTTCTTGACATTAGCCTTTGAGAACAGAAGATTCAATAGTTACTTATGCTAACTTTTGTGGTGTGCTTTTTTTTTTTTGTTTGGTTGTTTTTTTACTGCGAGGATGAAACCTGCTTTAGATGACCCTGCACGAGCAGGGGATTTGGACTAGATCATCTCTCATGCCAACCACAGGCTGCTTGGCCTGCCCTTCCCTCCTGGATGAACCTGTTATAACAGGAGAGGCCATCCCTCACATCAAGGTCTGGCATGGCATGTGTCCCCACCGCTCAACACCTGCTGGGCTGCAGCCAACAGCAGAGCTAAAGGTTCTTCTTCATGGCAAACGCAGAGGCCAACCCACTCTTATCCTTGACTGTGGTAGGAGGCATTTGGCCAGCCTCAGTTCTTGCACCTCGTTGTCAAGGCTGAGTTTCACCTGCCTCATTCAGTAATAAGTCGCTACTATGGCAAAGCACACACAGATTTACATTAGCAGTATAACTACTATAGGGTGTAGCAGTATGTTGAAGATGCTGCTGGCAGTGGGGGACCAGCCAAAGAAAACTTCCCACCAGTGGGGTTCTCCCACCCTCTTAAGTTGTTCCATTACCTGCTTTATAACACTACCATCATATTAGAATCTTTCTAGCTTCTGCCTTAGGATTTTCTAGCAGCTGCTGTAAATTTGCATGCTCTAAAATCTCTTTTGCAAGTGACAAATCCATATGATACAAGGTGTAGTTTTTTATTAGCAACTGGCTAGTAAATATAGGTGGTTTATACACAAAATCACAGCCTCTAATAATAGCTATGTTGCAAGTACACATATTCAAGGCATTACTTTTCAGTTGCCCCCAGGTGATGTTTGGCAAATCATTCCTTTTTCTCTTTCTCTGTCTCATTTCGCTTGGAGGCTTCAAGGTCAGCTCCTGCAGCTGAGGCACTGAGTTCTTCAACTTGTCTGTCCAGCTCATGGTATGGCTTGACAAACTTTGCAGGCAGCCACCACAGATCTGTAGGTAGGAGGACACAAACATACCCCCTCCCCCAGGTTATCAGTTCCACTGACCCTTCCCATTTCTGTGGGCCAAAAGGATCACAATACCACATTTGCCTTTAAGCCACAGGGATTTAAACTCACGGCAAATGAAGATTGAGGTTTTGACTGACAGTCAGGGCAAGACTTGAAAAAATCTGCTTTGCTTGAGGAGAAGACAGGTTAAACTGTCTCCTTAAAGCAGAGGCATTCTAATGAAAAAAGGAATGTGAAGCAGCTGCAGAAGTAAACTGCACAGTGTTAACGGTCAAGGAGTCAGCTATGTTATTACCCACAGTTAAAGGGCCAGGCAGGTTGGAATGTGACTTAATACGACCAATAATAACAGCATAATTAAGCAGTAGTCAATACAGGAGCCCTACGAGCCTTTGCTCCAACATCCCAAAATGCTCCAACAAACTTGACAACGTCTGTAATTTTTTTCCTCTGACTGGGGCTAGTGCAGCCCCACAATCCCCACCTGCACCCTCATTGCTAGCAAAATAAGAGTGCATGAGCAGCCCCATGACCATCAGTCTGCCTTTGTATACATAGGGCTCCTGAGAGCCCCATCCCCTGATCCAAGCACTTGCCTCCAGGCCTGAACAGCCACACAGGTGGTCCGCAGGAAAAGCAAAGGGTTTCGATCTGAGCTATAAAGCCAAACAGAAACCACATCAATCACAGTGACTGTCTTCAGTCACTATAAATTTCCCTTCTATAAAAAAATCACACCTCAGGCTGTTTCCCAGCCTGACCTTGCACCCATGCACACAAACACTTCCTGGCCTGCTCCAGACTTAGGTGCACTAGCAGCAATTCTTCTTCTTTAATTATCCACATAGCTGGAACAGGATGGCTTGCAGTTCCCACATATCCCCCTTTCCTACTCTCCTCTGGTCCTGAGCTGCTTTGTCCAAGCCCAGTCCTGGTAAATCCCCTAACTGGCTTAGCTTTTCACTCAGTTGTTCAGTGGGGTTTCCTTGTTCGGATAGTAGTATGGGGGTTTTCGCATCCACCCTATCTGCTCCTTCCTCCATGAGACAAACAGGCCAGTTCTGGGGTTTCTCAACTGGCCTCTGCTTGTATTTATCCAATAAATTACTAATCTCCTCGGGACTACAGTCTGTCAATTCGTCTGTTCTTAGTTGTTTGTTTGCCCCGGTAATCATTTTACATTTAAACCTAGGAGCTGCACAGGCTCCTTCCTTTTTCAAGTCTACCTTGTCTCCAGTATTTGATTCTGACTCACTGGTAACCCAAATATCTCAATTCCATGTCTCTGGGTCCCAATCAGGATCAGACACAAGGGCACGGGCCTGTGGCCTTGCTGTCTTTGCATCCTTCTTATTGCTCCGTTTGTTTTTGTTGTTGTTGTTTGGGTTTTTTTCTCCTAAGTCTCTCACCCTGCTCTGCAGCAGCTACAAATTCCTGCCTCTGCAACAGCACTCCTGCTTTAACCCTTTCTAGCTTGGAATGTAGATCTGCTACTTGCTGCTCCAACTCTGTATTCTTACCTACCCATGCCTTTGTAGACAGGCAGCAAACAGCCTACCATGCATCCAGCACGGCTCAGTCGCTCCTTTGAGCGGGTATGAGGGGTTTCTACAAACTTACCCGAATACTTTAACGCTCCAATGGGGTCCTTAGCTCCCCATGGTTCAGGTCCTACGTTAGTGCAAGTCTCTGTTTTATCTCGCAACGTGCTCCACGGTTCCTGCGTCCTCCCTGGTCATTCCACAGGAGGAGCCATGTCCCGAGGCTCTTTCCACATCTTTCTGCCGTTCATTTCCATCCTCCTCACTATCTGAGGTACTCCAAATGTCTTCATCCCATGTTTTGGGATCCCAGTCTGGTTGGATTACTACTGCCTGTACCCATGGTCCCATATCCACACCAGGCTTTGGGCATCTCCACCGCTGCCACACAGTCCGCACAGCATACGATGTTGCTAATTCCTCTAGGTTTTTTTTTCCTGACACCTTGATGCTGCTTGGGTGGCGGCTAATAAAGCTTGTGGTTGCATTACCCCTCTCGCTTTTTCAGTTGGCAGTTCTTGTTTCAATTGATCTACCTGTTCCTCCAGCTCTTGGAGTCGCCCACATGTTACTTTAAACACTAAGTAGGGCTCCTCCCATACGCCCAGCATGTTGCAGGCTCTCTTTGGGCTTCGTTTGTGGTATCTCCACAAACTGACCCCAGTACTTCCACAGATCAAGAGGGCATTTTTCACTCCATGGCTCTGGCCCCACCTGAGTACAAGTTTTCCACCTATCCCACAACATAATCCATGGCTAAGGGGTCCATCCTGGCCTTTCCACTAGCATACTGCACAACCCGGCAGCCGTGCACTCTGCTACCCAGCCCCACTAATTCTTGTTATACCCAAGTATTTCTCTCACGCTCTCTCAGACTCGGAATCCTACCCTCGTCACCAATTATGTTCCAGAGTTTGAGGATCCCACATTAAGAGAAATGCAACTCAATAAAGAATATCTAGTTTATTAATACAGGGAAAATATAGAGGTAACAAAAGATACAGTAAAGGATATTTCTGATGTTTGGTTATCTTACCAACCCCAAAGACCATGTAATGACAACCAGGAAACCAGCTCCAAGAAACATCATTGCAATGTGAGGTGGCACACACAACCCTAGTGGGCGTCATTGCAGAGGCAACACTGACCTGGGTGGTATGAGGTTCTGCCTCCTTGTATCGCCTGGGGCTCGGGCTTTTATATTAGTAAAAATGCATGCTCATTCTGATGTAGGGAGCCAGCCTACTTCGGAAGAAGTGGCCAGCTATATCTACAAAGGTCTCCCACGGTCACAACTTTTCGGGGAGGAGCCAAAGCGGGACCTTCCACGGAGGAGCCAAAGCGGGACCTTCTGGGGAGGGGCCAAAGCAGGACTTTATGGGGAGGAGCTACCTCCTAGAAATAGTACTCTTCATGTGTTCCACCAAGGACCATTATCTAGTGTCACTGACACACTCCCTTTCACCATAAATCAAACAACAGGATGCCTTTACAACAGTCAAAACTTCAGCATGTGGCTGGGCCTCATGCATGTGAATGTACCTGGCTGAAAAGAGAAAAACCTCCACTGAAAACAGTTTGGATTGACACTCATACACAGACCGCTCCAAAGATCAGGTCCCTGCAAGAATGTGTAGAATTTGCCATGGCCCCTGCGGGTAAAGAAACTTGAAGATCACTAACTTGAGTAGCTTTCCTGTAATAAAGAAAATTCATTAAGGCATTGTGCTTGCCAAATGCAAACTCCTAACTAAAAGGATAAGAATCCACCAAAACAAGTTTGGACTAAAAACACTGTTGAGCTTATCCAAGATGCTTCATTTTGTCACTGCACTGAAAACATACCTGAAGAAAAAAAAATGGATTAAAAACCTGCAGCACCAAAATCTATTTTGTTATCAACTTATTTTCAGACTAGTGTTAACAGTTTTGGTTTTCATAAAATAGATTCACTCTACAATTTTAGAAAACTGTAAGGAATCTTATATGGCAAAACTTCATGAGCATTCATAATAAACATACAGATACTTGGCTGTAATTTTACTTTGTTTAATTGGTCTTAATGCTTTACTCTAGAGAATGGGGCAAATTCCTCATGACTACCAAAATAAACTGCAGCCTCAAGCAAATGAACAGTTCTGAAACACAGCTTTTTTACCAAAAAAAGGATTTTAGGGTTTCTGTTTCTCTGTTTAGAAAGCTCTGCAATATAATCTACAAACAAGCACATAATGAAACAGAAAATTATGAAAACATAATACAGTAATGTTTTTAAGCTACACAGTAGAAGAATCAGTGTGGCAAAATACATAGACAAGAGCTAAGCTGGACTCTGAACAAAGCTGGAAGTTAATCAACTTCCACATGATTAATACAACACCACAAACTATATTGGGGCCTCTAAAATGTTCATAAAAAAAATTGATTTTTAATGAAAACTGGCTTAAGTCAATGAAAAACTATATATGCAGGCAAAGTCTTCATGTGAAAACAAAGCCTTGTAACCCAGGCTTTAAGTGAACTGTGGCAAAGAAGGAAGTTAAATAAAACTGGAATTGCACACAATGTAAACTGAGAATTGAACAGTGTGCTACTAAATGGCTTTTCTGTAGTGCTTAATGCTAGTACATTAACCCTCACATCATTCCTCAGGTGTGATGTTTATCCCAGTTTGCTGACAGGAAATTGAAGTACAGAAAGATTAAGACAAATAGCATAAACCCAAAAGAAAACACACAGGAAAAAAACACAAACAAACAAATGAACAAACAAAAAAGGCCACTAGTTATTGGAGTACCCAAATACACATGCTTAAACATTGATTTTCAGTTTTTACCCCTTGGAAGTGTAAACTACTTACAACAGTCATGACTACCACATTCGGTATGTATTTGTACCGTAAATACAAGCATATTCCTACAGAAATATTTGTTGCCCTTCTTCTTTAATTAGAAATTGTTTTTGTTTTTATGCATAGGAACCAGCACTGCTGTCACCCACACATTGTGCCACCAACCCAGGATTCTTCTGAAATGACGCAATGACTGAAATGAAGAGCAAAAGATCCATGGTGTACTTGAGGAACATGCTATATGTCTATACGTCTGTGGACCCCAATACTACACTTCCAGTTCAAAACTTTTGATGAAACTAAGAATTCACCATTTAAAACAAACAAACAAAAAGCCTAAACACCCCTAAACCCCCCCAAAAAGCATGCAAACAAAACATCATTGCCAAATACAACCTACACCGGAAGGTTTGGTCTTTTGTGCTGCTTTACGAAGACTCTTGGGAATAAAATCCGCACTAAATTCACTTACAAAGATCAAGATGTTCAAGACACTGCCTCTGAATTTTTAATTAAAAATCTATCTCAGTAATCCCAAGTATCTGCATGGATTTTCTTTATGATTTTGCATATTATGAAATTACATAGAGAAGGTGAAGAGGAATGAGTGTTTAGTTTCTTTCACTGGAAAAAATTAGAAAGCCTGTAATAAAATCATAAGCCTGAAGCAGCTAGTTTAAGACCATGTGCAAGTATGCTGTAGCACTGTGTCACACAACATTTTGGGTACTACAAATCTCGTAGCTTTTAAACCAGCTAGAAAATAGAAAATAGGGGGGGCAGAAAATTAATCAGTGGTGGGTTTTAAATGAAAATCTGTCATGCTTGGAAGGAACAAGTTATGTGGAGATCACCTATCCAAAGAGAACTTTTTGGAGGCTCAGAACATGTTCATGACAGATAACACATACTAAATTCAGAAAGCATGCACAGAAACCAATATGGCTACCGAAGACAACAGCAGTGAAGACTGAACCATCTGAACCACCACTTTTCCCCAAGTAAACACACTCATCCTATAACTAATCCAAGCAGAATCCACCTTGCTGAAAAATTTGCATCATCTTTCCTATACTTAGATATGTGTGACCAATGCTTAAACATCTGCTTGGTGAGGACAGCACCAGACACTACAAGTTTGGAGATTTTAGTTCTTCAGACCAAAAGTCTCCTCCCTACACCATCCTTACATGCAGCTATTGATATTTCCTCAGCGAGTGAACCCTCCAAGCTGGACCCAACAGCTAAACCATCCAGGAGAAGGAGTTGTAGAATAATAGGTTGAAGGGGACCTAAAGGATCATCTGGTCCAACCTTTCTAGGCAAAGCATGACCTAGACTCCCAGCACCCTGTACAGCCAAATCTTAAGTGTCCAGTGTTGAGGAATCCACTACTTCCATGAGGAGATTATTCCGATGGCTGATTGTTATCAGTGTGAAAAAAATTCCTCAGTCAGAATCTCCCCAGGCATAACTTGTGCCCATCACCTCTCATCTTTTCCAGTTATAAGGAGCAAGCTAAAAATTTTGAGTCTTGGGCCTGTTGTTCTTCCATTCATCCTCTAGAGTTTTGGGGATTTTTACATCTACAGAGTTCATTGAGTTAATCTTGCTCTATTTATGGCAGATTAGCATCAAACCCTGAAATACTGCTATCTAATTTCCAAGCCTCTCCAGTGCACACACAGCAATCTGAAGTGTAAAAACATCCTCATTGATTTAATCCTTCATAAAGGCATATATTGTCTCTGCATGTATAATTATAGTACTTGACACACAACTCCCACTAAGACAACAAGGTCATCTCCCCACTGAGGACTACTAGACGTGAACATCTGTCACTTAAACAAGTGTCACTGAGTATATCAACCTGAAGGCTTCACTTATCCACTCAGAATGGGAAAAAAGAGTTATATTCTCAGGTTTATGGGGTGACATCTGTTTGAGTGACAGATACCTGTGCACAAGAGTGCTGAACACAGTGTTTTATTGAGGAATCACCTCCAAAAGACTTTACCCAGCAAACTAAACCTTCCTTCTCTTCTGATAAGCAATTTCCATACTTTTAAAATCCCATTTACCAAGGATTGAAGTTGCAAAATTTAAAAAAAGCTGCATATGTTAAAGTAAGGCAGCCTAAAGCATTTAGAGACACCATGTTATTTGTGCCTAAGCCTAAATCTTGGTGTTTAGATCTCATTATCCTGGTTTGACCATGAGTCATGCAAATTTGTTAAACATTCAGCAAAATTTGTATGAGAATTAAGGAGTGCTTTGGGTATGTACAGTTTTGGGATATTTATTTTTACTGCTGAATGCTACACTAATCTGCAACAGAATTGATCATTGTATTGAATTAGCTATTATTTGATGATTATCTCAAGCAGAACAGAACAACCCCAAAGTAGCAGGGAGACTTACCCTAAAAACAAAATCACACAGATTAAAACAGGAAAACACAGCTTTATACTTTGGTAAGTAATACTTTTAATTTTGTTTTGTTAGAATTTAAACACCTGTTGGGGAGGCTCCTTATTACTGATAGGGTGCTTTAACACCTGTGAAATATTTTATCAAGGATTTTGTTCTTTATTAAATTATCTGGACTGATTGAACAAAGGTCTACAACAATCTGTTGTTTCAATGTCTTTCCTATTATACAGCATTTCTATAGGACGCATACGTAAGTAAATTGTGTAGTCTCTTACTTAAACAATCATTACCAAAAAAAAGCCACAGCCTGAGAAGAAAGATCAGAAGATTTGGCAAAATGGAAACCAAAGCTGTCTATGCAAAGTACCCATGGGGCAGCTGAGTCAAATGCAGGTTCCCCTTTAGAAGATACAGCACAGCTTTTAGTGACTTCGGCATCACATTGAGTCTCCTGGCAGAAAATGAACTTTCTGTAACCTCTATGAGAAAGATAGATTTTTTTTTACTTTTTTATTTATTTATTTTCTTCATAGCAGCTGGTATGGGGCTGAGTTTTGGATTTGTGCTGGAAACCGTGTTGACAACACAGGGATGTTTTTGTTACTGCTCAGCAGTGCTTACACAGAGACAAATAATATTTTGCAAAATGGCTGCAAAACGGAGCCCTTTACAGAGGCCCCATAGGAGAGACTTCTCCATGACAATATACTCTCCAAAATATTTGGGAAAATAAACTTGAAGAAAAACAAGTGACAGCTGTCTATATCTCTGCTCTTTTCCACTCAAAACAGATGATTTCCCAGATGCTTACAATTTAAGTCTTATTTTTAAGATAAATTTAGCACATTTATTCTTCCTTCATTGTCCAGGGTTCAGCAGTAGCAGTCATTTTTCTCCTTCTTCGTAGGTGGTGCAGTGCTGTGGTTTTGACTCTCAGCCTGACAACAATGCTGGTAACACTGATGTTTTTAGTTACTGCTCAAATGTTTAGTCTGACCAAGGACTTTCTGAGCCTTATGCTCTGCCAGGGAGGAGGGGAAGCTGGGAGGAAGCAGAGACAGGACACCTGACTCGAACTAGCCAGAGGTATTCAATGCCACAACACATCATGCCCAGGATGTAACTGAGAGTTAACCAGAAGGGCTAGATCACTGCTCGGTAGGGCTGGGTATCGGTGGGTGGTATTGTATTCTCTTCCCTTGTTATTTCCCTTATCATTATTATTATTGGTGGTAGCAGTAGTGATTTGTGTTATACCTTAGTTACTGGACTGTTCTTATCTCAACCTGTGGGAGTTACATTCTTTCAATTCTCCTTCCCATGCCTCCAGGAGCAGGGGGAGGAAAAGGAGGAGGGAGTAGACTGCGTAGTTCTGATTTATGGCCTGGGCTTAAACCCTGACATTCATAAATAATTTTTTAAATCTTTGAAATAAAAAAGATAAGAGGGGAAAAATGGTTCATGCTTACCAGTAGACATTTATGTGCAATCACACAGATTTTTTTTGTGATAGATGCTAAAAATGTGAGAACTAACACAAGTCATCCTTCAGATTACAGTTAAATCCTCTGGTTGACAAAAACAGCTACAGAACTTTCTAATTTCTCATTAAATTATTTTACAGTATATTTAATATTTTTTAAAAAGATGCATAACTTAAGTATGAAAAACTATATTGCTGCAGTATGATATTTAGTATATGCAGCAGACAGGATAGGGCTACCTCAAGTCAACAGACAAAAATTCTTCCACTAATCTTTACATCAATGTGCCACAGTTTATTTGCCCAAACATGTAAGACAAAACAATGATACTTAAATAAATAAAAATGTAGCCATTAATTGTGTTCACATCCAAAGTTTTTTTAGCTTCCCTGCTCAAGGTCAAGGATAATTTCATGAGCTCTATTCAGATCTCCTGCATCCAGATTAAGTCACTAAGCCAAAAAAATCGAAGCCAAAATCCTCACTGAAGCAGAGAGCAGCATTACATGGCCAAAAGCCCAAAGGGGCTGTTACAAGGCTGGCATGTTCTTTCATTCTGGGCTGCTACAACACAGTTCCCAGATGTATCTATCATACTAAAAATTGGTATCAGAAGAATTATATCAGAATAAAACTTGACCATATGCCTTAATGACCAAGTACTGTCTTTTAAGACAGAATAATAAAACATAAAAGACCTGATAAAAAGTTCAGTAGCACCTTAGCATGAAATCAGCATTACAACTATGATAAGTATTTTTGATGTTGACAAGGCTATCCTAACTTTTGAAGAAGTAATACTGAAAGAACTGTTTTCCGTAATCCCCATCTTTCAACTTTATAGACTAAGCTGACATACGGGTAAAAGTAATTTAATTATCTGTGTAGCTCTAAAACACTTCTAAGATCTTCAGAATAAAATAAAAATATTTCACTATAAATGCTAAACTGTAAAAATGGAAGAGTAACTTCACTTAACTTCTCTGCTTTACAGTCAAATCAGTCCAAACTGCTATGGTTACAAGAGTTACCTATTTTAAGTATGTTGCTGCTGAAAGCAACTTGAGTAGTATTTCCCTCCCCCTCTCCCATTTGTCTGTCCTTATCATTGTTTTCATATTATTTCATGTTTTTCTTAGTTATGTATATTTCACATTCTTTCTCAAGTATTGTGGCATTAAAACATACTTCAAAGTATTTTGAATTACTAGAATATAAAAATGTATGCAGCCAATCAGCTTACTATTATAAAAAGAAATGTGAACTCAAGGCAAACTAAATTAAATCAAGACCAAACTGATGGATTTTTAAAAGGTGTATTTCATGTTAATGATGTCAATATATCCTAAAGCAGTCAGGCCACCCCTGTATTGTGCCCAAGAGCATCCTGTCTCAACCAGCTGCCAGCAGACTCCATCACACATTGCACTCTGAGCGCAGATGAAGACTGTCCTGGCTAGACCCACCATATACAAGCTTCAGGTATTTGCCTTCTTCCTCTTATCCTGAGCATCTTTCTGTCTCGGCCAACAAAACTCACACTATGACACACATCAACTGTCTCATCCTGCAAACATCTTAAAGTTGTACTCTTTTCATTAAAATTAGGGTGAAATTACACTCTTCCCTTTGCAAACATTAGTTTATACAATTTCTCTGCTTCCTCTCTATGCTCTGTTCCTCCTGTTTTCTTCCTTGTAAGATACATCCCTCTGTTTTGCGATGGGAATTCTGTGGGATTCAAGCCCATATGAATATAAGAAGCCTAGCTTCTTAAATTCTTGGCATATAAAGTTCAGCCTGGGGAAAGTCACTGCTTGGTATTGGATTTAGTCTTGTACAAAAATAATTGTGGAGATTTCTCTCCTACCTCTTTTCATAGTTGTTGGCACAAAATACCACACACAGCAGTTTTGCATGTTCAGCTCACTGGCATGTTCAACCATCAAAGTCTTTCCCAACTTAAAAAGAGCCTGTTAGGAGCTGTAATGACTAACATTCAGAAACCTTCCAAATAAAATAAGGCACAAGCAGACCTACTTTGTCCAAGCGTGGTACTAAAACTATTTTTCTTTTATCTTTCAGCAGTGATTTTTCTTCAGCCAAAAAGATATTAAAGAAAATAACAATTTAAAAAAACATGGTCATTTTGATAAGAAAAAAAAAATCAGAAGATACTTCATGATTAATTTGTTTTCGAGGCATAATCCTTGAAAAAATATAGCTGGCAACAGTAGAAATTGGGATTAAGAAAAAAACAACAAAAAACAACCCCAAACACTTCTAATGAGAATTTTATTTCAGTTATCTTAAAGAGAAACAATTAAACTAATACGCAAGAATTGACACAAGAGTTCCAGGAGTTACGAGCTTGAATCATCTAAACCATAAACCAATTAAGAATTTATAACAAGAAGGCAATATTTACTGAGGCACTGGTCTAAAAATCAGTACTGTTGGCATTATGAGAAATCCAAAAGTACTGTTCAACTCAACTGATTGAATACTAACATTCTGAATGCTAAAATTATTTTTGCTGTAAGCAGAGGAACAAACATTAGCACCAGCACACGAGTACTGTGTAGAAAAGGAGGGAGAAGATTTTTTGTGTGTGACAAGTTGTATACTATGAAATATGTAAAAGATACAATCATTTTTCATTTAAAATGAAAGTCATTTTTCTCATTCCTTCTGCCACGGCTCTACCAACTTTGGAAGACCCCATAGAAAAGCCTGCCAAGGTTCAGTTTGGCTTACTATTGGGAAAGATTTATTCATTGTGAAGAAATATAAGACTACCGCTTTTCTTATTACCAACTGTCTTTGTAAAGCTAAGCTGGGCTGTTAGTTTTCCCTGTGCATTTTGAAAAGTGTGCTCCTCCAGGGAATTTATGTGTGTGTGTGTTATGCTTACAGTAGAGTGTTTGTGCTCACATGTTGATCTTGCAGTCCTTTTCTTCTTTTTCTGTTCTTATTTAAAACAGTTGTGTACTATGTGAATAAAATTCAAACTGTCTCATCCTGTATTTTAAATAGAAAACTAGTCTCTCAATATACCCATGGCAGATTTATGCCTTTATCAGAAAACCTGGGATTTAACATTTCATTTGGTTCACAGAGTAAAAACTCCAATTTGAGTAGTGAGATTATCCAGTTCCCCAAAGCCATACCAAACGATTCATTGCTGAGGTGTTGAATACATACGTACACTTATACAGTAGAAACTATTATATTTAACACACACCAGCAGAAAAACAAAGGTGAAAACTGACTTCAAGAGCTCTGTGCTCATCAGGATGCTGCTGCAAAACTGACCACTGTTTGATCCCCACCACGCAACACGTCAGGGTAAAATACCAGAGTGTTTCGGGCTGAAAGGAGGCAAAGAGAGAGAACCATCAGCTGCTTCATAACCATCCTTCACAAAAGTCTTAAGACGATTTCAAGTGAATTACAGACCACGTTAATCCCAGCTTCACGCCTGACTGCTTCAGTGACCACCATAACGGATAAGAATAGATTGGCAAGGTGTCTGCTGACACAGGACCCGAGCATGGAGCAGGTGCCTCCAGTCCCCCTTATACTCAGTGGTATGCAGAAATAGCACAAACCTCTGATTTCTGTGTCTCTTGATGTTCCATGTACTGGCCAAGGATTTGACCCTAAACAAATAAAAAAAAGGGAATGCTGTAATACACACTGAAAAAAGCCAACCTCCCTTCAAAAAAGTAATAAATCCCAAAACAAATAAAAAGTCCTCCCCATTAAAAAGAAACAGGAAAAAAAGAAAGAAAAAAATGAAGAAAAAAGGAAGGTAAAAAGAAGAAAAAAAAACCAGGGAAAAATAAAAAAGGAAGAAAAAAGAAAACAAGAAGGAGAAAACGGAGTAAACAAAGAAGGAGAAAACAAAAAAGAAGGAGGAAACAAAGAATGAGTGTCCTGGGTTCAGCAGTAGCAGTCATTTTTCTCCTTCTTAGTAGCTGGTGCAGTACTGTGTTTTTTGACTCTCAGCCTGGGAACAATGCTGATAACACCGATATTTTTAGTTGCTGCTCAGTAATGTTTACTCTGGCCAAGGACTTTCTCAGTCTCATGCTCTGCCAGGAAGGAGGGGAAGCTGGGAGGAAGCAGAGACAGGACACTTGACCCAAACTAGCTAAACAGGTATTCTATACCACAGCACATCATGCCCAGGATGTAGAACTGGGGGCAGTTACCCAGGAGGGCTAGATCACTGCTCGGGTCGGGCTGGGTATCGGTCAGTGGGTGGTGATGAGTGGTTGTATTCTCTTCCCTTGTTATTTCCCTTATCATTATTACTATTGGTGGTAGCAGTAGTGGTTTGTGTTATACCTTAGTTACTGGACTGTTTTTATCTGAACCCGTGGGAGTTACATTCTTTTGATTATCCTCCCCATCCCTCTGGGAGCAGGGGGAGGAAGGGGAGGGAGTGAGTGAGCAGCTGCATGGTTCTGGATTACTGGCTGGGCTTAAACCACGACAATAAGAAATAAAAAAAAAAAAGAGAGAAAAAGAGAAAAAAAAAAAGGCACTTTTAAGGAAAAAAAAAACAAAACAAACCCTGAAATTCAGTCAATGAAGGTCAGGTCAACACAAATATAGAGAAAATATGCTGCTGAGTTTATACAGAGTATCCAAGTATCCAAGCTTTGAGATTGTTTTCAATGTCTTAAAAAAAAAAAATAATTGTATTTTCAAAGGATCCACACAATAGTTACAGACACTTCCATAGTTCCGTAGTTACAATGTTTAATCCCATCAGGAGGACCGCATGGTTTGCAACAAAAAAGAGCTTCGTAAAGTTGGTAAAACAACTGAAATAAAACTATTCTGTAAAACTAAATTTTTCACGATTTCACATGTGTGATTTGGGGAGCGGTTACCAATTTTATTCACTTCTACATTCACTAATAAACCTGAGTTCATCTACATGACATACTGGAAAGACAAATTTAAGTCTATTCCAGAAAATCTCACCTTGGAATTGAGCAGCCTTATCCAATTCATCCTTGAGATGGGGCTGAAGGATGTAGTGCACCCCACAGGCATCATGCATTTTAGAGAAAACACACATTCCTTTTACTTCTGTACCCTTGCCATGGTCTTCCAAGGAAACCAAGCATCAGACAAGTTTCCAAAAGATGTTTAATGACCTCAATTATTACTGTTTTTAAAAATAAATATTGACTCGAACATTTCTCCTCAGGACACTGGTCCAAGGCAATGCAACACAAGTGTGGGGATATAATACTGTAGGTCACAGACAAGGTTAAAAGCATAAGTGTAAGGAAGAAGAGGTGGGGAGAAAAAAAAGCAAGTATCAAGAGTCTGGCCAACCGCTCATAAAGAACAACTTTGCTCATGTATTTAGAGTCACTCTCGGGTAGAAATAGCAAAGCATTTGCATGAGAGCTGAGATGCGATTAATGAAGCTACTGTCTACCACAGAACCCCCGGAAGGAACCAGGGTTGAGATTCCTGGCAGGGTAACTCAGGATCTGCCAGAAGCTGCAGGATTCAGATGAATCAGACCCTCAAACAAATGTCCAAGTGGCAGAAAAAAAGAGAAAAATTCTGCAATGTGAATGCCACCCTGCTTGTGCAACTAACTACACTGAAATAAATTTTAATAGCCACAGGACATTTTAGTGGTGTTTTTTAAAAGCAGCTGTGAAGAGCAACATCTGTTTCCTAAAAATACAGCCCATCTCTTCAGCAGAGCTCTCCACCACTAGGTCACAAACCACTGTGCATACATTCAGTATCTATCCCTCAGCTCAAGAGACTGATAGTAGCAGACTTGTGGGAGGATACAACTTGCCCAATGCCAAACAAAATGACATGAAAAGGATACAAAACAAAGACACATGGGAAGTTATTATGAATAAAAAAAATTATTAGTGACTAAAATAATACAACTTATTGCTGCTAGCCTTATAGTCAACAGCCTTCTCTAGGAATTTTTAATTACAACCTTTCCTACAATGGAAATATGCAAACTGAGTCAATAAAATTACATAAGTAAGGAAAATACCAAATTTTCTTGCAAAATATTACTTTTTTATTACTAATGCACTTGTGTCACAGACCTTATCTACTTTCTTGAAAAAGCAAACAAATTAATATAGAGAAACAGAGTGCTTGCCTGCTTACTCAGAATAAGAATAAACAGCCCTCCTGGATATGAACCAAACCAAGCACTGCATCTGTGAAGGTATTACTGGCCCATATTCATAATATGAGGCACTGACTGGCCATGCAGAATAGACAAGAATAAATTATGTCCACATAGAACTGGAATTTTAGGTCTTCAGACTTAAAAAAAACCTCCACAGTATCACAGTAAAAGGTGCTTTATTTTGTGACATAATTTTGTGACACAGAATTACAACCATTAGGTAGGTTACACTATTATAAAATAATTCCAATATAATATGTTTATCTCCCTGAAATTGTCTTTGTAGATAGTCTCCTAGTAAAATATTTTTTGCAATAAAGTAATTTAGCAGGAGACAAATTGCTTTGCTCCCGTTACAGTTTCTTCTTTACCTATTTTATTTTTGCCTTGACAACGTATTTTAAAGGCAGTAAAGCAGAAAGCAGTAAAAGAAGCAGCAATGAAGGAAGAGACACACAAAGTGATCCTTAATGGATCGTCAGCTCATGAAGGCAATTCACAAGCTGGAGCAAAATTAGTTCTATGCACAAAAGAAATCAATACTCATTATAGCATCCTTCCTGCTACACTGCAATTTATCAGCTAAGGAGAATACTGTCACATTTCATAGGCCTCAGAAAACTAGCTGCTCACAGAAGCAGTATTTATTCTCTGCAAGTTTCACCCCAGCTGAATTGGAACCATGTACAGCACTCGCTGGCTGACTCCTCAAAGAACAAGGCAGCTTCTTAGCAACCAACACCAAGGAGGTGCCTCTATAATCTGCGCTGGAGAGCCACACGTGACGCAAAACACCCCTGGAGTGCTGTCTACCACTTTTACTGCTGCTAATGTCCGTTTAGTTACCTGATCAGTAGTTACACAAGTAAATATACCATAACTTTAATTAACTTAAAACTAGGTACATATTAAAAGAATCTGAAGTTTGCACCATGCAATGTGTTTTAAAGATCCTAAGGTCCTTTTCAACCCTAATCATTCTATGATTCTATGATTAAAGACAGCCAGTAAAACAGGAAACAGTTCCTTAAAAAATAAATAAATAAATAAACAAGGGACCATTCATATATTTACATTTATGAATCTAAACATTTTGGAAGTTGGAAAGAACAGTAAGAATTTTGCCCTGGGCAACACTCATAGTAATAATAACACTACTACATCTAGCCTTGAAATGAGTAAATACTTCCCAAGTCCTAAAATTTGTCCTCACTTACTCACAAGCCTGAAACTTTTCAAATGCAATTCAGCTTCAGAGGCATATAGCCCTGCAAACCTATTAATGTGGCTGGAATAAATAAGACTACAGAACTGAGCAATACAAAGGTCACAAACTCACCGTTTACCTAATGGAGAATATTCCTGCATTTCAGATTATCTGAAGTCCTTTAATGAAACATAATGGCACTAAATACAATAACCTCCCCATTAAAGAAGGGCTCACATCAATTCACTGCTGTAAGAAGCATCCTCAGTGCAGGCTTCGGTGGGGTGCAAGTGGTGCCAGTGATTTGCAGTGATGCAAATCAGGACTGAGAGGGCAGATACCATTTTCCTGGAAAGCAATGAATGATGCTGAACCACCTGCTCTTCCATGGGGCAGACCAGAAGTTTGTTCAAAATTGTGGATAAGTGTTTTGAGATTGGTTTTGAGTTGCTCAGAGGTCGAACTATAAGTTTTCAATTGATAACTTGAAATCTTGCTCCTGGGAAGTTTTAGGGTGCCTGTTCCCCTTCCTCCAAACTGCATGGACAGTATTTAAGACACTTTTGGCACAGGCACAATAACTACATTGTCCATTTCACTGATAGCTTCATAGGAAAAAGTAGCATGAAGAAAAGAACTGAAATGGAAAGAGAAGCACACCATTCTGTTTCATCCAGCTCCTCTATGCACACAAAGCAGCCTGGATATTTGTCAGACATTAAAATATGGGCAGTAATGACAAGATCAGCTCTTGAAGACCTGCTCACTTCCCCAGAAAGGTAACATTTACTGCTTCTTCTGAAAATAATACAATCAACTCAAAGGTAATCACTCAAAACCACAGTCATTTTGTGCTTCCCAATGCCAGCCATAAAATTCCACAGCCAAAAACTCCAATCTTAATTGTAAATATCCGTGACAGTATAACAAAACCACTCTTTCAATTGTGTATTGTCATTGGCACACAGGAAATCCCATAAAATATATATATATAAAAAAAAAAGAACAACTACCAAACCCACTCAAATGCATTTTCAGAAAAAAAAGCCTTTTTTTTTTTTTTTATCTTTCTCCTCCTTTTTATTAGCAACAGCAGTACCAAACCATGATTCAGAACTGAGGAGTAATAGTGAAGCTATATGTTTTAAAGCCTTTCCCCTAACCGAACAGGCATATTCCACAGCAGATGTTCTTTTACCAACAGCTTGCCTCCCTTTCGCTAAGAATGGGGAGATTTTGGTAAGAAGATTTAAGAAACTCCTACAGTTGAGCAAATCAGAAAAGGAAAAAACTCTCGGGAAGATGCTGAATACTATTCTGGTAATCCTGGCCATTTGTTTTTTTAGAAGATGTCCCAATAATTACAATGGAACTTTACTAAGAGTAAAATTTTAGTTCATGCAGGTAAGAGACTAAAATCCAGGTCCCATCAGCAAACAGTTCTCAAACTGAAAACCAAACAAGTCTACCACAAAATCTTCTGTTGAACTTCTACCATCTAAATAGACTTGGAGCACCACACATTAACATCAGGAAGGCCGTAGGAATTAAATAGTATGTGAGAGTGAATGTGAGAGCATGAGAAAGACGGAGGGCATATGAAAGATATTGCCTCTTCAAATTAAGAGGGAAAATCATAGAATAGTTTGTGTTGGAAGGGACCTTCAAAGGTAATCTAGTCCAGCCCCCGTGCAATTAGCAGGGACATCTTCAACTAGATCAGGTTGCTTATAACCACATTCAGCCTGGCCTGGAATGTCTCCAGGGATGGGGCATCCACCACCTCTCTGGGCAACCTGCACCAGTGCTTTACCAGCCTCATTATAAACAATTTTGTCCTCACATCCAGCCTGAATCTCCCCTCTTTTCGTTTAAAACCATCACCCCCATCCTGCTGCATTTTCCCATCTTTCTTATAGGCCCCTTTTAAGTACTGAAAGGCTGCAATAACGTCTCCCTTGAGGCTTCTCTTCTCCGGGCAAAGCAATCCCAACCCTCTCAGCCTTCCTTCATAGGAGAGGTGCTCCATTCCTCTGATCATTTTTGTGGTCCTCCTCTGCATTGTCTCCAATAGGTCCATGCCTTTCTTATACTGAGGACTCCAGAAATGGACACAGGACTGCAGGTGGGGTCTCATCAGAGCAGAACAGAGGAGTAGAATCACCTCCCTTGACCTTTGGCCAAGCTCCTTTGGATGCAGCCCTAGGTACAACTGGCCACCTGGGCTGCAAGTACACATTGTCAACTCATGTTCAATATCTCATCCACCAGTAAAAAAACACTTGAATAAACATCATGAACATGGTTATGTTTTTTTTTTCTTAAGAAGCTTCCATATAAAAATGCAGCAGACTGACATCTTTTCCTAAATTATCAGTTTAGCATCACTTCGACATATACAGACTCCTGGAAGATTTGTTCGGCAAAATAGTTTGACCTAATACACACATACCTAAGAATTTAGTGCAAAGGGGAAAAAAAGACCACTGACTATCAGAAGTTGCCACAGGCAGCAGCAGATGCTACTGAGCTATGCTGCAGAGAGAGAGTTATGAAAACACCTAGAGAGCCCCAGACACAGAACTGCTAACCCCATTAAAGGGAAAAAAATAAAAACACAATTAAAACATCAGTGTTAATAGATATTAAGTTTCAAAAATAGATGGTGAACACAAAACCCTGAAAAAAATAAAGGGACTTTACAGAGGAACTTGCTGGAGCTTTGGATTTATTTCTAAAAGACTTACCCTAAGAGCAATAGGATCATAGAATCATAGAATCATAGAATAGTTTGGGTTGGAAAGGACCTTAAGATCATCTAGTTCCGACCCCCCTGCCATGGGCAGGGACACCTCACACTAAACCATAAGAAACCAGACATTGAGCCATTGACCACAACTCTTTGCGTGCGGCCATCCAGCCAGTTCTTTATCCACCGAGTATTCCATCCATCAAATTGATGTCTCTCCAATTTAGAGACAAGGATGTCATGTGGGACAGTGTCGAATGCTTTACACAAGTCCACGTAGATGACATCAACTGCTCTACCCCTGTCCATCAGTTCTGTAGCTCAATCATAGAAGGCCACCAGATTGGTCAGGCAGGATTTCCCCTTAGTGAAGCCATGCTAGCTGTCACCAAGCACCTTGTTGTTTTTCATGTGCATGCCTTCCAGGAGAATCTGCTCCAAGATTTTGCCAGGCACAGAGATGAGACTGACTGGTCTGTAGTTCCCTGGGTCACCCATTTTCCCCTTCTTGAAAATGGGGGTTATATTTCCGTTTTTCCAGTTGTCGGGAACTTCACCTGACTGCCATGATTTCTCAAATATGATGGCCAGTGGCTTAGCAACTTCATTCACCAGCTCCTTCAGGACCTGCAGATGGATCTCATCAGGACCCATGGACTTGTGCACGTTCAGATTTTTAAGATGGTCTCGAACCAGTTCCTCTCCTACAGTGGGCACAAGGTCTTCATTCTCATAGTCCCTGTATCTGCCTTCCAAGACTTGGGTGGTGTGGTCAGAGCCTTTGCAGTGAAGACTGAGGCAAAGAAGTCATTCAGAACCTCAGCCTTCTCCAAATCCTGTGTAGCCAGTTCTCCCGAGAGCTTCCTGAGGGGGTCTATGTTTTCCCTTGTCTGTTTCTTATTTGCTATGTACCTGTAGAATCCCTTCCTGTTATCCTTAATACCACTAGCCAAGTTTAATTCTAACTGGGCCTTACCTTTCCTAACCTGGTCCCTAGCTTCCCGGACAACATCTCTGTATTCTTCCCAGGCCGCCTGTCCTTGCTTCCACTTATTATAAGCCTCTTTTTTCATTTGAATTTTCCTCAGGAGCTCCTTATCCATCGAAGGAGGACGAATATCCAAGGATGAACAAGAGACATTCATTATGAATATGCTGTTACCAGTTTAAATAGTGGCCTTTGGACTTAGAAACAGTTGGACTTGGAAATATTTCTCTGCACATCTCAAGTTTCTAAGGGACCTTTCAGTTCCAGAGCACTGGGTGGAAGGCTTGGCCAGAGCCATCCATACTCAGTAATAACTGCTTGTAAACCTATTTTTATGAAGATCTGTTCATTATTTGGCGCTTCCTACCTACTGCTGGTAAGTCTCCATACAAACAATGAAAAAAATTAATTGGCTGATTAGGGAAAAAAAAGACTTTCCCTTCACAAGTCAGTAGTTTTAGAATAACATTAAACCACCCATGCACCTCTTCACCCTTTCCCCACTAACCTCTACCACTCCCACCTTTAAACCACTGCATCCCGGAAATACATCTTAACCCATACCATCTGCACACAACGCCACTGCCGATATATAAAACTCACAGGAAAAAAAAACAAAATTTAGCACACACACTATTTCTATTGTTCACAGTGCATCAGACAGTCTGAAGGTCACCGCTAAGGACTTACAGCAGCAGAAAATTAAATGTTAAAATGTTATATAACCATTGGATGAGCAGAGACGTTTTTCTGTCTGATTTATTTTCATTAGGAAAAAAGAAAGTCACATTTAGCAGGAAGAATAAATACCTTAGTCATTTCAATGTAACTGTAGCTTACTGACAGTCCTGGCTTAAAAGCAATGAGGAAGTTTTCCTCCCAGCATTACTATATTTTTAAAGGGCTTGACACATACGAAATAAGGCTGACAGAATACATGTACCAATATGTTGGTAGGCTGACAGAAATACATGTATTTGTGCAAATAGTTTAGTGGACCTAAACGAAGGAACTGAATTTTAGAAGTTGAGCAGGAAACCTGCACATATTTAAATAACAGACATATACATACATATACACCTAGATATATTTTATATACACACAAGCACACACAGAGTACGTACAGATAAATGATAATCAATGGCCAATGTATGTGGCTATTGGACTGAAAAAATATGCTGTAATTCTCTCTGTAATTACAACCAGGAATGGATAACTCATCCTTACTTAGTACAAGATTTTCGGCAGTCACTTAAAGGCTATTTAAATGATTTTTAATAGAAATAGCCGCATCACCTACTAGTAGCCAATTATGTTACATACTTTTAGAGATAATACTAATTCTGCTGATGTGTGCATGTATGTATTTATTTATTTATTGACTTCAATATCACTATTATTCCATCTTCAGCACCAAGTCTGGTAAATGCAGTACATAGTCTCAATATTTTGAGGCCAAAACCTGTTCAATGCGCCCATGTAATATATAGGTTTTGTCAGACATACCTACAGGCTGACAGTTCAGAAGAATTTCTACCTTGAAAAAAACATAAATTTTATTAGAAATAAGTTGGGCCTCTCACCAAGACATGCAGAGATTAATTAGTTTACCTGTATTACTACATTTTTTCCTGTGTTTGCACTACATTCTTCTCAATAACATTCTAGCCAGATGCTTTAGTTCTACTAGGTCAGACTTCTTCCTGGCTCTTTGCCACAAACACAATGTATATGTACAAAAATCAGAACTTGATATACGGAAATATGAAATTACTTGTCTCCTCTCTGTGACAGACCTATACCAGAAGTCACCATTTCAGGCCAATGACATACACAGCCATGTACATCGGAAGAAGATGTACAAGTACCAAACCAAGACCACAGACAGCAAGTGTAGCGCTGCCTTTCCAAAACTGGAAAAAGAACAGTAGGTTACTTTCCCTCTGGTTATCAGGAGGCTTAGTAGAGCCTCATCACTCAAAAGATACCCGTCTTCCGTCTACAGACACTCCAAGCATACTTTACATGTGAACTTTCAGACTGTCACTCATTTTCACTCCTTTATCAACCTTATTTACTTCCACTGCATGACCAAACCTATCAGCTGAGAAAACATCAGGGGTAATTATGAAGTTTCCAAAAGGAATTATCACAGATTATAACAAAATTGTCACCTTAATGGGATTTGTCACACTATATTTCAAGTTAAAACATTAGATCTACAGAGGATAACAGTTACTGTAAAATATAAGGACCCAAACCTGAAGCAGTCATTAGGTACCTAATGAACTCTATCAATTCACATGTAAATCCCACGCAGAATGCTCAGGAGCCTGGGTTTGCATGCTTAAGACAGAAAGCACATGTTGCAAAATACTTCACGCAAGTCTTTTTTTTTCTTATGCAATTATTTAAATTATTTAAATAATATTATAGAAGTTTTTCTTGTAGCAAGTCATCTACCACACTGTAAAGGCCTGTAATCTGCTCTTGGCTCTTTTTGGGGAAACGACATCTCCTTTTCTCCATTAAAATCAGTTCTAGAAAGATCAAAATAGTGGGTTAATCTCAAATAAATACTTTATCAGTCTAACAGAATGCTAACCCTGGCTAAAAATAGTAATGAAAAAATATGTATGCAACACTCTTGCATATATTATATACACCATATAATACCCTGGCTCTTTCTCAGTGAGGTTTGGGACTTAAGCAAGAGGAATGACTGAGCATCTGGATAGCTTTAGAGCCTACAGTACATTAACCATCTACCAGGTTCCTGCCACATTTGATCTAAACATTCAATGCAAGGAAGCCCACAGCTGTCACCAAGAGGATTTTGTATCCCTGAAAACAATATGGGGGCAGGAGGGCTAAAATAAATTTTTAATGCCTGTAACCCCGTTCCAACCACAGGTTATAGTGAGAAAATCACCTTTTTGACATCAGGAAACCAAAAAGGTAGGGAAAGGGCCAACTTAAACACAGAGGTGTCATCAGTGGATAAGCAAACATGGCTAATTTACTACATGTATAGTTACAAAATGCTTTTCAAAATGTGTATGAGAACACTAGAGGCGAAGATGCAGACAGGAGCATCAGTTGGCAACACGTTTCTTCTTTAACCTTTTTTCCTCTTCATACACACCAACCCAAGCAGTTAACAGCTGCTACTTAATCCAAATCAGAAGACGCATACAACTGAGTTTGTCTCTAAAGAAACCACACGAAGGCAATCGTAATCAATTGCTAATCTCCTCAAGAATGCCAAATACATAACACTTGTGATATGAGACTGGAGCTCAGACAACCTATGATTGCTAACTGCTGCCCCAGTGTGGTGTGTGTTTTAACAGAAGTAACTGGATTTCCAAGAAAAAAAAATGATCCTGCTTAACACTTTTCTCATTTTCCTTTACTCTGTCAGGTTTTCCTTTAAATCTCTACATAACTAATAGTGTGCTTACTGAAGATTGTTACATGTCAGACTTCCTCTGTACTGGAAGAGAAAGACCCAAACATACATTACTTTTATTTCCCAGGTCAAATGTTCATTAATTTTATCTTAGGCATGTCAAGCCAGATACATAGCCAGCTTTACATCTTTATTATAATTATTAAAATAATTATTAAAATTATTAACATTGTAAGCATGTAAGTTATGGACATAAAACTAGAGTAATTATGGATCTCTAACACAAAAATCTTTCCCAGTTCCCAGAAAAATCTGCATATCTTATGACTTCATCACATCCGTTAGTTGGCTACATACAGATGAAGATAAACTGAGAAAAAAAGAGCCTTCAAGGACAAAGCTCCTACTTCCAATCTTCCAAAAAATTAACCCTCTACTTTACTCCCTTACA
This sequence comes from Pezoporus wallicus, assembly GCF_028554395.1. Lineage (NCBI taxonomy): Eukaryota > Metazoa > Chordata > Aves > Psittaciformes > Psittacidae > Pezoporus > Pezoporus wallicus. The sequence continues at coordinate 478,616 of NW_026640748.1, forward strand.
TATTCTGTAAACTAACAATGGCACCACAGATCCTATCCAGAGCAGACAACCAAGGCTCCATTCACATGTGTTTAGGGATGCTACCAGGTTGCTTCAGGAGCTCAAGCCTGGGTTAGGTCAGATACAAAAGCATATCTGAAATGGAGTTTATGCTGGATTTGTGCTGTTGACAAGACAGACAACAGCAGCTCTAGCTTAACGCTAACATAGACAGGCTACATGTGATTCAGGGTAAAGTCTACTGGCTGAGACACCCTTTCGTATTCAAATAAAGAGCAAGATCCGTGCTACATCCAAATATTTTTCTAAGTTTGGCAGTGAACTCAAAGGAAGGGTACATAAATTGGAAAGAAAAAGAGAGCTGTGCCATACTCCACCCAACAACAGCAAAATTCTGGATTTTGTTTATTTGCCGAAGTTGATTTTCCTATACCTATATTCTCCTGGACTGGAAATGTCTACCTTCTGGTCTATTATTCATCCCTACTGGGCTCCAAAGAAACTGCATTTAAATAGACACATCAACACTCAGAAAGACCATGCGTGTAGTCAAACCAGAAGGATTAGTGATTCTCTACAGGTGAATTCTGTGAGGTGTCTATACATTCTAGATATGTGAATGTCTACACATTCATTATGTCTATATGTTAATTATTTAGGAATAAAAGATGGGAATGTAAAACACAAATATCTATTTTAAATTTCTCTGTTGTGGATGAATGGAACGATGTTCATGTAGCAGGTTTCCTGGAATACTTTAAACTTGCTAAGTAGATTTCTAAGATTGCGTGGTTTCCAGGCTGATTTCTTTGTAAACTGTCAATAAGTTATAAATGTAAACTATTCACTATTATCTTAGCAATACCTAATGATTACACTTCCATCCTTAGCAGACCTCAACAAAATCATTGCGATTTTATCTGTATTTCTCTTATTAGGCTTATTCCCAAGGGAATGTACGATGGTAGAAGTTGCAAAACCAGATTTTTTAAATAGGAGCAAAGTAATAACCTTCTTGACTAAACTACTGTGCCTGGAAAAACTCTAGATAGAATAATCTATCCTTGTAATTACTGAGGGATATAGGGGGAGGGAAAAAAGATAGTGCCATAATTTTAAGCTAATTTATATAAACACTATGTGCCCTAAACTCCACATAGTTTTTTTATTTAAAGCATACACAAAGCAGAAGGAGAAAACAAACAAAACCAACCAACCATGGGAGTGACCTGTGAACACCAAAACTGGCCAAAACAAGTGAAAATCCCCAGCAGAAGGGAAAAGCAGAGCTCACCCTCTGACAAGCCTCCCTGCACTCACAGGAAAAAAGGAAAATTCTCCAATGCTCCAGCTGACAAGCTCTCGTGCTTCTCACTACTATCCTCTGGAAACATAACATGTAATGGACCATGGTGGGTTTTGGTTGTTTGGGCCTTTTTGGCGTTCTTTTTTTTGTTTTTGTTTGTTTGTTTGTTTTGTTTGAGGGAAAAGGGAGAGGTATTGGTTTTTGGTGTTTTATATAATTACTTTTGATTCTTCTACCCCTAAAAAACACTGACCTGTGTTCCCATGGGACTATAGATGTGAGCACCTGGGCTGGAGATGTGTCAAGAGTTAGGGACCAAACTGATACAGAACACGAACATCTTCCCTTTCAACTCTAATAAACAGTGAAATCACAGTTTAGAAACTAAGTACAATAATAATGATTTTATTACAGCTTTGCAGCTTTTAAATCATCATGGGAAACAGAAAATTTCTGTTTGTTTTTCATACTGACCTGCCTGCTTGTGGGCTCTATTGCTCTTCCATCCAGCCAGGAAGACAAATATTTTGCAGCACTTCACAGAGCAAGAGGAAGCTCTGTCTCCTCTGCATGCACTTACTGCATAAACCCCAGGCAACTCTGCAGATTATGTGCCCAGAGCTGCTGCTCAGGTTCTGTGAATTTCCATTATCTCAAATAAATTCCTGGTATTTAAATTTGTAAGAGAGGAAGATGCAAAGAAAATTAAGCTGCAGTCTGTTTCTTAAATATATCCTGTACCTTCCATGTATCTGCATGCCCTAACCAAAATTTGTAGTCAAGAAGACTAAAGTCCATTCAATTGGTAGAAAAGCTTATCTTTTATATTGAGAATTATCTCAAATTATTGAAAAAAAAACCCTATATAAAGAAATCTCATAAGATATTTGCATCTTTGAAATGAAAGAGGAGAGCAGGAGAGAAGAGGGCAGCAGGGAAGAAAATACTTATTGTATATTTTTTCCAAAGTAAGATCATCAAAAAATACAAAGCAACCAACTTGAGTACTTTTCCTCTAATTATCTCCTCTACCACCCCACCCCCCTGCTTTTCAACCTAAACATCAAACAGATGTATTCAAGATACATGCTAATGTTACTTTATTTCAATTACAGGACATTCCTAGGGGAATCACAAAAGTACAAAAAATACCCTACTTTTAATAAACGACTTTTTGGCAAAGAAAATCAGATCAGCTCAAGGTTTCACCAATGTCATGCAACAAAGATGCTGCAACACCCTCCCATCCTGCCTGGGAGTCATCTGATTCCTGCTCTTGCCTGCCAGGACATGGCTAATGGTTATTTCCAGGCTTTGGCTTCCTATTCCTGTACCCAGCTGTGCTGAACTGCTCTTGTCCTTATGCTCTCTTTGAGTAGGAGCCAAATAATCCTGCTCAGATGTACCTGGCAAAAGCGAGTCCAGCCACGAATCTTTTTCCATCAAAATCTAAAACTAGAAACAGAAAAGGTGAAAAAAGCCCCAAGCCCCAGGTTTTCAGAACACCTAAACCAAGTTGCAAAAAAAGGGATGAGTAGTCATACTTTTATTCAGTTATTCTGAAATATAAAGCATTACCCATGGCTTCACACTGGAAATGTGGATTTATGCCCCACACAATATTTACTGAAGCCAAAAGGACTTAAGAGTTGGGTTTTGAGTTTGGTTTAGCTGTTTTTAAAGAATGAGCAAGACCTGCAATTATAGCTCATGTGACATTCTCAAAACTCAATATTTTTCCCTCCTCTATCTGCATTATTGGTTCATAAGTGACTGTTTTTAGCTACGCCACTATTAAACTTCAAGTTCAGGTCAAAATCTGCATATTATTCTTTTACCTTATACCATCTATTTGAAAATTAGCTCCACCACACTTCTTTACAACTGAGAAAATCCATTATATATTTCCCCTTAACTTTACCAACACAGATAATATTATTGAGCAAATGAACAACAGTAAATGTTGGAGGTAAAATAAGGAAGGTAGTTGGTAGGGATTTTAAAAATACCACTACATGCCCATATATTCAACTCAGTTTTTATTGAACAATTTCTAGGTGGGCAAAATGCCAGCTGAACAGAAGGACCCAGCACAAGCTGGTAGCAGTCACCCCATTTAGGGCTATTACGTCCAGTTGTTAAGGAGACATGTCAGCTCAGGTTATAGATCCGTAACAACAGGAAAATACACTACCAACCTAGCTACCTTGTAATCTAGAACATACACAAGTGAAAAGATAAGTGACCTGCCTGTATCTCATTTCATTGGAACATGGTATAATTTAAACTCTGTGCAAAATACTTTATATACCCAGAGCACACTCGGCCACTTACTGCTTTTCTTTGAAAAAGTCAGGAATCTACAGATATATTAGACTTCCTCATTTTCACAAATATAAATCTCTTATGTATAAAACATGAATATTCTAACAATTATTGTAGCCTTTTATATACAACTCAGCTTTATATACATCTCAGCTGCACCAGTAGTGAGCAATGATGTTCCAAAAGTTCATGTAGTACACATTTCATCTCTACTGAAAAAAATTGCACATATTTTACATAATCAGGCAAAAAAATTCTCATACATTTAACACTGCACAAAAGGAGCTCCAACATTAAGCTCAACAGGCATTTTGCCACCAGCCTGGATGAGAAGCCTTTGCTGTTCAGGTTACAAAAGTGAGGAGACTCTCAGAAACAGTATTGCACAGCAGAAAGGTAATACTCACTCCTTTGGCCACATCAGGAGCTCTGCAGACAAGAGAGTTTTGGCCTTGTCCCACCGCAGGGGACTGCCATATTACCAGCACAAGACACAGCAAGAGCAAACAAGCTTTCCAGACATCCTGAGATGTCCACCAGAGTCCCCATCACAGAGAGACAGAACAGAACAGAACAGAACTGTCTCCAATTTATATTTTTTTAAATCCTTAAGCTAGATCAGTTTTCCCCCATGCTCTTTCAGCGGTCTGGATCTAAGCAAGGTGACTAGGGAAGGCTGAGCAGAAGCACTAAGTTATTTTGACACAGTGATATAGGACCAACTGCTTAAGAGATGCAAGAGGGTAACTGCTGCACTGGTGCCAAGCTACTCTTCCATATATGAAGCATGGCACTTGATTTTACTTCATTACTGAACTTCTGCAGCAAATTCTGCCTGGTGTCAGATGAGAGTATATAAGGTTTTAACTATTTTTAAATAACTTTTCCAAATATTGTACCTTGTTTTCCTGGCCTGGTTGACAAAATCCTAAATTGAAAGAAACTAGAATTAAATGTACATGATGCAAAAATCACCAGTTTTGTTTTGTGAAATATAAAGGATAAGCTACTTAAAGATGCAATCATTGAGAGAAAAAATGGAGAATGTGTGGGGGGAGATAGCAAAGGTATAGCTTATTCCACTGATACTCTTACTCCCAAAGAAGACATAAAGGAGCAATCCAAGGGGAAAACAGATGGAGGGACTGTGAGAGACTGACCTGAAATCAGATTCCACTGTTCATTGTCTCAAAGATTGCTATGAGAAGTTGAGATGGGATTCCACCAATCCATTGCCTCAAAGACTGGTGTGAGAAGCTGAGACAGGATTCCACTGACCATTGTCTCAGAGATGGGCAGGAGTTGTTGAGACAAGACTCCAATACTCATTGCCTAAGAGATGGGTGGGAAGAGCTGAGATAAGACTCTTCTGTCCATTATCTTGAGGACTGGGGTCTGCCCATTATCCCAAGAACTGTTGCAGACACCTACAGTTGAAGAGCTAGCTGCAAGACAAGCAAAACTGGTCCACCAGGAGCATGTAGTACATGACATGAAGAGCAGAGGTACTCCCCCCAACTCATTATAAATGAGGGAAAAGGTAATCACCAAAAGAGACATTGCCATGAGGACCACTCCATGAGGACTACTCCATGAGGACTACTCCATGAAGGACACACCCCATAGGGTACCTTCAAGGGGACAACTCCATAAGTGCACCTTCAAAAGGACACTCACCTCTGACAACTGGGGATACTCTGCTCTGATAATGACTACAAACTCTGAAGGACTTTCACCACCTCCGATACTGACTATGGACCCTGGAGGGCTCCCACCAACAATGACGACAGATCCCTGGGACACTGCTGGATCCACGGTGTTGACTGTCTCTCTCTCTCTGCACTCTGAATCCTTGCTTCTTTTCAATTTTTTTTCCAATTTGTCATATTGCTATTTCCTTAATTACAATAATTTCCATTTTTATAATAATTGTCCTTTCATAATAAACCGACAGATCGATTACCGTTGGCCTCGTTTGCATCTTAATCGCACTCTTGGGATCACAAAAGAAACAGGGTCTGTCAGTGAGGTTTTCTCCAATCAGACACTGACAGGGACATGGCACTGATTCAGCCCTGTAACACTCAGAAAGAGCTTGAACTTTTCTTGTAATCTTAGTTTGTTGGTTTTTACTTAAATGGTATCTTCACTGATTTTAATGATGAGCAGACCAATTAATTTCAAGGGACACATGAATATTCTGCTGGAGAAAATTAATAAAAACAGTAAAAACATGGGCTTTCATAAACATAGCATTAACCTCCCCTATACTTTTATCTCTCACCTGAAAAAAAAAAACTGAATATAATTCTAGTAAATGTTTGACGGAAGTGAGTATATGAGCAGATGTGTCTGCATTAGTACTTCAGTTCCCAAAGACTGTGCCTCTGGACATCCCAACCACTCTCATTTACTGTGATGTGACACACACTATGGAGAAGTCCTGGAGCACACAGGTGAAACTGCAAGATGTACTCAAGGACTTTCCTAATGCATTTCTTTACTAATGGATTTTTAGTCCACCACAGGAGATCAGAGCTAGGAGGCAGAAAAAGCCCTCAAGTCCACCCAATGCACACACTGGAGTTTTGATGCTCTTGCTCTAAAGACGTGCTTTACTTCTGTCTCCTTACTTGGTAAAACAAACATGGCCAGCCACATGGGGAAGAAATTTTGTGAGCATCTGTGCAAGAGGGGATGTTTGCATGCAAGCAAATGATACACAAATTGGAAATACTGTCTTCTTGCCTTGCTTTATCACCTCATACACTGCAAATGAAACAGTCTAACTGTAATATCTAATTACACTTTCATATTTTATATTAAAATGATGATTATGGAAATAGCTCAATCTACATTATATGCAGACATATGGCTTAACCTGTATTTTGGTAGCCCAGGGTGGGGAGTTTCATTTTCTCCAGAAGTGATCTGGTTCACCTGTCCCATCACCACCATGCATATCACACCCATGCATGGTGAAGGAGCAAAGGCAGTTCACATCACAACTACAGCATCTCCCTCAAACGAATTATAAGGCAGGCACTGGCAAAACTAACTTTACAGAATTTAAGCCACTTCAGTGCATCTCCTAAGGCTCAAATGGGCAAGGCCAGCTTCTCACTAGGTTGCGTGTTTCAGCTGGCCTCACTCCTGCCCTTAACCATGAGCAGTGTAAGGTGATTCAACCTAGCTTAGACTAGGAGGAAGGAAGCTAAGCCGAACTGATTTACTCATTGTTTCTTAGGCCAAAGCATGCTCAAATTACACAGGGTAATGTTTCTAAGCCATGGTAATGTGATCATTCCTGTACCCATTATCTAGGTGTTCCTGCTCCGGTAGGGGGATTGGACTAGATGATCTTTCGAGGTCCCTTCCAATCTCTAGCATACTGTGATACTGTGATACCCCCTTGATTGATTTAAACATTCTCCGGTTATTGCTGTACGAGTTATAAGTAGCTCTCTTCTAATTCCTACTCATTGGCGTGATCACAGAAGGCCATGTGGAGATGGGTAGAAATGTGAGCAATGTTCAGGCTATTCAGCAGGTCAGATATACATAAAATACCCAAACGCATGTATATATTAAACAGTAACATCAGAAAAAACACATGATTCAGGTTACAAAGCAGATAAAGCAAACCATACAAGATCTCTCATTCACAGTGTATTAGTGGAAAAGCAGGACATGATCCTATTTTAAAAGCTGTCACCTACTGACAACTTGTAATATATGGCTACAAACATTGAAAATGAATGAGACAGATACTTTTCTTCGGGAAGAATGAGATGAGAACAAGTGGCACATGTCTTGGTCTCAACACGTAAAACTTAAAAAGTCTAATAAAAAAATGCTTCCTAGACTAACAACAAAAGTTTGACAGAGGACTGAAAGCGTGTATGAACTTACCATGGGATTAATTTCATTTACCTCTGAAACGCAGGCAACACTAAAGGAAAGTCTATCGCATACATGAGGACATTAAATATAACAGTGAAAATTAACATTTAATATAGGTTAAACAAGCAAAACATAGAATCATAGAATCATAGAATAGTTAGGGTTGGAAAGGACCTTAAGATCATGAAGTTCCAACCCGCCCTGCCTTGGGCAGGGACACCTCACACTAAACCATGTCACCCAAGGCTCTGTCCAACCTGGCCTTGAACACTGCCAGGGATGGAGCATTCACAACTTCCCTGGGCAACCCATTCCAATGCCTCACCACCCTTACAGTAAAAAAACTTCCTCCTTATATCCAATTTAAACTTCCCCTGTTTAAGTTTGAACCTGTTACCCCTTGTCCTGTCACTACAACCCCTAATGAAGAGTCCCTTTTCAGCATCCTTATAGCCCCCCTTCAGATACTGGAAGGCTGCTATAAGGTCTCCACGCAGCCTTCTCTTCTCCAGGCTGAACAGCCCCAACTTTCTCAGCCTATCTTCATATGGGAGGTGCTCCAGCCCCCTGATCGTCCTCGTGGCTCTCATCTGGACTTGTTCCGACAGTTCCATGTCCTTTTCATGTTCAGGATACCAGAACTGCACACAATGCTCCAAGTGAGGTCTCATGAGAGCAGAGTAGAGGGGCAGGATCACCTCCTTTGACCTGCTGATCACACTCCTTTTGATGCAGCCCAGGATATGGTTGGCCTTCTGGGCTGCGAGCGCACACTGCTGGCTGATGTTAAGTTTCTCATTGATCAACACCCTCAAGTCCTTCTCCGCAGGGCTGCTCTGAGTCTCTTCTCTGCCTAACCTGTAGGAGTGCCATGTTCAAGTGCTAGAGAGACTCATGAGCCCTGCCTGCCCAGCAACTTGGACCCAATAAGTTATTACTCTAACATGCTTAATGCAGTGCAATGAAGTCAGTTCTCTTCTGACACCTGACACCTTTAAACAATTAATATTCTTCAGTACAAGCTGTATTTCCAGGTAGGAAATAGATCTGAGTATAAAATAATGAAGAGATGTTTTTCCCATCAATCTGTTGAGACATTATAACATTAAAAGACAGTAATGTCATTGCATGGGAGCCACTCAGCTTTTCCCTAAATGATACTGGTCAAATCAAAAAGATTTCAGGAAGTTGCCTTTTCAGGCTTTGAGTGGCACTAAATATTTTTGAAGATGTTACCTCCTCACTGGCTGTTTCATTAAGTGGCCTTTTTTAACAAGATCACTGCTTTCCAGCCATTTAGCTTTTATACACACTCCAAACACCAGTCTGACCAATGGTGTGTAGAGGTGCCTGATTCCTTATGGATCCATGCACATCCACAGATCAGCAAGCAAACAAGTGTGCATGAACAGGTCACACTTAATTATTACCATCCATAGGTTTATCAGGGTATTTGATTATTATGTCATCTGGAGAGACTGTTCTTGTGGGAGATGAGCTGGAGAAAGCTGAAGGAAAACTACACAAGACAGCTTCAAAGAGGTCTGACAGTTCAGGGGAGTTACAAAATTCACCATCTTGTTTTAAACATTCCTCTATGCCTTTCAAAAAAAAAAAAAACGTTTCAGCCATGTGAAGTTTTCAGTATATGCTTTTTTGATATTTTCTTGACTTTCTGACTCTATGTAGCTCACAAGAACAACAGAAGGAACAATTGACAACATAGGTTGTTACATACCTGAGCAAAGCTACATGGTGCCACAGGTCCTTGAGTTCTGCTCAAGAAATGGCAAGAGGGTCCCAGACTTCTCTGGAAAATCCATCTTTCTGCCAGTATGAACAGCTTCCAGCAGTTCCCCAGCTACCAGCAGTTGAGCCCACCTCAGCATTTCTAGTAATGCTGTTGAAACAATCTATATGCTTTGTGACCAGCCAAGTCCCCTTCCACTTCTTCAACCCCTCCCCATTTCTCCAAAATCATTTCTTCACTACTTCTTCACATCTTTTTTTGTTATGAACAACAGCTCAGGTCTTTATTTTCCAGACCTGAGTTGAATTCACATCAGATTAAGTGTTCATTATCATGATGGACAATTTTAAAACAACAGACTTCAGTTTTACCATTATCTCCTTGTCTAAGAAGGCCATAACAACACTATTACAAGAAAAAATTACAAGAATTCTCGTTGTTTTCGTGTGGTTACACCCTCCTTGACCATGTCTACCCAAATACAGCCTTCATCATAATATAAAAGCAATGGTGCCCCCAAAACCACATTTTATAGACGTACACTTATGTGTGTGCATGCACATACTCACCCTGGTGTCCTAGTTTGGCTTTATCAAAAGAAATAATAGTAATTACCACATGCAGAGAATGTAGTAATTACTACAGAGAATTCTGAATTCTGTCTAGTCAGGCTTTATGAAGATTTTTCTCACTTGCAACTGCTCACAATAACAAATGCGGAGCATTGCAAGCACAAAAAGGGAGAAGCATAAACCACTTTCATCATTTTCTCACTTGCAATAACTGAAACACAAGTGTCGTATTTTTCCAATCAGCTAAATGCCAGCTGCAACAGCGTCATTAAATCTGTACCAGTTCTACCAAAGTAACGAGCAAAGCAATTAAGACTGTATTAGAGACCTTATCCTTACAACATAATCAAAAATGCTTCTTTGCTTCTAAAAAAAAAAAATAAAAAAAATTCAAAACAAAAGCTCAGAGCTTGAATTCTCATTTTCTGATTGACCTGTTAAACTAATTCTAAAATGGCAGCTGATTTTGAAAAATAATTTGCAAAGATTTGGGATATGAAATGGAACAAAGCTCAAAAAATACAAAAAAGAAAGCAAGCTGCATTAGCAAGGTTTAGGCAGAAAGGAAAAATATGGAAAAAAGAGCACACGAGAAAGAAAAGAAAAGCAGGAACATGGGACAGTGTTGTGGTTTAAGCCCAGTCGGCAACTCAGCCACACAGCCCTTGCTCACTACCTCCCCCTATTCCCCCGCCTCCTGGAGGAATGGGAGGGAGAATCAAAAAAATGTAACTTCCACGTGTTGATAAGAACAATCCAGTAGCTAAGGTATAACACAAACCACTACTGCTACCACCAAAAACAATAATGATAAGGGAAATAACAAGGGAAGAGAACACAACTGCTCACCACCTGCTGACCAATACCCCGCCCGCCCAAGCAGTGATCTAGCCCTTCCGGGTAACTGCCCCCAGTTCTACATCCTGGGCATGACGCTCTGTGGTATGGAATACTTCTTTGGCTAGTTTGAGTCAGGTGTCCTGTCTCTGCTTCCTCCCGGCTTCCCCTCCTCCCTGGCAGAGCATGAGACTGAGAAAGTCCTTGGTCAGAGTAAACATTCTGACCAGCAACTAAAAACATCGGTGTTATCAGTGTTGTTCCCAGGCTGAAAGTCAAACCCACAGCACTACATCAGCTACTGAGAAGGAGAAAATTGACTGCTACTGCTGAACCTAGAACAGACAGACATTAAAAAGGACAGAGCTTGTAACAGAGAATTGCATTTAGCAAATCATCATTTCAATTACAAGTACTGTAGTCATAGGTAGTCCCCACCCCCTACCCCCAAATGATGGATATAAAAGAAATGGAACAGGGGGATAGGAAAATGCAGCAAGAAACAAAGTACTATAGTTTAATGCATGGTCGGGGAAAAAAAAAAAAAAAAAGGTGTTGGGTAATGTCAAGGAAAATAATCACCAAATCTGTTTATTTTCTTCAAGTATTTCTCAAATCCAAAGATTTGTTATGAAAATGATTGCTCATCAGACAATCCTAGCATCCCAAGATTTTATTTCATGTTTTCAAGTGTTCAAGCACACATATTAACTTGTCAATGTGGCACTAGGAATTTTTATGATGTTTTCTTGCCTTCCTTTCATTGCCAAATTCAGTACTTAAGCCAGAGTGGAAACAAGGCAGCCATGTAACCCCGTTTCCCAGCACAGGGGAGGAGGGACAGCAGGACAGCTCAGTCACTACAAAGCAAATCAACATCTAATCACAGCAAGTTCCATCCTGCGCTCCTCTGCAGTGATGAAGGGTGAAAGAGACCAGACAAATGTAAGAGCTAATCTTGTTATGAGACTGTTGACAATAATGGGTATTTCTGCAGCTTAGCAGTCTAGGGCATCACTGGGAAATGGATGTTGCAAAAGCAGTATGGTGCTTCAGACTAAATAAGTGCCCACATTGATGGCTCTCATGTTTTGTTACAAGTAAAAATTAACATGGGGTACTGGTGACTAGTATTTGCCTGATGTGAAGCTCAACTTCATTCAGTTTTTGTCTGTCATTTTAAAAACTCAGTCTATGAAGAAATGATGCAAGAACCTGAAATTGCTGTAAATGATAAGTGATGATAATACCAATCTAGTGAGGATGGTAAAACTGAGAAAATGTAATTGTACAACTGTCTAAGAACCAGCAGTGAGACACAAGTTCAACACAATTCAGGTATTTCCAAATACTTTCAGGGAAAGGAACAAATATGATGATTTTTACTGAAAGAAAACCTCAGTGGATTCAGATCATCCCACTAAGCAGAAAAAGCACTTAAGAAGAGTCAACTGAAGTGGACAGGGAGGGCAAAGAGCAGTGACGGAAAATGGACGTATCCACTGAGGTGAGGTTTGCACAGAGCAAGACAGCAGAAAAATGCTACCCAAGCTGGGCAAATTTTCCACAGATGGGGAGGAGAAAAAAAATAAAACCAACCACCAAACATGGGATAAAAATAAGACAAATATCAAAAGACAAAGAGGTCAGAAATAAAAATTATGTCTTGAGTATGAAATATTCCTACACAGTTCACTTCTGCTCTTTCACAAGGAAAAGAAAAAATATATACTCACACATCTACAAATTTAAGCAATTAATAGTGCAGAAGGAAATAAATGTCAGGTCCTGGCAAGCATCACATTACTCTCATAAAATACAAATGAGTCTGTCTTGCAAGTGTTAGAATTGGAAATTTATCAAAGCACCTTCCTGAGATATTTGATGTATTGGAGGCAATGGAAAAGTCATATCACAACTAAGACTCCTTGAAACCAAGAACTACCCATGGCCAAAAACTGCATTTGCAGCAAGGAGTTTTGAGGAGGGGAGGAGGGAATTAAGGAAGTGATAAGAATAGGATGAAGTGAGCTATCTCAATGATGCTAGGGAGACTATGTATAGAATAAGCACATGCCACTATAAATACAGACTGCACAATCCACCCCCAAGCATCTACACATCAAGGAACCTCTAGAAACATCCAAAGAATTCTAATTTCACCTTTTATATGGACTACTGGGAACCCTTTTGTTAGATTTATGTTGAAAGGCTGGAGCAAGTTCAAAAAAAACACCAAAATCAAAAAGCCACAGCAAAACCAGGACTAGAGGAACTGATATGTGAATAAAGAGGAAAACAGCCAAGCATTCCAAGCTTACAGAAGATGCAAATAACGAGGATTCCTACAGCTTATGAATTTCCGAAGAATGTAAGCACTGAGAAGAGGCAGTAATTAGTCAGAACATAATGAGTTTACTTCAAATAATGCAGAGGAAACACAACTGCAAAATAGTAACAGTATCAGGAAATGCTCTCTGAAAGAAAACAGCTCTTTTAAAGCATAGAACATCCTCTATAGATGTGCATATTAGATCATCTTACATGGTAAGTATAATCATGGTCCTAACTAGATGGCTGCAGCCATAGTGGTCAACCAAAGAGCCTTTGACTGTTCTTTGGATGATGATGCCTTGTATTCCAACCCAAACTGCACAAAAGCTTTTGTATGGGTGTAGAAGTGTATTGAGTACTTATGGCTATTCATTTAAATGAGAATTTTGGCATGATCACAGCTAATAAACATGCTATTTCTGAGCCTCTGATATTATGATTCTGATAGACCATATGGTTTCAGTGTATTTATACTGCAATAAGCTCCTTAGAGCCTTTTTGCCTTTGAGCTGTGACTAGGGTTTAGCTGGGGCACAGGGCAGGTTTCGGTGGTGAAGGGATTTGGGGGATTATGGGGAGAACCGCAATGCACCCCATGGTCATGACACCACTGTGATATGCACAACCCACACCAAGCTTCACCACAGCCAAATTTAAGGAAGTGCTTCCTCAATGTAAGCCTGCTTTCCCAACACCAATACACAAATCAGTAATCAAAAGTTGGTGTTAATTAGCAATGAATTAAATCCAGTGAAATTCCTTGTGTTGCAACTGTTTTGCCACCAACAGGAACAGATGTTTTTCAGAGGTCAGTGTTCTATTCACTAAGACCCCATTCACTTGCTAACAGCAATGAGCAAGATCAAGACCTTCTGTGTCATTGGGAAAGTCACAGCTGCTCTGAGTCTCACATAGGTAAACAAAAAACATTACTGAATAACACAAGATACCACTAAGTTCTTGCGCTAACATCGTAACTTCTTTCACTAACATCAGTCTATTCTTTAGATGGACAAAAGAACCTCTGAAGAAAAGGGTCACAAAGTATTTTTTTTCTACAGGTCACTGAGATATTAGTGATAAAAAGATATTTTTTACTTCTTTTCACTCTGTTCCCATAGTTATGTCACAAGACAGAAGCACAGTCACATGAACCCTACTGTAATCCTGCCATTCAGTTGAAAATGTGGCTTATCAGTAATTAATCTTCTAACCAGAGGTAAGAACAGCACTCTGCACCGGTTAGCACCACTGCTCTGCACCGATAGCACCGATAGCACTGCTCATCCTGCATTTACAGCTCATACAAGGACCCTTGACAGGGGAGAGAGAAGCAGGGGAATGTGTTAGCTACTGCAGAAAGGAGATAGAAGTTACTGATTTTGTAACCTGTAATTCACCAAAAGCTTTTTCTTCATTTTTTCTGCAATTAAACACATACTTCAAGAGACAAAAGGTCTATTTTGTTTTCCTCTTGATGCACACACGTAATGCTCTGTTGAAAAGACAGGAAACTGTAAAGATTTTACATTTGCAGGAAAACAGTCAAAGAAACAATTTCTTGTGTGTCTCGCTGATGAAGAGATGAAGAAATAATAGATGAGTCACTATACATTATGATTCAAAATTCTTAAAATAGAAAAGATAAATACACTGATTTCTGTACGGGTCATATTCATGTAAGGGACTCTTTCTAAGAATCTAATTTGAACCTTCAACTGTAGTCTTGGTTCTAATTACCTACCTCTGAGAATAAATCATGGTCTCTGAATTGTAATTATACAGATTTGTTGCTGTAATTCAATTTGGCAGGTGTAAAATACGAGTGTAATTTCCTCTATCCCCCACCCCCCCCCAGTCTTCAAAGAGACACTGAACTTGAGTCATTTGATAATTTATGCCATATTTTAGCTTTCACATTTACTATGCATCAAACTTCTGACAGATTTTTTTAGAAGGTGATTATACATAGCTCCAGTTACTCTACTAACTGGTTTGAAAATGAATTCATCTCTTGACTACAAGATGCACCTACCTAGCCTGCAGTGACCAGGGCACTTCAATCTCATTATTTCTTCTGCCTGTGATGGGGATGAGGAAGAACAGGGTCTTCACATGCACAGATTTGCTCTATGGGGACCCCTCCAAGGTTGGTCATCTGCTCAGTCCCATTCGATTTCCTGGAAGCTCTGTTTGCATCAACTAGGCCCCTCTTACAGAAGAGGGAGATTCAGCCACTCCCAAAGAGCTTCTGCACTGCCTTCCTGCAGAGTATTATTTGCTCTACTTAAATCATGAACAGTAAGAAATTAGTATGATGCCACATTACTATGTTAAATACAGGTGCAAATATAAAGAACGTATCTTAAGACTATAAGAAATGAAACATTGTATATGAGAAAATATATAAATATTATTTATAATATTATATAAAAACTAAGTATATAAACATGCCAAATCCAAACAAAATCAAGCACTAAAAGCATACCATACCCATTGTACAAAAAGATGTAAAATACCTGACCAATTTCTTGGAAATACTCAAACAATGGAAGTATATACTGTCCATCTCACAGTGCAAGAGCTCTGGAGGCTGAAGAAGATAAGCTTTACGGCTTGCTCCTTACTTCTCCCCTCTTTGCAACAATCTCCACCTCAAGTAATGCAGAAGTGTAGCATATAATGCCTTTAGAAAATGCTCAGCTTGAGTTTTTCTGGCCTATGCATGATGCTGTTCTAATGACAACAAATCAATTCCTCTATCAGTAATGCTCCTGAATACCTTTTAAAAGTCTTTCCAGCAATGTTTAATATGAAAAAGTGCTATCAATAAAATACTGCTGATTACGCATATGTTTTGTAGAGAGTGAGAGCTAAATATGAATTAGTTCTGGAAAAGTTCCAAGCCCAGCATCTTTTCAATTACAAGTTTGGTCCCTGACTATATGAACTGCATGACTCAGCTCAGGAATCCCTAAAAAGAAATCCTAAGTTGATTCAATGCTTGCATTTGATTTATTTGATACTTGGAGTTGAAACAAGCACTGCATTTTGGATCTCTGACAGATTAGGAGATCCCCAGAGAAAGTTTGTTGAGACACCACTCCTGCCAGCTAGCCATCATTTGGGGCAAGGTGAGCCACAGGCACCCAGTGGTCCCACAAGGTCATGACACTGACCTGCCTCGCTCCCCAAGGAACCTCATTACAGAAGATTAAATTAAAAGCTGCTCTCCTATAGATAAATCACAGAACCATAACATTGACTGAGGATAAAAGGGACATTTAGTCCCACACACTGATTAAAAGCAAAGCCAAGTAGATTGCTCAGTCAAGTTTTGAATGTTTCCAAGGATGCAGATCCCACAGTCTCTCTGGCAACCTCTCCCAGTGCTTGACCACCTTCAGTTTTTTCCTTAACCTTTCTTTCTCCCTGATTACAATTTTCCATCTCAGCTTGAGCTTGGTGCCTCCCACCATGTACTTCCAAAAGGATTCTGGATGACCAAAAATACTCCAAGTCTGCCTGGTCTCTCAAGGTAAGAACCTGCAAACAAGGCAGATACTGCCACTGTCACCACAACTATGCTGACAGTGATAGGCAAACTTTTGTCATGGTCTTTCTCCATTTCCCTCTCATCATTAGTCACTATAATTGCTTGCTATCATATGGTAACTCTTCCTTTTCTTTCTATGAAACAGCTTGGATATTTTTATTTCCCTCACATAACTACCTGCAGTTTCCCTACAAATACCAGCACACTGGAAAACTCCACTCCTCTTTTTTTCTTCTCAGCTATTTATAAAGCAGGTCCACTCCTGGGCACACTCTATCACACCAATTGCCAACACAATGCTACCAGGTTCCACCAGACTTTTTCTAATTACATTGCCCTAACACTTCCCACGAGCACTCAAAGGTATTTCATAAAGAAACTCTCAACTATTTGTGACATCCTATTGGTAGCAAGCTCTTCTCTTGGCTCAGCAGGCCATTAGAATCCCAACTCCATCAGTGCTTGGAACTGGTCTTTTAAAACTGTTTTAATCTCTTTCTAATCCTTAATTCTACCAGCTAGCTCACACACATTTGCTTATTTGCCGAACAAACAGGTGTGAGATGATTTAATGGTTCATTTGCACAGCAGAAGGACAAGCAAATATTATCCTGACTTTTCTCCCTTGTGAAAGAGTATTTTCTTTAAAACTCCAGAAAAATCACCATTGCTACTAGAAAATTCAGCACAAAGAACCAACACAATTAAAATCTATTCAGCAGTATATTCCACATCTAACCTCAGTGTATTCTAAAGCATCAACTCTAACTTAAGAAAGTATCATAAATAAGCAGCATAAAAGATATTTTGCTTTAAAACCATTGTCTATCAGCAACACAGTTTTATTTGTATAAACATTTACTGCTCATATAAAAGAGTGTAAAGTTCTTTATGTAATTATTTTAACTTTCCAGAGTCTTATTTTTAAGCAAACCTAAACTATATATCACCACCTTTAACAATAAAGACTACTTCGCAAAAATACAATAGTTTAAAAAAAAAATAAAATATACTGGGGACTACAGTCTAATTTTTCTATGGTACAAGTACATAAGAAGCATGAGATCTCAGGTGTAATGTTATTTGTACCAATTCTTTGTCCTTTCTTTTTTATTCAGAAACCAAATAAAGTGACTGCTTAACATCTAGATATATATCTTCCTGTGCTATTAACACTGGAGTAGAGATTTTGCACTGATGGAAAGGGTAAGTCATTCTTTGTGTCTCCTATGAGCTTCTTTGTTTTGCTCAGTATTAACACTTAGGGGTATAAAAAGCTATCCAAACACGTGAAAAATAATAACATGCAATAAATGCTTTGATTAAAAGCTATCCTTGACGATCAATTCAAGTCTGTTGGTCCAGCAAAGCTTATTACTTTAATCAGAAACACATTTTAACTCCCCTGCCTTTTCCAAAGGCCGAAGACACACTTGGTCTTTGCCCACTGGGAGCAGAGAGGCAGCATGCCACCCTCATATACACCCTCAGCAGTAGCTCCAAATCAGAAGCTGCCCCACTTTAAAGCTGCTGCACATGGGACTCTGGCTACTACTATTTTTTGCATTTGCAGATGATGCATTTACCCAGAGCCTGATGGACATGGGAGCACTGCATCCCAGCGTACCAGACCTGCAACCTCTCAGACCTGCTTTAGAAATGCACTTTAAATGATCATAGCCTCCTGCTTGCTCAGGCCATTTCAATGACCCTGTTAATGATGCTTTGAATCAGTATGACTACCAATAGCCTTATAATAAATAAATAACTAAATAAATAAAAAGGTGCAGAGTTGACACAAATAGACCCTAAAAGTAGAATACAGGTATGATATTATTGCTATTTCCATTTTACCAAATTATTCTGTCATCTTCTGAGTGATTGTTTTTCAATCATGATTGAAATGACACTGATTAACTATTCAAAACAAATTAGGTAGAATTTGTTTTGTCATTTTAATATTTTAATGTGTCAGAGCTATTTGGCTTCTCTTACAGAAAGGATGTGAATATTTTCAAGTTCCAAACTCAGGTCATGAGAACACTGAAATGCCAAAGACATCAGCAGATCCATGGGGGACAAAACACTGATAACAGTAACGGTGATTTTTTTCTCCCTTAACCAATATAACTCTAGCCTAACAACTCTACCCTAAATATTCTGCAATGCTAAAGATGAAAAACAATGCACTGCAATGGTTTTATTAAATTTGGCTTGTGTAAGATTTAATCTTAAAATTACCCTCAGCTACTGGCAATATATGATAAGGCAAATAGAATTGTGGGACCTGCTTTTACCTGTTTTTAAAATAAACCTATGATAAATACTGGTTTTTTACATACGTATTAGGTGGCTGGACATTTCCACTTGATCATGCGGAAGTATGGCAGCTTCAGTATTATTCATCAGGAAGACAGTTTTTTCAGGTAGTTTACTGCTTTCTTACTGTAGTAAGGTATGGATGTTTGTGACAGAGGTTCTCATAAAACAGATTTTTATGTCCACGACAACATATTTACTGTAGTTGATCTGGAAATACAAAAATATTCTTCTAAATGTAAAATAACTAGACAGAGGCACCCTGAACAATAGATGACATTTTCAGCAGACACTAGTGTACCAGTATCTGAACCCCATGGAGTTTTATAAAAGCAGAACTAAGCTCTAGGACTTCTAAAAGAAGTTGTAAGTATTTATAAACATGTATATGCACACACACATATATAAATAAAAATTGAAAGCAGTTTTGTCCAATAAACCTGAGGCAAGACAGATGATGGTACAAGCAAATGAATTATTAAAAAATGGTCGAAATGGACATCCAACAGCTTTTTAGATGGAACCTGTACCTCCACTGTATTTTAAAGGTCAACATGCACTCCTTGCGCCCATATCCAAGCTGACTGGGAGGCATGAAGCTGCATTACATGGGCAGTAGCCATCTGAAGTTCACATGACGGTCCTCTCAGCAGGGCTTACCACACTGAGTTCAGAGTCTGATGGCAGTTTGAGATAATTTGTGCCTGACTCCCTTGGAGTTGAGGACTATTTTAATTCTATCCCTGAAGTAAGTCCTCTGCTTATCTGTAACCAAACTATAAACCTATATATGTTTATATACATATAGAGCAGTTATTGTTATACACAATAATAGACTTCTGTGTTTGGTACATTTGAAACTACAGTCCTTTAACTCCTTACCAGGAAATTTTTATGTTACCTACTTTCTAACAGTATCAAAGCAACACTTAGAATTACAGTAGCAATTTATAGCGTACAAAGGTCTAAACTTTCCACTGACCTCCTTGGGCAAGTAATAGGATCTTACTCATTTTGGTCACCTATGGAGAAAATGTACTGTTCCAATCAATAGAAGTGAATGAGCCCTACAGGGCCAGTTCTCCATCACTGTAAATTGCGATGGAAACAGATACAGAGCCATTTACACAAGTGAAATAGCAGATACCCAGTCATCACCCATGTACCAGCTACTCAGAAGACCAACCAGTCAGTTCTCTTGCTGAGCAACCAGAAATCGTACACATAACTAGGATGATGCCTTAAAAAGTTTTGGTTTATATTCCAAAAGAAATTTTCAGGATTTAGCAAATCCCATCATTGTGACTCCAAAGAACTGATTTCACCCTCCAGAGACCTACTTTTTCATACATGTTTCAATACCTTCTGAGATCATAAGCTGCCAGACAGCAGCCACAACAAAGAACATGAATTACAGAGAAAGACTGGTGCATTTTGAAGTAATAACATAAGGCATAAAAAAAATAACATAGTAACTGCATGAAAACTTCAGGAGAACCATGGAAAAGAGAAAGAGTTTGTATTAAACAGATTTCTATAAACTGCTACAGCTAAAAAGAACAGTCACAGGAAAAGCTTCAAGGTATCAGGTATGAAATGGCCAAGCCACCAGGCCTATATTAGTTCATTAAAACACCCAGGTATAAACAATAGTACATAAAAATGCAGAAAGAGCATCAGAAATTTGCAACATCATTGTGCATTACTGACCCATGTGTCAAGTTTTGAGTTTTGTATTCATAAAACATCGCCAAGCAAAGACCAGACAGCAAGTTGGTTCACTTGGACAGTTCTCCACCAACAGAAAGTCCCTTTCAAAGGGCTGACACAGGGCACTCCAGTAGTAGATTAGCTATTGTTTTGACATCACGTATATTTGAAAGATATCTAGACAGAAGAAATGCTAGTGAGATAGAAAAAAGCTTTATCCAACAGCCCAAATACCACTAATTTCTTTTAACCAAACCACTGCATTTTCTAAAGGAATTTTAAGAGTTTGCATGCCATTCTTCCACATGAGCTGAGCCTGCTTCCCACCAGCTCATAATTGAGGCTTATTTTCCTGGTAAGAAGCAGCAAGTTACAACTGTGTAACGACACCCACACTGAACAGCTATGCGGTGGGCCTGAGGAAGTGCACGTACTGTGCATTGTGCAAAGCTGTGCCATCAGATGCCCAGAACTGCACGTAGATACACATTCCTCCATTTTTTGCACCATTTCTCTGAAACTTCATAAAGCTTTAAATGACTAACGCTGTGTGAACCAGGACAGTGGCTGAGGATGAACACATAAGGATTACCAGCAGGGACAAACATTCAGAGAAAGTGTTTCTCTCTGACCTCTGTTGGAAAGCAGGGCAAAAAACTATGAGTGAATACTGTGCCACCCCTGAGTGAGACAGCAGCCAAAAGCTCTAAGGACCTACCTCTCCTGAAACCTAAACAGAGCTGGGTTCCGGGTTCGAAGATAGGCTGTGTGAAATCATCTTGAAACCATAAGTTCATCATTGGACCAGGACCAGCACTTTCCTGTTTACTATGAAAGTCTACTGCAGTGTCTACAGTCATCTATCTGTCTAGATGGAGCATGGTGGCAGAACTCTTTTAAGAGAAGCAAAGCTTAACAAAAAGTATAAGTTTTGCACAGAAGCAATTCCACACAGTACAAGCAGAGGCGGTTTTCAGGTTCTTCTCAGTTTAGGTGGAAGCAGTGATTACAGAAAGCTTGGAGTACAGATGAAGACAGACTGAAACCTTTACAGCAAAATAGGAAGATATATACAAGTCAGAACAGCTCCAAAATATTCCTGGATTTTAGGTTTACTCATTACTGCTTCCCCTAGTCTTATTCTAGGATGGAACAAGCCAAGAGCATATTAAAAGGCTGCATTCTCCTCAGAATATCTAAAGTCATATTCTACTTTGTATTAACAAAGGTTTTAATCTTTTCAGGTCTAAAAGCCTGTTTACAGTGAAAGTGACCAATCCTCCAACATGATGCAACATTTGATTTTCCAATGGAAGCTGGCACTTTGGTGCCTCAGAATTATTAGTCAGAACTAACCCATCACCCTGTATTGCAAGTTAATGTTATGTTAACCTCCTTTAAATTAAAAAAAAAATCCCACTCAAACATCAATTAAAGTCTTGATGTCTGCATCTATCCTGTTTATTTCACAGGGAAGAATTTCACTCTGCTGTGTGTGGAGTCAACACCAAGAACTCTCCCTTTTTAACTCAGCAAAAACTTTGAGAGTTAACACTGCTCACTGCCCTCAGCAAAAGGCTTTAAAGGTTTCTCATAGCAAATCCACGACCAACACTAGCTTTTATCCCACTGATGAGTAGGGTTGAGTTAAGCTGATTTTCAGAGTAAGAGCATTTAAAAGCCTACACCATACATCCATTTGAATTTTAAGTTAACAACATTTCCCAAACAAATTTTGGCCACTAATGATTTAACCAGCAAATAAAAGTCAGGAATGTTGAGAATAGAGAGCTGCCTTTTTTTTTTTTTCTCTCTTTTTTTTTTCCAAGAGGAAAAAAAATTAAAAAAAGCAAAAGTAAAATGCTATTGAAGGAGAATCAATTATGAATTGCAAGACAGAACACAGTCCAAAAGTTGCATCAGAGTATCCTCAGTCCTGCCAAATGCATCTTTACTGAAATTGTTCAGCAGAAGGGAGGTGATGTATCATGCAATTATTTGAAGCGTACCAAAAATTGCTATGATAGTTCTTGGGTTTGCTACTGTAACAGTGAAATATCACATGCATATTGCCATCTCATGGATCCTACAAATACTTAAGATTTCAAGAACACTCTTCCTAACAGAAAAATATGCAGAATCCACATCAAATAAAACTGTGGTAAGATTTATAAAGTGAAAGCAGAAACTTTATATTTGAAAGAGATAAAAAAAGAAATAAAAATCTGCCTCAGATTCTCTTGTAGTTACTATTTTTACGACTTGGCTCAGACTTGCCTTAATCTCTTTATTTAGGGAGAAACTGCAAGGTTGCCAGCTCTAGCAAATGTTAAGTAGTTTGGTAAATTCTCCATCAGTACAGGTCGTGTATTCGAGGGAACAAGGATGTGGTGCATAAGTTCTGCTCCCTCTCCTCCAAAGGGGATTTCGTAATAAGACAGTGGTGGGAGAGGGAGCGATAAACAAGGCGGCTAAAACTCCTCTTTCAGTTCCGCTGTCCATACATCTGTCCAAGCTTTGCTGTGTCGTGATTGGGGTGTTGGGAGATGCAGCTTGCCTAGCCTGCTGTCACCCTACATCCGTTCTATCTGATCAGCCAAGAAAGCACATGTATCGCCGATACTACTGTATCCTAACTCTTCCATTCAAGTTCAGTAATAGCAGAGAAGCAAGTCCAAACAAGTCAGCAAAAATTCATAGGAAACCCAGAAGATGTAGATGAAAGTATGGGGTGTGTGTACATATATATTTATACGAACAGTTTCGATAGCCTATACAGAGTACTTAACCACATCGCCTAAACTCAATTACCTCCAAACCCAGAGCTCTGCTTTTAAAAAACTTGGCAGCCAACAAACACAAAGGTACGTACAAATGTACGCTGCTTCCGACGCTATCCTCCAACAACTGAATACCCCTACCCAAACACCTCAGACCCCAATTAACCAAGTTGCGGCGCCTCTCCGCACTTCGCCAAGCTGTCCTCGACCCCGGAGGTGACCCTGGGACACCATCACCACCACCGCCGAGGGCCCCCCCCGTCTTCCCGCCGGCTCGCCGTTCCGGGCTTTCCCATCGCAGCCTCGCCACGACCAGTCAGCTTGGGAAGAACGCGCAAGCATGTCCCGGACCGCGGCACAGCGAGCCCGGCCGGCGGGAGCCGAGGGCACCGCATCTCCGCGGCGGGAGAGGCGCCAGCGGCTGCCAGCAGCGCCCGCCACGCAACCGCAGCGGCGGCTTTCAGTTAGCGGAGACGCGGCTGGGAAAAGGAGGGAAAGGACGGGAGGGAAGGAATCAAGAGAAGCCATTACCAGAGTTTTGTTTCCGTTCTTGCTAAGGGGGCCTCGGAAAACTCCCTTGATGTTGCGAAAGTGCCCGTTGCTGAGATGCGCGGAGCTGATGACAATGTAGTAGCACTCCATGAGGTCGGGAATGGGGCCG
The DNA here is from genome assembly GCF_028554395.1 of Pezoporus wallicus. NCBI lineage: Eukaryota > Metazoa > Chordata > Aves > Psittaciformes > Psittacidae > Pezoporus > Pezoporus wallicus. The sequence continues at coordinate 502,669 of NW_026640748.1, forward strand.
GGGCCGCCTCCCGGCAGCCCGCGGGTTGCTCAGGCCGGCCTCCCTCGGCTCTGCTTGGGCGGGGAGGGCCGGGGCCGGCGGCATGTGCCGGTGTGTGTGAGAGGAGGTGTGTGCGGCCCCTCCGGCGGGGAGCGGGCTGCCGGGGGAGGAGCAGGCCGGGCGCGCCGAAGCCGTCTGAGCTGCCGCCTCTGCTGGGCACAGTGCTGTTATAGCGAGCTGCCTTGCCGGTCGGCTGCACCGAGCCAATGGCAGGGAGCCACTGGGCTGATACCGAGAGCTGTCAGAGGAGGACATCTGTCACACGCCACCTTAACCGCCATCCCACAGCCTTCGCTGCCCCCTCCGCAGCCGGGCCGCCGGCAGGGAAAGGCGGAGGGACGACCACGAGGGTGGGGGGCAGACCGGTCACCCCGACAGGCGCTGCAGCCCCTCATGGGGGGTGTGTCCGGGGTCTCTCTTCCCACGGAGGGCGCAGGAGTGCGGGTTCTCAGGGGTTTGGGGTTGCTGCGAGAGAGCCTGGGGCTACACCGCCCCCAGCCCGAAGCTCCAGCCCCTCCTCCTCCCCGAGTAGCTTCCGCGCTCCGCCACCGCACCCTATTTTATTTCATATATATATTTCTTTTAACGCCTAACCCAGCGGGCGTCTTAACCTTCCGACGGTGGAGTAGCCTCCCCCCTCCCCCGCCCCCCCCCCCGCCCGCTCCCGGGCCCGGCTCGGCCGCAGGACACGGATTGCTGCCGCCGTCCCTGCCCGCCGCGTTCGACTCTTTTGGCCTGTAACCGGGGGGAAACGGGTCATTCCTCACCCCGCCGAGGGCGAGCTCCATACCGCCCTTCGTTGCGCTGCCGCCGGTACAGCATCTCTGCATCCGGCCGTCGCCCAACCCCGCTGCTGTACAGCATCTCTGCATCCCGCCATCCATCCCGCCCGGCTGTCTTGAAAACCGGGAGTGTGCTGGCAGAATTTCTGGGTCACAGCGGTTTTGGGGTGAGGAGGGGAGGGGAGTCGCTAAGAAAACCTGCGGCTCCATCCCTCCAGGTGCCTGCCGCCGCTTACCCACCGACCGAGCAAGGAGCCGAGCACCGAGCGGGCATCGACCGGCTCCCGCTGTTACTCACGGCTTCCCCGGCCTCGCAGGGCTTCGGCGGCAGTGGGGAAAACGGGAACCACCGCTGTTTGCTGCCGGCTCCGGCGCTGCGCTGCCGTCCTCGCCCTCAGCCTTAATGTGAAAAGTACTCTCTCCGTTTTATGAAGCCCAGAGCAAAGTGGGGGATGAAAACCCTTAGATACATCAACATAAGGCAACTGTAATATACACCATGCCCCTTCGCCATCGTAAGTGTTCCTTTCTCTTAGCAGCATGCAAACCAGAACTTGCTGCCAGAACCAGAATTTGTCAAAGACATGTTTAATAGAGATGCTCAAGTCCCTTCCCCAATACACACCAGGAAATCTACGATTTTCAGCTTTATCACATAAGACTTGAAACACGCTTTGCTGGCTCATCTTCCAGCCTGCTTTACCTTTATTCTCGATTGCTAAAAATCAAGATTTATGGGGAGAAATTCCAGTGCCAAAAGAGCCCAAAATCATGATGTAACAGCTGAAAATGTCTCTTGGTCAGCATGTACTAATGCCACCACCCAAACACCTTGTCCTCCACAATAAAGAAACCACTTCCAAAAAAAGGGGGGGGGGGGCGGGGGGGGAGGAGGGAGGAGGGAAGGAAAACACTTCCCTAGAAGAAATTCCTGTCTTTGTAGTTTTATCCTTGAGGAAGGAAGCCTCAGTTCATGAGAAGTGCCTTCCTCTTCCTCTGATATGCATCTTCTATTGCTACTTCCCTTGGTAGACAGTGAATAGCAAATTTTGACAGCTGTCACTCATCCTTCAGCATTTTCAGCACTTCTGAAAGAATCATGGAAATGGAAGAAGTGAAAAGTTTTGACAGCTGAGACACAGGTGAGAGGTGGGAATTTGCTGCATCTTGTTACAGAAAGAAAAAAAAATAGGGTGAAAAGGTGCAAACACATAGTAACACTATTTTTCAGCATTTACAGATGGACATCTGCATCTGAAAATAACCAGCAAGTTTATTACAGTGTACAAATGAAGTCAATATTATAAATATTGCACAGATTTAACACCACAGCATCCTTAAGGCCCAGTTCCCATTTCAGACTGGATCACAGATGTGATTCTCTTTCAAAAACATCAGAAATTCAGGTAGGGCAGAGTAATGAAAAGACATAATGCAAGAAATAAAACTGTGCAGCTCCTTTCTGGGAATAAATGTATTCCAACTCAGACTAGAACATCTTTTTCCACCTTATAAATACATTACTGGTACGTGAGGACCCTTCTGCCTGGAAGTGAAAATCTTCACAGGCCATCTGCTCCACACATCCACCATTTCAAAGAATTGGACCATTTTCCTCTGAAATCCATGCACTGACCACTTAATTACACATTGCTGGCATGTTTCATTACACCTGCTGCAGCAATAGGTAGGTCCTTTTATGCTGTATGGCTGCTCTCTGGCCTGGCATGCTCCTGTGGGAGTCCAAGGACTTGGGAAATGCCTTGTTGTAGCAACAGAGAAATAATTCACTTCTGTAGCTCAAGTTTGAAACAAATGAGTGTGCCCAAAATGGTTTTAGGAGTTAGTATAGCTTCTGCTAATTAAAGTTGTTGTCCTCTATTAACAGAGAGAAAAAAAAACCATGACTAAAGACCACTTGATTCTGACAAAGCACTCTATAAAGGAATGACAAGTTGTACTAAATATCACCTAATAAGAAAAATATACATTTTTCTTCTCTTACTTATTCTGATTGGCATCTTTTATTACTTTTTGGCTGCTTCTCTGCTTCTTTGTCATCTCCAGTTTTTCTTAGATGTCTTTCTTTAATCCTTCACTGTACTTTTCTTGCCTCATTCTGTTTATTGTGATCACACAGGCTCAAGATGCTGCTTCCTTCTCAAATCTTGCTTTGTTTTGGTTTAAATCTTACTAAACTGCTAATTCCATCAGTCCTTCACCCCGTGGCTCTTACATACCACCAGTCTTACCCATTTCTGTCTCTGTCATGTTTCCCTGTGCAAGTATCTGGGGTTTGAGCTGTGCATGCTGCGATTTATTCACATCTCTGCCATAAAATAATAAGCAGTGCTACTGATTTACTCATTCTCTTATTCTCCCTGGTACTTACTATTTAGAAAAATCTTCAAGGAGCTGTTCCTGTATAAAACTGCAGATACCAACTCAAGAAACAGTCTATGAATCTGAAAGACTTTCTGGAAAACTTGGGAACTAGAAACCAGTGAACAAATTACACTAATTCTCATACATTATACTGCTTTTCTGCCTGTGACAATACTCAGAATTCTGCATTGTAATACTTAATAATATTTATAATTCAAGAAATTGTCCTGGTATAATCCAGAAAAAATATTCAAAAATATAAAAAGTGACCTTTTGGTTAGCAGTCATTAAAGCATGGCACAGAGTATGTGTTACCAAGTACATGTACCCCGAGAAATCATTTGCTCATGACTGAAACGCACTCATCAGTGACAGAAATATCTGTGCTGTAAATCACAAGAAACTCAATGCCACTCCCACAACATTTCTTACTGAATTCAATTCAGTTTATCCTTAGAATATCTCCCTGTAAATAATCTGCTGTGAGACACATCTTTTTACCATTTTCAGTCTCCTTGTATTGCTCTCTCCCGCCTGCCCCCCCCCCCCCCCTTTTCTTTTCACTTAGCCTTAGGTGTTTTTCCCTGTTTCAGATGTTTGTCATCCTTGCATTACGTGGAAGGAAAAAGAGAGTATCCTGTAACATTTTAAGCTCATTATGGTGTTATGGTGTAATACACATTATAACACTATATTACAACTGCATTCATTCATCAGCTATGGGGGTGGTGCAACTAGAGGAAAGGAAACTGGGACACTCTGGTAGCCTAGTTCCGCAGCACATCCTTCACCATACATGAAGAGTATCCAAGTGGGTTCCCTATTTCAGCATATGAGCCAAGTGGAGCACTGGTACCACAAAAGCCAGGGAGAGGCAATAGTGACCTAAAGCCCCATGGCAGGCAGTCAAATTGTAGGCTGTACCCTGAAGTCCTCCAAAGTCACAGGAAGAGAACTGCAAAGACAAACTAGTATTTCTGCTTGATATCAAAAGTAGCATCAAAGATTTATAAAACACTGTATTTTTTTTTCTTTACTTTGCTCTTTCAGCCTTCCAAAGCACACAGTTTTATACCCTGGTCTTGCACAGCAGTTCCAGGAAGAAGCCATCTGGCAAGAATTGCCTCCTCCCTCTTTTCAGATATCCACATAGCATCTATATCTAGCTCTGTACAAATTCTTGTAGGTGCAAGGTGCTAATGCCTTTCCATCCCTTCACTTCCAAATTTATAATACTACCACTGTCTACTTTAGAGTACTATTGGGAAAAAACCCTTTCTGTTGTTGTTGAATCAAATACTCTGTTCTTTCTATCTTCCTTTAGTAATGTCTCTGCTGCAGAATTTCCCCAGCAGCTCATGTGTGCTCCTTTTTTTTTTACCTTCCCTAACAAACAAACAAAAAAAAGAAAATGAAATTTGCAAATAACACTCTGAATATCAGCTGACATCAACAAGTAACTGATGTACAGCAAGAGCATTAAATCAGAGACTTTTACAATGGCCTGAAAGCACCTGCTGATGCAGCCAAGGTGAAAAAACCCTCTGCAAAAGCAACTATTGCCTATTTCAAACACTGAAAACACAATTCACTCTATGTTAAACATTCTCTTATAAGCAAATCCTCCATCACACATGCTTGAAGAATGATTCTAAATGAAAAGTAAATGGAGCCAGCAACTGGCAAATGAATCCTGAGAACAATCTGTGATGGGATTAGAGTTTCCCAACATCCACTCAAACCAAACATCCCAGTCTTTTGACTGCATTGGTTTTCCAAACAGAACAAATGAAATCAAACTATGAAAAATCATATGACAAAAAATTGAGTCATATGATCTCAGTAAGGCAATACCTCAATTTTTCACAGTAAGGCAATACCTCAATTTTTCACAAGTTACTACTTATAGAAAATCCTCTTCAGCTTCACTGCTATAATAATCTAGCACAACAGTGCAAAGAACAATCTTTCCAGGGACAAAGTGTAAAAACTCAGTGTAAAAAAAAAAAAAATCAAACCAAAAAAATAAACCACAACCACATAGCCCTCCATAAATCAAGAAGCAAATGCAGTGAGACCACATATGGGTGCAATTCCACAGAGTCACCAACCAAAACTCCCAAAATCTGGCAGACAGGTTACACAGCTAGCACAGTATTGAAGCCAATGACACATTCACTCCATAAGCAATATGCAAAGAGGTTTCCAGCAGCCCTTCATTGTCTTGTATAATATATATTCTGGAAAGGGAGTTGAAGCATAAGCAGCACCCAGTTTTAGTTTTGACCAAGTAATATTTTTTCTTAATTTAAACCAGTTAATATTTGTTTTGTTAAAGAATACAACACTTCAAAGATACTTAAGGAATGAAAGGCTTTTAACCAAAATAAACGAACCATTCAGAGAAAACATGGCAAGCAAAAGAAAACTTGTGAATTAAATAGGAAAAGAGTTCATTTTGACATCCAGGATAGCAGATGGGTTATGGCCATTTATCCAAAACAGATTATTTTCCTTGCAAATATTCACACAGCTTTTTCCAGAATTAAAAGATCTGAAGTCTAAATAATTGATCAAAAGTCTTCACAGTCAACAGGAAGCTTCACATTCAATGGTCTTGGACTCATTTACCAAAGCAGGAGGTATTTCCATAGAAAGAAGTCCTGAACTTCATTGTCAGGAGTTGGCATTACTGCCAAGCTTTTCCACTGGGTGGTGGTAATGAGATCAAGTTAAGGAGACCTGGTAACAGGGAACTCAGAACATTCCTTCATTCTGTCTCTTTCCATATACACATAGCTATTTTTGCATGTGTGTGAACATAGATACCTACCTATGTGTGCATACACAACACTAGAAATGTAGTGCCACAGTAATGAAAGGATGAATAAAACAGTTTCTAAAATCTTTCAAGGGATGATAGAAAACACTTAAAGCATTTAATTTCAAAGGGCTAGCCTCCAAAACAATTTTTAACACTATTTTCTTCTTTAGCATTCAGTTTGATACATAACTGTAGAAGCTAAAGAGAGCTGGTATGAAATTGATGACAGATCAGAAAGTAGCACTATGTTATTCCTGAATAAGCCAATATAAATTAGAGATCCACTGGGGAAAATAGTCCAGTGATTAATATTTTAATACATTTCACTGAGTTCAATATATGACATGCTATTATGGCTTCCTTTTTCATGAAATTCTGTAAGAGCAAGTATGTGTTACTTTGCGTGTAATAGCCACAGAAAAGAATGGAAATGAAATTAAAAATTACACGTTTACTTTCCTAATATTACACATCAGTGAGATCCAATTTTTAGAATGGCAATGTTTGGCATCATCTGAAAATCAAAGCTCTTTACAATATTTATGGTTACAACCTCCAAGTTTAAGACACCAGTCATTAATTGGTTCACTTTCACAGGGCACTTGTTCTAACAATACCAAAACACAGGAGAATGTTAAGTATGTGCTGGGGAAGGATATTTCTAACACTGCATAATACGACATGTTGCCATGTAAAATTTAGCTCGTATCTCTTTACACCACAGCTTATATAAGGAGTAGGAAATAGTTACTTTTGATTATAATTGAAGAGTTCACTTTAGCCCTTCAGCACCAGTGAGGCTGGTCATGACTTTTGCCTCATCGACCCTGGCATTAGAGCACACAACAAGTGCTGCCAATAGCACTGCAAAGCTTCCTTTGGAAGCAAGATGCAGAAGGCTGTCAGAACTTCACATCTGCACTAATTTACTGTTCTACACCCAATTTTATCTCCTGATTTTATCTGAATAGACTTTTATGGTTCATTTAAAATTCTTGCTGTATAGCTTAATATGGTTGTAGAACTCCTTGCAAGAATATGTTTGAGCTGCATAATCATCATGATAATAATTTTAAACCCTCACAATTATTATGAATTATGATCTAAATATAGGTAGATACATGCGGTACAGTAACAGGCCTGAAGAATGCATTATGGTCCTCCTGAGTGGTGCTTAAACCTCTCAACTTACTGTGTGAAAGGCCCCATGTACGCATTTGAAAAATTTTTTTTTCCCCTAACAGCTAATGACTTACCAATCAGCCTGGTGTAGAGAAGGAATGTACTTACAAATAGGCATATTAAAAATACTAGCAAAATAATTTAATCCAACTTTCAAGCTATTCATAACTTACATGCTTAAAGACAGCCATATTAAAATATCCATGAGCATACTATAGATCACTATCCTGAAAAAATTTCGTTAGAAGAAACAAAGTCAGTATTGCTCTAAAAATAGAAAGGATTTCCAAAGCCCAGTTTATCTGTTTTGGCATTTTGACAATTAAAAAATGTCTACATAATTAATTTAATTAAGTAAAAACTTACTAATTAGCTCAAGCTACATAAATAATGCTACGTTTTATCCAAATGCACATTTTCTTGGGTATCTGTAAAACCTGTGTAATCAGAATACAAGGCAAAATTCTATTAATCACAACATCAAGACAACTGCTGCAATGGGTAAGCTGAAAGTCTGTGCCCAAGCAGCAACATGAGCAGTTGTTTTTCCATCCAAGTTTTTAGTTGCTTTGGAGTTATGTTGCTCCTGTTCTGCTGAACTCTGAATTAAGAGTCCTTCTTTTCTCCAAGATGGGAGGATGAAGGATTGTTACTTTTAATGACTACACATTAATTACAATAATACGCATTCTGACCTCATTTCTTTGAGTGAGAAAAGATAATTCCAAGATCTTTCTGCTCTACATCTAGGTTCACTTGGCCCCTTAGACCAACAGTTCCTGGTGTGAAGTACATAGATAGGGCCTCCAGTTTTTAAAGACCATTTTCCATTTTCTTCTCTGCATAACTATGACACGGTGCATGCATATACATAAAGTTAGGAGCCTAAATTTCCACTTTCACTGTTGCTATGTACACTCCCATGTCACTTGACATAATTCCAAAACTGTGTGTTACACTTTCTCCACACAAACTGGAATTTAACACAGGATATCTATTATCTATATCTACAAACACTCAAAGTGTTACTCAAAGTAACACATATTTGCTTTTATAGAATTTCAACACTGATACCTCCTAAATAACTAACCTTAACACTGGCATTCCCATTAGAACCAAAGATCGTAATGCATCTGATATATAAAAAGTCAGAGGAAAAGAAAGTACAAAATGTTTTACAAGTCAAACCAAAACTCAACTATTCCCTAGCAACTGGTGTTCTCTATAATTCCTACAGGAAAATATATTTACTGTAAAACAAAAACATTAAAACAAACCAAACATGCAGACAAAAAAATGAAAAACAAACGAAAAAAAGAAAACCCAGCTGCACTCAAATTCTTCCAACTCTATAAGAAATAAGAAATGTTTATATCTGCTGATCTGGGGTTAGAAAAAAAACAATCCAAACCAAACCAATCACACAACAAAGAAACCCCAACCTTGATTACTTCTTTTGAAGCAGATTTTGAGGTTTGTACCTTGTATTTAAGAAGACTGAGCCTGACAGGTGCATCCACTGCCAGGATGGCCCCTCACCCCTTAGGTTTTCTAAACTTACCACTTTCAAATATATTCACTGCTACAGTTTTGTCAGCTTGAAATGGCCATCCATTCTGTAACCTAACACTGAAATCAAATAACCTTCAAGGTTTTTTCTTCCTCTTTACAAATACTTATTAATTACTGTAAGACACTGAAGTCTTTGTATCCCTGCTTCTTCTTTTTTTCTGCCTACCAGCTTTATTGTTGTTACTTTAATTCTCAAACATAAATTGATTCCTTGAGCTTTCAAGTCATTTTTGTACATCTTCTCTAAATTCCCTCCATTCACTTTCCAGAGTAGAAAATTCTGTTATAAACGTATACTTATATCCAAATGACCACAAGCGTACTCTACTCGCAGACAGATTCTATGCAAAGATCATCTCTTAAAGACAGCAATTTAAGTTCTTTGGTTGGGTATTCATCTCCGTTATGTGCTCCATGTTGTTTTCAGAAAGCAAAACATGGATTAGCTTCATAATAACACCATAAAAGTTGAAAAGCAGGAGCTGTATCAAAATTGTCTCATTGAGCGGCTTTGAGAATAAAAATTACAGTCAGGGAATGTCACTGCAAAATGGGATGGAACATAAATACACAGGGCACACATCTAACTGTAGGTCAGTGCTTCTTGATAGTCCCTTTATTGTTCTTGCTTTGTACTTGTGGAAAGTCCCTAGTAAGGGCTGACGCTAGTACTCCAGCCTCCCTTCAAGGCTGGCAAGCCCATGCTGTCTTTTGTGTCATCATTGCAGATGCCTCACATCCACAGTTTGTTTTTCTCATTGCTTAATTTTCAGTACAGTCAATTCCTTGACTCTAACTGATGCTTCATTTCGTAAAATATGTTTTCTTGTCATTTCTCATCTGCAGCTTACTCATCCTTCATATGAGGGTCTAATAAGAAATCTGAGAGAAACCTAAACACTATTTGTATTAATTTATTAATGGGAAACCAATTTTTGCTCAATATTGCAGCTAGGTATTTTGGATTTAACAGAACATTCCACAAACTGAAGCCTAGCAGCAAAGTAAGTGGATTTTCGTTAAAGCATTTTCTGACCTATGAAAACAGCAGCAGGAAACCAACTCCAGTGGTCAAAATTGGGTTATAAAGATGAAAAACCGCATGTGTTTCTGGTCTTTAAATTGCTACTCTACAGAGTGATAAGAGACATCATATACAACCCTATCAGGATTTAATTTCCTAACAGAAATGAGAAAGGAATGTGCAAACCCCCTCTTACATGATCTAACATTAGATTACAGTACGTAATAAAAATATTTTAACAACAGGCATATACCTAAGGCAGATAAAATTCCATCTCTTCTTCGTGAAGATGCCTTCTATATACAAACCCATTTAAAAATAGCATATTTCTACTTTGCATGCATGACTGTCTTGTTCAGGAAATGCTTTTTGGCAAAATCAGCTCACAGTTACTGTATCTTTTTAGTGCTTCTGTAATGATCTCTCATAAAATGCTCTTTATGAGAGATCTAGATGAGATTTATGAATGAAACCTTCAAAGTATACATAGTAAAAAGCATTGTTGATAATTTCCTTTGCAATTTAATTCTTAACAGTAGTCTAACTGTATCATAAAGGGTCTATACTACAAGGTACCAACACTATATCAAATATCTGGTTTGTGTTTTGTAGTTTTTATGTACATCTTTTCTGGGTCAATCTTTTCTGGGTCATTCTGCATCTTCTCAATGACTCTTGTATCCTAAAATGTATCTAAAATATCCTACGCTCTATCGACTACAAAATTATTTACAGATCAACTCAGATTTCAAAAGGGTTCACTGTGAGCAATGTTGTCCTTTTGATCAAGAAAGTGAGAGTTTTAACCTAATTGAATTCTGAGATTAAAATCTAAAATCATTGTTACAACAGTCAGAATGGGATTATTTACTACTGTAAGTACACTGTACTGTAACATATGCTGTTCTCATTTACAGCACTACCAGTACCATCAAAGGGAACAGTTTTCTATGGTCACCTTATATTTTTGTTAGGTAAATTAAAAAAGGCTAATTATTTATAAAATGCAGTATCATATGTATTCCTGAACATACTAAGGCTGTGTCTATCCTGTCTTGTTTTAGAATTTCTGAGTCCCTCCTGTCATACTTCCAAAAAAATTTTTCACAGAAAGCACTTATATTCTATATTCATCACATTGCTTCCTAAAAATGTCTCGGAGAAGGGTTTGTTGGGGTTTTGGGTTGGTTTTCTTTTTCCCCTCTTCACATCTATTAGATGATGAAGCAGATAGGATTTCCCACATTTATCTCCAGTATGTCTTCGGCGTCAACCTGTTATGTGACTCTGCAAAGCACAGTATATATCTTGGTTGTGTGCCAGGTCTGCTGGGAAACCAGACTTTCAACCAGCTCTTCATGCCACAGCCACAATTACCCGACCTTATAAAAATACACAGCAGACTATACTATTAAATACATTTTGGCATGAAAAAGCATCAGCTACAAAAGTTTCAGCAAAACCTGACCTTTCCTCGGACATACTTCAAGACTTACTGTAACATTATGTTCCAATAATAGAAACTCCCCAAATGAATAAGCAAATATTTAAATTTTACAGATATCACCCTAAGGAAAATTTTTAGTTAAACATAAATGGCACGATTACCTACTGGGCATAAGCAAAATGTTAGGAAAGTGGAATGTTTGGGTAAAATAGCAATGATTAATTTTCCATTTAATTTTTTCTCAAATATAACATGCTTCTGGAGAACATACTTAGTGAACATACTCATGGTTCTGGACCCACACAGTATTTTAATTCCATAAGGTACGTGGGAGGCTTTTTTAAATCCACATAATTTTGTGGATTTTTTTTCCCTCACATGTTAAATTATTATCATCAGATGGAGGGGAAATTAAACATTCTGAATGTGTTAAAAGCCTTGGTCTTCTTGACTCCTATTACCAACTGCTAACTGCTGTTAAAACTCATCCATTTTTGGAACATGAACAACCTTGATAGCATCAGATGAAGACAAAATAAAAATAGAGCTTTGGCAAAGCCTGTGAATTGAATTCCAGTATTTCAGAACACCATGTAAAGCTCTTGATTCCCTTTGCAAATGCAACTCACTACATTGATACTGAAGCTAACTCATTTTCTAACTTTCCAAAGAGCTGACAGAACTATAGTCATGCTTGAAATGAGAAGAACTAACTAAAATCCAGGCTATGTAAGAAACTGTGATTTGATTTTTCCTGGAGAAGGTCTCTTGAAAACCTTTCCAAAAAAGTTTTTGTGAAAATTATTTCTAAACAACCTTATATCTATGTTTCCTTTATTTTTGGTACATTGTATGTGTTAAGTTTCCCCCTCTTTCCTTTCTTCTGAGTGAGGATGATAAAAGCAATCTTTTTCATCACCTTAATTATTTGACTTTTAAGATGTCTGGAATTGAAAGCATCCTTTATGTTTTCTTTCTTCACAAAGTATTTTGACATATAGTCCTGTATACAGCATTTGGATTCTTTCAGTGTTCAGACATGCAGTAATAAAAATGTTTAATGAGCAGCAAGCTTGTTTTTTGCTGCCTGGGTCCTGTTTACATGATATGACAGTGCATCTTCTGCATTGAGCAGAGATCCCTCCACAGCAGGGGGAACCCTGAGTTGCTGAATAGGTCGGCACTGTCTTGACCTTGCATGTCTTTGCAGGGCATATCAATACATGCAAAGTGGCAACTATGCCTTTTTGCAATCCCTCCAGCAGTATTCAGAGCGAACGTCCACAGCCTTTCAGTAGGACAACATAATTACCATCACCTTCACATCACCAACCAGGAGGCTGAAAAACTCTGCTTCACAGTCATGTCTGGCTGAGCTTGAAACCTTCTGCTCCAGATATTTGAGGTCCTGACTTCATTGCCTGCATCTGTCTGTCTGCTTGCTTGTCTGCTACAGCTGATAAAGACTACCAGGCCATGAGCTCATAAGGATGCTCCAATGAGACAAGTATGTAGGCACTCTATGGCATCTCACCATGGTGCAATGTCATGGTGGTCATGCCATCAGGAGATAGGTATATATGACTGCTTTTTCTGCCTTCCATGCTGGTGGGTGGTGGGAGAAGCAATGTCCCTGCAAGAAGTCACGCTGGGACAATGTGATGGACTCCAGCCAGTGAGCAGCATTGCCTGGACCAGTGCAAGCATCTCCATCGTACAGCCACAGCTGTCTGACCTGCTTCCCAATGTCCAGTTGAAAAATAGCCACAGATGCTCTGGCTGCCCTCAGGCCCCATTGGCTCTTTTGTGACTGCCACAGCCTGGCAGCAAGCACATGGCTCCTCAGCCCATCAAAGCTCCTCAGCTGCATCCTTAGATATAAGCATGTTAAGAACAGTGAACATCAGGAACATCAGGGAAAGGCAGATGCAGATTTGTATGGAGAGGAGAGGAATTTATGCTGATATAGGTACAATAAAAAACATTCTGGAATGTGTTTTATGTAAAATCCTTTACTAGCCAAAATCCTATAAGGTCTAGAACAGCAAGTGCATGGTGTCAAAGGGTCCATTTCCTAGACGTGGTGCTTCACACAGTGAAGCTGCAGCCACAATCCATGATTAGGATGGAAAGACACAAAGTAAAATTCTGCTTCCTACCGCTGTGGAAAACAGGGCAGTGATCCAAAGAGGCATTTGTTATCCCTTCCTCCATCCTCTTGGATTATTTTTGCTGATTTATCTGTGTCCATGGGGTGTGGGTGTACTGAAGTGATCCTGCTGATGAAGGGAACTGTGCAATGTGTCTGTGGCAACTGCAAACACAGTCAGTGCAGGACAAGGAACTGCAGTGGCTGGGACTCCGTATGGAGAACTTACAGGAATGAGCTTGTACAGTGCGTACATAAAACAGATCAGTTGTGACAATGCATCCAGAGCATGGTTACACTCAATTCATGCTACAAAGAACCAAGCATAAAAAACAGGTGATAACAAGGCGCTGTCTTGACCGTCAAAAATGCTTCTGAACTCCAACCAGATACAACACAGGCTCTGTTGTAGACAGACCAGCAGCACACTTGTGATTTTCCTGCCTTCAAATTCCTCTATCACATTAATTTTACAATGCTTAATCTCATACCTTGAGAGGAGTCCCATAGAGAACAGTTGTTCAGCTCTTAGTAAACATACCAAGAGAAATTAAATTCATATCTCAACTTACATGTTTCTAAAGTCATAATCATTGAATCAATTCCCATTTAGGGCACTTTACTAGTAGTTTTTATTTGGTATAACTCCATATAAGTCTTTTTGCTACAAGGTAAGAAGAGATAACAGATAATTTTTAAAAACATGGAATACTTTAAACAGGAAGAACCACCAAAGACCCTGAATTAATTCCATTTCAGATTTTTAAAAAGTCCCAAATGCCAGGTGTCTTCACTGCCATTATGACTATCTGGAAGTTGTGTAATTATTTAATGTTTTCCTCTGTTCGTAAGCCTTTTACAACAGAAGCACATTCTCCAGTAATCATTGGCTTACTGTGTACCTAAGGAAATTAAGCTAAAGTTGAATTATGGTAAATATATTTCATCCCCCCTAGGAATGAGTAGGTAGGTGAAAGTGCTTAAGTTTAAATAGAAGCTAAATTAAAAATAATGAAAAAGTTATTTAACCCCTAACATATATGGTAAGATCCTTACAAAGCTTTGCAAGAACACGTTCCCACAACCCATGTAGAAAACAAAGTATATAGAGCACGTATATTTATTTTTGTTATGGATTTAAACTATTTTCAAATCCTATCACTGTAAAATCATCTTCCATTCAATACCCATGTATTCGCAGAAGTTTTTTCAATAATCAATATAAAAATTAAAATAAGCGATATGCAGCATTTACTGGTATCAATCTGTACCCTTGTATTATGACACAAAGCATGAGGTATGATTTAGCAACAAAAGAGATCCTTTCATTGCAGCTGGGTAAACGTACAGTGCTTTGGGTACAGCCTTTACATTCCCTTTTTGCCTATTTAATTTCACCATAATTTTGGTGGAGTTCCCAGATGTGTCTGATTTTGTTGGGGTTTTGTTTCGGTTTAGATTTTTTTGGTTTTGTTGTTTTTTTTTTTTTTAATCCTATAAGGTCTAATAGGAACTAAATTTTTTACATTGTTTTTAAAGCTCTACAACCTTTTGAGCATTACAGTAGGAATAGTTCAGTTGTTGCTGGTTTTGTCTTCAGCTATGTTGCAATTTAATGATTAATTTAAAGATTTTGAGGCCATACTTCTGGAAAGGGTTCTCACATTCTTAAATGCACAGCAGTGAGTGGTCCTAATGCAGTCAACGAGAGCACCAATCTACACCAAATGAGGTAAGTCAGTCTTAAAAACTCAAAACGGGGTTTGCTGAAAGATACATAAATGCAAATCTAATGTTAATAAACAGAATCAGAAACTTGAGAGCTAAATGGCTTCGCTGACTGCTTTAAAATCAAAATTAAATCAGAGGTCGTCTAAGAAAAGGAAACCTGCCTCATTGACAGAATATGGTATATCAGAAAGCAATTAAATCGAAGGACTTTGAGTGTATTTTTGTTTAAAATGCAGTCAGTACCAGCCATTGACCAATTAATAGTTATTTAAATAGCAAGCAAGCAAGCAGTGTCAATCTTGGACAAGAAAAATGACCCAGCAGAGATTAGGACATGCACTGTAGTGAGAAGACAGCTAAGCACAGGCATCAGTTATTTAAGGATTCTGCCATGCTTGCTGCTCACAACAACAGAAACAAACGCATTCACTGTATTTTCAGAAATGAGCCATCTGCCAACATTACCACAGTAGCTGAAAACTTAGTTAAAGATTTCAGCTTTGTTACTATGATATTCCTCCAAGCCTGGCTGAGTATTAACCTCTCGACAAAAGACTGATCCACGGCTCTATAACTGGGTGTCCAGCATCTTTGCTTCTGGATGTGAAAAGCTCCAGTCAAGCAGCTGAAATGTTGAAAAGCCCCACCACTGCTCTTCAGTCTTCTTCCAGTTCAGATGCTCTCTCAGGCCACAGACAGCAACCTAATATTTCTTATGATCTGTGCTGGGATCTTACAAGTCCTTAAAAAGCCTCTTGCTCAATGACACTATCACACATTTGTTGCATCCTCCTGCACTCGGAGTTAATCACAACTACAGCAAATGTTTCTATAAGAAGGGAGCCTCTGCTATTTAGATGAGAAACATATATATGTTCTTCATACATATATATGATACATATATAGATATAGCTAACAATTACAGGATTCCCACCCCCAGGGAACGCATAAAATATTAATACTTGTATAAAGTATCACTGGATTGTAGTGTATAGTTTTATAAAGTATTATATTATGATTATCATACTAAAAAATTATAGACATGAGAAACTGAGGCATAAAAAGGTATAGTCATTCAGTGTTACAGAACAGCTCTCATTTTATACCACACAACAGATCCGAAATAATACACAGGCCCCTGCAAACATAGGCAGGAAAAGAACTAGAGCACTTTTGAGCAGCATAGGGATAAACTGCTGCTCAAGGAAATCCCTACTTATGCTGGTAATTTCCCATCATGTTCTCCATGATTGATTTTCACAAGTAGGAGTGAAAGAGAACCATGCAAGCTGTGACACTGCCATAAATCTTTGAGTTCAATTGACAAAATGAATCAAACAGCAATATCATCAGGACCACAGTACAGCTTAGGTCACCTTCCCAAAGAGAAGGAGAATTTACTCAGGAGCAAAACTCAAAGAAAAGCAGTTACTGTTGGCAAAAATGTGGTTTCAATACTGTATCAACTTAAACCCCAACAAGGTGCTGGAACAATAAATAGCTGTCCTGGGTTCAGCAGTAGCAGTCATTTTTTTCTCCTTAGTAGATGTTGCAGTGCTGTGTTTTTGACTTTCAGCCTGGGAGCAATGCTGATAACACTGATGTTTTTAGCTGCTGCTCAGAATGTTTACTCTGACCAAGGACTTTCTCAGTCTCATGCTCTGCCAGGGAGGAGGGGAAGCCGGGAGGAAACAGAGACAGGACATTTGACCCAAACTAGCCAAAGGTCATATTCCATACCGCAGCATGTCATACCCAGTATATAAACTGGGGGCAGTTACCCAGAAGGGCTAAGATCACTGCTCAGGTTAGGCTGGGTATCGGTCGGCAGGTGGTGAGCAGTTGTATTCTCTTCCCTTGTTATTTCCTTTATCATTATTATTATTGGTGGTAGCAGTAGTGGTTTGTGTTATACCTTAGTTACTGCACTGCTCTTATCTCAACCCGTGGGAGTTACATTCTTTCGATTCTCCTCCCCATCTCTCCGGGAAGGGGGGAGGAAGGGGGGAAGAAGGGGGGAGGAAGTGGGAGGTGGGGGGGAAGTGAGTGAGTGGCTGTGTGGTTCTGGCTTGCCAGCTGGGCTTAAACCAAGACAGTTCTTTGTGGCACTCAACAAGGGGCACGAAGGGTTGAGGCAACGACTGATCTGACCAGAGTGTGTCTAATTGCATTTGTGATAAGCATTCATTGTTTTGGATTAATAGTCACTTGTCACAATGCTAATTTATTGGCTCTCAAAGTTGTTGCTCCTGATCTCAGAGTTTCAGCATGTCGTACTTTACTTACAGCTGGTATTTGCTGTTTTAGTGTTTATCAGCTGAGGGGCTTGGGCTAAGGTTCTTGTTTCACTGTACCTTATGGTAATGACTTGTAATACAATAGACTCATTGATCATGAAACTGATCTAGTTTGCATTCTCAGTGTGGTCATCACCTCTATACTTTGGGAGGTATATAATAGAAGTGTTTAGCAATTACACGTCTTTTTTCCCCTCCTCAGGTGGTCAACCTATGAAGGAGATATTCCCTTACGTTCCCAGCCCCCCTCACCAGACTATTTACAGCATCATTTGAGAGTTCTGAAGGTTCTGAATGGCCTTTGGATACCCTTGAAACCTTCCTGCTGACTGTGATAGGGATCACAATGTTGGCACACATACAGAGTGTGTTTTACCCATAACCATTTCATCTGATCTCGAAAGTTAAGCAAAGTTGGGCTTGGGTCTTGTCTAGAATTAGATGACAATATAGGAGGACCAAGAGATTTTCCCTGAGGCTGGACAGTCGTGAGTGGCAGTATGTGTGGAACAGTATGGGCAAGTATCTAGGCCAGTGGGCCTCTCCAGTGCCTTGGAACTTCACCACTGAGCAAGTGCAAAATCCAGAAAAATTAGTAAAACACTTAAACTGGGTGGGTTATCATCCTGGTCGTACCAGAGAGGGACAAACCATGGCAATGTGCTGTGGCTTGGCCTGTGCTTACAGAGCCCTGTTCAACAGTATCCAGCACCTTCAAAGGGAAAAAATGTGGATCTGATGGCAAAGCAACAGACAACGCAGCTACTCCAGCTCCAAGCACAGCAACTACACCAGCCCCAGTGACAAGTACAGCAGCTACACAAACTCTGACTACAACAGACAACGCAGCTAATCCAAATCCAAGCACAGCAACTACACCAATCCCAGCAGCAAGTACAGCAGCTACCCAAACCCTGACAGCAACAGACAACACAGCTGCTGGTACTACTCAAACCCCAAGCAAGTGGCTGCACCAACCCCAACAACAGATACTGCAGCCACTCCAACCACAGTGATAATCACTGCAGCTAAATTAGAGGACCAATTCGTTCCAATGCCGGTTGCCCCTGTATGCAAGGGCAAAAGCAAAAAAAGAGGCAAGAAAGATGAAGAAGAAAGATGAAGAAACAGTGCACCGGTGGCAATATTGCACCAACCAAGACTCCCTGATTCCCATCCATAAGCTGATCCGCAGACTGGAGAGCCAAAGAGTGATCAGTAGGACTCGCTCACCCTTTAATAGCCCCATATGGCCCCAGTGCAAAAGTCTAACGGAGAGTGGAGACTAACAGTAGACTATCGTGGCCTGAATGAAGTCACACCCCCACTGAGTGCTGCCGGACATGCTAGAACTTCAGTATGAGCTAGAGTCAAAGGCAGCCAAGTGGTATGCCACGATTGATATTGCCAATGCATTTTTCTCAATTCCTTTGGCAGCAGAGTGCAGGCCACACTTTGCTTTTACTTGGAGGGGTGCCCAGTACACTTGGAAGCGACTGCCCCAGGGGTGGAAACACAGCCCTACCATTTGCCATGGACTGATCCAGACTGCACTGGAACAGGGGCAAGCTCCAGAACACCTGCAATACATTGATGACATTATTGTGTGGGGCGATACAGCGGAAGAAGTCTTTGAGAAAGGGAGGAAAATAATCCAAATCCTGCTAAAAGCTGGTTTTGCCATAAAACGGAGTAAGGTCAAGGGACCTGCACAGGAGATTCAATTTTGGGGGATACAATGGCAAGATGGATATTGCCAGATCCCCACAGATGTGACCAATAAGATAGCAGTAACGTCTCCACCAACTAATAAGAAAGAAATGCAAGTTTTCTTGGGTGCTGTGGGGTTCTGGAGAATGCAATCCCAAATTACAGTTTGATTGTAAGCCCTCTCTATCATGTGACCCAGAAGAAGAATGATTTTAAATGGTGCCCTGAGCAACAGCAAGCCTCTGAGAAAATTAGAGAGATAGTTCATGCAGTAGCCAGACTGGGCCAAATGTAAAACTGTACTCTACACTGCAGCCAGGGAGAATGGACCTACCTGGAACCTCTGGCAGAAAGCTCCAGGGGAGACTTGAGGTTGACCCCTCAGCTTTTGGAGTCGGGGATACAAAGGATCTGAGGCCAGACAAACCGCAACTGAAAAAGAGGCACTGGTAGATTATGAAGGGGTTCGAGCTGCTTCAGAAGTGATTGGCACTGAAGCACAGCTCCTCCTGGCACCCCGACTGCCCATGCTGGGCTTGATGTTCAAAGGCAGGGTCTCCTCTACACATCATGCAACTGATGCTACATGGAGTAAGTGGGCTGCACTAATTACACAATGAGCTCGAACAGGAAATCCCACAACATCTGTGGATAGGAATAACCACATTTTTCCTAAAAACCATGACAGTAACTCCGGGAGACTGAAAAGTCTTCTTTATACACTACTGAAATCCAATGGAAGTAAAGGAAAGGCAAATGGGTTACAAACAGGTTAGAAACATATCTGAAAAGGAAATTTAATGAGTGAAAATCACTCTTCCTTTACCTTTCACCACTTCTTGCCAGTTCATTGTTCACATCTTTCTGTAAACGGCCGTGATCTTCTACACTCTCTTAACAACTGCCCTTTGTTGGCTAATTTTAATGAAGAACTTTCTTAGTTATCACAAGGCTTATTTTCCATATAAAATTAAACTGAATGGCTAGTCAATACTTAGAAGTAGCAAAACAACTCTACATGTGAAGAGAAAGTTATTGTTCTGACTTCACCTGTGGTCCACCCTTTGTTTTTAATAAACAGTAATAGCTTGCACTGCTCTTCCACAGGTCCTTACAAGCAGGCAAAATCCCTCCAAGATCATCTCCTAATGTTTAAGTATAGGAAGTTTGCTAATAGTAAATAGACTTAATGGAGAATGAACAATATCCCAGTGAACATCTAAACATGACACTTCATTCACAGGTCTCAGTGTTATTGCAATGTTTGTCATTGCAATTACAGAGTTGTAAATGTATTTACAAGCAAACATGTTCCAACCGGTCACATTTGTGTTACATGGTGCTATTGGAGTAACACAACATACAACCAAGCTAAAAGTTAAAAACAATCTGCCACACACCTAAAACATCATACACTGCTAATGCAGAAATAGACATTCAACTTTTTCACCCCTTTTTTTCCATTATGTCCTGTCAAAGTAATTCCCTTGTCTGCTTCTTCTAACATACAAGTCTATTTCCCAGTCTCAGGGCCTCACATTGCAAGACAGACTACAACTTGTTCATGCTAAGTCTGCATCCCAAATCTTATATGCAAGAGGTGTTTAGGGGGAGAACAGAGACAGCTGAAGGGGCAAATGTGCAGTCTTTGCCCCAGTTTCATACACTCTGGATGAAATTTCTACAGAGTAGAGAAACTACTGAGAACACTAATGAAAAGGATGAGAAGCAAGGGAGGGTTAAATGTTTTTTTGTTGTTGTTGTGTTGTTTTTTTTTGTTGTGTATCTAGGTGAACACCTTAAAGGAAAGGCAGCCTTAAAGGCCAAAGCATTACATACAATTTTTCCAGGCAATTCGTTCTGAAATCTGCCTTCACTCGTTTCCAGTAATTTCACAGAAAAATCATGTGCATCCAGAATGAATAATCAAAAGTTACAAATGGGGGATGGAGTCAGATGAGTCACTTTTTTTTGCAAGAATTAGTGCCAGATAAAGGAGCTGCAGAAGCACTCTCAGCAATCAAGTCTCCAATTTCTGACCTGGAAACCAGCAACTTAGATCTTTCTCCTTTTAATGTAAAGAAAGCTAGTGTAAAAACAAAGATGTTTTAATAACAGATTTCCATCCCTTCTCTTAAGCAGGGAAATCTGAACAACTCTGAAACACCATGTAAGAGGTCTCATGTACAGAAAGCTGCTATAGAGGTCCATATAGAGAAAGCCTTGTTCTATAGTTCTCAGGATCATTTGGTAAATTTGGATTAACAGCCATTTTTTTGTCTGTCCCAACAAGTCAGAGTCAGGACTCACACGCTCAGCCTAAACTCATCCACCCATAACTGTGTCCCAGGTCCATAGAACTAAGCTATTAGCTGACTCAGTCAAATTTCTGTGAAACCTGCTTTTCTCCTTGAGGGATCATACATTTCAGTATAGTCACCCTTTGTCCATATCTCTATTTTCTCCATTTAAGCAGGGCCGTCTTACCTAAAACAGGCATCCTGTCTTTGACTTTCAACAGAATCATATTCAGCAATAACTTACAAAGTGAGGCTTATAAAGCAATTGTTTTGACTATACAATTTTTGACATCAGAAGTTACAACAATTTCTTCTACCCATTCCCTGTCTTCTCACTATAGAAGTCTGAATCTACATCCTTTATAAAGATAAATTTTCCTGCAGGATTATCCGGAGTGAGTTTCCTTCCTTCTGGCAGCCACTCTGCCATCTGAGACTTGCTATTGCCTAGCCTCTGCAAGATCTCATTCCTATTGCTATCACAGATACTCTGTGTTATGCGAGACATCCTCTTGTAACACTCTACTTGTCCAAATAGCCTTCAAGTACTGTAGATGCACACAGCAACTACCAGTACCTGAATTCCATGTTTACCCAGCGCAGTGCTCTGATATCATCTGGGAGCACTGCCCCACAGCAAGATTCAAGCCAAATGGAAAATACGGGGCTTTTTTAGTAATGATCAATAACTTTTGCTTTCTATTTGCAACAAAAGCACATAGACTACATTTCATGTTGAATGCAACAGTTTTTCCTTCTGCTCAGTGAATGGGTCATAAATCATCTGTAAACCTTTACAGCCAGCAGATGTAAGTGTGCTTTCTCTCTGACTGAGCTATATCTGCATGCCATTAAAGTACAACCTGTTCTCCTCCTATCTCTCACAAATCTTGAAAATAAAGTGGTATCATCTGCTTCAGAGCAAACAACAACAGCATTCATTTTCCCTCAGAGAAATATAACCTGTACACTGCTAATAATGTTTGTCCACTTTTTCTATCCTATTGTCATCTCTCAGCATAAAAGAATCTCAAATGCGATATGGATAACGTAGGAGGGAAGAAGTACCCATCACCCCCTACCAGTGGAGAAAAAGGTAAGGAGAAGAGGCTAAATGCTTGAAAGCATCACAGATCAGCCTACACTTAGGTTGAAAAGAAAGGAAAAAAAAAAAAAACAAAACACTTGAAATCCCTTCTCAGACTAATTTCTCTCCATCCCAAGGGTTTTGTCTACCACAAATGCCCACACACAGAAACCAAAATTTTCTGCACTTTCTGTCACTGCTTATTGGATTAAAGTCAGCACCATCCTAACAGCTCCCCACACTCCAGGGCAGGCAGCAGCCAGCACTTGGCATACTATTCTGCAGCTGTCAGTGCATCCCAAAAATAAAAGCAGAAGAATGAATCAGCTGGTTTAGACTTATAGCATACCTTTGCCATTAGCAGAATAAAACTACAGGAGGTAGTGCTGATTAATGTGCTCATCCTTTTTCTGCTTCTTAGTTAAGCTTACAAAGGTTTGCCCGTTAACCTCCATTCTTTTAAATCCCAGCATACATGGAGCTTCTTATAATTCTCAAAATGGAATTTAAAAAGAATTTTTCTTGCTCTTCAACATCAACTGTATTTGTAGAGGCTATTATAGCCCAGGGAAGGGGGAAAATAATAGATCTGTGACAGCAAGGACAGCATTGAAATAACAGTGTTCTCATAAGCAATAACAGTTTTATTTTCCTTAGCAAAGATGATATAAATTTGTACCATAGGTATTCAAAGGAGCTTGAAGAAAGAGGGACCAAAACATTTCTTCTCCCTCTCTTAAGACCACGAAGGTGTCTCTGATTTTAGGGGATCAGTGTGGGTTGCAGCATGACTACTGTTCACCCAGTCCCAATGCCAAAATGGAAAGCACTAAATGTGTTACCTGCTGTGACCTCTCCTTGTCTTCTTCAGGTATGGGTGAGGCTGCCAGCAACCCTCAGAGCAACCACAGGCCAGATACAACTGAAGTAGGTTTAGAGAGGAGCAGGTTTGGTGGCAGGGGGGATTAGGCACTAAGCTCCACTGGCTGCAAATGCATAATTAGGACGACTCATGCTGAGGAAGAACCATGGTTTCTGGTGACTCACATGATGGCTAGTTTGGAGCTTAAGCTCTGAGTTCAATCCTTAGCCAGCAATCCCTTAAATAATCTTTTAATACGAATTTAGTTCATATAGAGGGCCAGCAAAGCTTCCTTTTTGAAAATTAATTGGAAATGGATTGTGCAAAGCCACTGACATTAATCACCATGAACAGTAAAAAAAATTAAAAAAAAAAAATATACTTCTTAGGCTGTTTCGAGCTTTTTTTTTTTTTTTTCCCATTATGTCTTTCTAAAGCTTATCAGAAGACCTGCTAACCCAAGTCAGTGAAAATCACTCAGAACAAGCAAAAGCTTTTTGTAAGTCTTTGTAAGCACACAGCATCCCTGCATTGCTGGAGACACCAGCATCCCAACTGAGGCATCCTGAAAGAGCAATTCATCCCCCATTCTGGTGAGGCTTTTCTGCCTCCCCACAACAAAGCCAGATGGCTTCAAAAATGTGTGGAGTGTAACATTTTAATTATAGATCACCTGCAGGTAGACCATGAGAGATCTTTCTGAAGAACAGAGAGGAACAATTAAAAAAACAAAACAAAAAATAGAAGCTGGTTTCTAATTTTCTTTTTTCTCAGATTGTATGGTGAGGAACAGGAGCAGGGAGCAGACCTAAAAACAGGCCAATTAAAGGTGTTGTTCTGGCTGGTCTGGCAATGGCAGTGAGCCCGTTTTTGATGCTCCTGGCATCTTCTTTGTGTCCTACAGCACTCTCCATCCGAGGAGACGTGTCTCCTGCATCACTGCAGAGCCAGCTCTGGGCTCCAGCCAGCATGTGCGGTCTTCAAGTTTGGCATTTGCTTCAGCACCTTGATTGACTCCAAATCATTCTCCACTCTGACCAACGAAAAGGAGCTGGCTGGAAAGGTGCATCCACAGCTGATACCAAACCCAATTCCAGTGCACTAGTAGAGCTAGCAGGATTCTGAAGCTCTCTGTGGCCACAGCTAACCTTGTATATAACAGCTCTCACAGTGGGTGTGAGACCACATCAGTTTAAAAGTTTGAATTTTGCAAAGATCTATTTTGCACTTTCAGTTCAATTGGCATTATCTTATTATTTCAATCCATACAGGTTTTGATATTACCAGTAGGTAGTTTTATTTTTGTATGACACAGTTATTTCAGTTCTAAATTGCTGTTGATCAATCAGCTTAATTCCTTTAATAACAATCTAATAAATGAACTTTAATCTTGCAATAATGAATACTACTAGCAGCTTACTCTGGAGTAGCCTTCAATTAAAGCAATTTAGGCTCAGCACTGATCCCAGCTGAATGATAGCCTGCACCACTGAGGGTTTAAACTTGAGATCCTGTAGCTCAAGACTTCAGAGCAAGCCATGTGAGTAGAAAGAAATTTTTCTGTGGACTGAAGTGGGAAACTACTCTCAAAGGCTTGTGCATGCCATCTTGCTCCAGATTATAGCAAAAAGCAGAGAACACTAACAAGTACAGCCAGCTTTTGGGGCTGCCCTATGCAAGGTAACTGTATTGGAAGTTTTGCAGCGTTGAACCCTTGGCTGTCCATGTCCCCCCTTTCTTTCTGCCCTGCCCAGTGTTCCCTACAGCTGAGGGGCTTTTCTCCTCATTATTGGATGATGTTAAATAGTTCGTGAATGTATGAATAACCAAAGTTCTGAAAGATCTCTTTAGCCATGACATGATACTGAAACCAAGACAGGCCAGACACTTTTGGTTTTAAACATATTGTTAGGCCTTTTGGTTTTTTTAACTGAGGTTTGGGGATCAGAAAACAAAATAGTTCTCCGTCACAGACACCGGTACAGGCTTAATAAATAGTACAAGGGAGCAAAATGTTTCTGTTTGCTGAATGTTTTCCTGGATTTCATCTGTTACTCAAAAGGGACAGTGTTTTCAAACATAACTGATTCCAAACAGTGGCAAGAATTAAATATTCCCCTTTTTTCCTCCCTTTCTCAAGTGTTCTGCATGTAACAGACAATGTCACAGTTTATTGTACTCTTTTAAGGTCCAAGATTTTTTGCTCCCTCATCTTCAGAGTGATCATTTTCTCTATTACCTATTTTAAATATCTTTAACAAACATGACACTGTAAAAGAAGGATGCAGATTGCAGTGGTGGTGTGGGCAGCCTTCAGCAGCCTAAAGAAGTGACTGCTCTACGACAACCTGAACACTTCCAGCACAAATGCTCCACAAGCCTGGGAGAAGACAGATGCTGCCATTTTATTAATATCATCTATAAATGAAGCTTGTCATTAAATCCAGGAAAAAAAAAAAACAAGGACTGGTACAATGTGAAAAATGAAAAAACATGAAGCGTTTTGGGGAAAGCAACTTGCAATGAACATATAGCTGTTGTAAAATCTCAAGCTAAGGTAAAAATACAGTTAGACTTAAGATGATACACAGAAAAACCTTAATACTTCCCTCAAGGACACAAATACCAAAATTTTCTTGACTGATGCTATATTTAAACAATGTTAAGTGATCAGACAGTAAAATATTCAATCATTTAACTTCTTTGAAACACTTCCTACACAGAGAAAAGCAATGCTGAGCTGTAATAACAACTCTCATTTTTAAACTGATAAATTAAATACTGTAGACATTTCAATTTCATAGTACAGCATAAGAACAGAACTGTTAACATCCACATCCTTCTATCATGAAAGTGCTAAATTTTTCAAATCAATATTCCCATGGCAACTTTGTTACCACCAACGACTACGAGACAATGTCACACACCAGGTGTGTAAGATACCAGAAAGGGTATAACAGAAAGAATAGATGTAACCCTGCAGCAAGGAAAATGTTCACTGTATACCAGGGACCCCTTTGCATCCATTGACATACCCTAGAAAAGGTTACTTGGAGGCTATGGAATAATCACTTCCATTGGATTTTTAAATTTGAGAAGATAGCCATCTGTCTGGAATTGTCTAGGTACAGGGTAATCTCACATGACACTAGTGTCATAGGCTAGACAATGCATCTCCAATTTTACGATGCTAAATTACTTGGGCCTCTTGCATCTTGCCCCGCCCGTGCCTGCAGACTTTAAAAATAGAAAAATAAAAGAACAAGTAACTTGATGCATTACTCAACCTTCTTCACGTGTATGTTTTATGGATCTATAATGCTTGCAAGAACATTTTAGGAGATTTTAGAAAATAAAATTAAGATCATATTATTAATCAGCATTTTCAGATTTTTCTTTTGTTGTAATATTTCCATTTCTTCAAGATATTGCCAAGCAGCCAACTTTCTTTTGTGTTAGTAAAAGTCTTTCTTTTGATCTTAATCAAATTAACTTTCTGTTTCCCACGTTACTATGAATCCATTTCCCTTGAGACTCAAACATAGTTGCCTCATGCTGTAAACCTGAGACTTCAGCAATAAAATAATGAACTTCATTCATTGTCTGGGGATAGGTGCAGGTATCTACTTCCAGAATGTTCGTACTTTAGCAAATGTCTATGTAGGAAAGATCACAAAACCTGCAGCATTTATTCCCTGCTTATGTGTCTATACACAAAAGGTAATATTTTGATCCAATGAAAGCATTTTTTATTATTAAAGAACAATAACAAGCCAATAGTAGATTAAATTCAGCTAAATCCTTGAAGAAACTTGTTAGAAAATAGGAATGGAATTGTTGGATAATTGATTGGACTCAAGAGGAAAATTTTTCATACTGAGAACAACCAGCCAGTGGAATAATCACCCCAGGGAAGTGGTGCACTCCCCAGTGTCAGACTCTTCTAAGATTCGTCTGGACAGTGTGCTGGGACATCTCGTCTAAGTCCTGGTTTGTCAAGAAAGGTTGGACCACATGATTGTTGATGTACCTTCCAACCTGGGATTTTGTGAATCTATGATTCCTCTGTCAGATACAGAAAATAAAGATACAATAAAGAAATAAAATCCAGCATCAACCTATACCAATGCAAATTCAATTGCACTTGTAAGAATATACATAATCCTTCTCACTTTCCTTGTGAATACTTTCTGGGTATCCTCCTCCTTTTCTCCTGTACTGAAAAAAAAAATATAAAAAAAATTCTATTCTCATACCTTATTCAGTGTTTTGAATCCTGATATAAAGGGTTATCATTATGCCATTATGCGTCATTGTTATGGTGATAATGGGAGTAGTTCTAACAGAATGAAGCTTGCCTGTTATGGTTTTATATTAATGTACATTGCATAGTCAAGAAAGGAAGTATTGTCTTATTGTAAAATATTTCATTCAATAACTTTATGAAATTTCTCACTTTCAATGAAAACCCAGACAAATTGGTTTTATACCCAGAATAGTTGCTACCCATTTACAATGGTATTCCAGATTCCCCAGAACATTAAGTGCCCTTTATTTGTTCACCTTTCCTGCCCCCTGTAGAGTTAAATGTCATCACATTTCCACATGTGAAAGCTCTTGTTTGTAGTACTCCAGTACCTTACGAAATTAGAATTTATGCCAGGAAAAGTTTCACATTTATATACAATATTGCACTCCAGTGAGGCTCTTAGTGTTTTGTATTTTAAAATATGATGCTTTACAATCCAGCTCCTCACAAAGCGGATAATAACAGTGCTTTGCACTTCCAAGATTACTCCTGACTTTTCCTTACTGAAAAGCCAGTTCTGCACACTTTTTAACTTCTTTGGCTGCTTCTGCAGCTATCGGCAGGGTGAAGTGTTGTGCACATCTTCCTGTATTATACTTTCATGGTGTGAAGCAATTGGGTTTGGGGCATTCTCCAGCACCTCTCTGTCTCTCCTAACGAGCAGGGTGATTTTTTAATAGAGAACAGGCTACAAGAGGGTTGCAGCAATGTAAGATTTTTATTTTTTTTTTCCCCTACAGTAATATGCCTATATTCTTTTTCTTACACATCCATGTGAAAATCACTGACTCTTTTTTTTGGTCAGTACTTTGCTGTTTTGTTTCCCATTGTTTTGAGACATTTATCCAAAGCGTTACATTTCATGCATGTCTAGTGGGCCTTTCCTAATCAGGAACACAACAGGAAAATGAGAGCAGAAACAGGGAAAAATAGTCTTGGAGGCAACAATTCCAATGTTATGGACCAGATGAAGTTAGCAGAATGACAGCAGTTTTCACATTTCCATGAGGACAGTATTTGTAATGTTTTTCAGAATTCTACTATAATTTAAAGGCTTGCTGTGCTGTACCAAAAACACCCAACAGTTTCTGATACAAACAGAAGAGGGTGTCTATCCTCTGTGCTTCACAAAAAATCAGCAAAACAGGGAGCAATCATCTGAATTGCTTTATTTCTTTATGGTACAGTTTTGGTGAAAAAGAAAAATTTAAAGGCAGAATGTACTAAGCACACTATAAAGGCAGAAATATCTTGCTTATTTTTGCATTGTGTGTTTTTTTTTTTCTTTTTTAATATAAGGCTTATGTAGGTCAAATCGGTATTAAAATAACTTATTTGTAAAGATGATTTTGCTAATAACTGCCAAGATTAATTACAGTGACATCCTCTCTATTAGACTTCAGACTACTTGCATTTGTATATTTATCTGGTTTTGCACTTAGGCAGACCTTCTCATTAAGGAGAAAGATCAGTTTGATTCCTACATTCTTATTTAAAAAAAAAAAAAAAGAAAAAAAAATCCCCACCTTTAACATTTAGATACCCTACACTGTAAAATAAAAATTCAAATTACTGTCACAAAATCTAATGAGATCACATCATTTAAATTCACTGAAAAACTAAGGTCACACTGCTCAGCCAATAAAGGTATAAAGAAGGAACACGAAAAGAAATAAAGCAGAACAAAAATGGGGAGTAAAACATTTCGAGGAGAAATATGGATTGGTTTCTTTTTTCTTTACTTAGAAGACAGAGGTGGCTGTAGGGCACATAGAAAAGGTGGTCAGGATGGGATCAACCCCAGGGATTTTCTATTGGCTTCAGCAGAAGGAAATTATGGTACCAGTGAATGGAAAAATCCTCCTCAATACACAAGAGCTGTCTTTATCTCCTGACTTCCCTTTGGGCTAAGAAGATAAAGAAAAAAATATCATAGGAAAGGAAAATGGAAAAAAGGAACAAGACTGCTCTCCCATTAAGGAACAAGACTGCTCTCCCATTAAGACAGAGTCCCTTCTAAACAGCTCAGCCAAGGGCAATACTTGCTTGCAAATATTTCCTGTAGAAATGCTGATTTTGCACTCCAAGACAAGTGATACCCAACAGTCTCAATGAATCAATAAAACACTCAGGCTGCCTGCTCTAGTTCTAGGCATTAAGACCCTCCTAAGCACTGTACTTCTGGAACATCACATCTGCAGCAACCTGAACGATCACCAGCTACTGCCCTGTCACTGCTGGTCAAAGTCCAGCATCCCCAGGCCCCTCAAAGTCAGGAAATTGAGTATTGCATTTGATAGTCTCAGTTTAATAGCCATGAGAAGGAAATGTGGTCTTCCCAGGTAGTACTCTCACTCAAAGCTGTCAGTTCCCTGTCAGCACTTACAGCAGAGAGTAGCGTTGCATTGCTGGTCAATGGTGAAAGATTGCCTAATTCTTCCCTAGTTTGTCCACATCTATCTGCAGAATGCAATATATGAGTGACAAGAGACAAAGAATCAAAGTGTTTTAAAATAATAGTTCATCCTGCAGTAAACAGCACTTCACCTGATCGTCTTAGGGGCTGAAAGACTATGATCCAGGGGACAGAAATAAATTATCAACATCCTGGCAGAAATGAGGTTTAACAAAAACAATAGCTTCAGCATTTCCTTACTTTAGAAGCAACAATAGTGTTGTCATGTACCTTTCCCAAATAGTTGCAGCTCTTCGTTTACGCAGACACTAAAGGGCTCATTCCATTTTGAACATTTCATTAAGGAGTTATTCCACTGAGGAGCTTGATAATATCTAATTCCTCCTATGCTTTCAAAGGAAGAGCTATCAAGCTATTTCTGCAAATCAGCCACAGTTAGAATACTTCCAATGTGTTTTCAATGTGCCATGTCAGGTGATAAATATCTCATTTTATCTCTATTAAGTCAGAAAAGAAGCCAAAGACTTCAAGGAGACTGCCTGATATTTGCAATCTTTGAAAAAAGGGACAACACATAAATCATAACTAAATAGAAAAATACAGCTATACAGATAAAACACGTTAATGTCAAGATGTATCACTAAAAATTGCCAAACTTTTATTTCCTGAAAAAATAAAGCTTTCGCAGCTTCTCATTATCTTGGGTTGGTTTTAGGTGGAAATCATTTTGTCTAATGTGGCGGACTGTAAACAAATATAATGAGTGGAATTTTTCAAATGACAGTATCCCTTCTCCTATTTATAAAATCACTTACAGAGACATGAGCAAATCAAGAACAGCAGCAAAAACTCTTACAGTAGCTGGGGTGCACCTGTGTAATGTAACAGCAAAATTGACTGTTCTATTTTTCACACTGTCTGCATTGTCTTGTACAGTAAATTCTTATATACTCTGATTAATGCATGAATTGACCAAAATAATTTAAAATGTAAGGGAAAGGGAACAGAGTATTCAAGCTTAAAAATAAATTTCTCCTGAGCCATATTTACTTTCCACATTAATTTTGGGGGGATCACATTATAATCAACCCTCAAATAGTATATATTAAATTTGAATGCAAGAAGGCTGATGAATTTCAAATATTACGTTTATCAATAATATGTGAACAACCTGAACTATTAAATCAGCTCACCTAGGACAGGACAAATCTGAACCTGCCAATGAGCTTCAATACATCCCTATCAGGATATCATGTTAAACTTTAGCTTCCGCAGGGAGTTGTTACTGGTTTCTGTGTAATAGCTGAGCAGAACAGCAAATTTAAAGCTGGAACATTATTTCTTCAGCTCTCCAATAATGACCCACATCTCTTTATCATCATTATCATCATCCACAGAGAAAAGCCTTTCGAATACACTACACTCAAGAACTATGTGGGCTGTTTATTCTGGTTTTTCATGTGACCTAGCTTTATTGTTCAGTTGCAGTGCATCAGTGGCTGCCTAATTAAATTACTATGCCTTTCAATAACCCAAATACAGTAATAGTATTTCTTAAAAACACACTTCATAATTCATAATTAATTGACTATGGAAAAATTATTCAATTCCTTTGAGTTTTCAAAACTCATCTTCAGACTTCTCTTTTTCTGTAGTACTCAGTGCCTTGATTACTTTCAAACCATTCGTTCACGTGGCCTGCAGCCTGCAGATAAAGTATAGGCTTGGAATGATCAGAGCAGCCTGGTCTTATTCAGATTATATCAAGAGTAGTCTGAAAAACTATACAATTTCTCATTGAAAAGTTTGCTTGCTTGTTTAAGAAATTTGTAGGACTAGTTAAAACCAATCTTTTCCTTCCCCACAGATCTGCTATCCTTATTCAAGCATTCACGTCTGAATGTCAATGCTGTTTTTCTGCTATGGTAACAGGCTGTATTAGATGGATGTGCACTGATCCCTCAGACAAATTCATGGCATGTTCCCATTAGCAGAAGCCATGTATGCCTTTGTTAGACAGACAGACATACAATAAAAATTCAATACTGACAAGAATCTAAATTGCTGCAATTAAATTTTAGATATTTCTGTTTACTAAGTAGTGATGCAGAGAATGCCCTGAACAATAAGCCAATAAAATCTACATGTGATCTTATCAGTATGGGACAGGAAAAATACAACCGCATCATGCAGTATCTCATGTAACCTAATTAGATCTGCTGCAAACAATTCAATTTGGTGCACTGCAGCTGAAACCCAACATACAGCTTCTGGGCTTGAGCTGGCAGAGGACAGTTACAGCATGGAGCAGGGTAGGAAGCAGCGTCTTTCTTTGAGTGTAGAGGGCCATGGCTTACCTGCTGGGCAGTCATACTGCACACAGATGAAATCTACCTAGGGTTTAGGATGTCACATTAAAAGTAAAGTAGCTCATTAACTAGTTAGTTTACAAAGGCAACCAGACCTGGGAATTCAAACTGTGGGAGAGGTAAATGTGAAGGTCCTATCTGGAGTTCCCACTCCTCAGCTTCTGAAAATAGCTTACTTTTTAGCATGGGAAGATGTTTCATACTTTAGTGAATGAATAACTGTTTCAAGAAAGAAACTAGGGATAAATAAGAAACAGCTAGTAACAGAAAACATTAGTCACCAGAACTAAAATGCAAGTCCCATAAGTCATAACTTGCTGGGATAATGGATAAATGCACAGAGCCATACTGATCTGGATAGCATACAGGGCTGAAGAAGGGGTGCATGTGAGGCTCTGTAGCTGAATATTTCTGTAAGACATACATCAAAGAAAGGAGAAACTTTTTCTGCCTACTAGGCATAGGATAAATCATGTTGTGAAAAATAAGGCATTTGCTTCAAATTTCAATAGGGTCAAGATGATGATCTCAGGAAAAAAAGCAGGTGAAATAATGGAAATACAGGACAACTAGAAAAGAATATTATTTCAACTGAATGATGAAAAAAATGCAGATCATGTTAAATCCAAGAATCTAAGGATAAGAATACAGATAAAAATACAGAAGTGAAGGGTTTTTAAAAAAAAATTTATGAAAATTTATGAGAAAATTGAGAAATTTTCATGAGAAAATATCAAAACTGTGAGAATGAAGACCTTAGGCCCACTGTAGGAGAGGATCAGGTTCAAGACCATCTTAAGAACCTGAAAGTGCAGAAGTCCATGGGACATGATGAAATCCATCCGCGGGTCCTGAAGGAGCTGGCAAATGAAGTTGCTAAGCCGCTGGCCATCACATTTGAAAAATCATGGCAGTCAGGTGGAGTTCCCGACAACTGGAAAAAGGGAAATATAACCCCCATTTTCAAGAAGGGGAAAATGGATGACCCGGGAAGTTACAGACCAGTCAGTCTCACCTCTGTGCCTGGCAAAATCTTGGAGCAGATTCTCCTGGAAGGCATGCTAAGGCACATGAAAATCAACAAGGTGCTTGGTGACAGCCAGCATGGCTTCACTAAGGGGAAATCCTGCCTGACCAATCTGGTGGCCTTCTCTGATGGGGCTACAGAACTGATGGACAGGGATAGAGCAGTTGACGTCATCTACCTGGACTTGTGCAAAACCATCCAGAGGGACCTCGACACGCTTGTGAGGTGGGCTGATGCCAACCTCATGAAGTTTAACCATGACAAGTGCAAGGTCCTACACCTGGGTCAGAGCAATCCCAGGCACAGCTACAGGTTGGGCAGAGAAGAGATTCAGAGCTGTCCTGCAGAGAAGGACTTGGGGGTGCTGGTCGATGAGAAAATGAACATGAGCCAGCAGTGTGCGCTTGCAGCCCAAAAAGCCAACCGTATCCTGGGCTGCATCAAAAGGAGCGTGACCAGCAGGTCGAAGGAGGTGATCCTGCCCCTCTACTCTGCTCTCATGAGACTTCACCTGGAGTACTGTGTGCAGTTCTGGTGTCCTCAACATAAAAAGGACATGGAACTGTTGGAACAAGTCCAGAGGAGGGCCATGAGGATGATCAGGGGACTGGAGCACCTCCTGCATAAAGACAGGCTGAGAAAGTTGGGCCTGTTCAGCCTGGAGAAGAGAAGGCTGCGTGGAGACCTCATAGCAGTCTTCCAGTATCTGAAGGGGGGCTACAAGGACGCTGGAAAGGGACTCTTCATTAGGGACTGTAGTGATAGGACAAGGGGTAACAGGTTAAAACTTAAAGAGGAAGTTTAGATTGGATATAAGGAAGAAGTTTGTTGACGCGGGAGTCACAGACAACGCAGAGACGATCAATGTGATCAAGCGATTGCCAAATTTATTACAAAGCCTTAACTCCTTATATACTATTTCTTACATGCACTTACAGTGATTTGGCATATTATGATTGGATACATGTCTTGAAGACCCTTAGTGACTAACATATAATTGGTTAAGCACAGGTGTGAGAACTCGACCTCGAAAGCTTGCCAACAGTCCACAGTTCTAATTAACTCAGTGAATTCCAGCCTCTTATCTTGCTTGCTTAAGCTTCTTCGGGCCTCTCATGGCCTTGCTGTATCTTTCAGGATTATTCAGAGTTTATGTACTAATTATGCATTCTTCCACGAGAACACTGTCTCCACATCTCCCCCTTTATGTTTTATATATGGTTTGGGTGACCCTACTTGAGCAGGGGATTTGGGCTAGATTATATCTCCAACACATGCCAACTACAGGCTGCTGGGCCTGCCCCTTTTTTCTGCTGTATGGCTCTCTGATAACAGGGGAGGCCATCCTTCACATCAAGGTCTGGCATGGCATGTGTCACCCACCGCTCCACGCCTGCTGGGTTGCAGCCAACAGCGGAGATAAAGGTTCTTCTTGGTGGCAAACACAGAGGCCAACCCAGTCTTGCCCTTGATTGTGGTAGCAGGCATTTTGTCAGCCTCAGTCCTTGCACCTTGTTGTCAATGCAGTTTCACCTGCTTCATCCAGTAACAAGTCACTACTACAGCAAGGCACATGCAAATTTACATTAGCAGAGTAACTATTACAGGGTGCAGCAGCAGTTGAAGATGCTGATGGCAGTGAGGGACTAGCCAAAGAAATTTCTTACCAGTGGAATTCTCCCCCCCTCTTAATTTGTTCCATCACCTGCTTTATAAGACTACCATTGTATTAGAATCTTTCCAGCTTTTGCCTTAGCATTTTCTAGCAGCTACTGCAAATTTCCATACTCTAACATCTCTTTTACAAGTGACAAATCTATACAATACAAGGTGTAGTTCCTCATTAGCAACTAGCTAGTAAATACAGGTGGTTTTATACACAAAGTCACAGCCTCTAATAATAGCTACTTTACAAGCACGCATATTCAGGATGTTACTTTGCAGTTGCCCCCAAGTGATGTTTTGCAGTCATTCGTTTTTCTCTTCCTCTATCTCATTCTGCTTGGGGTATTCACAGTCAGCTCCTGTAGCTGAGGCATCAGGTTTTTCCATTCGTCTGTCCAGCTCATGGCAAGACTTGACAAACTTTGCAGGCAGTTGCCATGGTCCTGTAGGCAGGAGGACACAAATATACCCCCTCCCCCAGGTTATCAGTTCTTGAGAAGCAGACAGGTTAAACTGCACATTGATAACAGTTGAGGAGTTTGCTGCATCACTGCCTCATTTTTTTATTTTTTTTTTTCTGCCACCCTGATGCTGCTTAGGTGACGGCCCATAAAGCTTGTGGTTGCACTACCCCTCTTGCTTTTTCAATTAGCAGTTCTTATTTCAACCAATCTATCTATTCCTCCAAGTCTTGGATTCACCCCCTGGTTACCTTAAACATACTAAGCAAGGCTCCTACCACACACCCACTGTGTTGCAGGCGCTCTTTAGGCTTTGTCTGTGGTGTCTCTACAAACTGCCTCAATACCTCAATAGACTGAGAGGTTGGGTTTTGTTTGGGGTTTTTTTGTTTGTTTTGTTTTGGGTTTTTTTTTGTGGAAGGAGAACAGGAAACACATATGAAGTTATCGACCAAAATTGTATTTGAAGACAACATTGAGGTTTCTCCAAATTGTTCAGTTTCTCAGAGCTTTCTGTTATTTTCTCATTGGAGCAAAGTCAAATGCATGTGGTTGCTGGTGCTCACAGCGCTGCTGCTCTCCACCACCCAAAATGAAATGCAGTTAAACAGAAGGAATGTGTATTTACATGAAATTTTACAAGAACAGACTATTTTTGACTCAGAAATGGATGATCCAGTCTTAGATAAAATAAACAGTGATTTTTTTCTGTCACATCAAGAAGGTATTTTTAGTAACTGCTGTTCGTTTACCACTAATAATTTTAGATAAGCTCTGTAAAAGACTGGAATAACACTGTAAATTTGAAATTTCAGTGTAGATGGATACCAAAATTAGCCATGGGCTTTTGTTTTGTCACCTAAAGTTCATGAAAAATGTGACAGATCTGCACATTGATATTCAGCTGCTGTACTTCATAGATACTTTTAGTGAAATAGAAATACATAAACTCGTGTGGTTTTTGTGCTCAAATATGAGGTGTTGCTTACTATATATTTGTATTAAGAAGAATTAAATGAAACTGTAAAAAAGAATTATCCTGACTTAACAAAATAACAAATTAGGCTGTTTGGGCTGTGAATCTCAACTAAGCTTTCCCTCCCCCCAGCCTGAATAAGCAGTGCTGACAGTTTTGCTACAGTGGCATTTGTGACTAGCTCTAGGATCAAGTTTTTTTATCGCTGAAGCTGATGTGGCAGATTTAACCTGAGACATGATAAGTTAAAATAAACAGGGTGTGATGAAGCTGACAAAACAGGCATCTGGAAAAAACATCAAGATCCTGATGAAAATGATATTATTCAATACAAACCTTCAAAAAGACTATGTTTTTCATAGAGTATGTATTGATAAATTTTCCCTTTACTGGTTAAACTAATTTACTGGTATTGAAAAAGAGTTTTAATATTTAAAATTAGATTTAGCTATGACTGGTGCTCTTTGAATCCAGCCATTCCTACCAGTGTTTCCTCTGTACAGTATAAAACAGAAAGTCAAAAGTACATTATTCAAATGGTTGGAATTGCTTTGAAATTCCCATAACAGATAAAGTCTAAATTCTGCTTTTGCCCTTTCAGTGCTTAAAAGGGGCCTATAAGAAAGATGGGAAAAGCCTTTTTAGCAGGGCCTGTTGTGACAAGATGAGGGGTGCTGGATTTTAATCTAAACGAGGAGAGATGCAGGCTGGACATGAGAAAGAAACTTTTTACCATGAGAGTGGTAAAATCCTCACACAAGTTGCCTGGAGAGGTGGTGGATGCACCTGGAAACATTCAAAGCCAGGCTGGATGTGGTTCTGGGCAACCTGATCTAGTTGAAGATGTCCCTGCTCATTGCAGGGGGGTTGGACTATATGAGTTTTGAAGGTTCCTTCCAATCCAAATTATTCTATAATTCACTGCAATTTGCAGCTTAAGAGTCTTAGGAAGTTTGGGAGTTCTGGTGGTTTTGGTGGAAATCCTGTTTCTAAAAAGCATGATCTCCATAAAATCATGAATGTGAGAAAACATATACTGTAACGTGGACAGATCAGGACCACCTGACGCTCCTCTATCTTGATTTGCATTTTCCTAGCTCAAGGTGATGCTTTGTTACTGGCATTGATGACTCAAAGACCAGAAACAAGTATTATTAAGCAGCAGTTGAAAGACAGACACATTAGAGATGCAGCTGTTTAATAAGAATTTCAAGATAACTGAATCTTTTTTTTCAATTGCATTGTAACATTTCTATCAGATCTTTTACAGCTGAAGTCTTACAGTCAATGGTAGATTCTTTAGTTGCTTGCTTCATCTGTTATAGTAAAGGAAGCAACAAAAATAGCAGGCATGTGGATAAACCTGCTATCTTGCAATATTTTTCTGAATTTGTTTGATAGCACCTCTTTAATACCAGATTGAGTTTGGCCTTATGACTATTTAAGACAAGAGAGAAAAAGAACTTCCCCTCATGTAGCCATATGGGAGTCTCCAGAGCCATAGCTCCAAGCTCACACGGAAGGTTAAGGTGTAGAGCAACTCGGCTTTAGCACAGCAGGCGGGTGGTGAAAGGAGAAAAATTGCTGGAGGCTAAGGTTCTGCAAAAGGAAACACTAAAAATCTTTTCACTTCTCAAATGCTGCAAACGGCAGTCATCCACGTTCCGAGACTCAGAGTCTTACTTTAGATACATCTTTACTTCAAGACAGGGATCCAACAGTGTTAGAATTAATTCACAAGCCATGCCCCTTCCATGTAAATCCTCTAACCTATATCACAACAGAGTTTAATGTCAACCCAGTAATTACAATAGGCTCCACACTGGAAGGAAGAGCAAATGTCCTTCCAGACAGATTCAAATGGAAACAAGCACTGCTGGCCAATGCCACACTTCAGCGCCCATAAGTAATACACAGATATCCACATGCTGCATTGTTGTCAAGGAAAGCAGATGTACTCCTTGAGCTGGGAGTTCCAAGGACTTTTCCCAGATTTGCCAACTGTTCTTTCCAGTCTAACGTCATGCCACCCATGCCTCAGACTTGCCTTGCACTTGACAGCTCATCTCATGAGCCAACTGGACACCATCAGAGGCAGAAACACACCACAACCACATTAATGCTTCCATAATTTTCAGGAAGCGTAGTCCCTGGCAGGGGGGGATTTGTTGCCCAAAACTCAGAAGGAAATGTTCAAGAGGATCAGTGTATCTCCGATAAGCGCATGCGTGTGTTCCAAACTACTCACTGGTGGGGTCGGGTGAGGAGCAGAAAGGGCCTTGGCTCTGTGTAAGCACTGCTCAGCAGTAGCTAAAACATTGCTCTGGTACTACGTTTTTTTCATCCTAAATCCAAAACTCAGCACTATACCAGCTACTAGGAAGAAAATTAACTGTATCCAGTAGCCTAAATCAGGATGCCACTATAGTCTGCAAATGAATTGCAGGACTGCATCCATGTTAATCACACAATTGCCAATACAAAAGACATTGGAAATTTTAAAGAAATATAATAAATACTACATTCTTCTTAATTTTCAACAACTCATCTTCCTCCTTGGGCTTAACTACCTACAGAGGTTTGTAGTGTAATTCCCTCATTGCAGATGGAAATATTAATACCATGTGTAGCTCCAGCAAAGAGAAGATTTAGGTTTTGTTTTAGCTGGAAGTATTAATCTTCTTCAGCAGATTCAGTAACAGACATCCTGCTCAGGCCTGAGTCATGGACAACAAAATTATTCATTGTAAAAAGCTCTGGTTGCAAATGAGAGGTGCAAATACAGGTTCATTATGCAATTAATAACCCAGAACAACTGTAGCAAATAAGATGCGTGCATGATTGGTGGTGTGTAAGTGAAGAACCCCCTCCCAGCACTGCTGGCACTTCTGTCTCTGAACATTCTGGAGCATCAGCCAGAACAAGAGCACAGCTACAAGAGAGACATCTCTCTTCATGTCTTAACTGTTCATCGACAAGTTACCTATAAAATAAGGTGACCCAGGAGAATGAAGTCAGAGAGAGCATCTAGATATCCTTATGTTGATAGATGAAGATAAGACGCTATTAAAACGGCCTAACACATTTAACACACAGCCAGCCTTTCAATGGTGTCCTCATGTGAGGCCTTTCCTACCAGCCCTTTCGATCCATCTTCCACCAGAAGCACTTAACTCCAGGTGTTACAATTGGTTCATATTCAGTCCTAACTCAAAAGGCATTAAAATAAACCATTCAAATAAAAAAAAAAAAAAAAAAAAAAAAGGTCAGGAAGGATAACTTGAAACACTACAAATTACACCTCTAGTTACAGTGACTTCCTTCCCACCACCAAGGCAACAAGCTTTTCTGCTTTCCTTTTCCCTTTCCCCAACTCAAGGGTCAGTTTCCTGATTTCACAACGCCTTTGATTTAACATGCCTTTAAAAGAAAA
This sequence comes from Pezoporus wallicus, assembly GCF_028554395.1. NCBI lineage: Eukaryota > Metazoa > Chordata > Aves > Psittaciformes > Psittacidae > Pezoporus > Pezoporus wallicus. The sequence goes on from NW_026640748.1 coordinate 542,716, forward strand.
CTCATCTCCCCCACTGCTGCGACATGCTTTTGCTACACAATCATGTGGCTGCATTTCAGCTTTGGAAGAGATAAACCTGTTCATTCTCTAAAGCCACCATATGGCTGTGGTGGTGTAAACACTCCATGTTGCATCTCTCTCCATGTAGGTTGCTATCCCAGATTAAAAAGATCATGTTCAACTTTCTAGCTAAGGGTATTCATTTACCGTATATGCTGGTGAACACCAAGATCTGTATTTCCCCATGTGGAGCATTGTTACAGTATCTGTGCATACAGATGGATGTCTTAACACCTATGCCTTCCAGTTCTGCTTCTCATCTCTAGACCTCAAAGCATCTTCAAGTGACATAACCACTAACATTCTTTTGCTTATTCTATCACCAGAAAAGCTGTTACCAGGCAGGAAAGTGACCCATTCAACTGTTTAAAGACTGAGGTGGAAATACAGCTCAGATCTCTACAATGTGAATGCCCTACCCGCATTTCGAAAGAGAGGAAAAGGGAGCATGTGATATTCCAGGTGCCCTTTTCATTGCACTGCATGGATTCAGTGATGATCTGGCAGGTTAACTTGTCTTCACAATCTCTCCCATCAGCACAGACCTCTTCACCTCAGTGGAGCTTCACTGACTGCAGAGAAATTTCATGAAGGCAGCATCTTATAAAAACAAGGGTGTTATTAAAAGCAAGTGTACTTGACTGAGAGTAAGTACAGATTTCATGACAACACAGCACTATCTAAAGAACATTTTTTACTTCTCTCTTTTTCAGAAGAAGGGTATTATTTGTTTTATAATGTAGCTCCAAATACCTCTTTAAAATCCATAAGATACTATGGAAGCTGACATGTTTGCAATGAATATCTTTGCCTTCAGATTATTTTCTGGCTTATTCTCCAAGTGGAGCACATGGCAGCAAGCTTTATATAAAAGTAAGCTAAAAGTAGAAGCTTTTAAAGTAAGGTACGTTGTCCTGCACAGCTCTGAAGGAATTGTAAGTCTATTTACTAGCTATAGAGAGGTGGGATTTAAATGAAAATAAAACCCCAAACTGCAGTGTATCAGGAATATTTCTGAAGGATAAGTACTATATGTAGTTAAATAGGTGAGTGACATCCCTCCTTTCCAAACCAAAATAACAGAATCAGTTGTGTCAAGTTTTGGACTTACATTCATGCTCTTGAGTATTTTTTAAAATGAAGGCCAGTTTCAAGTCATATTCAGTTAAACATTTTAAAACGTAATAATAAAATGGCCATATTCCACTTTATAAACTGTGTTTTAAGAGATCACTTATTCCCCCTTAAAAGACAATAATTGGAACAGAAAAACCATGCCTATAACTCACAGTGAATTCTTGCCACTGAGTTTCATAAACCCCCTGAAACCAGTCTAAGGAGAGATGCTGACTCCAATATTGGAGAGTTTCCTTCAGCATATAATACAGTTTTATTCACCTACATTGCTAAATCCTGATGGACTTCAAGACAACTTTAGGAACTTGATTGTGTTGGTCTCCAGAGTAACTATATTTTAAAGATCTCTTTATTTTCATTATCAAGTGCTCATTATTTTTATTAATCTTGTTGTCAATAATATTATCAATCTTTATCAAGGCTTATTACTACTGCATCACTAAGATATTATTATTTTTTATTATTAATTTTAAAGGGATAACAAAGACTCAAACAAGCTGCATGAATGAAGAGAAGCTCCCTAAAAACTCCCCTGAAAAGGTCATTCTTAGCAGAAATTCCTCTATATACTTAAAACTGATTGTGGCATTCAGCAAGTTTCATTTTTCATCTAAGTTATTCAACACCTGCAGGAAGAAATTCTGAAAGCTTTTTTCACAGCATGTGATGAAACAGAAGTGGCACATGGATAAATATTAGAAATGACAAAGTCACTAGGCATCTGAATATCCAGCCAAAATTAGTGCCAAAAAGAAAAACAGCTGGCAAAACTCAGGGAAAAGTCAAGAAAAGCAGGCTTAGTTAGAAGACAAATAACCTTCAAGAGATGTATCAACTACTACTACTGTATCAAATACTACTGTTTTCAAGGGCACTTCTCCTGCAGTAATTGTTGCTGTACTTCCTCTCCTCCAAAACATGTCATAGGTAACTCAGTAAATCCCCTAGACCCCATTTAAACAGCATCCATGCTCAGGATGTCACTCCAGTTTCTCTTGGGCACAGATGCTATGCAATGACATTAAAGAATGAGACCGAACAGAGTAGTCACATCACTTACAGCATTTCTTGGAGGCTTTCAGAGGTGCCAATGGGAGATGAACATCTGAGAGAAGCAATATTCCCTATCATCTGCTTAATGGGGAATTCCAAATTCAAATGGAAGTTTCCTTAAAAAGAAGTATGGCTCATATAACTAAAGAAGTAAAATAGAAATACCTCTGTAGTAGAATATTTCTTGTTGAAATTATGTACACATAACACTGTTTACAAGTGTGAACTCAAATATAGTCTTAGATGCTTGCCATAATAAAATTAAGTTGCTCTACATGGTAGACTAGATAACCTGAATAAACTGGATGGGATCTTTTTGCCATGAAAAAAAAATAATCTTAGTTATTAATAGTTTAATTTCCTTTACATTAGGTTTTAAAATACAGCAATACTCAGAAAACAAACACACACACACAATTCAAGGCAAACCAACCCCCAAAACCAACCACAACACCAAACCTAAACTGGAAAACACTGCCACAAATGACAGGTATATACAGACACAAAATCAAACTCTGGCCTAGCTTATGTTGTGTTATCTCAACAAGGGAACAAGGAGGGGAAAATTATATACCTAGACATATTAAATCTTCAAATTTCACTAAACAAGCAAAAGAGATTTCTACAATTTAACACTGCTGTCATATATTCATTGACTTCCTTTTTGAGTTCCTATGAAAAAATGGAGAGATAAAAGATCAGCTAGTGTTCTGCAAATCACTATAGTGCAGATAAGTGAGGATCATAAGAATTATATTTGGCTTTGTAGGAAATAAGAGTACCTGAACCTTTTAAAAAGTACCTGTTAGTCTATAAAAGGCAGGACTGTAGATATTCTAGTCAGACTTTTAAGAAGTTATCTGATAAAAATATACCACAATAAAATACAATACACTGTAACAAAATTAGTTTCAATTTATATACCTGTCTTAAAAAAAAAAACCAAACGAAAAACCCCACCAAAATTTGGTGTTACATCCATAAACATAGGTACTGTGGCTTAAAAAACTGAGGAATGAAAAAAAGGCATTTTATCCAAATGAATAATAAACTTTCCTCAGAAAATTAATGTGCTGCTTTTATTCTTATCAGCTGACCTTTATAAAACCTCCCTATACTCCATAATGCAACTGTGAGCTTCTGCACTAAAAACAGAAGGAAAACTCACTGAATAATTGAACCTTACAGAAATTACAAAATAATTTTTAAATTAAAAGTAGAACTTGATAACCTCCAATTATTTAATTTTTGCACCAACTATTATCTTGGATTCTGCTCCAATGACCATTTTGCTCATAATATTTTTATGCAATGTGTATTACCAGTAAATTATTAACTGGATAAAAATATGCAAAGTATTAACAAATTTTCAAGTGTAAAATTAGAAAACATTTTGCTTTCCTCAATGTAAGAAAGTCAATTCAGAAGTAATTTTCCATTTCATTTTCTTAAAAAAAATGTTTTAAGTAGCAATTATAAATAGGAATTATGTTATAAAGGACAAAACCCAGATCATTATGCAGGCAAATATTTTAATTCACTTAGATAACTAACGATTTTTTATCTCATATTAATTTTTCTTAATAAATGCTCAGCTATGGAAAAGGAAAATAAAGAATTTTTCTTTATTTATAAAATTGATTTGATACTTTCAAAAGGTTATGTTATTTGTTGACAGGCACTAATACACATAGGAGTGCTTCTGTATTACAGCTCTGATGGGCACTGGAGCTATGCCAGGCAAAACATTCTGGAGCAGTACAGCCTGAGGTATTTATGCCACAACCTTAAACAGAAGACACTGGGAAGTTCATTGGAAGTCACATCCTCATAAAGTTTACTGTAAAATGTTGGAGACCTAAGATTGTCAAGCACTTCAAATGTTTTGCCACCATCTTGGCTTCTTCTAAAACAGTTTAACTATTTTAAGGGTGTTTTGGTACTTTGTCCCATAGCCCAGGGAGTCTTAATGACACTCAATAGCAAAACCTGCAAAGGATCCCAGTGTTTTTGCTAGATTAAACCACAACATAGTACAAATTCATCAACTCAAGTTTTGCTGCTGGTGCAATGCCTCACCAGATCAAATCCTTCAGAGCAGTTTGTAAGTTCATTGCAAGGAAATTAGCAAAATATAAAACTCCACACCAACAAAATCTCCCCTGTTTTCTGTGACTTGGCCTGCTCCATCAGCTATACTGCTTCTCCTAAGGTTCAGTCCCTACCACCTCTTACTCTCACCATTTGCTATGCCCCTGAATTCTCTCCTCTGTCACCTGTGATCAGCAGCATCATCAGGCTATTCTTGCTACCTGCACAGCATTCTAAACAGGAGTATATCAGACACAACATCTCTCTTTCTATCTTATTACCAGATTATTCCCCCTATACCCTAAAACAGCTCAGCCATCCTTTCTGTGACTGTATCACACTTTCCTGTCTCCTGTGTTTTTTCCATTCAACTGTCCCCAGCAGCTTCTGCTTTGCTGTTCAAACAAGGACACAAGTGTGTCCGCTGCTTAAATCACTGGTTCCCAGTTCCACTGAACTCATTAGATCCAGGCTTCAGAGTCATATTTCTGTTCATACCACACAGGTCCCCCAAAATTGGCACTCAGTTGACAGGACTGCCGCACTGCCTTAAGACAGACCTACTAAGCCACCTCGTTTGAGAATTTACTGCTGTGAGAGCTGGTTGTTCCTTACTTACTCTTTTCAAAAACTGTCTTGCTGGAAGACTTAAACTATCTGTAAAACCTGCCTGTAGAGAATGTGCTTTAGGCAGTGGCTCCCAAAGGTCTAATTGCGGGACAGTTAACAGGACTGCAAACACCAAGGCTCATCCCAACACTATTAACATGTACTTCCTGAGAGTCTCTGCAGAAAACAAAAACAAAAAAAAATAGATGAAATAAACCCAAAATCCCTACACTGCTACCATATGGCCAGAAAGCTAATGAGCACCACTACAAGGAAAAGCAAAGCGGGAGGAAGCGAGTGGCCAAGCAGCTGAAACAGGGAAAACATTAATTAACCATCTTTTCTCTAAAAAAAACAACAAAACAACACAACAACAACAACAAAAAACACAACCAAACCCCAACCAAACCCACAGAACTTTGTTATTGAACTATTCTCTCAGGTATAACTCAACATCAATTATCAAAACTTAAAGCCATTTGTTGTGAGGTAAGACTCTACAGTAAGAGAAGAATGAAGATGTTAACATACCCAGCTTGCAATTCCTGTGCTTTATGGGAATTTATTTGATTCTTACAGGCTTAGACACAACTTTCCATTGCAGTTTATATCTCAGCCCTGTTTGGAATAAGATGTAATCAGCAGTAGGAGTATTTCAAAGCGAATGCTTCATTTAGACATGTTTCTAACTTTCAACACAATATGACCACTGAAGTGCAGTACTGCAGGGCATGTGGCTGTCTGGCTACTCAATGCACTCAAGCAACGATGGCAACAGGCTGGTTCATTCCTGGCAGGTAATAAAAAGAAGCTGCCATTCTACATGATCATTGCAGTAGTATCCACACATCTTGTTATAAACTTGATAAGGAGATATTTTGGATTAGTTATTTCACAAGGCCATTAAACCCCAAATGATCCAGTATTATTAAAAGGAGCTCCAAGTCTATTTTATCCTCTTCATTATTCCTGTGACAAGTCAGGACAATATATCCAGTATTCAGAGATCATCCTAGGAGCTCCTGTTAACAAAATGAATTTGCAAGGCACAGGGCAGCGTTATGCTGAACAGTCACAGCCCCTTTGGGAGTGTGGATCAGAGCTTTACTGAGAGGGAGAGGGGGAAAGCCCAGTCTACCACCACAGCATCTGACAGAATCTCTCTCTCCTAGAATACATCTCAGTCACTGCATAGCACTTGATTTGGTGTCAAGCAGAGGACTCAGAAACTGCTCTTTTTCCCCCAGTTCTAGCCATCAAGAAAATGGAGAACGCTGGTGGCTCAAAATATGCATTTTCTTTTCCTTAATTAAGCTGTCAGATGCCAATTGTAATCTATCAGCTAGTGTTATTTTAGTATAATCTTTCTCTGACATTTTCAGTAAGAAATACCACCCCCAAAGAATCAAGAAAGGCAAAGGCATGAACTGCAAGCATAATTATAATTTCCTTCATTTAAAATGATAAAATGTAAGGGCATTCAAAATTTCCAAGTCCTTTAAAATGAGCTCCTATTTCAGCATTGGAACAGAACCGCCTGTTAGGGACATTGACACATGCCATTTAGAGGTATAATCTGAAAGCCCCATGCTTTTATTTCATAAAATTTTAAACATCAAATCATACACTGCAGCAAAAAGCATACCAGCTTTTACAGATGGTTTCCTGTATATAAAAGCAATTAATGGGTAATATTAATTGCATTACCTTATTCCATAACAGGTAACTTGATCTCGCTATTTTTAACACATCTGCACTATAAATTCGCATGAATGAAATACACCAGAAGTGTTTAATGTTGGCACCTCTAGCCTTTTTGGAGGTTCTCTTACTGCTATCACTTTATTCATTATTTCCTAATTTCTTCTGAAGTAGTGATGTTGACATTTGTCTTCTAACATGTTTAAATATTAAACACCACTTCCCATGTGTAATTAGAAACTAAAGTTGCTGAGAATAAAAAAATATGCCAACCTCAGAAACATCTGTCCTGTTCACCTAGTGAAACCAAGTACTCTGGATAAGGTAGAAATGGATAAACTCAGGGTAAAGAACTGAAATAACAATAATATTAAATACTTGGATCTGAAAAGACAAGGGCATTTTTCAAAGTGCTTTCTGGAATCTAAGCATATATTTTCTTTGCTTTCTTTTTCTAAAAATATTTCCCATTGTTCTTACAACAATGGAATAATGACAGTGAGAATAACATATTCAGAGAGAGAATGTTTCAGTTTCTAAGTTCTTTGAATCTCTGCATAAATAATTTTTTTTCAGTGCTTTAATAGCAAACATATCAAGATACTGAAGGAATTAAGAAATTCTATCTCTTTCTCTTCCTCTTCCCTAATTTAAACACAGAAATAAAGCATTTCATTTATCAGTTGGAAAACTACTAAGAAATATTAAAAGCTGCTGTTATTATTTTATACTTGGTACACTGAAGCAAAAGAGGTTAAAGCTTACACCACACTGCCCAAGATATATTTATTTATGATATAATTATTTATCTATTTATGGATATGCCATATCCAGCAGAGAGATTCACATCACCAGGGGTATCTCATCTGAGAAGTACCTAGTAATTAAACCCATGCTCTTGGAGCAGCTACAGTGCCAAGCATGGCATTTGCCCGCATAAATCCAAGACTACTACTGGAATTCATACCTTGAAAAACATTCTGGGAGACAAGGCTGAAGATCACAGTGATTCACAAGTTCAATATTTCCATTTAATTTGAGAAAGAAATCTCAATAAGCCTAAAAAATGTGCAACCTGATGCCCTCAAAACCATTCCACCTGGTGGAATAAGACCAAATTAGCAAGAGAAACATTCCAAAACTTCCACGTTTCCTTAGGAGTATTTCCTGTCAGTTAACCATAAGACAGATAATTTCTTGCTTGCTCTTTCTTTATCCTCACAGATCTTGCATTCCTGAGAGTACACATATTCAACAAGGAGGATGGAAGGACTCCCATAAGATGTAGCTCTACAGTCTGCAGACCAAAAAAATGTCACCAAAAGGAATAGCTGTAGAGACAGACACACTCAGGGTACCAAGAAACCAGTACTCAATCAATGCGTAAGTACTCTACCATCAGACAAAAGGTAACTGTTAAACTCCATAACTAGGCAGAGAGATTTGAATACTGAGAGGACACAGGTTTTATTCAGGTATTTTTATCACTTTTTCAATCAATAGATGAAAACACTGTCAGTGACACTACACTGAATTCAGGTTTGCATTCAGAGACAAATGGCTCAAGCTAGTTATAGCTCTGCTTTTGTGGGGGGAGCTGGAGTGAAACTATCCTTAACTTGCATCTGCTCTGTGAACCAACCAACTCACCCCGATTTACAGTCAGAGTCAATACATAAATCAAGGAGTCCAAGCTTTGCAAGAGGCTTTGCAAGAACAGACATGACTGACCTTCTCTGGATCATTCAAGTGAGACTTGCGCCTTCCAGGTAGCTCTGTCAGTAGGTAAGACGGGCACTAGCAGCAATTAAGTGGTACAGTTCCTCATGTCTTATGTGAAAGGCATCGCAAGAAGTCCACAACCCTGGCACCAACCAGTGCTGTCTCTGCAAATAGAAGGTGGTTGTTTTGTTTTTCTTAACTACTGAAAAAAAAAGTCAGTAATTTACTTCCACTTAATGAACCAGCTCCTTGCACACTTACAGCAGCTCTCTAGCAAAAGCCATCAAAATATCAATACAGCCAGTGTAACCACATCACAAAAAACAAGTTGAAGATGATGGCTAAGAGCTAAAGCAGCAAAGAGATGTTAATTCCTAAGCAGCACCAAAATACTACTTTTGTACTTAATCATGATGCTGTCTGTGCTTTTGCCAGGGTAAATAAGGACAGTTGTGAGGTGCCTCCAGTCTAAACCAGCAACCTCCAGAAGGTGGTGTAATCACTGAAGAGAGGTAGGTAAGAAGGTGTGAGCAGTCACACAAAGCTTGAATCACAGAATGTCAGGTTGGAAGGGACCTCAAGGATAATCTGGTCCAACCTTTCTAGGCAAAGCATAATCTAGATGAGATGTCCCAGCACCATGTCCAGCCCAGTCTTAGAAGAGTCCAACACTGGGGAATCCACCACTTCCCTCGGGAGATTATTCCAGTGGCTGGCTGTTCTCAGTGTGAAAAATTTTCCTCTTGTGTCCAGTCAGAATCTCCCCAGGAGTAACTTGTGCCCATCACCCCTCATCTTTTTCTACATGATTCCTTGTAAAAAGGGAGTCTCCATCTTCTTTGCAGCCACCCTTTAAATACTGGAACATGGTGATAAGGTCTCCCCTGAGACTTCTTTTCTCAAGACTGAACAAAACCACCTCTCTCAGCCTTTCTTCAAGTGGCTTTGCAGTCCTTGGATCATCTTTGGACTACCTTTAGCCTGTTCACATCTTTCTTGCATAGGGGGGAACCAAAACTGAACATAGTATTCCTGGTGTAGCCTGACAAGCACTCAGTAGCATGAGATAATGATATCTTTATCTCTGCTGGTGATGCCCTTGGTGATGTAACCCAGCATCCTGTCTGACAGTTGATGTAACCCAGCTTGGTTTAGGAGCTGCTCATGACATTAAGATTTTGAAACTTCAAAGGATGTCTGCTTGGCTGTTTCACTAGCTTTTTGATAGCTTTGTAATAAGATCACACAGAAGCTATTTGCAATTATGGGATTAATAGGGGCATTCTAAAGCTATTATCAGGATTGAGATGTTCTGTACAATGCTGTGTGCTGTTTAGGATGCTATTCAAGAATTTTCTCTATCCTACATAACTTCAGATGTACTTGCATCATATTCACAATAAGAATTTTAACTCTTAAAGAGATGGTATTTTCATGCTGATTATTAAAGGGACCACTCCAGCAGCTTCTGAAAAGCTAAAATTCCTTCATAGCATGCAATTTCTACTCTAGAACATGCACTTAAGGGACATATATCACCTGGAATTTAAATCCTGCTTTGGAAAAGCAATATTGACAAAAAATAGCAAATTGTCTGTGTTGATGAAAACACAGACAATAAAGTAATGGAAAAGCAACATTATATTTCTTGAAAGAATTGTCAGTGCGATCCAAACTTAAAATTTTCAGGAGTTAAAATACATGTTTAATATGACTAAAAGCTCAGAGTATCTTCAGATAAGTAGGTTTGATGGTAGCTAGTTTTAGGTTTTTTCATGTGTGTATGAAAAAGATTTTTCTGTGTTTTTAGTTTTGAGTATATAGGAAAAAACATACAGATATAGACATTTATAAAATAAAGGTGACATTTAACTTTACACACGACATTCAAATTACATCTCACTAGAAGTACCACAGAAGTTTATCTAGAACAGAGTTATAATAAACTCTATTATGTGAGCGTGCTTAGGATAGAAAATGTGCCTGAGGAAGATTTAAAAGTGGAATTTCTGAGTTGGATGGAAATGGGCAAGACAGTGCTGGAACAAATCCTCATCACCTCAGATTTACACCTTAGTTCTGTATCAGATTACTATAGATAAGCGTCCGCACTCCTGAAGCAGGAACTTTTTTGCAACTGCTTTACCCTCTGAAAACTTTTTCATAAATTTTTTGCTATTAAATATGGTAAATCAGAAATGTATTTCTTACCAGCAGTTCTCCAGTTCTAAAGGTAAAAGCAAAGGCTGCCTACAGCGTGGTCAATATTTAAAGAGCTATTAAGTTCCTTTCCACTAGCTTTGTAAGAATGCGGATAGATAGATACAAGGGCTTCATATTTCACAGCCCTCCCCCTGGGCCACTTTCCTGAGACAAGAGATATTGTCAAGATGAGGTGCCAAAGAATAATTTCATGCCTTAGAGTAAGAAGACCCGAAGATAAACATTCAAAGATGTGGATACTTCCTAAAATACAGTACTAGTTTCAAAAACCAGACAGGAGAATAGAAAAGCAAAGGAATTAAAAAAGTGAAGAAAGGCAGGGCAGGAATAGAACACGGCAAGATGCTGAAAACCAACATAAGGTAGTAAATTATACAAATTCCACTTGCTGTAGCTTTGCAGCATGGTACAGTTTACTTTCCATCCTCTGAAAGACCTCAGCTAAGCCCTAGTGCTGCAAGGTCAATTCTATGGCATATAATCATGCAAGTGCTTATACTACTAGGAAGATGCTTACTGTAACTGTGAGCACTAGGATACACAAAATATTTAGATGAGTGCTTCCTATTAAATGCTATAAAATTTTAAAAAGACCAGCATTAGATCAGGAAATCTTTAAGCCATGACTTGCTGGTATAACATGGTATAACATTTATCATGTTCCTAGTGCCTATATACTAAATGCCACAAAGAAAAAGAGCACAAGAAAGAACAGAATAACATTTTTTATAATCATAACATTCAAACCTCATATTTCCTTTTTTAATATATTTTCTTGTAAGTCAACATGATAGATTAGTAGCTCAATGTAATACTAAATATCCTTATGATCATTATAGTGTATTTCTGTGTAATTTAGGGAATCTATACTATCAGTCTTCAGTATAAAGACCGAAAACACTCCTCTGAAGTAATATAGCAGCAACTGCCTGTTGTACAACTTCAAAATCTGAAGATTTAACTAAGGTTTTACTAAGCACAAAGATACGAGCTCATAGCCAGCCAGCAGATGATGTTTAGCCTTCTGTTCAGCACCTGGAGAGATGAGGCCTCAGCACTTATTTACACTCTACATTTTATCAGTTCTTTCTCTTTACTATTAGAAATAGCATTTCAGAGCACTGGCAAGGTATTCCATCTCTTAGATTGAGATATCATTTCATACATAAAAAGAATACTGCGATTATAAAATGTAAGTAAGGCAAATACTGTGAGCATTCTGCAGGGAAGCACAACAAAGAGTAGTTTAGCATGAAAATAAGATATTTTATTCTCTAGCCATGCTAGAACTTGAGCTGTAACATGAGGCAGACCTTTGAGACTTCTTGCATTTCATTCTTTCTGCCCCCCCAATAATTACCTTTTGACCAAAATTTATTTTTCTTTTATTCCCCCTTTACTTACACATATATGTTCCCACTGATTCAAAAGCATTATTGAGCTGTGAATCAACTGCAACCAGTGGAAGTCGTGAACTAAATAAACAGGAAAAATATGAACCCTGTTGTGGTAACGTTCTGAATTTTGGTCTTCGTGACCAGCACAATGCAATGAAGATAGAAAACAAGTAAGTAAAAACCATCTGCCTCTTAGAAAATTAACTCATCCATGAATTTTTCTTTAAAATGATTTTGAAATAACATTCATTACTATAAATTTGAGAGACTATTAAGTGGGTAGAAGTATTCTACAGAATTCTTTTTTCTTAAACATAGGAAAACAGAGAACAGCACAGTCACAACCACTGACTTGTTGGGAAGAACCATGTGAATGAATACTTTAAAAGAGATAGTCACAGTACTTTGCTCCAGCAAATCATTTAAGTGGACATATTCCTATTCTTTGTACACTTAAGCAATCTCATTGAATGCTTATATATGCCTGTCCTAAACTTTAAGCTTAAATACTCATCTTTCATTCATGTTATATCGTTTTTTATTATACCAAAGGTAGTTTTAAGCTCCTTGTGAAAGAGTTGAACCACATCAGAAAGACATTTAACTATCTTGACTTTTACTATAAATTTTTAACTGTTGCTATTGACCATTATGTTTCTAATGAGTAAAATAACAATAAGCTTTGGCCATCAAGTACCAGCCACTAGAACTCAAGTACCAGAATCCAGTCATAAAGGCATTTCTATTTTTCAGCATCCTTGCTCTGATCTTCACCTACGAAGCAATCTAATATTCACTGGAAAGAAACTGGTATTTTCTGTTATTATTGTACAAGCAGGTATTGTACTCCAGATGAAAGGCTTGTATTTCACTGTAAAGACCCTTGACCTTCATTAGTGCTTCACGGAGCTTGAAAGTCAGATGGGATAACAAAAAAGTCAATAAAACAGAGTAGTACATATTTTTATGTCTTTCTGAAGCACTGGGGAAATAATAATGTTGGGTTTAAAGATTAATTTGGAATTATATGCTTACAGGCAAATAGATATGATAATTGCATTAAATCATATACTGCCTGTTTTTAAAAGACATAGAATCTTATAATTAAAATCAATAGTTAGATCATGTTTTCAGTTATATCATTTTAATTACTCTATTAAAAAAGGAGTTTGCAAATAAATAAGGGAGCAATTAGATATTGTAATTTAATCAATATTTCATTTTGATGTTAAAAAAGATAATGAAGGTTTAAAGTAAGATTTTTAGACATTCACAGACCAATTATATTCATATGTATTATGACTGTGAAGATTTTAATATCTACACGGCACAGGAACTACTTGCTCTATTTTGTTATACTAGGTTTTGGGATCTTCATATAATTTATATGTCACATAGATTTACCAAGCAAATAAGTTTCATATGTACAGACAGCATTGTCCACCTGGAATGACTAACTAAAACCCTGGATGATTAAAGTAGTATCTCTGCTTCAGACTCCATTCTGATATCCCTTTTCTGCTTAGACAGTAATTGGCAGGTAATTAACCCAGTGGCATAAAAATGACCACTTTTTATTCTGGATTTGAATGAATATTAAGATATATCTGGAAATTATAACAACAAATTAAGTCTTCCTCAACTTGATGAGGAAAAAGAGTAAGATAATTTCCATGAGTAGTAATAAATCCCTCCAAACCCCAACACTTCCACTAGCACATTCCAGATGTATATATACACACACAAAGACACACATACATAAGAATTCACAATCCATTTTGAACTGCTGGCAGAATCAACATATTTTTATTAAACTTATGCTTTCTACCAAGGAAATAAAAATTTTTTTAGTAGTGCTAAATTCCTGTACCAATGTTTCCAGGACCACAACAACCCCTGCATAGAAAAATACTTAGAAAAAATACCCATCCTATTAGTTCAGCAGATCACCTGCCCTGAGCCCATGAAACACAAACCTTTCCTGGGCCTCCTAAAGAGAATATAGGAAGTTCCTGTGGCTACAAACTGAACTCTAACGATTCTCTTTTTGCCCTTATACCTTATTTCCAAGTAGGATTACAAACTGTTTTACAGGAACATTTTTATATGCAGTCTGGCTAATGCTCACAACCCATTAAAAATTCCCTGGATTAAAAGGCACAACCTCCTAAGAGCTCTTCACAGTATTTGAATAACAAAAATTTTGGAAGAAGCAGCATTTTTCCCTAGACTAAATCAAAACCAAACCACTTTGCTGTTATTTTAAAGTCATGTCAATAAAGAGAAAGATGTTTGCTGTAGTTAAATTCATTTAAAACCCAATGTTGAAACAGGAATTTTAAATACTTTTTTTAAGTTTCAGTAATGCATCTTTCTTCTACTAAGTTAGGCAAGTTTTGAATATTCAAAATACACATTAATTCATAACTTTAATTTCCTTATCCATATTTATCAAATGTTCCATACTTGGCTGCAACGGCTTTTTTACAGTTGTTACAAGCTGTTTTAATATGTGCCTAATAACTCACTTTTAGATACTTCTGTGATATGCACTAAATATTTCTGTTAAGAACTGCAGGGAACAGTTAACAGGGGAGTGGACAGAAGACCAAGTTTTAGTTTGGAATTCTAAAGAACACCTTTTTTTAAAGTTTTCCAACTTCTGAAAGGACATGTATGACCTTTTGAGGCTATTTATTTCTCAAACAATATCTATTCTTTAACAAATACAAAGATGCATTTTCTGCGCTGGTATTAGAATGGAAAAGCTTGTGTCAAAAAATCAATAATTTTTACTAAATTCACAATTTAATCTGCATATTTATTTTGGTTCAAGTATGAGAAATTGCATGTAAAAAACAATGCTGAAAGAATGACAACAATGGTCTTTGATTTTGATATACATTGGGGAATAATGTCACCTAATTTAAAAAATACTATAATAAAATAAATAATGTATAAAAACATGGTAAAAGGTGTTCATATCGCAAAAGTAGTGATTTATACAGGACCACATTCTATTAACTGCTAAATAAAACTCCATAAAGGCAAGATCACTTCTTGTTTCCTTCTGTAACATTTTGACATTAATTATATTTTGTAATATTGGTTAGTTCTTTTAGTATATGCCTGCAGAATAGCAGAGATTTGCATACAAATAGGGGCTGTGCAGTCATATTTTGTTCTAATTTCCCATATATGTCCCTAAACAGCCTAGGGTATATGAATTATTGTATCATTTAGGTAACAATCTTTGATGGCTATGTGTAAAAATATAATCTTTCCAAGATTTAATTAAGCAAATTCCGAACATGGAAATTAGAAGTAAGGAGCCACTAGAGAAGGATAAATTTAAAGAGTTGCCCTCCATTCTTAAGCTTTTATAATTTTATTACCTTTACTAAGAATGAGGAGGAAATTCAAGAAAAGAGTTATACAGGTAGTGTTTACCTAATTTTTTTTTCAAGACAGAGAAGAAAGACTTTGCTCCTAGTGTCCCACCCTTCTCTGACATATATATCATGATGATGCCATCTGACAGTCGATGGGACTCTACAGACCTTGTAAACAGTACAAAATTGAGATTCCACATGTAGAATATTTCCTTCTGCTCACATTTCTGTAGCACAAGCTCAGCAGAAAATTTCCCTTTAATAAAAAACACCATGTTTTTTGGTATTTGTAGTCCATTTATCTATATAAAACAGTTAAATAAAAATTAACTTTACCATAAAAAGGAATATCCATATATCCTTTTATTGGAGTAAAACCCATGTTATTTTGGGGGCTTGAACTGTCAAAGAGAAATCTTTTGTTCTGATTTTACATGTGATGCTTTTCATGCTTATTATGTCGACATCAGGAAGACACAGATGACACAGAAATATCTACCTGCAATGTGTCCCACAGTAAAACACCTATTCTGGAAACTGAGAGGTAAAAATCAAATGAAATTATTTTACCCATAATACCACTATTTTTAATACTTAAAACTTTAATATATGCACTCCATTTAACCACCTTCTCTTAGAAACTGCAATTTTGTTTGCGTTACCACATCATTTATTGGCTGGGCTTATACATCATGTGGGGTTTGTGGGTCTGTTTTGGGTTTCCCCTCTTCCCTCGCCATTCCCCCCCAGCTATATTTTAAATAGGATTTATAGGAAGATTGGTATTCTGGAATAATCTTCCTTTAAATATTGTACAAGAAAGTGATCAAGGGAAATCTGCTTTGAAATTCTTTGCATACAGCTAGGACTCTTCATCTATGTTGTTACAGATATTTAATTCCCTTAAACAATCAGTTGTCATGAGTTTAGATATGTTTACTACAACATTGATAAGTACTTAATGCAATGTAGATCAAGCCTGATCTTGCATGGGATTTTGCTTCAAGTGGATAAATCCATTGATTTAATTTATTTCTGTTTATGTGCATTTCTGTCAGTCATTTTGACAGTGACTCTTTCTTAATGCATCACAACAAAAAGAAATTCAGAAACCATTTTACAGAACAGGCCAATGCAATGTTGTGTTTGGTTTTTTTTTCTGATGAACTGAGTTAGGTAGGTCCAGTTCTGAGGTTACTAAAAAGCCCAAAAACTTTCTTAGTCCTTATGCCTAGGAAAAGATTCTTCATGCAGCAATTTGCATGGAACTTAATAATTATTCTCTTTTAACTCTTGACTAAAAATTATCAGCGTTGTTAAGATCTTCAAAATGAAAGTAAGCAGGAAACATTGTGGAGGGGTGGGGGAGAGGAGAGACCATAAAATACCAGCAAGAAAGTAAATTAACTTCTTCAGCACCATATTAATAACTAGAGATCAAGGACTCCATAGATTTGCAACTTGTGCATGAGTCCTCTTGTGTACCTTCCAACCTCCATGGTTTTCCATTAGTATCCTATTTCACTGTTCTTTTATTAATCAGTATTGCTAGGAGGCTGGAGTAATTTTGTAGTTCGGAGGGCAGCCTTCCTCCCAGGTACTTTTAGAACTTATTTCAATAGATCTGGGGTATACTTCATATTACATGCTCATTTCTAGGTACATATGCATCATCATCTACAAACACATTAGCCTTTCATATGTGCAAAGATAATGGGATTATAGACTGTATCTCAATTATTTTCTCAAGATACCAGCATCAGACCGAGCCTGTTGAGTAGATATTAATCAAAGTGGCTTTGTCATCTAAATTAGTCAGTCTTTCTACATTCAGCAAGCCATTAGGATACACAACACTGTCCATAATGCTGTGGTTGAGACGGGGAATGAAATGTTCTGGAACATAGAGTTATAGAGTAAGGACAGCACAATGATTCCAAGAGGTTATGTATTGAGGTTTAACTGGCAAGACTGTAAAATGATGAAACAACCCAGAGTGAATAGTTCTGGGCAAATGCTGTGTAAAAATGTTTACAAATCCCTTGAGACAAATTTTACAGATTACATATAAAATTTTTGTTTCATATTTTTATTTTCTATCCCATGTTCTATATCTATAATACTGTAACATAAGACTTTTCTAGACAGTATTTCAATGACAGGAGATAAGGCTATCTGTAGAAAGAAAAAAAAATATATCTTTCAAACTTGAGGAATCTGCATTCACATTCATTTTTTGCATAAGCAAACTAAAAAGGCCTTGATAAAAAACTGCAGAAGAATAAATATCATAAGAATCTAAAGAGAAAAAATCTAGATGGCCATAAATAACATAATAATATTCCAATAGCAACATAAAAAGATCTTTTTAATATTCTGTGCAATTCATGACTTGATTTTCCTATTAGAAAAGATCTTCATTGTCATTTATTTTTTGAAAATAATCAGGAATGTTGCAGTTTCAGAAGCACCTACACATGTCGGGGAGTACTGTGCATTTGCATCATTCCAATTTTGCTCAACAAAGGGGAAAAATCTCCATCATTTATTTCAAGCATCTGTTTATTGAGTCAGAATTTACTAGAACAACTGTCTTCAGATACACTTGTTATTTCACGCATATCTTAAAGAAAATATATGAACGAGACATCTGTTGCTTTAGAGAGGTTGATTTTGTTTAATTTCTTAAGTTAAATTTTTATCTGGACCAAAATAACCTGATACTTCTAACAGAAGCAGTGAGCAGCTCAAAATTATTTTTTCATAGTTTAGATATAATGAGGTATGTTTAGTTCATAAGAATATTTCCATATTTATATAACCTTTCTGTGTGTAAGTTCTTGAAAGAAAGGAAATAATCTCAATAATTCTACTGAAAGGTTAAGGAAAAATACCTTTCTTCTACCGCAGTTTAGCTTAAACAGGGAAATGTTAATTTTAGAGTTTATAATGCAGGACAGAACTGCAAGCTAACAAAATATCCAAAATTCTGATTTTCCCCATTACAAACACAGATAGTTCTTTTGTTTGGGATTTTGTTGTTGTAGTTGTTTGGCTGGTGTTTTGGGGGGGGGGGGAGGGTGTTTGTTTTTATCTCTCAATATCCAATGCCATCTTTGCAAGCATGAAGGGTACCCTCACGGCACACAGCAGAGCAGTGAATGAGCTCACTGTAGCTATTCTGAACACCTGCACTCTCTTTCCAAGCATCAAATTCTCTCAAATTTCATGTTCACTCTGACAAACCCTGACAACAGACATTGCCCGATATCATGTGTATTGAGAACAGGGCTATCTATCCCGCTCTGTCAGGAAGACAGAGTTGGTCATGACTTATACATTTGCTCTTTTTCCTCCATATTGTTAACCAAAAGAGAAAGATGGATGAACATTGTTCTTAAAAGCTTATAGTGATGAGAACTGCCACATAGTGTCCAAACACATTTGGTTAAACTACTTCTGTACCTCCAACAGTGGATGCTGAGGAAAACAATACAAGAGGAAAAAAGGATGGTTTCTCCTTTATTTCTTAAAGCATTCAAGGGATAGTTTCTCCTTTATTCCTTAAGGTATTCACCTTTTTTTCTGGGTATCAGCAGGTGTAGGCTTAAACTTTATCAGTGCTGCAATGTAGTATCTGTTCTCATAGCAACGCTCTTCACATGGAATCATGATCCATTCTATAAATCCCATGTTGCTAACAACGGAGAGAGATTTGGTTTGGATCAAATGGCAACAATCCAGGGGGCTTCAGCAGAAAGATCTGACCCTGTCTTTGTTAACATAAACCAGCAACAGTCTAGTAATGTGACGCAGCATGACGTATTTCATAAATCAAGAGCAAAATGCCTTAATTTCCTGCTGCATGTTAAACTCCTAGTGCCTGAATGCAAGGTGAAATCCTGATCATACTGAATTTTATAAAAATATTCCTATTGACTTCAAGGATCCAAGCTGTCACTTCCTGAAGCCCCAGGTTTTTTGAAACACTGGTTTTGGCATACAGAGAAATCCAGTAGCAATTTCATATATTCAGCTTTTCTTTTACAGTAATTATAAGTTATAGTTATAAGCATAGTTATAAGTTTTTTTTTTCTTAGTAGCAAGTATAGTCTCTCCTGCTTCCCTTAACTACTATTATGTGATGGATGTATTTTTTCATGTAATATACATAGAATCTCACACCTATTTATTGACAATGTGCTGTTAGGTACCTTTTAAGCAATTCTCCAGCTAAAAAGACCAACTGTTAACAGACTGAACTCCAGACATCTCAATACCACAGGCTGTTATCATTTTGAATGTAAGTGTACAGATTAATCAGATGATCACTAATCCCTGAAACCCCTAACTGCAATATTGGCAGATCATTTTAAGAAGTATTTCCAAGCTTGCATGACTATTGTTGCATTTACTTAAGGAATCATTCATCACATAAATGGCTAGTTAGGAAAATGAACTCATTAACAGGGAAGTTTAATGGAGAAACAAATCAAGCTCAGCACTGCTGAAATGTTGTCATGCTTCCCCATCCAAAGCTGCTAGAAAGGCTTATACTTAAATATTAATGTATTTTCAAAACCTTTTACACATGTGTGATGCGTACTACTTCATCCATTCTCTATTACACTATACTAAACAACGATTTCATTTATTATTGTAGAATACATGCATAACGCTACAAAATACAGTTCTTTAAGTCTGAGCCCCATTTTTCCCCTTGCTTTCTACTTGAAATTCTTAGTTTGCCCTTTAAGTTCATTTTGAGAACTGTTTTTGTGCATGGTTTTGGACTATTTTGTTACTATATTGTTGAAATGTACCTTTGAGAGTTACAGATCTTTAGATCAGTGTTTAATTTCTATTAATGTTTGTTCTAACTCTTCTGTATTATCTAATCACAGTGGATATATACATATTTTAAACTCCCTCAGTATTTTGATTAGTAGTGTTCTACAGAACATTTGAAATCAGTTTCACTTTTTAAGCTAAAACTAGCACTGCAATTGCTTCCATTTCCTGTTCTGTTAAGAAATTAATCTTGTTGAAAATAAAAACGAAACAGATGGACATTTTGTTAAAGTGTGCAGCTCAATAATTTGTTGATAATATATTTTCAACCTCTAATACTTCGACTACTTTATATAGAAATAACTTACAGTTTTTTTTCTTTTCCACACATAAAAAAGGACTGACAAGCTCGCTCAGTAGCCTTATGGCAGAACTCAGAACTGAATCTTTTCCTCTCAAGTTTCAGTCCAAACATCTGAACTGGAAAGCCATGTAAAGATATAGTGCTCCTATTGAGAACTGCTATAGAAAATCCCCCTTCCCAGCACCCTAGTTCTGTAAAAGCATAAACCACAAATTTATCTTCCTAGACCTGAGCAGATTATCTATGATTTACCTCATGATGCATCAAACATATTAATGGTGTTTTAACCGACATGATGTGGGAGTTAGAATAACACTACCCAGCACTTAGACCACTAATGGTTTCTTAATTACAAAACTGTTGTAGGCTGCATGGCTAGCTGCACCATAATGTTCATGGCCCCTCTTATGTCACTTTAGCTTTTCAATATTAATGACTGTTTTAATTTTGCAATTCCTTTGTTCAGTTCTTTCTTTGGCAATTTCTTAGTTACTTATTTTGAGCATCTCAGTGTTGATATTCATACTAACTGGTCTCTTCTGCAGTTTCATCTGCAGTTTCAGTTTGGAGCTAATTCAGGAAAAGGCCACAAAATCACTGCACCACTGTTTCCATAAATTTCTGCTACAGAGGGTGCATATAACTCAGCTTCTGAGCTATTAAAGGTGCATCTTTAAAGCCTCTCACTGTCATTTTGGGGAAAAGAACATGAATCTCAAGCAACAGTTGTGTTCATGATGTACAAACTCTTCTGTTTCCTCCCTCTGTTTCTATGATCTCGCACTATTTCTTCCTCATAATTGTGACAAGAGAAAACTGCAAAGTTCAAAGGAAATAAAACCAAGATATTGATTACTTTGATTTAATATCTTGTATCTATCTAGTTTGCTTTCTGGACCACTATCTTCTGATACAGATATCATCCCTAAAACATCATGACCTGTTTATTCTTTTTCTCAATCTCTCCTTTTTCAGTGATGTAAATCAAAACATTTCAACCCAAGTCAAGTGAGTTCCTCTTCTATAAAAGCATGATAAGAATCTCAAAAAACAATAACCACCTCAAATATCTATTTCTTCAATTCAGGAAACAGGTAAGATCGCAGATAACACAGTATAACAAATACTGGCAATTTGGCTGATAGAAGCATATTCAAGCACTTGAAACCAATAAAAGCAGCAAAATCAAGAGATAGTTTACCTTTGGTTTTCCACAGCAGCAGTATTCAGGACTAGGAGCCATCAATAAAAATCTCACAGCTGTCACGCATATGAACAGGAGCAGAAAAAGGTAACAAACAAAAAGGACTTATCAATAGAAATCAGTGTTTTGTTTCACAATCACAAGTGGACAGAAAATCACCCCAATGCCAGCGCTAGCTCAAGGTAAGTAGTTGTGTCCAGTAGGCAAAGCTGAACACATAGTAGGTATCTATTCCAGCTTTAAAGGCCTATGTATCTGTGTGTGGTTCAAAATACACCCAACAGTTCCCATAGCAAGCACTAATTTTCAACTTTTATCATATTGATGCAGAGGGTTGACCAATATACAGAGGGGTTGTACAAGGGGGTTGTGAAAGGGGGGTTAAAGGAATTTTGCTTGCTTAACAGAAAGTACTGTTTGCAAATACCTATCATGCTTGCCATGCAGTACCAGGACAATAAGCTACTGATAAAGGGAGAAACAGACTGATAAGGGGGAGAAACAGTTACTTAGTTCCAGTGAAAAACAGCTTTGCGGTTTGGACTTTGACCAGACTCCTAAAGAGCATGGGTGATAGCTAGAGGTGAAAAGTTCAGGCTCGAGGAAGACTCATTTACTTCATCTTGGAGACCCCTACTCAAAAGAGGAAGACTCATTTACTTTATATTGAGACCCTCGCCCATGACCCGGGGGGGGGGGGGCACTGCACAGGCGCAAAGGACCTTCTAGATCATTGTAATACGAAGCGGGGATAGGACATGAATATGTATAGGCATATTGTGTAACCTTATGAATATGTATTACTTTAGAGAATAAATGAAGAGGGAAATAACACTGAGGCACGCATGACTTTGGAAGAGCTATCCCCCAATGCATCTCAGCTGAATAAAGCATACATACTTTACAGCTTTAACGAGTTGTGGAGTCTATCCGCATATCAATATGTCATTTCTGTTATTTTGTTCTGTAATTACATCAAGTATGCATCTGACAAAGTGAATTTACTGTTCACCCTGAGATGCAAACCCAATAATTTTCACTATTTGTACTTCTCCACAGAGTTATAGGTCTGCTTTCTGTGCTGCTGTGGGAAAGGTTACAGTATTCTGCAGGCCCTCACTCCTATAAAATAATCAAGATTATATGAGGCAACAATTTATTGTTCTGGTCCTTTGAGTTCACCAACAGTTGCCTACAAGGACAGAAAGTTCCCTGCTATTGATTTCAAATCAAACCTACTACAGATGAAACGAAAAACTTGCTCACTATCCCCATTGATTGCAACATATTCTTGGTGATGTGTTCCCATCAGGTCGTCGAATTCTGACAGCTTACAACTTTGCATTCAAGTTTAACCTTTTGTGTATGTCCTAGAGTGCAAACTGAGACCATTGGACCATTGTTTTAATACTTAATGATTACCTTAGCATAACAACAAGAGATGGCATAGAAAAAAGTCAACCCAAAGGGAACTATACAATGCTAATGTTGGCTAAACAAAGGAGTTTTGGTAGGAGCAAGTCATCCCACAAATAAGCCACTCCAGGTTCCTGAAGTACCAGAGTGCATACTGGAGATACTGTTTTGCTGGTACAATCTGAAAGTTTAAGGATGTGTTTAAAAAGATACTTCAAACTTCTGATATCCCTTCACAGAATCACAGAATCCCAAGGGTTGGAAGGGACCTCAAAAGATCATCTAGTCCAACCCCCCTGCAAGAGCAGGGTAACCTAGAGTACATCACACAGGAATTTGTCCAGGCGGGCCTTGAATATCTCCAACGTAGGAGACTCCACAACCCCTTTGGCAACCTGTTCCAGTGCTCTGTCACTGTCACAGTAAAGAAATTTTTCCTGATGTTCACATGGAACCTCCTATGCTCCGGTTTACACCCATTGCCCCTTGTCCTAGGCTCCCTTAACTAGCTTTCACGTACAAAATAGGCTGCCTAAATGACTGGGAGGGGATTGTTTAGAGGACTGCTTAGACATAAGCTAACAGGGTACCAATTCACTATGAAAAAGCCTGAACAGTAACATTCACTGCCAATTTGGCAGATTTTTCAAATGTGTATGAATTAAATACCAAAGCATGAAGAGCTCATCTGGGTCTGTGTCAGCAGCAGAATGTGATGATAGCAGAAAACTATTGCTATGGGGAAAGGAACTGTCTTTCTGTGCTGTTCAGAGCTCTCATCCACAACATAATGTAGGCCTTGCTATTTTAGAAGTCTTGGACAAGAGGACCAAGTTACTTTTTCCTATCTACTGAAGCAAATTCACATTAGTAGCACTAAAAAAACTATATTAATGTTAATCTTGCATACTTAGGCTAAAGAAGTTTGTTTCTAACACCTTGACATGGCTGAAGTCAGTCTAACAAAGAATTGCATTCTCTGTGGCAGCTTCATCTTCCCTTCACCGTTTTTTAAAATACTATTTTAATCATAGGTTTAGAAATCTGCATCCTGTCCAGAAGGGTTGAAAACAGTAAACAAGAATATGGTTCCCAAAAGGCTTTCTAGACAGGAATTTTTCAGTATCTGTACTCTGCTAATTTTTTAATAACTATTTACACATACATTTTTACTTCTGCCAGGTGTCACAACAGGAAAATGCAAGAAACTTCAGAGAGATATTACAGCACATTTACTTAATCCGATTGAATCCAATCCTCCTTTAGCTAGCACTCCCTAATAGAAATCAATCCATTTTGCTGACACCTGACTGCTATGAACAACATAACATGTTATTGTGGCTGTCATTTAACTATCCTGCTACTTAAAATGCTGCATGTCAAATGCTACAAAATGCAGAGCTTCTTACAGAGATGACACAGCTTTCATGCAGGCTTCCCCTTTAATTAAATGCAAAGCTTGCACCCAGCTCTGCAATGCACTCCCCTCTCCTATTAGCCCAGCAGCAGCTTGCTGAATGTAAAATTCTCTCAATAGTAGTTTTGCTTGAAAATTGTCTTCATGTAAAACATTAGTTCTGTTGTAAATGTTGAAACTCCAGTTCCAGGGCACAAAGATCATTTTGGGTCTATTATATGCTTCCTGAATGTTTCTCTCACCATCTCTCCTAAGTCAATTCAGTGCCCATTAAAGGTGCCAGATTGACTGAGACTTACAGTTGCTCTTTATCCCCCAGGAGCTCAAGAAGAGGTAATGGCATTTCAAACTCCTACCTACAGGTGCCAAACTGTGTCCATCATGACCTGATGAAAACTAAGAAGTTGCTAAGGGTGGTTTAGGCGGCATGAACACAGGACCATTAGTCTTCCTGTAGTGATGGCTACAATGTGTCAGCTGTACTGACAGCTGGAGTAAACCAACCCATTTTTAGCACACAGGCCATACAACATAACTCTGTCATTTTGGAATGAGGCAGGTAACCAGGAGCGAAAGGCTTTGTATTCTGCTACAAACTCTCTGAACTACCCTGGTCACTTGCAGCAACCTTTGGCCAGCTTTCCTGAATCACACAGCTTGGAAAAAGCGGTCAGCTGGGTCTTTTTTCTGTAATGCGAGTCGGCCTTAACCAGCCTTCGGATGCGTAGAACACCAGCAGGCACTGCTCTGCTCAAGGGATTCATAGTTTATCCATGAGGCATTGCCTGCTAAACATGCACAAGTTTGCAAACAGCTTTTACTGCAGTGAAAAATCTGCATACAGCACATTGCTGTCACAGCATGTGCTGTTGAGGGATCATTTGCAAATCATAGTGAATAAAACAAGCTTTTCTTAATGCAGGCTACTTTGTTATGTTTTACACTAAAGCCTTCATGTTACACCTTACGTAGTTCATCCACTATTGGATACTTGGGTACTGGATAAATGCTCAGCAACTGATGCTTTTCAGAGTCAAGACCAGTGGTTTTGCTTGTTCCTATGAAGCCCTTGCATATATTGCACCTCTCATAAATAAATAAATAGATACACAAATAAGGAAAGGGAAAACTTCACCTTTTCACTTTCTGGAATGGAACAGTAATTAAGTGGTCCAAGGACCACTTAGTTAAAAAAATGGTCTCCCAAATGTTTTTGGAAAATAAACAAGCAAACATTATTTATGTCCATTTTTACTACCAGTAATAAAAAATTTCAAAACTATTTTAATAAATTAATGGTAATTTGGTTTTCCCAAATGTGAGCAAAAAAGAGAAATTATCTTCATGAGCACAGGCCCATCAAAATCCAACTCAGTAATACCAGCAACTATATATTGATATGAATTTGTTTCAAAGGTGACCTAAACAATGAAGCAAGTATAATGAAATTGGAAACAGCTAATTCAATAAAGTCAAAAGTGATAATTAGAGGAAATTTTAGTGCATCACTTACCTCCAGAAAGGATCACTTTGGAACAATAATATGCTTATGTAAGGAAACTTACAATACAAAATGACTGACTGGTTGATTGAAAAATAATACAAAAAGGAGTTTTATTTTAGCAGATTGCAAAACAAGTGGGGGAAATAAAGAAACAAGATTTCTATCATTAATATAGAATCATAGAATCATAGAACCATAGAATAGTTAGGGTTGGAAAGGACCTTAAGATCATCAAGTTCCAAGCCCCCTGCCATGGGCAGGGACACCTCACACGAAACCATATCACCCAAGGCCTCGTCCAACCTGGTCTTGAGCACTGCCAGGGATGGAGCATTCACAACCTCCCTGGGCAACCTATTCCAGTGCCTCACCACCCTAAC
This sequence comes from Pezoporus wallicus, assembly GCF_028554395.1. NCBI lineage: Eukaryota > Metazoa > Chordata > Aves > Psittaciformes > Psittacidae > Pezoporus > Pezoporus wallicus. The sequence goes on from NW_026640748.1 coordinate 569,177, forward strand.
AGGAAAGAATTTCCTCCTTATATCCAATCTAAACTTCCCCTGTTTAAGTTTTAACCTGTTACCCCTTGTCCTATTACTATATTCCCTAATGAAGAGTCCCTCCCCAGCATCCCTATAGGCCCCCTTCAGATACTGGAAGGCTTCTATGAGGTCTCCACGCAGCCTTCTCTTCTGCAGGTGGAACAGCCCCAACTTTCTCAGCCTGTCTTCATATGGGAGGTGCTCCAGTCCCCTGATCATCCTCGTGGCCCTCCTCTGGACTTGTTCCAACAGTTCCATGTCCTTTTTATGCTGAGGACACCAGAACTGCACACAATACTCCAGGTGAGGTCTCACAAGAGCAGAGTAGAGGGGCAGGATCACCACCTTCGACCTGCTGGTCACGCTCCTTTTGATGCAGCCCAGGATATGGTTGGCTTTCAGGGCTGCAAGCGCACACTGCCTGCTCATGTTCATTTTCTCATCAACCAACACGCCCAAGTCCTTCTCCGCAGGGCTGCTCTGAATCTCTTCTTTGCCCAGCCTGTAGCTGTGTATGACAGTACACATGTGTATGACACTACTGGTTTCAGTGGAGAAAAGAAAGCCTATAGAACTTGATAAAAATATACGCATTTATCTTCCAGGGGTTAAATACAATTAAGTTTTACCCAACTTGAGCTTTAAAAAGAATGCTTGTTTAAATTCGTAATATGTTTTCCAGAAGATAACTGTCGCTGCATGGGCATTCAGTGGAGAGCATCAGTCATTCCCACTGTGCATGAGAAGAGGGAGAACTGAGCTAGGGCATAAGACTAGATTTCATCCGCTCACAGGTTAAGCCTCCCAACACATCTCTCACTTGTTTCCGTAGAAAATCAAGACTAGTTTAATATTAATTTAGTCTCTTGATTCTCTGGTCTAGTGCCCTTATTGAGCTGAGAACAGTATGAATAAAATATCCAGTGTAGCTCTACAGCAAAGGTCATGCAATTTTGACCACTCTTTAACCACAAAGGTTTCAATCAACTTTCGACTGATTCAAGACAAATCTCATGCCTTTCCCATCCAAATGTAAGGTGTGTGGCCCAAACTTTTCCTTGTATAAAAAATTTTGAGATACTTTGAAATACAAACAAAATTAAAACTATCAAAATAAATTGCTGTCCTGCATGAAGATTTCTCCCAGAGGGAAACTATAAGAGAGAGCATGAACAAACCAACAAGACTTTTCACACTAGTTATTGAGCAACAGCCCCACTCATGAAATTTATCCAGGTTTGAAACACTACCAACAGTTCTCTCTGAAAAAATAAGCAACAGTTTCATATGATAAATACATGCACAGACAGAGGAGAAATATTCCTCTAACTAACACTAACTCCATTTCTTCCAGGTGAGCTCCATGTTCAAAGCCCTTTGCAGGTGCTTCAGAAGCATTTGGCTTTCCCAGATGCAAACACTTCCCAGACATTCATCCCCCTCATCTGCTCCAAACATGGGTCTGTGGCCTGGAGGGAAGTATCCTCCAGGATGAGGATCTAGTCCAAGACCATCTTAAAAATCTGAACGTGCACAAGTCCATGGGTCATGATGAAATCCATCCACGAGTCCTGAAGGAGCTGGCAAATGAAATTGCTAAGCTGCTGGCCATCATATTTGAAAAATCATGGCAGTCATGTGAAGTTCCCGACAACTGGAAAAAGGGAAATATAACCCCTATTTTCAAGAAGGGGAAAACCGATGACCTGGGGAACTACAGACCAGTCAGTCTCACCTCTGTGCCTGCCAAAATCTTGGAGCAGATTCTCCTGGAAGGCATGCTAAGGCACATGAAAATCAACAAGGTGCTTGGTGACAGCCAGCATGGCTTCACTAAGGGGAAATCCTGCCTGACCAATTTGGTGGCCTTCTGTGATGGTGGGGCTACAGAACTGATGGACGGGGGTAGAGCAGTTGATGTCATCTCCCTGGACTTGTGCAAAGCGCTTGACACTGTCCCACACGACATCCTTGTCTGTAAATTGGAGAGACATCAATTTGACAGATGGACCACTTGGTGGATAAAGAACTGGCTGGATGGCCTTGTGCAAACAGTTGTGGTCAACGGCTCAATGTCCAGCTGGAGACCAGTAACGGGTGGTGTCCCTCAGGGATCGGTGTTGGGACCAGTCTTTTTCAACATCTTTGTCAGTGACATGGACAGTGGGATTGAGTGTGCCCTCAGCAAGTTTTCTGATGACACCAAGCTGTGTGGTTCAGTTGATAAAGCTGGTGTCCTCAGCATAAAAAGGACATGGAACTGTTGGAACAAGTCCAGAGGAGGGCCATGAGGATGATCAGGGTACTGCAGCACCTCCTATATGAAAACAGGCTGAGAAAGTTGGGGCTGTTTAGCCTGGAGAAGAGAAGGCTGCGTGGAGACCTCATAGCGGCTTTCCAGTATCTGAAGGGGGTCTATAGGGATGCTGGGGAGGGACTCTTCATTAGGGACTGTAGTGATAGTGATGTGGACTATTGTACAAGGGGGTTAGGCAAATTGTACAGGGGGGTTGTAACAAGGGAGTATTGCTTAAGTTATATAGCTTGCTTAACAGATATATTACTCAGCAAATACCTATCATGCTTTACCAGGCAGTACCAGAACATAACCTCCTAATAAGGAAAACAGTTACTTAAGTTTCAGCAAAAACCATTTGGACATAGACCAGACTCATCCAGGCTTCTAAAGAGCATGCGTGAGGACCAAGAGTGAAAAGTTCAGGCCTGAGGAAGACTCGTTTACTTCATCTGAAGACCCCTGCCCATGACCACCAGGAGGCACTGCGATGAGCAGAAGACCTTTGAGCTCATTAAAATACAAAGCGGGGATAGGACATAAATATGTATAGGCATATTGTGTAACCTAATGCATATGTAGTACTTTAGAGGATAAATGTAGAGGAAAATGACACTGAGGCGCGCATGCCTTTGGAGGAGTAGTCTCCCATGAGTCTTCAGCTGAATAAACGCATACCTACTTTACAACTTTAACGAGTTATGGAGTCTATTCTGATATCAATTGGACAAGGGGTAATGGGTTCAAACTTAAACAGAGGAAATTTGGATATAAGGAGGAAGTTCTTTACTGTGAGGGTGGTGAGGCACTGGAATGGGTTGCCCAAGGAAGGTGTGAATGCTCCATCCCTAGCAGTGTTCAAGGCCAGGTTGGATGGAGTCTTCAGTAACATGGTTTAGTGTGAGGTGTCCCTGCCCATGGCAGGGGGGCTGGAACTAGATGATCTTAAGGTCCTTTCCAACCCTATCTGTTCTATGATTCTATGATCCTGTGGGCAGGTTTAGGGCTGCCACCTGGACCAGGAGGCTTTATTGCACTTCTGAAAAGCAGTCAGATAGTACAGCAGTAACCCCACCAAGCGTTATGAGGAGAAGCCTATATCCTAACACATCAATTATTCTCCTTCAGTCTTTGACCTTAAACCACAAGCCACTCAGGTGACTTGCGAGCTTGGCACTCCTCTGGATCTGTAACAGATTTCATTCCCAAGCCCCCTCTCAGCAAGTTTTATTTCTGACTTGTGATATTTCACAACAGGGACTCAAGTTGATGCAGAGACTCAAATCCTCATTTATTACCACAAAGCCCTTTTTATCCCCTTGTTCAGTACTTTCCCAACCTTCACATACATAGAACATTCAATCTCATTGGCCCCTATAAAACTCTCCAGGTAAATAGTCCAATCACAATGCTACAGACCTCTCACAACTCTCACATCCTCTGGCCTTCAATGCCCCAGCTTATCGCCCCAGGGCTTATCAAAGCACCAAGGCCTCAGAGGTCATTCCCAAACTGTTCTTCATGCAAATCTTATCACCTTCACTCCCCACACTGACTTATTAAACTGCTCCCCAACTGTGCTTAATCTCAGATGACAAGGTTCTATCTTCTAGTCAACAGCCTGCGCAGGTTTCTAATCAGATTCCTGCTCTCCACACCTTATTGTCTGCTCCACTTCTAGTCACCCTCCACCTTTATAACAGAAAAGTAGGAGAAAGGGGAGAAAAAGCAACAAATGGTGAAAAGAAAAACCAATTTAAAAGTAAGTGGCTGAACTATCTGTTAAGAAAGATGTTACATATTTGGCCTGTTCTAAGTCTGAAGCTATCACAAAGTTACAGTCCCAGAGGATGAATACAATGCACTATTCTAATCAAGGATTAGTATAAATCAGGAAAGGTAGACGAACACTGGTGTAAACTATATAGAGCCCACAAAGAAGCACTTTTGTGTTTAAAAAAAGAGAGAAACTGAGCTGGATTTTGCCTTGTGGATCATAGGTAACCATCTTGATTCTGAAAGCCAGCACCATGAGCAATGCAAGAAGATGAAGAAATGCTGCAGCTTGATTTTCAGTTCCTACAATGAGCTGAAACGCAGTTGAAACAAAATCACTGATTGACTTGTCAGCCGACCCAATTTGATCTGGAAGTCCCAGGGGAAAACACTGGAAGCCCACAATATCATTTTTCCAGAGTCACTTTTTCTGACTACAATTACACTTTGATTTGTCAGTCAGAGACTCTTAGTCTCACATAGATTTTGTTTCCCTGGAGACAAGTCTTTTAAATAGCAGCTCCAAACACCAACCAGATTGAGAGAGGAGTTCAATTAAAGACAAAAACATTTTGTTGCACTGGGAGTCTGTCCTACTAAAACCTTCTGGAACATGGATTTCTAGTTTCCCTAGACACATGTCTGGGCTTTTTATTTGTTATTTCTTACCCCCTTTTTTATTATAAGCATGGATTAATAAAATACAATTTTTGCTGATAATTTGATTATACTGATGTTTATTTTTTATTGGCTAATAACTTTGATTAAATACTATTTTTCAACCTTTATGTGATTTAAAATATTCAGTCATTTATTGATAATTTTCTGGCAATGGTTTTATTTATATAATGTTGCTTCTGCTATCTGAATGAGAAACTTTTACAAGACAACAAAGCTAAAGAATAGTTCATCTTACTGCCATGTTTTGTAGACCAAACTCAGCTGAAGAATACTGTTGGACTAGAGTAATCTAGTTCAGCATCAACTCTCATGAGGCCTCACTTGGAGTATTGTGTACAGTTCTGGTGTCCTCAGCATAAAAAGGACATGGAACTATTGGAACAAGTCCAGAGGAGGGCCATGAGGATGATCAGGGGCTAGAACACCTCCCATATGAAGACAGGCTGAGAAAGTTGGGGCTGTTCAGCTGGAGAAGAGAAGGCTGTGTGGAGACCTAGCAGCCTTCCAGTATCTGAAGGGGGCCTATAAGGACGCTGGGGAGGGACTCTTCACTAGGGGCTGTAGTGATAGGACAAGGGGTAATGGGTTCAAACTTAAACAGGGGAGATTTAGGTTAGATATAAGGAAGAAGTTCTTTACCGTGAGGGTGGTGAGGCACTGGAATGGGTTGCCCAAGGAAGCTGTGAATGCTCCATCCCTGGCGGTGTTCAAGGCCAGGTTGGATGGAGTCTTGGGTAACATGGTTTAGTGTGAGGTGTCCCTGCCTATGCCTGGGGGGTTGGAACTAGACGATCTTAAGGTCCTTTCCAACCATAACTATTCTATGATTCTATCAACACATGTTGGATCTATAGATCCCCAACCCACACAATTCACTCTCAGAAATTCCCTGAATGAGAAATTTCAAGAAAATTAGAGATTTCTTATCATGTGATGCAACTCAAACATAACTCTTGCAAGCATATAATTTCCATACATAGATACCATTCCCAATGAACTGTACCAGCTACTATGAAGAAAAATTAACTCTATCCAATATAAAACCAGGACAAACCTTTAAAGTTTGTTTTGTTTTGTTTTTGTTTTTTGTTAGTTTGCTTGTTTTTGTTTGGGGTTTTTGTTTGGTTGGTTTAGTGGGGTTGTTTGGGTTTTTTTTTTAGTTGGGATTTGTTGCTTTTTGGGGGGAGGGTGGGTTGTTGGTTTTTTGTGATGGAAAAGATGGATATGCTCATATTTGAGAAACAGCTCTTTGGAATTTGAATCCACATTAATAAAAACTCAGTTTTTCACTTCCAATCAGCTGTACAGCAGTTACTGATGGAAAGAAAACCATAAATCGCTTCCAGCACTTCCAGGCACAATTACTTTGAGCAGTGATAGGCTGTTTCTAAAAGCTAAACTTCAATCATAATAAAAGCAAGTGTAATTAAACCTCCATTTTCTTCACACATTCAAGCACAATTTTCTCCTCTACCTGTAATCAATTTTGGTGCCAATTTCCCAAGCAGATTTACAACAAACACACCTTACCCATCCTTAGAAATAGAAAATAGTTTTCAAAAATAAAATAAAATGGAAAGCCAAATATTTCTTTTGCTCTGCACCACAGTATATCATACACTGAGGAAACATACTGCCTCAGTGGCTTTTCAGAAGTAGAAAGAAATACTATTACATGGCTTTGTTAATGCCACTATTTAGACGAAGATGAGACAAGTAAGGAGTGATTTCCTTCAAAGACACTGTCAAGACAGCAGGAAAGATTTAGAACCTGATCTTGCAAAGAAAAAAAATATATATATTTAATACCAGCTTAATAACTTCTTTATATGACTGAGCTACAAGTTTTCAAAGAAAAGTTAGAGAAATGATACATTAAAACTTTGTACCTAGCACAAAGTGCCTAACACAAAGCAAATTACAGATACAGTATGAACTGAGATACTGTTCAGTTTGAATTGCTAAAATGAAGCATTTGATATCCTGAATAATATAGAGAAAAAGGTGTAATGATGACAACAGTGTTATGCTAAAAATTTTGTATGGAACAAAATATATAATGCAAATAATTTCTGTCTAGTAATTGCAATACCATTATTACATTTGTTATTATGAACATTATGTTCACCCACATGCAGCTGAAAGTTTGTTACATATAAGATCAATGAGATCAATGTCTTCACCATTTAAAACAGCATTTTTGTAACTGAATAAGTTCTACTATTTTTATCATACAAAGTATGTCAAATTATTCTTGAAAACATTAAACTTACTTCAAAGTATTGGATGAGGTGTTCTGCTGTGTTTTTAACTGAACATAATGGGTATAACATACTCTTTATGGTTAAGACCTAACAGATTTTTCAATGAGAGCAGCGGTGAGCAGCACAGTAACAAAGATAACTTCAAATGGTGGGACCTGATCTAACATAAGGCAAGAACTGGATGCTTTAATAGATCTCTCCAGTGAACATAATGGGGTTTCCAGAAAGCCTCCTCCAGCAAAATAGGTCTGATTCTTTATAATGTATGTTTATTCCTACTTCTTCTGACAACAAAAGCATGAGAACATGCTAGAATGAGACCTTGCTAGAATGACCTAAAATGAAACCAGCATTCTCCCTGACTGGATTCCCTCCCTTCCTTCAGGCTTCACACCATGTGGGAAAGGAGATAGCGGCATAGCAACATATTCAAAAGCAGTCGCTGTCTCTAAAGTGACCTGCTGGGTTTAAAACAAAGGCAACACAACTGTAAATATTCCCAGTTTTGAAGTGGAACAGCGCTTCCCAGCAATGCTGGGAATTTCTGTTGCTGCCCATTTTTCTCATGTGTTGTAGTCCTAGGGAAACAGGCAAATAAAATACAAAAGCAAGAGATTAAGTTGCAATTCCTCCATTTAGATTCACACCCACTCACTTGGTCATTGCTACCTTTCCCATGTAAAAGATACATAGCTTTCATTGTGCCACTAGGAAAGCAGAAATGTGGTTATGCATCAACACGTTGATATTTGTTTCCAGAAATCCAAGCTCACCTCTGATAGGTTTACATGAGATGATAATTAATAAAATAAGCTGTAAGTTATTGTTTTTTGATGCATGCTGGTTGACATGGTATGATAATGCTCTGTAATGCACTAGGCAGAGATACAAAGAATCAGGCTAACAGAAAATATTTTCAGACCAACTACTAAGTGAAGAACGGTACATTTTTTTTCTTTTAAATCATTTTATATATATAAAATCATAAAATGTGTCCTTTTAAATGTGTCTTTTACTATAAAACAATAAAGGATATTATTTCAATTATACAGATTTATTACATATGCAGGCTGACCCTGTTCAGGTGAGGGAACAGTGCTGAAAAATGAGATATCGTCAAGAAGGGTGACCTGAATCAATGGGTAGCCTGGAAGTCAAACTGGAATTGTTAAGAAAATAATCCTTATGCAAGGTTTCCTGTACAGTCTTCAGCTCACTAAGTTTAGATGCAGAAATCTATTCCTCTGGCCTTTATTCTCTGAAAATCCACATATATGGGCCCTGAAATTCACTTGTAGCTCACTGAACCCTGTGAGCTGCATTAGCATGAGGATCAGCATCTTTCCTCCAGGTGACTGCATAAGAAGCTGTTGAGAGAAGCACTCTCCCTCCTGGTAATAATTGATTTTGGAGTACATTTATTTTTTCAAGGAAGACACCAATTGCTGCTACAAAAAAAACCAGCAATCTGTCTTAATATCTAAAAGTTGTGATCAAAAGTAAAAGCTTGATTTTTGAACTTTCCCCAGAACTGTTTCAGTTATCTAAAAATGCAATGCAACTTACATAGGTGATGTTACCCTTCATTCCAACTTCATTGACCATGTAAATTGTTTAAATATCCTGCTACAAGGAGAGAAAGAAATTACAGAGAAGTATGTAGGGCATAAAATCTGAAGACAAAAATCTCTATTTATCATTACTTAAGCAGGTGATTTTTACTGGGTGGAAAATGAAAATTCTAATAATTATAGGTTCTGATAATCTGCTAGTATTTTATGCTCTACTGTAACTTTTTAAATGGCTAAAGTCATAATTTATACATCCTGACTTTACTCAAAAGTGCTAGATGTAGCAATGTACAGGTTTTTATATATATATAAATATATATATATAATATTTTTTTTTTTGACCCAAAGAGTTTAAATAAATGCCATGCTCCATCTGGAAATAAGTACTTTGCTATTTTTACCTTTAAAAAAATCATGGGAAAAATGTAAAACATTTAGTATTAAGAACAGCATTGACCATTTAGATCTAAAAAAAATTGTTTAGTACCACCACAGAACTGCAAAAAGAGAACTCTCGTACTATTCTCTGGAAACAAGAAAAAGTTTCTCTTAATCTATATAGGCTGAGGATCATTGGATTAAAAAAATCGTGAATCAATATCTACCATTTTGAATGATCTTTACCAACCTGAACAACAGTGAGACTCAATTCTGACTTCCAGTGACATCTAAAATTTATGCTAGCAATGTTCTGGCATAATCTTTAAGCTGTTGAACAAACATGCCCTAAGACAGGTCCTGAGAGACATCCATTCAGGGAAGAATAATCTTTCTTTTAGCAAAAGCTAAAGAAGCAATGGGTTTGGGGGATGGGGTGTTTCTTGTCATTGCTGCCCTTACAAGAGTCTCTTGTAATTCTTTTTGAATTACAAACCTGCTCTCATGTGCTCAACTTGTAAATTTGGCAGATTTGAGGGAGGAGATTCCTCAGACCTGCCTGTCATTTTCCCACAACACTAACCTTTACATTCTTCCACACTGAGACTGATCAGCATCATAAAAGCTTTTTCAGACCTTTGAAAGCATACTTTCAGATACATGGTGAACTATATGGATCCTGGGGGAGTACCTAACTTTTTGGCTTGCACTGGCAGAGACCTTCTGTGGTATATTTAGAATACACAGAAGATCAGCATCTCTATTAGGTGAAAACCAACCCAAACACACAAACCACATACACACAGACACACACAACCAGCAGTCCCAACACAACAGGATAATAAAAAAACTGAAGAAATAGCAAACTGAGACAGTGGATATACTCCTGTTTCTCTGAAGAGAAATCCAAAGCAGAACCCTCACTTAGGTACCATACATCATCCTCAAAGGAAACCTTTCTCACTTCGTTGAACACAAAAGAGTCTAGACAGATTATTTCAGGAGATTAGCCTAAAATGAGGCAGAAAGAATACCACCCTCAGGGAATTTGTAAAAACTACTAAATATACTGTCCCCACAGAAAAGGAAAGAAGACACATTTAAGTCACACACCTTAACAACTGGGTTGGGTTTTTTTCCCATTTACAGAGGGATAAAACACTTAAGAACTGTTTAGTAGAAATTTTTCATCTTTGAAGTTGCCAGAAAAGGTTAATATCAACTACTTGCAAGGAAGAAAAATTCTCAAGAGATTAGATAAACAATGGCAACAATAACATGCTTGTATCTCCACAGAATTTTATCCTTTAAAATATATCTGCAATGAGAATTATTATTGTTACCATAATTACTGGATAAAAACGTGATGATAATATAAGGAACAGTATTCCCTCAGAGAGTAATAAGAAAAAAAAATGTCTTCTCTGTGTATTACTGGGTCAGGGGAATCTGAAAATCAGGGAAGAAAAGGAAGAGTTGCATCTAGTTTGATTTATGCCTGCTCTTCTTTTTATATGCAACCTGGGGTGCCTCATGATGGTATTTAATGAGTCAGGGTGAAGTATGTATCAATAAATTCACTGCCAATTTGTGAAGACTCTTTAAAGCATTTTTTTTTATACACACCATTCCAAATTACATTTTCTGGGGGGAAAATGCGAGACATCAAGAACAGACAGAGTTGACATAGTAAGAAAAATCTTCACTTTTTTCCCCACCATTGCTTTTCTTATCTTTGCTTTTGCTTTTTCCTTTCACCCTCCTTTCTTTTTTTTTTTTTCTGATTTTGTGATTTTTAGGGTTTGTTGGTGTTGGTTTTTTTTTTTTTTTTTTGCTGGGTTGGTAGGTTTGTTTGTTTGTTGTTTTTTTTTAAGAAAACTGTTGTCCTATATTTCATCCTGGTGCAATAATAAAGAAACATGCATTAAGCATGAAGAAACGAGTAGCATGAAGAAACAAACAAGTAGCATACTTTCTCCTCCCTATATCTAGGGAACTCCATAGGGTAAATGCAGTGTTAGTTTTACTGGCAAAGAGCAGAATATCTTTCCCTCCTGTTCTTCTTTTCCCTTCTCCTTCTTCATTTTGTTTTCCTAGAATATTTGATGTGAGAGTTCAGGCAGCTCTTTCACTGGCCAAAGGAAGTAAGTAATACTCTAAACAACATTCTTCATTTATGGAAAAGGGGTAAAAAGAACCCACAACAACCACCAAGCAGTGGTTCTAAAACTAACTTCTATCCAAGAAACAGAATGACCCTGAATACTTTCTCTGCCTTCAAGTGCCCTTAATTACAAAGGGTAGCAGAACTGCAAGTTTCCTAAGTTACGTTAAATTGCCGTTCGATCATATAGTCATCTAAGGCAGCCAATCCAACACTTTTTTACAAAGACAAATTAATATCACCAATAAAAATTGAGAAATATTCATCCACCCTTTTTTTTTAATTTTATATTTTTCCATTCCCCAATCCTCACTTATGTAAAACCAAAAAAATATCTGGAAGACCTTGCAATGCCAGCTTGAGTTATAATGTGCTGTAATTATGTCCCCAGAAAAAAAAAAAAAAACACAATCCCTTCTCCTTCACAATGTTGAGATTTAAAATGTGTTCTTTATGTAGATTTCTTTTTATTTTTTGGAGTTCTGCTTTCCAAATCTGTTCCTTCCGATCATTAGGAAATTTTTAATAATTTACAAGGCTCACAGAAGAGTGGTTTCAAGAACCAAAAGCAGTATTATGAAATCCAAAATAAAATGACCAAAGCTGTCTCTTACAAAGGGGTGTGTGTGCATACATGCAACAGCATTGTTTTGCTACATGAAATCTTACATATGACTAATAATTTTCAGTTTGTGATGCAAAAAATATCAGTTATGATGCCAATAACTGGCAGGTGAGAGTACAATGTCACTAATTCCTAGGAGTTCAGTAGCTCCTTGTCGTGGTTTAAACCCAGTCAGGTAACTTGTTCACTCACTCCCAGTGAGTGGTGCCGAGCTGACAACAATCGAGGTCCGTGTCCGCCCCCCGCCCCCGCACCGGGGCTCTCCCCTTCCCCGCTCCCGGAGGAACGGGGAGGAGGATCGAGAGAGTGCAACTCCTACGGGTTGAGACAAGAACAGTCCAGCAAAAAATCACCACCGCTACTATCAGCTAAAACAATGATAAGGGAAAATAACAAGGGAAGAGAATACGATACCACTGGCCAAGAAAACGAGTTCCACCCGGAAGCCCCTGTCCTTCCGGGTAACTCCCAGTTACCCCCCCCCCCACCCCGGGCATGACGTGCTGTGGTATGGAATACCTCCCCGGCTAGCCCGGGTCAGGCGCCCCGTCTCTGCTTCCTCACAGCTTCCCCTCCTCCCTGGCAGAGCATGAGCCTCACAGAGTCCTTGGTCAGGGTAAACATCACTTAGCAACAACCGAAAACATCGGCTTCACCAACACTGTTCTCAAGCTAGAAGTCAAAACACAGCACTGCACCAGTTAACACAGAGGAAAAACATGACTGCTACTGCTGAACCCAGGACACTCCTTTATTAGAAATTGATTTCAAGCTACCAGTTTACAGATTTATCACTCTAGGGCATCCTACCCAAATTCCAGCCTTCATTAACTACTCTGTGAAGTTCAAAATGAAATAAAGCAAGCTAAAATTCTATCACAATGTTGCTGCAATTGTTGCTATGCACAGGAGATCACACACCTGAAATACTTTTATTTCTACGTGAACTTAATATGCATTTTCTTAGAAGGTTGCTAGGAGTTGCTTGAACAGAAAATCAAAATCAACTGTTTTTGGTTTTTTTTAAATTAATCACATGTTGCTTATCTCAGAAATTTTCATTATCTAAGGAAATGAGAACAAGCAGCCTTTGGGAGGGTAAGTACCTGCTTGGCTAATGTATTAGAAACATGATTCATTTTAATTGATAACAGTCACTAATACATCATCATTACCCAGAAGTAAAAGGCATCACCCTCTGTGAAAAGAAGCACCTTCCTTTGAGCTCATTGTTTTATCTTTTTATAAATGTCTCTTCTGTCCTTCTGTATTTATCACCCAAGGAAGAGGAGACCACTATCTGCAATAGCATTCGATTCCTCTGACACTATTATGAATTGCACCTCCTTTGTCTTACATCTCTTGTCTCTTTCACCACCCTCATGCTTTGGGTAGAATTTATCAAACGAAGTTGGAAATTACCAGCGTCTCAATTTTGTTTTTCATCTGATTCATGAAGCACTTTTCATATTGTGAAACACAGTTCATGAGTTGTGAACTGTGAACTGGTGGAGAGCCAACAGAAGAATAGTAGTGCATCTGTTTCCATATACCATTACCTCGTAGACACTTGATAACTTATAACAACGGATCCTCATCTGGAAACAGAGGTCCTGCTGGCAATATACACAGTTATCTACCCCTTTAAACACAATGAAATACAATTTCAAAACTATTTGAGAAGTACAACTTTTAAGTCACTAAGATGCACCTCACTTTGACCCACAACAAAAGCACGGATTAGGCATGGAGCTTTGGCAGACAATCAGCAGCATTTTAATACTATCAGGCAGTTTTTTCACCCCTTTATAAAGCAGGAAAAGAGAAAAAGAAGACAAATGTAAAAGGCAGTTTTAAGAAGGTGTGAATATCATAGAACTCCCCACATTTAAAATGTACAGAGATAAGACATAAACCATACCTAAAATAAAGATTATTTCTATAATTACATTTTAAATCAGCATATTTACAAGAAAAAGCCTGTTAGTCATCTTCTCAATTTACAAGGGTTTGCCTGCCTGTTAATATTGGCTGGTTTTGCATTTCATCATCTGTTATTTAGAAAGGTTTTACCCAGAGATTACCACAGATGACTGAGTTTAAGTTTCCTTTAGACAAAAAGAAAAAATATTGCATATTCTTCAAAAGTTACTGATTTAAAACCTCTATCTTACAAAAGTAAATATCAAAGAAATGGGTTTGTGTGAGATTCTGTTGCAATTTTCCTCTCCTATCCCAGTCAAACAACAAAACTGTTCACAGTATTTTGCCAATATTTCTTGTACTTTAATTTCACAGGTGTAATGTTTTCCTAGGATAGCTCTAACAAAAAAAAAAAAAAAGTAAAAATCTCCTTTTTGAAATGTTTTTTGAAAGAAAAACAAAGATATTTATAACTCAGTCTGTGCAGGGAAAGTTTTACCCAGTGAATAGAGAAAAATCTTAGTTTCAGGAGAAAGCAGAATTGCAGATTGTGAAAGAAACATTTATTTCTTTTTAGCTTACTTGGTTGAGTGCAACCATTTATAATGTAAGTGCTGTGAGGACACACTATGGCAAAGCTGCTCCTGCTCAGCTACTTCACTTTGTGTGCATGATCCTTAATTTTGAATTTAATTGTAGTTTGAATGACAATTTAAGGAGACAGAGAAAATGTAAGTGTTACATGGGATGAGCAAAACATTCAGAGACCATGTAGAAGAAAAGCAGCACTAGCACAGAAAGGAAGAACACAGATCCCATGCATTTGTCCTTTTCCTGTGTCTAAAGGAGTGCAATTGGCACTCACTGACTGGCATATACAAATTATTCCAGGTTATTTTGTTGGTTTCTTTATAGAATGCTAAATATTCGTCATTAACAAGTAGCGTATCATCAACACACCTTCCTTGAATGTACTGTTAACCTCCCAAGGATGTTTAACCCTGACACATCCTTTGGGCTATCACTGTTTGAAGCCCCACTGCTGTAGGGGGACCACCTCCATTTCAGAAGGCTGAAACCTGTTTACAAGCACCATCCTGAAACACTGACTTAATACCAGCCTTTTTCCTTGCAAACTTCAGTTTTTCACGTTAACAAGTTTACTGCCTGTTAAAAACAGCCATCTCCAATCCTGGTACTGAGCAAATTAACAGAATTATATATTCAGTTACAAATAATGTGTTGTATCTGCTAAAGAGTGAAATTCATTATGGATGTCCCTACTCAGTATAAATTCATTAAATTGAATGTGAAAAGTACATACAGTTTAATTTCAACGTATGGAACCAGGTTTTTTTTTCTATGACTCTGCTATTGCATATACTTACATTCTATATTCTAATTTCCATTTTAACTTTTCCTTTACTGTTAGCTTCTCAAATGTCAATTTCTGTTTCTGAAACTTTTACAGCAAAATTCATTTAGTTATAAATGTACATGTAGATATACACACACCACCCTAAAAAATAATTCTTTAATTATCCAGGAAACTCTACCAAAACAAATTTCATGGCTTACATTAGCAGCAACATGTTACCAAATGACAGACTTTGAGCAATTGACTCTATTTTAGGGAGATACCAAAGAAAATTTTTGTTTTGAAACTCAGTTCTCAGCATCACTTAAAAGCAGCAGACTACAGACCAAGCTTGTGGGTAAGACCCATTCTCTAAATATAACAAAGTGAAGATATATGTAACTGGATAAAAGAAGCAGCAAGGCATTTTGGAAATCTGGGCTTTTCTGAAAATAACTACCTTTAATAAGATGCTTGCACACAGATGCAGATCTAAGGCTGTTTCTACAGAAGTTAGGCACAGATGGGAATGATAAAAAATAATTATTAAAAACATAAATCCCTAAAACATCAACACAAGCTAGTTCCAACTTTAGCCACCAGACTGCTCTGGTGTGTATGGTACTTCACATTTCCAACTCACAATGAACACATAACTTTATCAGGACAGCTAACCAAATAACCCAACCCAGAGCAGTAATCACTTTCAGGCAGTGGCTATACCAAGTAGCAACTGCAAATTCTGATCTCAGGCTCATGTCCCAGGCATAAATTTTCTCCTTTTACTAACTACCCAAAACTTGTAATACTGACAGTGTTTGCCCTCATTCTACATTTCAGTACATCAGTCTCTAAAAGTATTGTTACAGAAGTATACATGACCTACAAAATGGGACAGAGGGGAATAGCAGTAGGCAAGGTACCTGAGCTCATAGCTGGGACCATGGACAATCTGATATAGTTCCAAGAGACTAAAAATTCCTGAAATTAAGCTAGCAACTTTTCAAAGTTAAAATATATTCAGAGGGTGATGATTCTACTATTAAATTCAGCTTAATTGCAAACAATGCATTCCTGTGAGGTTTGTAAGCAGCACTGCTCACTGAATAAGCATTGAAATACTGAGATTTTTTTTTTTTTTACCCTGAGAGATCTTGTTGAAACATAAACCAATACAATTTATAAACACTCCTAACAGCTGAGTCTGCAGAATGGTTATAGCTGAGTATATGCTATCAAGAAATGAAACGAAATGGATTGTATTTATGAGACAAAGCAGCCTCCCCACACTTTTATTGAAACTACTTGTTCATGGCTTAGAAGCCTTTGTAGATGTTGTGATAAAGTAAGTGCCAGTATAGGCACTTACTTTATAGGGAGCAGTCACGCATGTGATAGGAAAATTCACTAGTGTGACAAGGGAATATATAGGAATGCTTGCATTTGCTTGTTTGTTTGTTCATATTTTTTACAGCATAAAGACTTATTAGGCTGGATGTTCTGAAACACTTCTAAAATATGTAAGATTTTACAAAATATCTTTGTAATTATAAAGAAGAAATGTTCTGCTTTCTTTTAAGAGTGATTACGCGAATTTGGCTGTGGCAATTTAATACTCCGTGTTATGTGGCTTCATCTCTCCCATTCTCTGCTAAGCTGCTGGAAAAGGTTGCTGTTTATTTATGCTTTTGCTTGTGAATTACACTGTATAGTATCAGAAGCAATAAGAGCTAGAAAATTGCTTCTTACAGTCAATGACCTCTTTGTAGCTTACATCCTTATTTTATCATAATAGAGGCATTCATATGATGGAGATTTCCCTACCAAAGCAAAAACTCTGATCCTTAATTACAATGGTTTTTTACCTGCTCAAGCAGGCTCTGTTCTTAGTGACAGCCAGCTTTGAACAGAGATTTAAATAGGATTTCTTATTTAGTGATAAAAGCGCAGTCTGTTGAAATAACTACTGTTGTTAAGAAAACAATAGTTTATCCTCTAGATTACAGTACTTCTCATATAAGCTTTCATTTCTCTTCGCTGGATAATTAATCTTCTAAACAGGACCAGCATTGCTTGATCACTGCTGTTTAGGCCATTTATTTGTACCTCAGACTGAAATAGAAGCTTAATAAAGGCCCAAAGACTACCAAAATCAGGGGGAGCCTTTTCCTCCCCTCCAGAAGAATCTGATTAATCTCTATATAGACAGAATAATTCTATTTTTCAGATAGGGCTGCCTTCCCCTATCACTGATTCTCATATAAATGAGGATTAACAGTTGAGCTAATAGAATTACATTACTATGTGGAATCATAAAATTGCTGAGGTTGGAAAAGACCTTTAAGATCATTGAGTTCAACTGTTAATCCAGCACTGCCAAGCCACTAAACCATGTCCTTAAGCACCATATCAGGCACTCAGCAGAGGCACTTTCTAAGTAAAGGCTGAAGATCAGCCTGTGAAAAGATGACATACAGATGCCTAACATCACATCTTTTGTCAGCGTAAACAATTATTACTAATGACAGACTGGGTGCTGTAATGCACACAGAGATGTAGTCAACTAGTTGGGATCAAATTGAGCATTATGAATATGGCTCAGTCATTTAGCGTTATTGATTGTTCACAAATGCAATATTTCTAGAAAACAGCATGAACCTACTACAGAAGGAAGTTTCATTTCCTACGGCCATCTCAGGATTCCCTCCTTCCAAAGGAAACAGAACATACAAATTCCAATTATCCATTATTCTCCACTCTGTAATTTTCCGAACATCAAACTTCTCATCTATGCCTAGGAGTCAAGGTCAACCTTATTTGACGCTGGGGTAGAAGTACCACAGGCATTAAGCTCCCAGGTTGTCAAAAGAGCTGGCATGAGACGACCAAGGAGAGAGAGACAGACTAATACTCCCACTGAAGAAGTGTTTACAGTGCAGATTCAACCATTATTACAGATTCCATGGGACAGATTTTTCCCTGGAGAAAATCAAGCATCATGCGTTCTGCCACTCAAAGCGATAATTGTTAATAGGATGCAGAATAGTCATTAATGAAGATAGCACATAAAGGTATTATTCTGCTCTAAGGTTTGATTTGACTCTGCAAGAGCATTTCCATCTATCTCAGGCTGCTATTTCTTTTTACAGAATTTCTTTGATGCTATTTTCTTTTAAGACGTTTTGTTCTGTTACCTTGATGATATGGCAGTGGAATGAGTTTTCTCCTAGGTTTCTCAACAAATTTCAGTCCCTAAAAAATACCCAGCTGAAGTTGAAAAGTCAGTTTTGTCTTCCTTTCTATGCCACTCCAATTAAAGCCTCCCTCTGTTGATGAGTTCTTGCTTGTCTCATCTTGTTAGATGTTAATAGCCTTTTTGTTAAACATTTTTATATGCAAATTTTTGATGTCTCCTTAATTTAAATAACTATTTTCTCCCAGCAAATTTAATAATCTATTATTCAGTCATGTTCATGCTTGTTTTATTCAAATTTTTGTATCTTGTTTTGCAAATAACCGCAGATAGCATAAAAAGATGGACTACAGAACGCAAACGTTCCATTTTTGTGGTTTGTTTTTTGGGTGTTTTTTTTTTTTATGGTTTTGTTTGGTTATTTTTTTAATTAATAAATATGAATTTGCTGTATATGACAGAATAAAAAGAACAAGAAAAGTTCCACTCCTCCGCCCCTAACCTAGGCCACCAGGTGAATCTGATAAATGTGTATTAATTACTGCATAAAATAAGATACATACACAAAGGGCTGACGAGTTTACCCTCTGGTTATGGCTCCCAGATTCAATTAGTAGCTAATCCCTGTAAGTCTTGAATGACCGAAAAATGGCAGTGACCCAGCAAATGCCCAATCTGAGAAATGACATTCAAAAAGTTTCAATAGAAGGGAAGAAAAATACTCACACCACAAAAAAAATTTAGATCCTGGATGTTCAGAAAATGTCTTATGAGACGCAGGTTGTAATTCTTAGAATCCCCATAGGAGCAGAAGTCAGGTACCCCACTCCAAAAGCACATGGCCACCATGAAATACCATGCTCAACAAGACCAGCACCCCCAAGTCCTTCTCTGCAGGACAGCTCTGAATCTCTTCTCTGCCCAACCTGTAGCTGTGCCTGGGATTGCTCTGACCCAGGTGTAGGACCTGGCACTTGTCATGGTTAAACTTCATGAGGCTGGCATCTGCCCACCTCACAAGTGTTCCAAGGTCCCTCTGGATGGCATTCCTTCCCTCCAGTGTATCAACCGAACCACACAGCTTGGTGTCATCAGAAAACTAGCTGAGGGCGCACTCAATCCCACTGTCCATGTCAGTGACAAAGATGTTGAAGAAGACTGGTCCCAACACCGATCCCTGAGGGACACCACTCGTTATTGGTCTCCAGCTGGACATTGAGCCGTTGACCACAACTCTGTGTGTGCATGCGGCCATCCAGGCAGTTCTTTATCCACTGAGTGGTCCATCTGTCAAATCGATGTCTCTCCAATTTAGAGACAAGGATGTCGTGTGGGACAGTGTCAAACGCTTTGCACAAGTCCAGGGAGATGATGTCAACTGCTCTACCCCTGTCCATCAGTTCTGTAGCCCCATCAGAGAAGGCCACCAGATTGGTCAGGCAGGATTTCCCCTT
Organism: Pezoporus wallicus; assembly: GCF_028554395.1. NCBI lineage: Eukaryota > Metazoa > Chordata > Aves > Psittaciformes > Psittacidae > Pezoporus > Pezoporus wallicus. The sequence continues at coordinate 588,880 of NW_026640748.1, forward strand.
AGTGAAGCCATGCTGGCTGTCACCAAGCACCTTGTTGATTTTCATGTGCCTTAGCATGCCTTCCAGGAGAATCTGCTCCAAGATTTTGGCAGGCACAGAGGTGAGACTGACTGGTCTGTAGTTCCCCAGGTCATCAGTTTTCCCCTTCTTGAAAATGGGGGTTATATTTCCCTTTTTCCAGTTGTCGGGAACTTCACCTGACTGCCATGATTTTTCAAATATGATGGCCAGCAGCTTAGCAACTTCATTCGCCAGCTCTTTCAGGACCCGCAGATGGATTTCATCAGGTCCCATGGACTTGTGCATGTTCAGATTTTTAAGATGGTCTCAAACCTGATCCTCTCCTACAGTGGGCCCGAGGTCTTCATTCTTACAGTCCCTGTGTCTACCTTTCAAGACTTGGGTGGTGCAGTCAGAGCCTTTGCCAGTGAAGACCGAGGCAAAGAAGTCATTCAGAACCTCAGCCTTCTCCAAATCCTCTGCAGCTAGTTCTCCCGAGAGCTTCCAGAAGGGGCCTACATTGTCCCTAGTCTGTTTTTTATTTGCTACATACCTGTAGAATCCCTTCCTGTTATCCTTAACATCCCTAGCCAAGTTTAATTCTTCTGATGTACATTGTTACCTCCTACCCATTTTCCTTTTGAACATCAAGGTTTTCTGTTGGACCCAGCCAGAGATTACTGTTATCTCAGGACCAGTGTTCCAAATGAGAAGAAAACCTCAAAGAGATCAAACATATTCAACAAGATAAAAGTTTTCTGAGTCCCTCTTCCACCTTAATCATGAATTTTCCAAGAAGTTGCCACACTTCTGTGGAAAGGAATGCGGAGAGGCAAAAGACAGCAAAATTGAAGCAGAAAGGAATGTAAAATCACAAGAGCATTTATGCTATTACAATGATACAACTAGATCACTACCACTACCACACTCACAGCAATGGGCTCATACTAGGCATACCAGTTTTACAGGACTATTTTTCCAATTATTAAGTTTCCTGCTATAAAGAAGAGGAAATTATGTTTACACTATCAATAACGTAATCAATTGCAACATGTTAGATTAGAATTTTTTTCAGGACTTGCTGCTAATTACCTTCCAGAAGCTTTATCATTCAGTATAACTCGAATTCATTGCATTTAATATAGGGCAGAGGTAAACCACAGGTTTAGATCAGGAGCTGTGTCCATGGCAATAACCAGAAATTAAAGTAATTTAGTCTATGAGATCTCTTTCTGAAACAATAATACTTTTGTCTGCCTTCTTTCTTTCATTACCAAGCAGTTATTTTTAAAGCCACTTCCATTTTAAATACATAAACATTTCTTACTTGCTCTTGTTATTTTCTCTTGTACTCCTGTAAACTGTTTCATGCTCCAGCAGCAGAGTATTTCATTTTCAGTCTTTTTCTGAGCAGAATAAAGCCAATCTTGAGAATTCTCTCTTCTTATTTATAGCAACTAGTGATTACATATATATAAAAATGTTATTGATATCCTTCTGTAATGCATAGCTATCCAAGTCAGTTAAGTTGCATCACAATTTTCAAATTGCTACGATTTTGAAGTTGTTTTGCCACCAAAAGGATAGCAAGATTTTTGTTATGTTTCTTTCACTGCTCTTTGTATCTTTTTTGAGATAAATATTAAGACAGACAGAAGCATTTCATGTTCTTATTGTAAACCTTCCTTTTATTCTGAGGCAGTCTGTTTTTCAAGGAAAGGAAATGAACATACCTATGAGGTATTACAGCCATCCGGCCAGGCTTCTACAACACAAAATATTAGGACATTGACAACATTTTGTAAAATGTGGCAATATGGCATACATTTTTGTTTCTCACAAACAGCATTTAATTCAGCTAGTGCTCTACCAGTGGACAGCAGGTGTCTGGGCTTTCAGGAAAAACAAGGAAAACGCAATCTGGATAGTTTTAAATGTAACTTTGTTTAATTCTATCTATTTTCTATCAAAAGCAGCCTGGAAGGAACCTGAACAGTGTTCAAGAAGACAATCTACTTTTAGAAATGTCTTGCCCAACACAGAAGACAAGGAAGCTTTTGCTGAAAGCAGACAGAAACCAGAAAATTTTCCCTGCAGCACATCTTCCTACAAAGATATGTATACATCTGACATACATCCTTGCTGTCGAGAAAAGGTCATCTCCCACAAGCCTGATTGCCACTGCTTTCAGCTTCCTGATGTATGCTGCCTACTGTTGTGAGGGATCATAACCCAAACTTCCATTAAGAGCTGCAAGCATAACTCTCACATCCCTTCAGCATCTTTCATACCTCATGCAAGGAATGGGTGAAACAAAGACATCTTTGCTTAAAAAATCATAATAATTACATTTCATGAGTGACACATCAATGTTCTGTCAGTGATTCATCAACCACCTCTGACAATTCTTGCTTTATTCAAATTACCTTTTTTTTCCAGTTTTGTTCCCTTAATTGTTCTCCCCTACTGAGAGGGGGATTTGCTGCTGTAGAGGATAAGTTCCACTTAGTACTATGGAGTTCATTGCAGCTTAGGTCACATGCAGTCAGAAGCAGATGGAGCATGTTGTGCCCTGGCTTCCCATCAATACAAATTTAGGTCTCACATCTGCCATCTCCTTCTCATCTCTGACAATTTCTGTTTTAATCCTCCTTCCTGGCTTATCCATCCCAATGGCTAATTCTTCTTTACTGTTCCTAAAATGACAGAAGGATGGGAACAGCCACAGCAAAGTATACAGATGTTTTGCCAGTTTTATGCCAAGAGCAAGATTCCCCAGTCAGCAGTTTTGCCTGCTACATAGTCACTTCACACTTTTCCAACAGCATAAAGATGTCACAGAAAATCAGAAGTTCAGGCCTTCAACAGCTGTATGACAGCAAAAATTTATAAGGCTGTATTAAATTTACTGAATTAAATACTTCATGACATCAAATAAAACTCCTGCACATAAAAAGTATTCAGAAAGATGAGCTTCAGCTTAGCTGTCCCTGTCTCCATTCCCTCTCAAGACAACAGAATTCCTCTAGGCAAAGGGCTCCTCCAGGAAAGGTTTTATAGTTGAAGCTACTCTAATGGCTTTTAACTTCAGCTACCCTTTCTTAATTCAGTAAGCAGGAAAATTCAGGTGATAAGTTTTCTCAAAGTTAGCTGTGGAGAATAACGTCTCCCACCTCCACTTGCAAACTAAAGCATAATGGAATTTATGTTCCAAAACATCTTTGGAAACTATGCTTTTCATTTCAATATTATGTACTACAGTTCCACATGTATGAATGTCGCTAAAATATACAATTCCTCTTGGATTTTTCTTGGTCTTCTGAAGTCCTACTGTTGTCAGACATCTTAAGACCAAGATTTTTTAATATTGCCAGTAACTGTTGAATATAAATCTTATTTTACTCATATGCAAATCTATACAAGTTTCTGGATTATGCACTGTGTATGCTGTGATGGTCTGATTTCAGGGGCAGCGGCTACTGATTTTAATGCCTTTTGGAAGTCACTGTATCATGCAAGTCCAGGGAATTTATTTTTTTCTTTGTGTTTCAGCTTTCCCTTCTGTAAAATATAACATTATAATCATGACATTTTTCACTTTCCTTATACAGGAGTAAAGAACCTTGTCAATTACTACGCACTATTACTAAACTGATATTCATATTACTGAAAGAAAGCAGTACTAAAAAGGTAATTTACTTTCTTAGAGATTAGTGGGGTTTCTTGATGCGTATTTACCATAGTTTCTAACATCATAGCCTAATTACCGAGACTTTACTTTATTATTGAACAGCGCAGAAATGTTCAACATTCATCTCACTTCAAGTCCTAAATCACCAAAGACTAGAAGTGATAAACAGCTAGGAGACTTTGCATGCGGTCTGTTACAGCTATTAAAACATATTATTATATACTGGAACTTTATTAAGCTACTTTGTATTTACAAAATTCATTCTTTCTGAGAACATAAAGCACCCCATTTTCCTAAGGAAAAACAAAACAAAACAAACCCATGGGAAAAAGGTTAATCTAAAGAAAATAATGCATCTGCTCGGTTGAGTGGCATAGTTGCCTCTAACCTGTGTTAACCAGTTGCACAGATATGATGCGGTGCCTCTATCATAATCATAACCTTATGGGAAGGAAACTTATCCCTGGTAGACAAATCCTACAGGCAAATTTGAGAAGACCGAGGTATTCCTGCTGCTGAGATGGTGTTCACAGAGACATTTTCTCCCTATATGGTAGATGTGTCAGGCTGATCTCCCAGGAAATAAGTAAGTAAGTATTCTCCTGGGAACACAAGAGGTAGATGTTAAAATTTGAAAACCAGCAATTGCTGCTTTCTGCCACACAATATTATTTAAATCATGAACCTCAGTTCCCAAATCTGCCTCCTTTCCAAAGGTGTAACACTGCAAGACACAGGGATCAGTACAGTTACAGGCAGTTATAGTAATAAACGTTATCTAAAAATAGAAAGGTAACTCTCAAAGGACTCTATTTACCATCAGAACATGTATTCCCATAGATTTTCTTGCAATTCCTAGCCTGGTGATATGCTTGCAGATCAACAATGTCACTGAGGTCTTCAGGAAAAAATAATTGTATATTAAACTAGAAACATCATGAAAACCATAGTCAATGACGAAGGAAAAAAAAAAAATTCAGAACAACAAACAGCCATATTTCTGCTGAAATTCACCATTGCTGCTGAGGGACTTTGCAAACACTGCATCCAAGTAGCACACTGCATTCAAGATATTAATTCCAGGGGCCTCATGATTTGCAAACATTCTTCAAAAATACTTTAAAGCAGCTTATCTCTTGTTCACATAGAGATATTCATGTCTCATGTCTAACAGAAAACACCTTAAATATGAAAGATTTCTTCAAATGTGTCTAAGCAGTTCAGGTAATTGCTTCAAACAGTGCTCCCTGTTTGAGAAAGGCGGTACAGACCTCCCCACTCCATGGTAGCCTACAAGTTTTGATGTAAAGCAATTAAAAATAAGTGGTACCTTGTCTTATTCATCACCATTTTCCTCTCCCCCTCCCCCTGCCCCAACCTGTGCCAGGGCCTCACCACCTTCACAGTAAAGAACTTCTTCCTCATATCTAACTTAAATCTCCTTTCTTTCAGTTTAAAACCATTCCCCTTGTCCTATCAATACATGTCCTTGTAAAGTCCCTCTCCAGATTTCCTGTAGGTCCTCTTTAGACACTGGAAGCTGCTCCAAGGTCCCCCAGAACAAGCCTAGCTCTCTCAACTATGCTTATATTAAAATACAAATCTGAAAATTAAAAGCTGTCCAAAGCTTGGATTAATGTGCAGATTGAAGCCTAAATGGCCTATCATTGCAGAAACCAGGAAAATTACAGACTGTAAATGACAGTGTTGCTAAACCCCAGAGGTGTGGAAGCTTTTCAAAAAAACACTGAAGGGATGTGTATTATGCCAGTTTCGTCACTCATTTGCCTATCCAAATTTGTTTTAAAGAGTCTTCACAGAATAAAAGCAAGCAAAATGAGGAAAAAATTTTAAGGGAGAACATACCAGCTTTTGGGTTTGCAGATGTCCTATCACATGCAGTTAATGTGCAAATTTAGTTACTCATAATCAGTGAGGTACCTAGTTTTGCATACTGTAAAGCCTTAAAATGTAATAGAAGTATAGTCAGACACCCTGACTAAAAAATTCAATACCCTATAAGGGTACAGAACTGCATCCAGTACCAAAATCAAAAGGAAAAAGTCTTTTCTACATCATGGGGGGGGGGAAGGGGGGGGGGCATGCAGTGGAGAGTGGGAGAAGAGTGTAACTGCCTCTTGTGTAAAGTAGGTTACAGCAATTTTATTAAGACCATGTGCTTATCGTTTGCTTCTGTAAATCCTATAGAGAACTACATACAAATCTTCACCAAAATCTTACTACATCTGCTACTTTACCCTAACCTCATACCCTTTTCATGTAAGCATTTTATGAGCAGTCAGAGGTATGATTTACTCTGGCCAGTCCACTGTTCTCAGTTTCTAGATATGTACATATGGATCATTTAATTTTACATGATCTTTGCATTTTGTAATTAAGCTAACTGTTTAATAGTTTCTGAAACACTCTGCATTCCATCTATCTTTGGAAATAATGGTTATTTTGGGTCTTCTTTATTTCTCCGGGGTTTTATCCATTTTCAAGCACAGGCATTTCTTTAGTTAGTTCTGAAACTCCCCAGAGTGAAATTCATCAGACCCCATTGAGTCAAAAGCATCTAATTGATGTAAGAGTTCTTTGAGTTGTCCTTTATTCTGTTCCTGTTCCCTGCTGTGTTTTAATAATTGTATTAAAAATAATCAACCTTTTAATGGAAAATCTGAATCAGAATGGGCAGTTTATATTCTGTTTCTTCTGCTGTTTACTTGCCTTTCTCAAGAATTCATTATTCACTAGTTCAACAGTAATGTACTTTAAATCCTTCCCTAAATTAAACGACCACAGATTCATATATTCTATTCTACATGGTAATGGAATATTTTTTCTAACCATCCAGGTTCAAGGATAAATTATAATAAATTTTTATAATAAATTGCAATTCAGTAGAACATGGAAACATTTGCTGCCATCGAACTTCACAACACCAAATATAACCAGGAACATAAAATCTATCCAGCCTATGAGTTTTTGCACAGTAAAGACCTATATGGAAAAGACTGACACACACCATTGCATGAAATCTGTATATATGCCCAGAATGTCTCAATTAACATCAGCAAGTCTAGGGGCATGGATATAAGTCAAGGAGATAATTCTTAACAAAAAACATTTATTTCAAATAAACAACTAGCAGTTCTTTTTGTTAAGACTGGAGTTTTACCAACAGTGATAAACAACACTGGACACAAAAACTAGAACATTCGAGTTTTTTAATTCAGCCACTGAATCACCTGTGAATTCATAGAATGGTTTGGGTCGGAAGGGACCTTAAAGATCATGTAGTAATACAGCAATCCTTTTATAGTGGCTCATGCAGTAATACAGCAATCCTTTTATAGTGGCTCATGCCTAACTTTGCTATTGATTAAGCAGGAACACTTCTCAATGGCTACTTTTGCATCTCTTCAAATAATGGAGCGTCAGCTGCTAAAAACCTTTGTTACATACCAGATATTGCCTCCTAATAAACATCACACATCTCTTTTATAGTGCCAAAGACAGATCCATAACATTAGTACTGTTACCTTCAGAAGCAGACCTAGCTTTCTGTGTATCCATATAAAAAGTACTGAAATCTCAGACTTTACTAGGACCTCGTTTCAGGTGATAACATCTCTGTTCACAGTTGCTCACTGACAACTCAATAATCTACCTTGGGTTTTGCCATGTATGACTGTAGTGAATATCTCGAGTTATATACTTCACTGTACATCCCTTAGTGCTGCAGTTTGCATGTATGACAATGTTCTCCTGTATCTATTGTCCTAGACATACCTCTGAAATGGAGGATGGAAGACAGTATTTTATTATTAGCATTAGATAAGAAAAACGTAGAACTATAAAAAGCCAATCTTCAACACAAAATTAATGTTTCATTTTGATGAAGAAAAATTCCTTGTCTGTACTCATTAACAAGATGTTTTCAGGAAGCACCCTGAACAAACAGCTATTAGGGTCTTTTTCGCAGGGATCTGGTTTTCATCCAGCAAAAATCAAAATGGATCTACTGATTTCCAGATTCGAAAGTATTTAAGCAGATGTTTTGCCTAATGAAGACTCAAAGACAATGGTATCAAAAGCTACCATCAAACATCATACCTGGGCTGAAAGAATGATCAAACATCTTTCCTTTAATCTGCAAAGAATGAAGGGCTCAGAGCTCTGCATTTCACTTCAGCTTAACCTTGCAACTGTAAAGTTAAATATTTAGTGATTTTAAAACCCCATTAGGACAACCTTTCTACTAAAAAAAAAAAAAATGCCCTTTTATAAATTAATTCAAGGAGTGGAAACATGAACATTTTCTACGTGGCCAGAAAGACGTAGATGTTACTTCCCATGCAGCAATGAAATGTCTTTATCTCCCCAGTACACAGTCTTACCAGAGGAATTACTAGTGTTTGGACTATACCAATCCTAATCTACAGTTTGAAACACACCAGTGCCATAGAAAGAAGTGATGTAACAACTTCCTAGATTACACATTGGAGCAACCAGCCCTAAAGCAGGTCAGTAACATCAATGGTCTGAGATGGAGGGTAAATAAAACCTCATGTTGGTAACAGGTTAATTGTGTTTAAAGCTGTTTATGCCAGTGATAAAAATTTGGTAAGACTGAAGATTTCTATGGTTTGTTGGTTGGTTTTTAGTTTTGTTTTCTCGTGGGTTTTTCTGTTGTTATGGCTAAACTAGAGGTCTAAGCGTAGCCCACAACTCAATTAGAAAACAAAACCAAAGATTTTAATCTTATGAAGTGTGATCCTCACTCTGCTACAGTGACAACCCAATGTTTCATTCTGCAAACACAAGATCAGCAGCAGAAGGCTGTTCTGCTTTGCCAGTTTAATTTAACGTAAGTTTTTCAATTAAAAACAGAGTTTCCTTAGAAGATAGCAGGAGCCAGGATCTGACCTCAACAAAGCTGCTTCTGCACCTTGGTGATCTTCAGCACCTGACAAGAGATCGTTTAATTTTTTCTAACCATAAAAAAAATCCGTTAAATATATGGAATATGTCTTTGTTGGTTTGGGTTGGTTTGGGTTTTTTTCTCCAAGTTGTACTAAGCTACTCAGTTCAAAATTGTGCATTATTAAATGATCAAGCAATATAGGTGCAACCAACACAAGCAATAAAATGCTTCCTTTAACACAGTATATTGACATTCACATTTCATCTTTCAGATTTACTCTGCATTATGGAAAGTCTTCTAAACAAATATTCTTAGAATATAAGTGCTCAACTTTTGCATAATTAAGTGAAAGTAGTAAAACCTTATTTACACTTGAATTTGGCAGCAGTTTGAAACAGTTCTTGGTAGCAGTGCATTAATGGAGAGAGGCATGTTATAAATGAGTTACATGAAGTACAAATGATTATTTTAATGTTGGATCTGATTTTTCTCATTTAAACAATAAAAAAACTGGATTCAAGGTGACTCAATCATGTGCTGAATCCACAGTAGTTCAAGTGTGAAATTTAATCATGGAAAGTATCTCCTGAGAAACTAAACATAATCTTATTGAGGTAATACAGAAGCAGTTACTTACAGAAACATCTCTCATTCCAGGCTTAACTCCCCTCAGTTTTCTTTTTTTGCACAGAACTGCCTGACATCAGGAATTCCTCTTCCACTCTTTCTGTGTCACTCTTGCTTACCAGAATATCAGAGTGATATCTGTCAGTGGCTGTAGTTAGAATCATAGAATCACAGAACAGTTAGCGTCGGAAAGGACCTTAAGATCAACGAGTCCCAACCCCCCTGCCATAGGCAGGGACACCTCACACTAAACCATGTCACCCAAGGCTCTGTCCAACCTGGCCTTGAATACCATCAGGAATGGAGCATTCACAGCTTCCCTGGGCGACCCATTCCAGTGCCTCACCACCCTCACAGTAAAGAACTTCCTCCTTATATCCAATCTAAACTTCACCTGTCTGAGTTTGAACCCATTACCCCTTGTCCTACCACTACAGTCCCTAATGAAGAGTCTTTCCCCACCATCCTGCATTGTTAAACTTCATAAGGTTGGCATCAGCCCACCTCACAAGCATGTCAAGGTCCCTCTGCATAGCATTCCTGCCCTCCAGTGTATCAACCGAACCACACAGCTTGGTGTCATCAGAAAACTTGCTGAGGGCGCACTCAATCCCACTGTCCATGTCACTGACAAAGATGTTGAACAGGACCAGTCCAAACAACAATCCCTGAGAGACACCACTTGTTATTGGTCTCCAGCTGGACATTGAGCCGTTGACCACAATTCTTTGCGTGCGGCCATCCAGCCAGTTCTTTATCCACCGAGTGGTCCATCTGTCAAATTGATGTCTCTTCAATTTAGAGACAAGGGTGTCATGCAGGACAGTGGCAAACGCTTTGCACAAGTCCAGGGAGATGATGTCAACTGCTCTGAGCCTGTCCATCAGTTCTGTAGCCCCATCAAAGAAAGCCACCAAATTGGTCAGGCAGGATTTCCCCTTAGTGAAGCCATGCTGGCTGTCACCAAGCACCTTGCTGTTTTTCATGTGCCTTAGCATGCCTTCCAGGAGAATCTGCTCCAAGATTTTGCCAGGCACAGAGGTGAGACTGACTGGTCTGTAATTTCCCAGGTCATCGGTTTTCCCCTTCTTGAAAATGGGGGTTATATTTCCCTTTTCCCAGTCATCCAGTTCCTCACATACACATATTCACCCCATCTCTCAGTTATATTTTCCCGTGTGTGGATTAACTCTAAGAAGGAAATTTTCAGAGATATCCCAGGAGATTACATGCCCAACTTCCACTCATTTCCAGAGCTATCTTTTTGTTTTCCCATAGAAATTAACTAGCAAACAATTTTGCTGAATTTTTATGTTTTCACAGTTCTAGTAATCATGTGTATCACCATGTGATCTTTAGGTGCATTTTTCTTAGTAGACAAATACACTGGGTATCTTCATGCATGCAGTTAGCTTTGCAAATTTGGTAACCATGAAAATTACCATCTTTCCCACATGCCAAAAAAGATGTTTTCCAACTAATATATTTAGATACATTTGCCTTTTTCTCTACTTTTTTTTTAGATTAAATTACCTTCTAATGCAGTCTAAATACACAACCAATAAATTATTTCAATATTAGTTAATGAGCCTCTGGGTAAAACTCAGTGTAAAAGAAAAAGAAAAAAAACTAAAACAGCAGCAAGCCTCCTATAATATCTTACTTCCTAAGTAAGAAATAAGGCTAATTAAAATTCTGTCCCATTTCAAAGGAAAAGTGCCTTGTTATGATTCAGATTTCCTAGTCTGTGTAAACAATTATAAAATGCAAATATTTCTCCATTTATACAGAAAGCAATCACCATTTTTCTTTCCACAAGAAATAAGTACCAACGTCAGTTTTAGCAATCGGCCCTGGGCTTCTTGAGAGACACAATCTGACCACACCAGTGGTGCCAGAAGCATCAGAGATCGGGAGTTCCACTGTTGACACATTAGAAGCTCTTTTCACAATATTCTTATTCCACAAATATTGGTCAGGTTTAGAAGCCTTTCACCACAGATTTTTTTTATTTATTTCTAGGTTATAGCTTGTGCTTTAAAAATATAACACTGGGGTACCTTCTAGCAACCTACACATTGCAATGTTTAATGTCACTAAGTCTGTGTAGATACTGGGGAGCAATATTTCAAAACAGGGGCTCTGACATTTAGAGTATTTCTGGACATTCCAGGCATATTTGTCTCAGACAGAAATGGCATTTTGTTCTGGATTTTATTTGATAATGGAAGGTTAGGTAAATATAAACAGCCAGAGCAGCAATCACTTTCTCATGTAAAGATACAAACAGTGAATGTTCCAGATGTACTGGAGGCATCTTCCTAATATTTCCATACATTATAACTCAAGGCTTGTCTCTAATAAGTTTAAGTTTCCATACTGACAAAATGTGATTGTTGCTGCTTTGCACCTACATTTTCCTACTGGTGAAAAAAACAGGCTAAATAGTGGCATGATACTTTAAACAGACCATAGGGCAGATTGCCTCATCCTAATGCTGCATGTTATTTGCAATGGTTTTAATCACAATGACAGAAGAAAGGCACTTCTCTTAATAAAAGGCCCACACACAAAAAAAAATTGCTACATTTAGTTCCTTCATTGATGCCAGAGTAGTGCCTTATGGAAATTTACCTAATACACATAGGCTGGTTTAATGTACGGTACTAAAATGTAGGCTGTTTTAATTAACTATGCAAGTAATCACTTTGCAGGAAGAGGAATGGAAACCTTAACATCCTTCCAGTACAAGTTCTGATCTTAGCAAGTAGAGAAGGTGGAAACTTTACAACTTCAAGTTTTGTTTCAGTTATCTGCAAATGCAGATGTAAACTAGAACTGATGAATCCCAGTATTGAGAAGGATGAAAGGACTTGCAGCAAGATGAAAGAATAACAGGACATAGATCAATAAATCAAATACTTTAATTGGACGGAGCTATTTGCAGGGAATATTTCAGAGGAATGGAATGTTATTAGTTATTAACCAACATATTTACCAAGAAATTATATGCTATTATTTGTCCAAATAGGAAGCATTTCAAAAGCAATCCCGTTACATATTCTGCTGAAACCTCATGAGGAGAGGCCCTTGCTAAGAGATCAGCGCACCAGAACTTTCCTCCTGATCTTGTGGTGTACCTAGTGACCAAGATTATGTATTTATTGCTGGTCAGGAACAAGTTAATGTTTCAGAACTTGCAAACTACTCACAAAACTTTAATACACTTGCTGTGTTGAGATTGACCTTGGAAGAATCTAATCCCCAAAAGCCTCCTACCATGTCTTACTCATTCACTTAAAATATATACTTGAATTTCACTTGAAATATATACATATGTATAAACACACCAATTGCAGTTCAGCTCCACATATTTTATGCAGTCTCTCTCCAAGAACAAATAATTCTTTGAGGGGTTAAAAAAGTGTTATGCTGGTTAACTAGAAGCAGGACCAAGCAATGGTGAGAGAAAGGAAGAGCTAAGAAAAACTACCAAGGAGTAGGATTTCTATAGGCCTATTTATAAAAGCTTTTCAAGAGTATATAAGGAACTTAAGAAAGGTCAAATATAGACTGAACATTAAGAAATGTTCCTGGCAGTGAAAACACAGGCTAAACAGCAAGAATTGCTCTTGACAGCATAATTCTTCAGTTGGTGAACCAATCCTCCAAAAGAAGTACTTGGTGAGCACTTCTGCTGGAGCACTGAGGATTAAACAAAGCAAGTATGGACATTCAGAATTTTCAGAACCTTGAAATATTAACTGTCCAGACACAAATTTGCAGGACCTGCTCTGGATGACATAAGAAAACCTGTTTCTTTCTTGCTTTGCTACTTTCTGGTCAGACACATCTGAAAATCACAGTGTCATTTTATCTGTCTTTTTTTTCCTTAATTTCTATTGCTGAAAAAGTTTTATTTCCAATTAGTGTACAATCCATATAAAGAGGGTATAAAAGGCATTTATAATAGTAAAAAAAAAAAAAAACAAACAAAAAAAGGGAATTTCTAACAGAGCCACAAATAAAACAGTATGCATTTCTCTATATTTTCTCATTTAAAATTTCTGCCCACATCATAGAAGTCGCTGCCTTCATACAAATCTCATCACAATAGTCATTATGTTTGCACTTAGCTGTGAGACAAAAAGTATCTACAATAAACCAGCGTTAAAAGCATCTTTTAAAAGAAATTATTATTATTATTATAATAGTTTCTAGCAATACCTAACAGATATAGAACTAAAAATTTGAATTAAAAGAAAAAAACAAACAAAACAAAACAAAAAACGTTTAAACTTTGAAAGTATTATTGTTTTAAAAAGTTTGTGACTACTGGCTGCCATAGCCAATGAGGTATTGGTATAGAATGGAGTGAGTGGAGCAGACAGCCCAGTTGCATGGGGAACAGCAAAGATAAAGATCAGCTGCCCATCAAGTATCTAACCCAAAACAGTCATTTAGTGAATAAATGAAGCAGTGAATTTCTGAGAACAGGGAGGAAGTTCCCTAAGGATACTAATTTTTGTGGACTCTGCAAAGCAGTTCACCTTGTACTTTATGTGGGAACAAGTTTGATACACAAGTCAACACTTGCATCAGTGCAACTCCAAACTCATCCCAGCAGCAAAATGAGTCCAGCATTCATTTACACCAGTATAAACCTAGAAGTGTATCTAACCTTCTAATTAGGACAGTTTGTTCATCTTTTCTCCCTTTCCCCACCATCTCCTATATTTAAAGCAACAAGATTCACTAATACCTCTTCATTATAGGTTTTGGGGATGTTAAGCTGCACTTATTATTGTAGGAGTAACTGTGGGTGAAAACTTTGTGAAAGCCTTTGTTTTGGCTCAGTGCAGCATATAAATTGAAAATGGTTATGTACAGCCTGCATGTTGTTTACTCTCCAGCATTATTCTAGCCGCAGTTTTACAAGATTAAGCTCAAAACAGACATTCAGGTAATTTTAGACATTTCAGGCCCAATCATTTTCATTAAGAGGAGCTAAATGTCTATATGGACCTGTGGATTGAAAACTGTTCTAGTTCTTTTCTGTACCAGTGATGTAGAAATAGTAAGATTATCATCTTATCCTACAACAAATACCACTGCAACAACTGTAATACAGTTAGGGGTGAACTGTTTCCACATTGCTTAGGTGTTTGAATTCTGACAGAACTGACTTGAAGAAAGAATTGCAGAACAGTGATTTCTCCCAGAGGAATCTGGGACACTTTCTATATAGAGATCTGCAGAGTATCTTTCAGGATAGAGCACAGAGCATTGTTAATAGGGGTTAAAACCCAATAGCTATTTCTAACCTCCTTGGTTAGAAAAGCCACTGTTCTTCAGGAAGGCAATTTTAGCACTGAGTTTTGATCCCATGTTTGCACAGTCTCTTCATCCTGTTGGTGCATTAATCTGAAGCAACACCAGGAAGGCAATTGTTTACCATTTCCTCTGCAAACTTCAGTTTTGCTGAAGACATTCTATATGTGTTCTGTAGATGTCTTGTTGACAATAATGATTCTCATCATGTGTCCAGCCAGAGCTCACAACCTTCCAGGTGGGTTTTACTTTCCGCATTGTGGAATATTTAGGAATAAATTCAATCAGAATGTTGTGGACTACTCCACAACTCCTTCATTTCCCTTCTATTGTAACACCACTGCATTATGCACATGCAAATACAAAGTGGCAAATTTAAGCTCTTAAGACTGGACTGATTTGCTTTTACCAGAACCTTCCTATTATTAAGCAGCTTATTTCTGATGATTTTTTTCTCTTTACACTATTTAAATGTCTATGATTTTGAGTTCTGCCTGATAGAGCTGCATAATTACAGTACATAAGAGAGATAGTAACCCCTACTGAGAAATGACCTCATGATCAGAAATGAGGATTTGTGAATTATATGCATACTGTAAATAGCTTTAATAAATTCAGCCCCTATCTCTTTTTTATTTTTATTTTTGCCTAAAAAAAGCATAGTAACTCTTTCAGATCAAATTTTCCTAAGGACTGCACATCACTGGAACATTGAAATGAAATAGGCTGAAAAAAATGTGGCATTTTCTGGTTCACCTGTTATTTATTTCCAGTTTTCTGCCCATCAGATATGGAGAATTAGTACTCGCACACAGAAACCATTTCAGTTCAAATAAGTGACAAAAAAAGACTGGAGGAACAGAGTGGCTCTGAATACAACCTGCAGGGAAACAAAACAAAACAAAGCAGCACAACCCAAGAGCAAGGACATAATTTGTTGTTTACCTGGAATTCCAACTAGTTGACATTTTGTCCTCAATTCTTCAGAAACAGGAAATAGTTTCTTTCCGTTGATTTTCTGGAGTTTGTTGGGGTCCTGACTTCTTCCATCAGCGGGCAGCTGACTGTCCAGGTACCAGTTCTTTCTAGCTTACTCTTTTATATTTTGCATTATGTTAATTATTTCTTCCATTGTTTTATTATGCATTTCCCTATTGCATCTCTGAGCTGTCATGCTAAAACCTCAGCACTCTGACATACAAGAAGTTCAAATCCAACTTTCCAGGCAATTGCTTTCTAGCTCTGCGAGATACTGTTTTCCTGAACTGTATTATAATGACTGTCAGAAATGGATCACTGTGAATATAGAGTAGTATTTCTTATTACATATGACTTCTTGAAATCTATAGCCCAAAATCAGTGGCAGAGAGCTGAAGACCTGGCAGGGAATCATGGTAGCTCTATTAGGAGAGCAATCAATACTTCAGTGGTAGTTGATAACTACCTGAATAATTATTTTCAGTTAAATTGCAATCATGCAGTGCACATGATTTACCTTAGGTATGATTTTATAGCAAAAGCTACGAATACAGCGCATGAGGGTTAGTGATGGATTGCTTTGAACAGCTTGCAAGCCCTTCAGTGGCACCTGCAAAAACATAAACTAAATAGTTACAACAGCCATATAAATAAACCTATGTAGGTGTATCTCTTGGTTGTCAGACGATTTTGCAAATATGTTGTTCCCAGCAATGTACATACAACGTTGGTTTCACTCTGAAATGTTTCAGAAACCACATGTGATGTGAAGAAAGCTTAAGGTCTTGTTCAATGGCTTTGGCAAAGACATGGACAGTGGGATTGAGTGCGCCCTCAACAAGATTGCCGATGACACCAAGCTGTGTGGTTCGGTTGATAAAGCTGGAGGGAAGGAATGCCATCCAGAGGGACCTTGACACGTTTGTGAGGTGGGCTGATGCCAACCTTATGAAGTTTAACCATGCCAAGTGCAAGGTCCTACACCTGGGTTGGAGCAATCCCAGGCACAGCTACAGGTTGGGCAAGAGAAGAGATTCAGAGCTACCCTGCAGAGAAGGACTTGAGGGTGTTGGTATGAGAAATTCAACATGAGCCGGATTCAGTGTGTGCTCGCAGCCCAGAAAGCCAACCATACCCTGGGCTGCATCAAAAGGAGCGTGACCAGCAGGTCGAAGGTGGTGATCCTGCCCCTCTACTCTGCTCTTGTGAGACCTCACTTGGGGAGCATTGCGTGCAGTTCTGGTGTCCTCAACATAAAAAGGACAAAGAACTGTTGGAACAAGTCCAGAGGAGGGCACGAGGATGATAAGGGGACTGGAGCACCTCCTGTATGAAGATAGGCTGAGAAAGTTGGGGCTGTTCAGCCTGGAGAAGAGAAGCCTGCGTGGAGATCTCATAGCAGCCTTCCAGTATCTGAAGGGGGCCTTTAAGGATGTTGGGGAGGGACTCTTCATTAGGGACTGTAGTGACAGGACAAGGGGTAACGGGTTCAAACTTAAAGAGGGGAAGTTTAGATTGGATATAAGGAAGAAGTTCTTTACTGTGAGGGTGGTGAAGCACTGGAATGGGTTGCCCAGGGAGGTTGTGAATGTTCCATCCCTGGCAGTGTTCAAGGCCAGGTTGGACAGAGCCTTGGGTGACATGGTTTAGTGTGAGGTGTCCCTGCCCATGGCAGTGGGGGCCGGAACTTGTTGATCTTAAGGTCCTTTCCAACCCTAACTATTCTATGATTCTATGATTCTATCTTGGTAAACACATCATAGCAGAAAAGAGGATCCAGAGCTGGATGGAATAGTCAGCTACCAAACTGACTTTTTTGGAAAGGAATGAAAGCCACAAAAAAGGTGAAATTTGAGTAAAAATTAAACAAGAAACAACACAAAACACCCCACACTTTACCACAATTTAAAAATTATAAACAGCCAAAATAGGTTTGAAATGAATGTGAAAGTGAGATGAGGTAGTCACTTGAGTCCAAATAACTGAGCATGGGCAGGAATCATCATACAGTGCTATGCAGAAGCAGTAGAATCAAAGATCCTGCTCTTCATAGAGAGGGGAGCACCTCTATTGATGCTTACTCTTGCTTTATAAAAAGTAGTCAGAAAATAGTAGTTTCCAGCATACTTCATGAGCTCAGCCAGCTTGAAGTATTTCTAATTATTTAATTTCTGTCCTTAATTTTCAAATAGTGCCATAACACGTACCCACAGAAACATCAGCTCTTCTACCTTGCTGTGGTTTTATTATCCACCAAAGGTTCTTTTCAACAAAAGGAGTAAAAGTGGAAGTAAGTAGAAGCATGCAACTAATATCTCAAGATGGATAATTGAAGGCAAGATTTTACTCTCATAATTTGTCACTGCTATTCCCTGCCTGTTGCAAAACATGTTACTGGTAATGAATTTTACAGTATAAGGTAGAAGTGGAGGTGGCTGGCTATGGCACATGGCTACTACCATACTGCCTCTAAAGGTGAACTTCCCTGACTTGGAGCCCTCTGAAACTTTATGTTTAACATACATTTCAACCAAAAAAAAAAAAAAACCAACAAACGATCAACTTCTTCAAATTGGAACTGAGAGACAAAGAAAATTCATTCAGGGCAAGGGAGATAAATAATTCAGGGTAATTGCACCATCTACGCTGCTTCATTTCTTTAAACTGGATTTTCACAAAAAATATCCTTCACAATTACCGCCAGAGCAGATCTCACTACAAGCATAAGTACAAAGCAGATCCCGGAGAGAGTGCAAAGGGTTCTTGCACAGGCCTCTACCTTTACTTGTCTTTTATTTTTTGTCAGAAAAAAATATTCTATTTTTTACTCTTTAGTCATTCCCTTGCTGGCTTACATCAGCTCACATTAGTTTCATCACTTTTTCTTTTGCTTCTCTTCTTTATGTTACATTTGGGGCATTGCCTTCAGTTTTACACAGCCCTACACATTTGTCAATGGGAAAATCCAGACCAAAATATTCCAAATATACATCCAGAAGTTCAAATGTCCTGGGAGCTGTGGTCTAGAAACAGAGTTGAAGGTCCCTCCAAAAGAAACTGTAAAGTAAGCCCGTGAAATAGTCTGTGTCTTCAGAAGCACAAAAAAGTGAGGTGGGGAAGAAAACAGTCACAAATGCCATTTGTCCAAAGACCGCCAAAACGATAGAGTTTTTTTTTTTCCATCTGGTGCTAAACAGCATACCTTTTATGAAACTCTATATTGGAAAAAATGTTCAAAAAAAAGAAGTCATTTCAAAGCTTAAATTTAGCACTGACTTATTACGCTGCAAGGTGCAGAAAAAAGAAAAAAAATGAGAGAACTGCTGGACGCTGTAGCAAGTACTTGGCATGATGCAAAGACACTGGATAACTCAACCCTCTGTCAGCCCACTAGTTGGGATTGTATGCAGTATTGCCACAAAAGACATAAGTAGTCATATTACAGGGAGTCAACAATGTGGCTATTTCATTGCTCAACCTCAGAGTTCAGAAGAATGTGTCTGTTAAACAACAACTATAAAGCCATCAAGTCCCAGTAGAAGATGTGAGCACTTTTACGCACTGAAATTACCTAACTAGAAGGTGTAAGTAGTTTGACTTTCACAAGTGAAGAGGACACAAGCTGAGACAGCAAAAAACTATTTTTACATACTTCCAAGTTGATACTGAGCTGTGTATGGAGAAAATTGGAACACATTTTTCTGCCCCCACCCTCCTCCCATCCCACAAGTAGGGATCTGAGACCTTTTCCTGTTTTGTTCCTTTGCACAAGGAAAACCAGACTCCAAAGGGAAGCTGCAAGCACACTGCTCCTCTCCCCTGACCCCAGTTATCCAACCCCTGCTGTAAATTAAGCAAGCTTAGATTCATCCAGCTGAATATCCCAGCCTCAATTTTTTCCCTTCAAAACAAGCACAATTTAAGTAGTGAAGATTTAGTTTTAAGGAAAATGCTACCATTGAGGCTTCATGTTACTGAATAAGACAAAAGAAAATACCAGTAGTTTCAGCACAACTAAACAGGAGCTATGCAACAAAACAGACTCAGAAAGATTGCTTCTTAGACTAACTTCAATCATTTACAAAAGAAGGAAAATTATGCAACACATCAGACAGAAAGGTCAGTGGGCACCACAGATTGTATGCAAGGTGGCTTTACCCAGGTCCCACAGCCACGCTTCCCCTTAGGCTTAAGGTTTCACAGGCAACCGAACCACATAGTCTGTTCTCCATCGCCCCTTCATTCAATTATTTCCTGCTCTCTGCAACAGCTCAGAAAGAGTGTGTGAGGTAAAAAAAAAAAAAAAAAAAAAATTATCAATCTGGAGAACACAGTCCTTATTTAACAACCTGACGTCTCAGAAACATGGGAGGCTGAAAAGACAGACAGACCCAGACTAGACTGGAACATTGCCCAGTCACACCAACCTTTCCCTTCCCTGCATCACGATAAATACCGTAGCCTCTATTACGTATTTAAAAGCCTTTTCATGCATATTTTTGAAATTATGAATCAAATGGAAAAAAAATTCCAAGCAGAAGCTGAATTTTTAGATAGAGAGCCCCTTTAAAAAAGATAAATAAAGGTATCACAGAAAGACTAATCTTGAAGTTTTGATCCTTAAGTTCAAACCTCATGATTTCCTGACACATTGAAGCAACATTCTCAGCAATAGTGCTACTTCTGTATGAGCCAATGGAGTCTTCGGCATCTTCATTCTGGCAGCAGACAGCCTCAGTCACTGCTGCACACTGCATTTCCATAACTGGTGAATAACAACCAAAGATTATATTTACCTCAATATTTTCTTCCTCCAGTGTTTGTCTACTGCCCCCCCGGCCCTTACATCTTCCCGCAGCTTCAGCTGCTACACATTGCTCACGGCTTATAGGGAAAGCAAAACATTTTCTTCACAGCCTGTATAAACGTAAACAAATACAGCAGCTGAAGGTACGCTTGGGTTTCTGTTTCACACTGACTCACACTGTTAGATCATGCACAGAGTCAATCACCATGGCAATGAGATGCCAGAAACCATTTCCAAACTTTCATGAATATTTAAGCATGGGCAGAAAAGTTCAAAAGAAAATATTCTTTTACAATGTTTTGCTTCTTTTTAAACTCATAGAATCCTAGAATCCTAGAATGGTTTGAGTTGGAAAGGACTCAATTAATTCCAACAGCTTGCCACAGGAAGGGACACCTTCCACCAGACTGGGTTGCTCACAGGCCACAGGTTGTGTGTCCAACCTGGCCTTGAGCACTGACAGGGATGGGGCAGCCACAGCTTCTCTGGACAACCTGTGGCAGTGAACTGTTATGAACACCATCACAACTTCCTTGCAGTCATTCTTTAGCCACAGCTATTTTCAGAATAATGTTAACAAATAGTTAAATTATTATTAAAATATTATTTACAGCCACCATGTGGAGTTCAGAATTATGGCACAAGGTCACACTGCATTAGATACTGAAAATTATGGAAAAAAAAAAGATGGTTGTTTCCCTACTAAATTGCCAGTATCACAAATCATTTATCAAAGGAGTTACTGGAAGATATCACATATTTAAATGTGATTTAGTGTCACTGGAACTGGAGGTCCCAGTTCAGTTCCCTCCCGAAGAAACGGAGCCCTGTTTTCTGCACAAACCTGGTACAACTATTCTGTAATTTTAGACTACAATTCACATTCAACAGAGAAAATAATTTTCCAGAATTACTACCAAAAGCAAATACAATAGGTATATAAGCACACTTAAACATTTTCTTTAACAGACTCATAACTAGATACACAAAAACAAAGGAGTTATGATGCAATCCTAATTCAGCAACAACAGCAAAATCACAGCTTTGGTAAAGGAAAGTAATTTGATTATAACCTATTAATGTCCTTTATTTTAAAAAAGGCATAGGAATTTTTTTAGTTTGTGCACATTGCAAGCATTAACAGGTACAAACTTAAAAACATTTTTTTTTGCTTCTATTACTAAACATTAGGATTCTGCTCCCCTCACACCCTAAATTTAAGTCAAATAACATTACCATACTTTCAATATTTGTTGTTAAAGCAAATGTAAAAACCCTACAGTGTTTGAACTTGCTCCAAAAGATGATATTGTCACATTTACAAAAGAACTACAAAAGTAAAGAAAATCATGTTTCAGCCATCGTTTGCTTCTGCATTATTAAACACATAATCAGTTTCCAAGTCCTCCTGAAAGAAAAATCCAAGTGGTAAATCCAATCTCATTCTGCCTTTTTTGTCTGAATACCTACATTTACTGTATCCAAATACAGAAGACACCTTCAAGACAAAATTCAATCCCCAACAAGCCAGCTCATTGCCTGAGAGCTGACAGACATCTGTTCATAAATCTTTCAAGCTTGCCATAACCAGCCACCAAAACTCATTCTGCACCACCAAAACCAAGAGAAGACCGAATTTCCCAGCGCACCACAGACTGTCCATCCTTCCTCACACCCACTTTGATGGTTCTGTAACATTTAAAGCCCTATCTATAGAAAGAGGATCCCTATTCTCCCCTAAGCTTGTCCAATAGGCAGAAGTGCCAAGGCATATATGTCATTGCATCAAGAAATCAGCGTCTAAATGGACTTTAAGGCTTCACATTGATACAGGTGTGTATTTATAACTTCTATACGTGGGGGATGTGTGATCCTACCATGCATATAAATAAATCCTACATGTATATAAATAAATACTAACCTTTAAACCCAGTTTCTTACTAGGCGGAGATTGTAAATAGCCCCATACACACCAAAAGCACCAAAAGCAACAGCAGAGTTTTACCCAAGATGATTTGAGGATATAAATATGACAAAGACTGGTGGGAGATATAATATTTTCAACAGCTATTTTGGGGAAGAAACAGCTCACCTTTTGGACAATGAAGCTTTATTTGATCTGAGCAAGAAACAGAAACCTTTAAAGCTAAACCGATAGAGAACAATTGCTTGGTTTAAAGTTGATTATACTAATCAATAGAAGTCTAAAAAGGGATTGTTCCTTCCTACACATACTGCTGCATTGGCACGGAAGCCAGCAGTGTGCAACGTCCCCAGTTGTTCCCAGCTACAAAGTCGTCTGAGGTCACTTTGAGCATTCCAGTTACATCCCTTCCAGCAAAAGGCACAGGAAAAGAGCACAGACCCAGCTCTCTACCATGCTTCTCTAATTAATCTAATCTCAGGTCTAAATCTGTTTTGGGCCATGATCTGCGTTAATGTGCAGGGCTTCAGGTCCAGAAAATGTCACTGGTAAAGACAGTATTTGTCTCATGGGAAAAAAAGTGGATAATTTCTTTAAATAATAACATTTGATTGCTTTTAGATCAAGTTTCATTGCAGTAAAAAGAGTTTACCTCTATCAGAAGTTTTCCAACTGTTTCTCTGTTGCCTACATTACTTCTTTACAAGATAATTGTTGGCAAGACACAAGCAGAAAACAAAGCATCGGACAGACAACGTATTCCTTACGAAATTAAATCAATGTCACTTTTCAGCTTGGTTTGTCTAGAGGAAAACAACAGGAAATTAAGGAGGATATGGCTCATTTTGGCCAGTATGTTCAAATATATTCTTGATTATTTGAAATATAATCACATCCTGAATATATACCATTTGGACCTATGGTTTTGTTTGAGCTTAAATGTAATTTCTATATCTGAATATATTTTGTATGGGTATTAATGCAGGAACAAGCACTCTCTTTTCTCTACAGCTTCCAAAGCCATCCTGATAAACTCCAAAACTTAAATGTTAGGAGAACATCTTTTGCACATCTTAGGCTTTTAGGTGTTTATCTTTGAAGTTTAGATTGGCTTTTATTTGTTTATACATTCATTACAAGCTCTTTATCTCAGATTTGTCAAAGTTAAAAATCATCACTATCTTGTCCTAAACTTTCTTCAGTTTTCAAAGTACTTTCCATACACAGTGCACTTAATTCAGTCATAGAAAACAAGGAGGGCTCACTGACAAACAATAAAAACAAAACCCTGTTTCAGGATACCATTCTGCATTCTGAAATGAGCTCATTTTCAGCAGAAACTACGTCTTTCAGGAGAAATCCGCCCTGCATATTTATCACACTCTGTCCTCATACCTATTGCTATTCTTACAACTTTAGCACATCCATTTTGCTCTGTTTCCAGTGTGTAGAGTAGACAATTCTTTATATCGCTTGGCATCTTACATATTACATTCTTCAGACTAAATTTACATGTATATTTAAAGGTTTTTCTTTGGCACTAAGAGTTGTACACTTGAAGGTCTCGTTTCACATCAAATTCCACATGTCCAGTTTTTGGGTAGGTCTTTTTATTTCATTTATAGATCATGCTACAGGTATTTTCATAGCTGTAATTAGCATCACTCAGAATGGGTGTCAACAATAACTTTTCTACATGTATATCAATACTGAATTTCATAGATTTTGTGCAGGACACTGAAGATGTTTTTTTCTGGAAGTCCAAACTGTATTTTATACTGCTGGTAAATACTTTTTACACATAAACCAGACATCTGACATCACTGGGAATTCAGAGAAAAACATTCATAATTCTGATTTTAATTTTTGCTGTGTTTAGACCTTGGAGCTCAGGATAACCATTTACGTTGCAGGAGCACTGAACAGATCAGTTTCTGCCAGAGGTTCATATTGCTGTAATAAGAGGATATGAACACACTTATATTTCTGTAAACAGCTCACATCTTCCTATTAAATACTTTTCTACTTTTTCCCACAGATACACCGTTCATGACTATATTCTTACTTTTCTTCCCATTCTGCAGTTCTGAAAATAGTGAATTGTAGTATACTGGGAATATTTCTATTTCACTTGGACCTCTTAGAAAACACACGAAAAAACTTCATATGCTATAAACATTGGGGTTTTTTTTGTTGTTTTTTTTTTTTCCTATACCAAGCAGACATTTTTGAAATGTTTCTTTTATGCATGGTGGACAAAGATAATTTGGGGGTTAGAGATGGAAAGGGACTTGGATCAGACACCTGACAAAAGATGCAACCAGTATTTTTATGTCGTCTTCATCTGATTAGAAAAATTATACCCATTTACACACACACACACCCCCCCACACACACACCCCTGCCCCCAAGAGTATGATAGAAAGCATGTAAAGGCCTTAAATTAAGGTCATTTATTTAAGTATGATGGGTTGAAAAGCCATTTGGGGATCTCATTTCTTGGTATGACTGAGAATTTTTTCCCTGTTGTCGCAGTTTAAACCCAGCCGGTAACTCAGAACCACAGAGTCGCTTGCTCACTCCCTCCTTTCTTCCTCCCCCAGCTCCCGGAGGGATGGGGAGGAGTTATCAGCACTGTTCTCAGACTAAAGCTGAAAACACAGCACTGCACCAACTACTGAGAAAGAGAAAAATGACTGCTACAGCTGAACCCAGGATAGTATCTGTAAAAAGGAATATTACATTTAGGTAGAAATAGTAAACATCTTTGCTGAACCTGCACAAGGACTATTACTTTCAATGCTTATATTTCTCTTAGAGATAGACTAATTCCTTCAAAGCATAAATCTTATATAAATTCTGAGTTCCATATTACTGCAAATAATTTTTCACTCTAAAATCTACCCTTCATAGATAAACTTTTTTTTAAATATTAAACTTTATACTGTAACTGCATTTACATGATAGTAGAACTGATGTCACCTATTGTGAAAGTCCACAGGACAGGGCACAGTACCTATGGATTCTGCATGTCTACCTATGAACAAATGTCAGAGAAGGGATCAGAGTGTCTGAAAGAGGGAATAAGTGGAAATATGCACAGCAAGAAAAAGGGCATCTGGAGAAACAGTGGCAAGGAGCCTTGAGGGCTTTCTGAGAGAGAACTGGAGCAAGAGCATCGGTGTGTGCACAAACCCAGACTGCCCAGCAGAAGTTTACCACACTCTGGTAAACACAGCCATGTAAGATGCATCTTTTACACCAGAGAAATTGCAGCTTCCAGCAACTTCAGCTCCACTTTAGCAGATGTATCTGTAAGAAAGAATTTTCTTTCTTCCTTCACTTTCAGTTTTTGGATGTAGCTGTTTAAAATGCAGGTCATAAAAGGGGTTGCAGGGAAGGACTTCAGGTCACAGGGAACACCTCACATACACAAGTGTAATTTGGATTTACCTATAATAATGACTTGTACCCTGTGAGATGTTTCCAAGCTGTGGATGAATAAAGATGCTTATTTTACAACAATAACATTCCCCAAAACCAAATGCTTTATTAAGCTTGCAAGAGTCATTTATAGAATATGGTATAAGAGAGTCAGAAGGAAAAAGAGACACAAAAGGATTCTGGTGTTTGACTAACTTAATTGGGTTTTCATTTGCATTAGAATAGAATTTAGTTTGTTGACTGAACAGATCAGATACTTAACAAGTAATGTGTCAGATACAAAATTAATTTGGCAGTTTTACAACTGGGCTTAAAGTGCACCAAATAGTTCCCTTATTACTCCTCTCTAGAGTTTAGAACCGAAGTATAGATTCGCAATTAGACAAATATAAGGTAAACTGAAATCTAACAGCTGACTCCTAATTGCCTGAGTCATGCTGCTCCTATCTTACTGTAGGCAGAGTATTTGTTCAGTAGGGCTAGTGTGAGCAGCTGAGGAACTGTGCACTTCCAACCACAATGTACACCTACCCACCTACACCAGAAACTGTGCTGCATTCTTAAAAGTAATGAAAGAGAGCTCCAAAAGTGACCTTTCAGATATAAATGCACATTAATACTTCTAATCTCAAGAAGAATTACCCTCTTTCAAGGGGGTAATCAAGAAGATCTTACCCCCTTTTTTTATTCACACAAAACAGGAGAATTTACTTACTTTTCCCTCCATACCACACAGCTGGGGTACATGACACTTTTTCTTTCCAGTACAGTATTTTCAACTGAATCACAAATGGTAGCAGGTGTCTGGAGGAAAGAGTTAAGTGCAACCAGAGGCTCATACAGAGGAACGTATGTCCTTCCATATAGAAAAATATATGGAATATATTTACCTAGACTATTTATTACTAGTTCTTATGCCTTAAAAATGAAACAAACCCCCTCTTCTTGAGCAGAAGAACATGAAGAATAAGATTACTTAATAAGATTCTCTAGTACATAGCTTCAGCACTTGGAGAAGCCTAGCTCTTTTGAGAGCTCACTATGCAAGAAACACTTCAAGGATCCAAGAAGGAAGACGTGGAAACCTGCATGTCATAATTGTGACATATTGATATCATTGTCTAAAATCCCTGTCACTGTACATGGCCAGAGTACCAACTGATCCTCGGGGAGAAAGGCAAACAGATTCTCTTAATGCATCTGAATTATCTCCAGGGAACACAGATGTTAGCCTGTTTTATTTTTTCTTTTACCTGTAGTAGAAATGCTTTACCTGAAATAAAACAAACATGAGATAATACTTTCAAAGTATTAATTATTTTTATGTCCCAGTAGGCTACATGGTACCAGAGGAAAAGAGACATTAACTGTTCAAGAAGACAAATGGGAATAGCATGTGTATGCGCATTTTTTCAGTAAGTTAAAGCACAAGTTCTATAAAGTCTCTACCTTATTGACTAGATGATGTGTAATAAATTAGGAAAGGATCCATTCAAAGCATAACAAGTTTCAGAAGTGTTTGATATAGGATGTGTATTCCAAATCGTACACTTCATAAGGCAGAGACTGTGAGAAAAACAAAGTACCTTATTATGCATCAAAGTGCTTAGTCACCATGCTTACATTCGAAAAATAAAGTTCCCCTAGATGTAAATTCATGTAGGACAGGCATCTGCACTACCTTAGTATCAAAACAATTTGCCAAGCTAGAGGGGGTAACAACAAATTAAACTAATATTTCACTTTTTACACTTTTTTTGTCAATGCAAGCGGAACACCATTGACCTGACTACAGAGGCCAAGCCAGTGTTCAGAAATATTAAACAAAAATATTAAATGAAAAAGAGCATCAGCAGAAGCACAAGCTGCTCTTGTACTTGGGACATTCATGTGGGACCTGGCACAGGTTTTTATTGACCCTTGCTCCCAGGACAGAACATCCCAAGAAAGGTTATACCCACCTGCATTTATGAATGGATACAAACTGCTGTCTGGTGATAAGTGGAAATAAAATTACTCTTTTCATTTTTGCCTTGGGAGACTCCTAGAGACATTCTATTGTTGCATCTCTTGTCATTACTGAATGTTTCTGAATTAATCTTCTCTAGAGCTTATATTTGCTAATTCAGGATACAACACAGCTGCAAGCTCTGCTGGCAATTTTGAAAAAGCTTTTGGTATTTCTGTCATAGCAACTCATTTTTTCAATCCAGTCCTTCATTATATGGATTGTAGATTCTTTTGATAAGGATTTCACATTAAAAAACCCAGAGCTAACTTAAAAATAAAGTGTTTTGCACTATAAAGCTGTGCAACCAAAGATCCATCCCATAAACGTCCAGTTAAAATTTTCATAGTTTATCATAGTGCAGCAATCAGCCGCAATGATGGCTCATTATATGTCCTCAAAAACTGACTCCTGTGGTGTGAAGTGATGTCGGGACAGGAAAAAAGAATGATAGCTTGTCCCACATTACTCAGATATTAATGAATGCCTACTGTTTTTCATAGGCTGAATCTCTCAGTAAATTTTGAGCAAAGAGAAATTTCTATCACCTGTTACACTATTGGAGTGGAAATAAACTGTTAAAGTATGTAAAAATAAATTAAGGTGGTCCAGTTTCATGAACAACTTATCCCCTATTTTCAGCCAATTTCTACTAATGCATAGGGTGGCTAAAGACAGAACTTCATAAATGTTCGTCTATGTAAAGTTGTGCATTTTTTTGTCTTGACTTTGTAGTCTGGTGGTTTCAGGGGAAGGAAAACAAGTAACACTGCAGACTGGGTGCCTTCAGCACAAGAGAAGGAAAGCTGCCTGACAGCAGCAAGACCTCAGGGACTTCAACACACCTATTAACGTCTGGTTTATTCTGCATATATTGGGTCTGCCGCATTAACAAACGTCACTACTGGCAATTAAAGCTTAGCATGCAGCCCCTGAAGGGTCAAGAAACACAGATGAGAACAAGCAATATCAAAAAGTAAAATGAAGAGGAAATTGGACTAGATCTGGAGGGAAAAGAAAAAAAAACAAACCAAAAAACCCAAACTCATTAACAGAATTATCTTTCTGACCTTGAGGTTGTGAAGAAGGGAAAAGGGAAATGAAACAATATAAGCAAAAAAAAGATTCTTCCTGGATGTATCTTCAGAAGAATAGAAATCTGTAAAGTAACACCTTAGCCTCAAGTTGCAAATATAGAAATAAAAATCTTTCAGATTTCAACAATCCTAAGTGCTTGGAGCAGTAAGCATATTTAATATGATATTGTACCTCATCAGAAAATCGGGGAAAGGAATACAAATGCTGAACAGACTTCATTCATGAAGTTTTCTTAGCAGGATAGCTGTGGTAAAGAAGATAAAAGGAGAAAGGGAACTTAAGAGGATTTGGGCTTTTTATTAGAAAATAATGAACTAAAAATGTTGGTTGATGAGAAAATGAACATGAGCCAGCAGTGTGTGCTTGCAGCCCAGAGAGCCAACCGTATCCTGGGCTGCATAGGAGTGTGACCAGAGGGTCGAAGGAGGTGATCCTGCCCCTCTACTCTGCTCTTGTGAGACCTCACGGGGAGCATTGTGTGCAGTTCTGGTGTCCTCAACATAAAAAGGACATGGAACGGTTGGAACAAGTCCAGAGAAGGGCCACTGGAGCACCTCCTGTATGAAGATAGGCTGAGAAAGTTGGGGCTGTTCAGCCTGGAGAAGAGAGGGCTGCGTGGAGACCTCATAGAAGCCTTCCAGTATCTGAAGGGGGCCTATAAGGATGCTGGGGAGGGACTCTTCATTAGGGACTGTAGTAATAGGACAAGGGGTAACGGGTTAAAACTTAAACAGGGGAAGTTTAGATTGGATATAAGAAGGAAATTCTTTCCTGTTAGGGTGGTGAGGCACTGGAGTGGGTTGCCCAGGGAGGTTGTGAATGCTCCATCCCTTGCAGTGTTCAAGACCAGGTCGGACAAGGCCTTGGGTGATATGGTTTAGTGTGAGGTGTCCCTGTGCATGGAGGGGGGTTGGAACTAGATGATCTTAAGGTCCTTTCCAACCCTAACTATTCTATGATTCTATGATTCTAAAACTTAGCATGTACATCAACAGGTAAAGTAAATAAATCCACTGACTTCAGCACTACACTGGTCATTACAGGAGAACACCACCATTAATATATTTTGGCTACGTCAATAACTTTGGATTGCCTTGCTCTGACTATTTTTAAATCTATAAGAAAATAAGGCAGTAGATTCTGAGAGTAGGGCGGTTTGTCTAGCGGGAGTGGAGGATGGAGGAGGGTCATAAAAGTGCACAGATTCACAACAAAGAAAACCCTCCCTAAAGAGGAACCATACCAGAACCATAATACTCAGTGTCAACACAAAAGAGCTCACAAGAAGTGATCATCTCATGAGTTTTTCTCTCCTTCCCCATCAGGAAGCAATATAATACTTTCCATGGGAGGAGATTTACTTTCATAATTAAGCCTTGTCAGGCTGACTTTCAAAACTTGAAATGTTAGGTATTTTCTGGTGGCAATCTGTACTGGCATCTGAAAG